>NC_133326.1:290294726-291007851 GCF_042186555.1 Aquarana catesbeiana
GTGGACCTACACGGATGTAAAATTGGGAGCAATGGCTCTGTTCATGCAGGTGCTACATCCCAAATGAAATCAATGTTACTGCCTGCACAGAGATGCACGGAACACCTGTGCATCCCTGCAAAGGTGTGCTGTGTATGCCCTGTGTAAACAAGGCCTTAGGCCCCTTTCACACAAGCAGACCGATCGGGTCCGCCTGTCTGTTTTTCAGGCGGGCCCAATTAGACCACCCATTGCTCTCTATGGAAAGGCTGATGTAAATGGACTTGTGTCCGTTTACACCCACCTGCATCCGATCCAGTCCGCTAAAAACAGACGGATGGGGATTCCATCTAGCAGATTGGACCGGATGGTATCCAATGGAAATGGATAGGCGATCCGTTTCCATCCGACCTTCCCATAGAGAATAGCGAGCTGTGTCCCTGTCCGCTCTGCATCAGCGGAGCGGACACGGACCTGTCATCCACCTGCTCAGCGGGGATCAGCAGACCTCTTGCTGAGCAGGCGGATCTGCTTGACAGAGTCAGCTACATGTGAAAGGGGTCTTACCAGGAGTGGCCGGTCCATTAGGGGCGCTGGGGCGCCGCTCCCCTGGAGGGCACTGGACTCATAAGTTTTTATATGAGTTTTTTTTTTTTTCAAACCACATGATTAGAGCTCCTGCTGCTGTTAATCAAATGCGGTGATACGGGGGCGGGGCCGAGTCCTGCTGTCTGTGTCAATGGGCGCAGCAGCAGGACTCGGGAGCATGCCCGCATGAGTATCTCCCTATAGAATGCGACTCTCCATGGGGGCACGCCAGGAGCGCTTCCGGGGGGACCCCAGAAAAGGAGGCTCGGGGCCACTCTGTGCAAAACCCTTGCACAGAGGAGGGAAGTATAACAAGTTTTCTTTTTTTTTTTTTAAATAACAACGAACCTGTACTATCACTTTAAGGGTTGGGTTTTCTTTTGTTTTTTTCAGTTTGACTAGAGTGTGGAACAGCTAAGACCTCTGTGCCATCTGTGTTCCATCTGGTGAGATTCACCTACTCTTTATGTCCTTGAGACCATTATCACTGGGACAGAAAACATTGGCAAAGCCAACGCTTTGCAATTGTCACGGTATCAGGAAAATAGGTGAAATCTTCCCCTAGGAATACCTGTTTTGTTGACAGCCATTTAAAGCATATCTAAAGCTGAAAACAAAAATGTAATATATTGCAGCTTGTCAGGCATTATATGTAGGGGCTACATTAGTTTTCATTTTTCAGGCCAAGATCATTTTCAGCAAGTACAGAAAATACATGTTGATCTTTCAAGAAATTGCAGTGTCTTTGCCACTTTCAGTGACCTAAAAAGAAAGAACAAACATCTTTATCTTTTTATTGTAAACTACTAGTGTCATCAATCCACTACATAATGGGAATGAACAAAGGCAGACATATTTAAAGTCCAGCCTGTGTGACAGCCATGGTTCTCTCCATAGACACAATAAAGAAATGAGCGTAGACATGAAGGAACAGGAAGTGTGTTATTTTCAAGAATAAATACATGGAAATAGCCTGGAAAAAAACAAATGCAGCCACCACAAGTAAAGACTAGCAAACCGCAATATATTACATTTTTTTTCTTTTGGGTTTAGATATGTTTCAAGAAGGGATTTCCCTTTTGCTTTTAAATGAAATACTCCTTTCTTTTACCCATGGTGTGCAAACATTACAAAGGTATTGTAAATTGGTTAAATCATCCGTAAACCAGCTTTGTAAAAATAAAATATGTAATAAAAATTGTTATTCTTTTATAGCCCCCTGCTGTGACTGTAGGGGCATACAGTAGCTGTTCAAAGTATATATTAAATCACCAAGGAAATTGTTAAATTTAAGTTCAAAAGCATTTCAAAAATATCTTTGAAAGTCCATCTAACTGTACATTTCACGGTTCTCCATTTTGTGACTTGCTGTAATAAATTCAGATTAACAGAGCCGGTGAAGCCTAAAGGACTGTCCACCCATAATCCATTTCTAACATGAAGCGTGAAGGGGACACCTGTGTTGGCAGCATGACTATATGGTCAGCCTTGCTTGGAAACCAGCAAAACAAAGATAATCCTGAGCATATTTTACTCTCGTCTCTTCAGCAGAGGTAGCTGTTTGAAACCCCTACAGTAATCCATGCAAAGCAATCAGAGTTGACTTTTTATCATTATGACTACCACCAACTAATAATAACTGAAATCTCCCTGGCTGGTATGAGTAACTGTACATCACTTCTCTTATTAACAGGCTCTGTGAAGTGCAGAATGTTTACTGCAAAAATAGCTATGAAGCAATGCTCATTGAAAAAGGTTATGTTCACATGTTAATCTAAAATTCTCACTGTTCATTATAGAATCCCATTAAAAACGTCCTTCAGCTCTCGCTACTTTATGTAAATGTTAATCTTTTAACTGGATTATAGCTAACATATTAAATGTCCGTATTTTTTCAGAGCAAGTCCGATCTGGACAGTAAACAGAGCATGATAGATGAGCTTCAGAAGAAAATTAAAAAGCTTGAACTGGACTTGGAGAAGAAAAGTGAAGAAGCTGAAAGGAAACCTGCACGAGAAGATAAGGTGTGATTAGAGCGTCTATGTGACTATTATTTAGTGACTGCATCATTACCAGTTTATTCCTGCTTAATCCAAAAATAAAGCTGTATGTAATACTTCTCACAGGGTATCACTTGGTGCTTTTAAAGGGAAAGTGTATTCCTGAGTAGACAGTTATGGCTTTTGGATAAGGCCGGCCATACATGGTTCGAATCTTGGCCGGTTCAATATGAACCGGCCAAGATTCGAATGTTAATGGGCAGGCCGAATGTACCAAGTTGATCAATTGGCTTAAATACACCCAGCCACCTGGGTTCGCTTGCAGTTCTTGCAAGCAGCTGCTATATTTGCTAGCGATAATCATTGTCTTCTCCTGGTGGGGATGACGTCTCCTGCCCCTCTGGGAGAAGACAATTGCTTATTCCCCTGGCAGCACTGTCTGTGTTTATGGGGGAATCGTGCACATTTCTTTCCTGCAGCCATGGGAAAATGGGAAGAAATTTGCACCATGCATGGCCTGCTTACTTAGCCTTATTACCGTAACTGAAAATTGTAGTTTTTTCACTTTAGGTAAAGGAATAATCTTCTGTTCTAGTGGGGGCTAAGGGTGTAGTACCCAACTGTTCCTTATTTGAATTCACTCTTTTGAAAGAAAATCTTTGTTTTTTCATTTTTAGTTGTCCTGTATTTTGGTTAATATACCCATGAGTTGCAATTTTTTGTTTTATGTCAAGCCAGCATTTTAAAGGTTTCAATAAATTTGCTGTTTAGTACCATCTGTACTACTCGATTAGTTTAAGGTTCATCCTTTGATCCAAGTGGAAAATCCAATGAATGGCAACTACTGGATATAATAGATACAAGCTTATTTTTCCCACTAATCATGTGGGGTACTGCCATCTGGTGAACGGCCATGAATTTTTTTGTTGGTGGTGGTTTAATTCATATTTCAGTCTAGTCTGACGAAACATTACAGCTATTTGGATTATTCTCACATATGTGCATATTAACCTTTGATTTCCTGAAGTCTGTTGGTTTGGTGAGTTGCCATTTGCTCTTGAGATGAAGGGGATATTTGCACTTTGATATTTGATGACTAGGGTGTGAAACTCTGACCTTTTCAGACTCCTGGCAGGCTCTCCGTGGACTCTCTCAGTTAATCTGGATCTTTTGTCTCTAGCACTGGTTTATCACTCTGCTTCATGTTTATTCACTTAACAGCATGTCTGTTAAAGCCTGGGTCCTGAGGAATTAGGGGACTATCTTAAGTTGGCCATAGATGGGTATAATTTAATATTAAAATTCTTAGGAAAAGAATATTCTAAGAACGTTCTTTATTAGTGGGTCAAATTGACATTCGTTTTCAATGACAGTGATGAGAAAATTTGAAGAAGGATGGAAAATATTTCTTGAACAAACACACATTTAACAGTGTATGTGGTTTTCATTTCATTCGTTCATTCAATCCAAAAACAAATGTTAAAAGCATACAAAATCTTTCGATCAACATTGAGATGTTCTGAGAATCTTCACATTTTCCTAACTCTTTTGCTAAGAAATTTTGTTAAAAATTCTATCTATCTATGGCCAGCTTAAAACTGTTATTGCACCTGAAAACTAGGAAATCCACCTTGTGTGAAGACAGAACCTTGTAAGTTCTGTCATCACACATGGAGGCACAGAAATTGCATCGCAGAACATATTTTGTGGGATGCATGCTAGCTTTTCTGCAATCTGGTCTGGATCAATGATAGCCTTGAATTACCATCAAGGGTCAGAACTTGACTCTATCAGTTTTTTTTTTCAATGACTGGTTGCATGTCATTCTTTGGTAAAGACCTTCGTACGGGGGTTTCTCACATAGTTCTGCCTATACATCCACCTTTGACTCCCTGGGACCTCAGCCTGGTTCTGTGATTCTTCAGAAATCGCCCTTAGAACCTATCAGGGCTATCCCTTACTCACAGGGTGGCTTTTCTTGTTGCCATCATCTTGGTGAGACTAGTTTACCAGTTGGCAGCCTTGCCCTACAAGGAAACTTTTCTTGTGCTTCACAGAGCTAAAGCTTCCTTTCTCCCTAAGGTGGTGTTGTCCACTTTATCTAGGACATTGTACTTCATTCCCTCTGCCCTGTTTTTTGCTGTGTTGCCTGCACCTCAGTTGGACTGCTCTGGGATTTCCCAGCATCTCAGAATACCTTCTGACTTGGTGTTCCTTAACCCGCTTACTGATCACCCGCCGCAGTTATACTGTGGCAAAGTGGCTGGATACTAACTTTCTCCCTCTGATTTTAGATATTAACAAATCCCTGTCGACCTGGACAAAATATCCTCTGTCCCTGTTAGGTAGGATCAACGTCCTTAAAATGTCTGTTTTACCCAGATTGCTCTACCACTTTGAAACACTACCGGTTGCCCTGCCTTCCTCTCAACTAAAAGCGCTTCAGAGGAGCTTACTAAAATTCATATGGGATGGTAGGGCTCATCGCATTGCGAGCTCGGTGGTTTTCTCCCTAAGATCCAGGGAGGGTCTGGGAGCCCCGGATATTGCTAATTACTTCGCCACACACTTAAGGGCTGTTACCTCATGGTCCTCTTTGTATGCACCAAATCAGTGGACTGCCATTGAAAAGGGAGTGTTATACCCGGTTCACCCGTGCTCCTTGGTTTGGGGTGCCCCTCCTTCCCTGGATCCCACTTA
Organism: Aquarana catesbeiana; assembly: GCF_042186555.1. Taxonomy (NCBI): domain Eukaryota; kingdom Metazoa; phylum Chordata; class Amphibia; order Anura; family Ranidae; genus Aquarana; species Aquarana catesbeiana. The sequence goes on from NC_133326.1 coordinate 290,299,994, forward strand.
CAAACGTCAGTGCACTTCTCTAATGACCTTTACCCTAGCCATCTGGCGTAAATGTTTCAAGGATTATTCTATTCTCTCACCTCACCTTGCTCCCCCCTGGTGAATGTGCTGTTCAATCCATTCATACCAGACAGTATGTCCCTAGGTAGGGTTTTCCCATGGCTACACGCACCTCTCTTTCAGCTGCGGAATCTGGTCCATCCCATCACGCGGAGATTACATACTTTCAATGTGAGAAATTTGATATACCCTCCCACCTTTTCCATTTTTATCTACAGGTTAGGCACTTTTTTTCTCTCTAAATCCTCAACCTTGACCCTTGATAAACCAACCGCCTTTGAACATTTATGCGCTCAGGACCCTTACCAACAACATTTAATATCCTGTATCTATTGTATCCTCCATGAGCCGAGTCCTCTAGAGGAGACCACGCACCACTATATGAATAGAATATATGAATAGATGGTCCCATCTATTGGGCCAACCTATCACGGTACAGTTATAGGACAGGATTTGGTCTGTTTTTAAGTCCTCCAAATGTGTCACTCAAAGGGAGACATCCATCAAGATTCTCATGTTCTGGTATAAGACTCCTGATGTAATTAACAAATATGATCCCTCAGTTTCGCTGCGCTGTTGGCGCTGCAGAACTGACACAGGTTCTTTATTTCATATTTTTTGGCAATGTTCTCTGATTCAACCCTTTTGGTATGATGTGAGCCTACTCATACAGAAGTTGGTGGATGCGTCCCTTCTGCTGGATCCCTTAAATTGTCTGCTGGGCCTCCCTATTTCAGGCGTACCCAAAAAAATAAACCGGCTAATCTTACATCTTGCTAGCTGCCAAAAGACTTATTCCATTATGCTGGCTGTCCTTCACTCCTCCTCCGTGGTCTAGATTTTTGCACCTGATGGCTGAGATCCGGAGGATGGAGTTCTTAACGGCTTCTGTGCATGATTCCATTCCCCAATTTACTAAAGTGTGGGAACCTTGGAATCTATTGGAATATGGGACCCATGTGCCAACCACCGCCTCCTAATTTATATTAACATAACGGTGTCTTTGTTCATTCTCCCTCTTACCCTCCCCATTTCTAAATATGCCATTTGATGCTTTAATGGTCTTCTGTTGGTTATTTTGTACCCTTCCAAAAACCTTTGTCCTTTATATATTCTTGACTGTACTCTGGTTTTGGATTCTAATACATACCTATGAGTTGCTTCTAATTTTTGATGAGCGATACAGTTCACAGTGTCCTGTATCTGTGGACATTGCTTATCTGTATTTACTTTTTCTACATTGTCTTCCCCCTTTTTTTTTTTTTTTGTTTTTGTATGTTTGTTAACATTACATCTTCATTACTGGTTTTATGTGCATTATGTAAGAAGTTTACATGTATCTTTTTTATAACCCAATAAAATTACAATTTTGAAAAAAGTGGCTGGATAGCACGAATCGCCATAGCTGTACGTCGGTCTGTACATGTGATATAGCAGGCGTGCCGCAGGAGCGCGCCCACAGGTCAATCGCGGTATACAGAATACCTTCTGACTCGGTGTTCCTTAACCGCTTACTGATCACCCGCCGCAGTTATACTGTGGCAAAGTGGCTGGATAGCAGGAATCGCCATAGCTGTACATCGGTCCGTACATGTGATATAGCAGGCGTGCTGCAGGAGCGCGCCTGCAGGTCAATCACGGTATACAGAGGCAAAATGGGGATCTGCCTATGTAAAGGCAGATCCCCATTCTGAGAGGGGGCATGATGGAGATCTGCTGTTCCCAGTCATCAGGAACAGCAATCTCTGTGGTGTTCCAGGCAGCCTATCCCCCCTACAGTTAGAAAACACCCAGGGAACACAGTTAACCCCTTGATCGCCCCCTAGGGTTAACCCCTTCCCTACCAGTGTAATTTATAGATTGATCAGTGCATTTTTATAGCACTAATCAATGTAATAATGTCACTGGTCCCCAAAAAGTGTCATTTGGGGTCAGATTTGTCCTCTGCATTGTTGCTAAAAATCACAGATCGCTGCCATTACAGTAAAAACAATTAAAAAAAAAAAAAAAAGTTCCTAAATCTATCCCATAGTTTGTAGACATAATAGCTTTGGCATAAACCAATCAATAAATGCCTATTGCGATATTTTTGGTAAAAAAAAAAAAAAAATGTAGAGGAATATATAAACTACACTGATGAATATATATATATATATATATATATATATATATATATATATATATATATATATATATAGAGAGAGAGATAGATAGATCGATAGATAGATATCTATATATATCTATAGATATATCTATATATATCTTTTTTTTTTTTTGCATATGTATTATAGCAGAAAGTTAAAAAAAAATGTGGGTTTTTTTTTCATAATTGGCACTCCTTTTTTTTTGTTTATAGTGCAATAAAAAAAAAAACCTAGAGGTGATCAAATACCACAAAAAGAAAGCTCTATTTGTGGGAAAAAAAGACGTCAATACTGTTTGGGTACAGCGTCGCACGATCGCGCAATTGTCAGTTAAAGCGACGCAGTGCTGTATCGCAAAAAAAACTGCCTGGTTAGGAAGTGGTTAAATCCTTCCGGGGCTGAAGTGGCTAATGAACAATTATTAAAACAGGATATTTTACCAACCTTAAAATATTTTTTATTGGATTTCATTAAGGGTCACAGATCCCACCCAAAGTAGAATCCGGTTTTGTGTGGATGTATATCTGAGTGTCATCAGCATAGAAGTGATAATTGAACCCATGTGATCTAAGCAGTTGGCCTAGTGGAAACTTGTAAATGCTAAAAACGAAGGGTCCCAAGATTGAGCCCCGAGGAACCCCAAACTTGACCGGACCAATGTCAGACTGGAAGCCACCAAGAGAAACAAATTGACAGCAATCAGTAAGATATGACTTAAACCATTTCAGATCCAATTCTGAGACTCCAAATAAGGTTTCAAGGCAAAGGAGTAAACGATTGTGGTCTACAGTATGAAAAGCAGAACTAAAATCTAGTAGAATAAGAATAGTTAGAAGCTAACAGAAGGTTGTTAATGACTTTCACAAAGGCTGTTTCTGTGCTGTGCAGTTGCCGAAAACCAGATTAGAGGGCTTCAAATAGGTTATTTAAGGTCAGGTGATTGTGTAACTGAGATATCACAGCTCAAGGATTTTGGCAAGGAAGGTTAAGTTAGATATGGGGCGATAGTTGTTTAAATTGTCCAGAGCTGTGTTGGTTTTTTTGGTACCGCGGTAATGGCAGCAGTTTAGAGGATCGTTGGTACAGAACTAGTGCTAAGGGAGTCATTTATGATTCTGAAAATAATGGGGCATAGAAAACTAAAACAGGATTTAAATATAATTGGTGGAAATATGATCAAGTATGCAGGTAAAATATTTCATATTAGAGACCAATTTAATCAGAGATGCAGAGTCAAGTAGAGAGAAGTGGGAGAGAGAACTAGTAAAAATGGGTCAGCCAGGAAGTGATGTGGAAGAAACGTGGTGTGGTAAGAATGTGATGCCTTATTTTGTCAATTTTTGGGGAGAAAAAAAAAATCTAAGGCTGGTAATGTGGAGGGCTGAAGATTTAATAATCTTTCCGTGGTGCAGAAGAGTGGTATAGGGTTGCTAAGACTTTTTTTTTTAAATGGCATGGGAGAATCAAGGTAAGGGTAACTAAACTAATAGATGATGCGATTTTCTTTCCTGCAACCATGGGTTGCAAGAAAGAAAATCATTGATTCCCCGTCAACACAATCAGAGTTGAAGGGGGAATCCCTCCCGTGGAGTCATTGTGTTTTCCCGGTGGGAGGGCACGGGTACTGTCCCTGTCCCTGATTATTGCTAGCAGCCAGCGTTAAACCCAGACGGGGAAAGCACAGTGCCTGAAATAGTGCCACTAATATCATGAGTAGATATGAGGTAAAAGACAAAAAGAGTGAGGGTGGGGTATTTAACTCCAGAGGGCCGGGGGAAGGGGGTACACCTGCAATGAGTTGTTTATATTTATCAGTACAGTAGAAGTCCAACCAGTAGAACCATACAGTGAGGAATTTGGATGCAGCCCCCTTGAGTGAGCTATTAAGGTCTTCCATAAGTTTGATATCTTCAATGCGTCTGAGCCATTGCTGCTTAGAGGGTGGTGAGGCAGGATCCCATAGGGCTTGGATGCAAGATCTTGGATCACCACCAAGTTATTGTAGATTTTGAAAGGGAAGTCATTATGGTAAATGGCAGTTGGTCAGTCATTGGGACAGGGCGATTACTTGGGTCCAAAAGTTCTGTAATCATGAACAGGACCAGAAAATATGCAGTAAATCTGCCTGTGGCAAATCACACCACCAGCATAAGTCAAATGCAAATGTGTGATGAGCTTGGTTCTTGGCATTTACTACTTATAGAAAGATAAGATAGACTGCGAACGCCCAGCGATTAATAGTTCATAGGTGAACCAGAGGGCATGCCGAAAGGGTCATTTGGATAACTTTTACCTAGTGTGAAGTTGGGTTATTCCACTATAGGAAGCAGTGGGGAGGGAGAAATAGAGAAGCCACATGCTAAAAAAGCATCACTGCAAGCTCTCCATGTCAGTGAAATGGTAGGATGTACACTTAAAGTGGCCTGGGAGATATGGGGACTTCAAAGAAGCGCTGTGCGTAAAGTGAGTGGCTAAGTAGCAGTCTTTAATGTCAGGCAGTGCCATCCCACCATGGGATTTTGGTCTGTAGAAGACTGAATGCTTGATCCTAACCCAGACAAAATTTTTAAGCATGAACTGTAGCAATTTAAAATATCTCACTGGAATGTGAGTCGGGATTGCCTGGAGTAGGTACAAAAACCTAGGGAAGATGTGAAATGTGAAATTACACCTTCACGTCCAGGAAAAAAATGTAGGTAAACCATGCTGACAGCTCAGTGCAGAGCCGGAATAGCAAAGCAGAGAATTTAGGAATATGTAAGTTTGATAAGTTTCTGGACAAAAGAATACCAAAATATTGATATGAAAGGCAGCCTATTTTTAAAATCTAAAGTGACCTGAAGGTTATGGAGAACGTTTTCTGAGAGAGTCAAGTTGGATGCTTCAGATTTTTGAAAATGATGTGAAATTTAGATTGCTATATATTAGTTTGCTATATATAGCTCGAAGTCTGCAAGTAAGTTGAGGATCATGGTAAATGGATTGCTAAGAAAAAACAGCAGGTCATCTGACAGGATACTTTTTAACACAAGTACGTGGTACAACTGACACACGTGAGGAATATGAAATGTTGGGGTAACATACTTATTTTTATTTTTTTTTAGTTTTTTTTGTTTACCAACGATTTTTATTGTGAAAAGAACACAGAATAAAGCAAATATTCAGACAGCATATATGACTATCGTTACATAATAGATAGCAGTTTGACATGAGTCATTTTCCAAGGATAAAAAAAATAAATGGCCCCATGTTCATGACTACCTTACACCAGATGGAGCCTACTCAAAGGGGAAAAAAGGCAAACAGTGTACTCATTAAACATGTAAACCAATATATACAGTATGATGCTTTTGTTATTAGGTAAGAGAAGGGAGAGAAAGTGAAAAAAGACAAAAGAAATAAGATATAATAGCAATATATTGTCATGGGCAAAAAATAACCTATCCATCGATCAACAAGCCTACATGACCGTAGGAGGACTAAAATTCCCATTCTCTATTAAATACGGGAATAGTATCCATAAGGGAGCGATGAACATGTTCCATAAGTTGTATGGCCTCCATTCGCTTAACACCTGATCCCAAGGGACCGTAGGGGACCGCCATTTGGGTGACTCTAGTGTACCCCTCTTGCCAAATTGACCTAATTTACTTACAGCTGCAAAAGATATGGAGGTGAGTGCCTCTGTCTGAACAATCCTTAAAGCAAGTCTCCGGCACTAGTGGATAAAATCTGTGTAATTTAGCAGGTGTACAGTACCATCTAGTTTGAAGCTTGACTACAGTCTCTTTCACTGCCACGACTTTGTGCATCTATGTATTTTGGAGAGCATGTCCAACCACTCATCTGGGGGGGAATACCTGGCCTGTTACTGCCTCCCAACTGAGCATCCCTTAGGACTTAGCCAGAAGATCCCGTTCATTGAGGTATTTAAATAGAATAGAAATGTTACCCTTACCTCTAATCTGCAGAGGTGTTCGAAGATGGTGTCATCACTGTCTGAGCTCAAGGAGAAGTGGACAGAAAAAAAATTCTTATCCGCAGATATTTATAGAATTGTGTACGGGGTAACGCATAGTTAAGTTGGAGAAAGGAGAAGGAACAAAAAGGGGGTTCTTTGGTAAGAGACTCCAAAGTAACCATGTCGTTCTCAATCAATTTAGAGAATACATTCTCAGTGTTAAAAGCAGGGAGAAACCTAGGGTCACCCAAAAAAAGAGCCAACCGAGGTTTAGAGGGCATCAAAAAGTATTTTGCTTTATAAACAGAACACAAATGTAACGATTGGCTAACTAGTTTATTTAATGGGGCTAGGTCCTTGGGTCTAGCCATGTTGCGCTCACTCATAGGAGGCCTGGAAGATAATATGGTGAAGAAGAGCCTTCAAAGTGTAGCCAGGGATATGGGCTGGGGGGGGGGGCATGCCACTGCGCTAATTGGACTAACCTAGCAGAAGGATAATATAAGCAGAGGTTAGGTAAACCTAATCCCCCTTGAGCTTGTGGTTTGTAAACCAGCCTTTTTCTCATACACGTTTTTAGCTTGCCATATAAAATTATTAACCTCTTTTTGCATCGTTTCAATAGTCTGGCGTTAGACATATAGAGGAAGAGCTGTAGAAAAAAAATAATAGTTTCGGAGGTATCGACCTATTCACTGCTTGAACCCTTCCTAAAAAGGAGATATGGTATGGGGCCCAGAGTCATAGCAATTGCCTGATCCGAGAGAACACTGGGGGGTAGTTAGAGTGGTACAACCCTCAAAGGGTAGCAGCTAATTTGATACTCAAGTAGGGAAGTGTACCTCCAGAGCAGGCAAAGCCAAATTTAGCTTGAATGCTAGAGATAGAGGCCTGAGGAAAGTTAATTGGAAGTGCAGCACATTTTGAAAGGTTTACCCCTAGTCCAGACATATCTTTAAAAGTATGTAGAGTAGTAATCAAGTTCAGCAATGAAACCACTGGGTCAGGCAGGAATAGCGAAACATCGTTTGCGCACATACTTAGCTTAAATTCCTGATCACCTTTCTCATACCCCTTAATATTAGGGTCTAGACAGATAGAAAGTGCCAGAGCGAGTAGGAGAGGGCAGAGGGGACATCCCTGTCTTGTTCCGTGACCAAGAGTTAAATAGTCAGTGGTACAACCCGGTAGTTTGATACAAATGCGAGGATGGTGATACAGAGCCCGAAAGCCATGCAGAAACGCTTCTTGACGCATCCTTTGATAGGATGGTTTCTAAGTAAGGCCATAATACGCTGTTGAAAGCCTTATGAATATCTGGGCCTAATAACAGTACTAATAACGGGAATATTGATCTGCATTCTGTATTTTTGAGGCTAATCGAATGTTATCAGTGATCTGTCTAGATGGTATAAAGCCAGTTTGGTCTGGGGAAATTAAGGTTGTTATAATCGAGGCAAGTCTGTCAGCAAGTAGACAGCCAAAAATCTTTAAATCATTATTGATAGAACTGAGATAGGGCGATAGTTTTGTGGGAGGTTGTGGTCCTTAATCGGTTTAGGGATGAGGGACATGTTTGCCGTAACATACTCTTTTAACATATTCTTGGCTAGCAATTATGACGTTTTTCCCCTACTCATTTTGATTTGTAGGTGGCGACAACACTTATGCCCCATACACACAGTCGGATTTTCCGATGGAAAATGTCCGATCGGAGTGTGTTGTCGGAAATTCCGACCGTGTGTAGGCTCCATCGGACATTTTCCATCGGATTTTCCGACACACAAAGTTTGAGAGCAGGATATAAAATTTTCCGACAACAAAATCCGTTGTCAGAAATTCTGATCGTGTGTACACAAATCTGACGGACAAAGTGCCACGCATGCTCAGAATAAATAAAGAGATGAAAGCTATTGGCCACTGCCCCGTTTATAGTCCCGACGTACGTGTTTTACGTCACCGCGTTTAGAACGATCGGATTTTCCGACAACTTTGTGTGACCGTGTGTATGCAAGACAAGTTTGAGCCAACATCCATCGGAAAAAAACGTAGGATTTTGTTGTCAGAATGTCCGAACAAAGTCCGACCGTGTGTACGGGGCATTAAAGTGGTTGTAAAGGTTTGTTTTCTTTCTAATGAAAATAACAAACATGTTATACTTACCTGCTCTGTGCAAGGGTTTTCCACAGAGCAGCCCCAATCCTCCTCTACTGGGGTGCCCCACCGCCGCTCCTGGCTCCTCCTTGTCATCGGGTGCCCCCATGGAGAGCCCGTGCGAGCATGCTCCCGAGTCCTGTGTCCATTGACACAGAAAGCGGGGCTCAGCCCCACCCCCTGCTCCCGTGTTACTGGATTTGATTTGAGGAGCCAATGGCTCCTGCTGCTATCAGTCTGTCCAATGAGGAGAGAGACAGCAGCAGAAGCCGCTGGGCTCTTGCTCATCGCTGGATCGGATCGGGCTTAGGTAAGAAAAAGGAGGCAGCTGCAGCAAAGAAGGTTTTTCACCTTAATGCATAGAATGCATTAAGGTGAAAAACCTTGAGCCTTTACAGCAGGGATCTCAAACTGGCGGCCCTCCAGCTGTTGTGAAACTACAAGTCACATCATGCCTTTGCTTGTGGGAGTCTTGCTTGTAACTTTCAGCCTTGCAATGCCTCATGGAACTTGTAGTTTCACAACAGCTGGAGGGCCGCCAGTTGAGACTCCTGCTTTACAACCACTTTAACAGCTGTTAATATGACATGAGACATGGCTAGTATCACTCCTGTCTAGCATGATTTTTCAGAGTTTGCTGGTGTTCTGTAACTCAATCTATACAACATAAAGGACCCTTATATCTAACATAAGTATAATTCAGCAACTGTAACTGTAATTTTGTTTTCAATTTGCAGAGCTCTAAAGAAGAGATAATTAGGTGGGAAGAAGGCAAGAAGTGGCAAACTAAATTAGAAGGAATGCGCAGCAAACTACGTGATAAAGAAAAAGAAGCAGAGTCTCTAACAAAACAGCTGACAACCCTGAAAGATCTTTATTCCAAGTGAGTTTTTCAGGCAGGACACAAAGCCCATTTTGTTTTAGGTACCATATTAGTTACAAATAGTTACATAGTAGGTGAGGTTGAAAAAAGACACAAGTCCATGAAGTCCAACCTATGAGTGGGCGCTTTTATGTCGGTATTACATTGTATAGCCCTGCATGTTGTGGTCGTTTAGGTGCCTATCTAATAGTTTTTTTTAAATGATCTATGCTCCCCGCTGAAATCACTGCCTGTGGAAGAGAATTCCACATCCTTACCACTCTTACAGTAAAGAACCTTGTAGAGTGGGAGAATTATCGTTTTGTCTCTGGAGTTAATCCCCTTTTTAATGCATGCCAATATTCTGTTTGCTTTGCTTGCAGCAGCTTTGCATTGCATGCCATTGCTGAGCCTATCATCTACTAGGACCCCCAGGTCCTTTTCCATCCTAGATTCCCCCCAGAGGTTCTCCCCCCAGTGAGTAGATTGCATTCATATTTTTGCCACCCAAATGCATTATTTTAAATTTTTCTACATTAAACCTAATTTGCCATGTAGTTGCCCACCACAATAATTTTTTGAGATCTTCTTGCAAGGTTTCCACATCCTGCGGAGAAATTATTGCCTTGCTTAGCTTAGTAGCATCTGCAAATACCGAGATTGAGCTGTTTATCGCATCCTCCAGGTCGTTTATGAATAAATTAAATAGAATTGGTCCCAGGACAGAACCCTGGTGGATCCCACTCTCCACACTGGACCATTCCGTGTACTCCCCATTTATCACTACCCTCTGAACTCACCCCGTAGCCAGTTTTCAATCAATGTACTCACCCTATGGTCCATGCCGACAGACCTTAGTTTGTACAGTAAACGTTTATGGGGAACTGTATCAAATGCCTTCGCAAAATCCAGATACACCACGTCGACGGGCCTTCCTTTATCGACCTCCTTATAGAAGGTTAATAGGTTGGTTTGGCAAGAACGATTCTTCATGAATCCATGCTGATTACTGCTTACATTACTAAAATCTTGTATATAGTCCCTTATCATCCCCTCCAAGAGCTTGCATACTATTGATGCTAGGCTAACTGGTCTGTAATTCCCAGGGATGTATCTTGGCTCTTTTTTAAATATTGGAGCTACATTGGCTTTTCTCCAATCTGCTGGTACCATTCCAGTCAGTAGACTGTTCGTAAAAAATAGGAACAATGGTCTGGCAATTACTTCACTGAGATCCTTAAGGACCCTTGTGTGCAAGCCATCTGGTCTCGGTGACTTAGTAATGTTAAGTTTTTTTAAGTCTATTTCTAATTCTATCCTCTGTTAGCCATGAGGGTGCATCCTGTGACGTGTCATGAGGATAAACATTGCAGTTTTGGTTACTGGTTCCCCCCGTTTCCCTCATGAAGACTGAGGAGAAGAATAAATTCAATACCTTCGCCATCTCTCCATCCTTAGTAACAAGATTCCCTTCATCATTCTTTATGGGACCAATATGATCTGACCTCCCTTTCTTACTATTTATATACTTTAAAGAATTCCTTGGGACTTTTTTTTTACTCTCCTCCGCTATTTGCCTTTCTTGTTCTATCTTAGCCGCCCTGCATCCTTACATTTCTTGTTGCATTCTTTGTAAAGTTGGAAAGCTGATGATGATCCCTCAGCCATGTATTTTTTGAAGGCCTTCTCCTTTGCTTTTTTTATGCATTTTTACTTTGGAGTTAAGCCACCCAGGACTTTTATTAGCTCTTTTAAATATACTTCCCATTGGGATGCACTGGCTAATACCCTTATTTAATATGCTCTTAAAGCATACCCATTTTTCCTCCATGTTCTTTGTTCCTAAGATTTTATCCTATTTAGTATATTCTAGCAAGGATCATAGTTTAGAGAAGTTGACTCGAAATTTAGTGTCTTTGTATTCCCCTTATGTTTCCTATTTGTGTGATTTATACTGAAACTAATTGACCTGTGATCGCTGTTTCCTAAATTGCCCCATATTTCCACATCCATGATCAGGTCTGTATTGTTTGTAATCAGTAGGTCTAGTAACGCTTTGTTTCCAGGTATTTACTATCTGACCCATGAAATTGTTCTGCAAGACCTTTAGGAAATGGCGAGCTTTAGATGAATGCGCGATTCCTTTCCGCCCAGTCTATGTCTGGATAATTAAAATCCCCCATTATGATGACATTTCCCATCCTTGCCGCTAATCCAGATTGTGATAGGAGGTCTGCCTCCCCCTTCTCCCTCTGGTTAGGGGGACCTATAACGTACGCCCAGTATTACTCTCCCCTTAGTTTCCTACCTTTGTAGCTCTACCCATAAGGATTCCACCTCCTCCCTTGCTTCATTAGTGATGCCGTCTCTCACATTCACTTATACATCATTTTTGATATACAGGCATACCCCTCCCCCTTTTTTACCCTCTTTATCCCTGCGATATAGGGATTACCCTTGAATGGTTGCCAGCCAATCATGAGAGCTTTATGAACCAAGTCTCTGAAATTCCTACAAAATCTATATCCTCCTCGTACAACAGTAGCTCTAGTTCTCCCATCTTGTCCGCCAGACTCCTGGCATTGGTGAACATGCCACATAGTTTAGACCGGTTGCATACTATCTCCTTATTGGGTGTTCTGAAGTTGCAGATAGGACTTGTTACTGTACTCACCTCGGGTTTAGGTGCTTTAGTCAACCTACCACTAAGGATGGGCTCGGGCATGTTCGCACACTCTACGTGCAGAGCCCGCCAGAAAGTCGGCACGGCGCTGCTCTAATCACAGGCAGTGAGACATTTTCCTGATGTGCGGCTGCAGAGATCGGGAAATGTCTCACTGCCTGTGATTAGCGCAGTGCCGTGCCGACTTCCTGGCGGGCTCTGCACGTGGAGTGTGCGGACACGCCCAGGCCCATCCTTACCTACCACTAATGCCCCCAGTACTACCCTCTGGCATTTATTCTGTGCTGACTATCTCTACCCTGGACCCTCCCCCCTGTCGCCTAGTTTAAAAGCCCCTCTAACTTGTCAGCTATCTTCACTCCCAGCCAATCTGCACCTTCTCCATTTAGGTGCAGTCCGTTCCTGCCAAAGAGCTGGTAACCGAGAGAAGTTGATCCAGTTCTCCAGAAACCCAAACCCCTCCTTTCTACACCAGCTCCTCAGCCACTTGTTTACTTCTCTAATATCCCTCTGCCTTTCTGGTGTGGCTCAAGGTAAGAATACTACCTTGGCGCTCCTTTTCCTCAATTTAGCTCCTAAGTCTCTAAAATCGTTTTTTAGGACACTCCATATTCCACTTACTTTGTCATTGGTGCCAACGTGCACCATGACAGCCGGGTCTTCCCCAGCCCCTCCCAGTAATCTGTCCACCAGATGTGTGATGGGTTGAACCCGAGCGCCTGGTAGACAACATACAGTTTAGCGCTTCAGGTCTTTGTGACAGATTGCTCTCTCTGTCCTTCGAAGAATTGAGTCCCCTACCACCAGAATCTGTCTTTCCTTTCCCTTGGCTTTACTCCCACAATCACTGGAGGAGTTATTCCCCTGGCAGCTAGGGGCGTCACTCGCAATGCTGATCCCTGACTGATTTCACCAATGTCATGCTATGGGGTGTACTTATTGGGATGTTCCAGGCCAGGACCGGCCTCCCTGGCACTTTCCTATCTAGTTTTCCTGACTGTCACCCATCTACCCTGCTCTGGTACCTGCCCCTCTTTACCTCCACCAGCCTCTGTGCTAGGCCCCCTCTGGCACCTGCCTGATACAATCCCAACTCTTCTTTAGTATGGAGAGTCTTCTCAGTTGTGTCCAGTGTGTCACTTTGAAGTGTTCTGTGTGACCTCAATGTGTAGAAATAATTCTTACTGAGTAGTATAACCCCCAAGGAGAAGAAAAGCAGCTTGACACTATTTTATACCCTTTATATGTCTATACTACATAAATAGAAAAGCAGTACCGTAGAACATGCAGAAGGTATACAAATATGAGAGGATAAAGGAAGTACAGAGAGGACTTCCAAATTATCTACTATTTCTTCATTTTATCTGGTCTTAGAAATGCTGAAAGTCCTGGTCTTAAGATCTCCTCTGTGTTACTACTGATAATTGTACCCACAGTTTTTAACTAGGAATTGAAGATTTTAGTTTTCACATGCAGCATCATCTGCTATGAAAATCTGGTAAACTAGAGCCTCCAAAATGACAGTGGTTCTTCATAAGAATCACTTTATTTGAGCATTTGTGCTCAGTATGCTGAGCACTGTAAACACCAGCAGTTCATGTGCTGTTTACAGAAGTTCTGGGGGAATTTGGGGACCCCTCCATGTTTCTTGAAGGAGAAATTCAATAGGTCATATTTTTATAAAAACAGGACATATTTAATACTTATGTTAAGGACTTTACAGTGTGAAATTTTGCATGTGTAAATGTCTGACATTCCAGTGCTGGTTTTATTCATTTACATAGAAAGTTCTGTTGCAGGAACATGGCTAACGAAAAGTGAAATAAAAAAAAAAAAAGAAATTGCTAGATAGCATATTTTTTGTAGAAGAGAAATGCATAGACTCTTCTGTCAAAAAAACTGCTTTTCCTTGCATCTAGCAGTGAAGTGGCTGAATTCCTGGAGTTCAGCTTTATACCTTGTAGCAGCATGTCAGATAAAAAGGACATTCAATCATGGCCTTAAGCCGGGCACACACTATCCGTTTTTTTTTTTTTTTCGTTCAACCCCGCTGGTTGAACAAAAAAAAAAACTATCCGCTTCGGTCGGAGACGCTATACCAGCCATGCAAAGTTAGTTCAGCGATCTCCCCTGCTGAGCTGTTGTGTTCTGACTGAGAATGCCCCTCGCCAGAACACTCCAATCAGCGTTCTTTGCCATCGGCTGAGAGCACTGATCAAGAGTCAGTCGGATGCTAGTTTTCCAGCATGCACGTCCAACAGAAGCCGGCCAAACTTCTGTCGGCCCATGTGTACCCGGCTTTAGTCTTTAGCAAGGTGTTGCTAAACTCACTTCCTTTTATGGGTCTGTCCTCATTCTCACAAACAAAACCTTGTACAAATTGTGGACCAAAGTCAAAATCTCCATGCAAATTGAAGCCAGCAAATTGACTCAATTGTTGGAGTTGATTTTATGTTATATTGTTATGTATGGGTATTAGGGCTGCAACTAACGATTATTTTGGCAGATTATTGTTTCGATTAATCGATTAGTTGGCAGATTATTGTTTCGATTAATCAGTTAATAACCTTAAAAAAAAGTGTGGTGTATAATTTAATTTAGTTAATATGTAAAGTTTAAAAAAAGGCAATTTATTCTTAAATATCTATATGCAGTGGTAAATATAACTAACCAACTATATGGTTAGGGAGCAAAATATCTAATCCACTCTGAGAATAACAGACAGAAGAGATATACTGTATATACTATCAGGGGAGATATACTGTATAAACTATTAGAGGAGAGATATATTGTATATACTATTAAAGGGTGAATCTGGTAAATATCATCAGACTCAGAGATCTATTTTTTTTATTTAAAAAACAAACAATATCTTCCTTCAAAAAAATATTTATTTTAAGAACGTTTGTTCGATTTTCTAATCGTTAGTGGGGTCAAATCGACGTTCATTTTCAACCACAGTGATGGGAAAATTTGGAAATAATAGAAAACTTCTTCGTCAAAGGAATTTTCAGACAGTGTATGTGGTTTTTGTTCAGAAATTACATTCCTGTTAAAAACAAGTGAAAATTTCAAACAACATTCTTTCATTTAGCAAATGTACAAAGATTTTTCGTCTGAATATTCTCGTCTGAAAATAGATCTGTGTGGCCAGCATAAGGCTCGGTACACACCTATGCAGTTTGCTCTTGATCTGTTTCTGCAGTGCTTTTTGCTGTGCGTTTTGATTTTTACACACGTGATTTTGCTGCAATTTGTGTTTTTGCATTTTTTTTGGCCAATTTGTTGGGCAAATTAAAAAAACACAAATTGCTGCAAAAATGTATTACATGCTTTTCTGCAGCTTCGCTATTGAAGTATATTGAACCAAAAAAGCACCGTTTTGCATTAAAAAAAGTCCCTGACCCTTTCCAAATACGCAGCAGCTGAAAAAAAGCATAGATGTGAACGTGTCCCATAGGAAACCATGTAAATGAACTGTAGCGCGTTTCTGCAAAATCACCAAAAAACACATAGATGTGAACCAGGTCTAAGACGTTTGGTAACATAATGGGGTTAAAAAAACTAAAATTAGCCCTTTATAGTACAAAAAAAAGCAGATAATCACTACTGTAAGGGGTTCATTTTTTTACTGTAGAACTGAGAAAGTAATATTTACAGTAGCGATTATTTGCTCTTTTTGTACTATAAAGGGCTCATTTTAGTTTTTTTAACCCCATTATGTTACTGGCCGATGAATCGATTATGAAAATAGTAATTAATTTCATAATCGATTAGTTATCGATTAGTTGTTTCAGTCCTAATGGGTATGATGGAACATTGTTCATTTGCTGGCTTCCTTTTTTATGGAAGTTTTGACACAGTACACAATTTGTATGGGGTTATGTTGTCAAGAATGAGAAACTTTCACCTGCTTGAATAGCATTAGTTTGTTTTTTTTATATTCATGTCCTGTGATGATACAATTTCCTTTTTTAATTCTAGAGCTGACCAGGAAAAAATAATACTGCAAAAGAAACTGAAATCTCGCGGTGTTACTGTGGATCAAGTAGTTGGAGCCCGAACAGTAGAATCTGAAAGAGAGATTGAAGAACTCAGAAAAAAAAATAGTGACTTGGAAAATGAGATTGCTTACATGAAGTATGTATCATTGGATTACATCAAACCAGGGAAGTGTTCTGTCTTACCTCCTGTTGTCGGGAGCCAATGTGTTTGCTCTATATGTATTTAAGAAAACGTTGTGAGAATGCACTTTCCAGTCAGATATCAAATTTTGTTTATCCAGAGTTGGATGTGTGCAATGCTTCTATTTTCTGAAGTTTCAACCAATCAGAGATTAGTGTAAAGCTTTCAGCGACCCTATCGCTATAGTTACCTTTTCAAGTTAACCCATACCTGAAAAAGAACTGGAAATACTCACCATTACTTCTGCCCTTGCCACTGAATGCCACTTTGATCCTGCGTAATCTTCTGCTGAAGTCTGCAGGGAAGCTGACACTTCCAGGAGTGTCGATATCCTGGGTCCCCCGCAGCTCTCGCTGATTCCTCCTTTTGTTCCCCACATCCCTGATGTATCATTTGTTGGGTGGAGGTCAGCAGGAGGAACCAATGAGAGTTGTGGGCATTGCAAGAGATCGACGTTGACAGACATGTCGGTTTCCCTGCAGATTTCAGAAGTTTTTAGGATAGGAGTGGTATTTGGCAGCGTGGCCATCAGGAAGGGTGAGTATTTTTACATTAAAAATGTTTACTATGACAATATAATTACGTTTTTTAGATCTATAGAAGGAACCACACTGAAGTCTAGGCTACACGGTATCAAATGAAATCAACGAGTTACTAATTATTATATTCATACAAGGCCAGTTTCCTTTCAAACTTTATGCTGTAACATTAGAATGTGAGCTTTCAGTTTTTATCACAATCATACAACATTTCTTTCATTGCTGCTGGAGCTTTGTCATTGAGAATTGAGAAGAAAACTGGTCACACACCGCTGTAATCCAATAAAATGTCCTTTATTCTTCAAACATGGGACAATAGCGTAGGATAGTTTATAGTTGACATACATAAGCAAATAGTGACTTCCAGCGCTAAGAGGTCTTCCTCAGTGTAGAAACACAAGGACAGTGGTAATCCAAAAAAAAAAAAAACTAGGCGGGCGCTGCCTTCTTCAGACGGGGTGGTCCAGTAGTACTATAAAGACAAACAAAAATAGAAGGCACATACACCTAGTGCATTACCAAAAATATTTAATTGAAAAGTAAAATCAATAAAAGATGGATAATCACAAGATGTCAAATAGACAGGAGCCATAAAAACACAGTGCTGAACAGGAGGGACATAGATGTGCCATAATACAACACGGGGTGTATAACTGATGCGTTTCGGGGGAGCACCCCCTTTTTCAGAGCTAGCCTAGCTCTAGACCCCACTGGACTGTACATTGCTGGGGTAGCCAGGAAGTGACCTTCAGGCATTTTGCCCATGTGGGGTGCTTTCCAGTATCTGTTCTGTTAAAAGTTAGCAGCAAAGTTCTTTCCCTTTGGTAAGGGTTTTCTACAGAAGTGGCTCATTCCCAAAGGGCAAAAGCTAGCTGCAAAGCATTTTCCCTTTGGTGAGGATTTTGTATAGAAGTAGCTCATTCCTATTCTGGATATATTCATGCCCTGTAACGTTTACATTACCAGAGTTAGCTGCACCTGTTTTTAAGGGCCCAACTGATATGCATTTAAAAGCTCTTTCTAGAGCCTTGTTCTCTCTGGAGGGTCCTGTCTTTCACCCGATCCTGGTTTAGACTTTACTTTGTGAAATCATGTCTAATTGGTGGAAGTACCTTATAACAGATCTAACCACTACTGAGGGTAACCCCTCACTTATTGAACGTCTAAAGCAGATGGCTAAAACAAAAATCCTCTGGTCTTTTTTTCTGCATGGGTCTCATGTCCACCCTGTTTGCCATTTGCAAACTCAAAGGGGCTACTGTGCCATCTTGGATTTCAAAGCTCTGAATGTCTTAATTAAGCTCCAGAAATTCCATAAGAATCCACTGAATCTGTCTTTGCCTCCCTTCACCTGGAAAACTTTCTGGCTTCTGTGGACATCAAAGTTGATCCTTTCATTTCCCTATCTTTCCATTGCATCCGCGCCTTCTATGCTTCGCTGTGAGGCCCCTGCCTGCCTTTGGCCTCTTCTCAGCACCACAGTTTCTTACTAAGGTATTAGTTTTAGAATCAGCCCTGCTGCATTCTCATGGCTTCCCCATTGTGGGATACTTAGATGACATCCTGATGAGAGAACAGTCCTCACATGCTCTGTTGGACAACGTGTCTGTAACTGTCCAGACATTACAAGGGTTTGGAAAGATTCTGAGCCTTCAGAAATTGTTGCTGGAACTGGTGTAACTTTTTGGAGTATATTCCTGGACCACAGAAGAAACTTTAGACTATTTGGTTTCAGATTCCGACTCTACAGTTAATGAGTAATCCAATTCCTACATTCTGCATGAGAGTGCTAGGCCGTTTGAGTCGTCTCCATTAGAGCTGCACGATTCTGGCTAAAATGAGAATCACGATTTTTTTGCTTAGAGGATAGATCACGATTCTCTCACGATTCTCGCGGCGTAACATCATCTTTCACATTAAAACAAAAAAATTGTGCTAACTTTACTGTTTCGTTTTTTTTTTATTTATTGAAGTGTATTTTTTCCCAAAAAATTGCATTTGAAAGACCGCTGGGCAAATACAGTGTGACATAAAATATTGCAGCAATTGCCATTTTATTCCCTAGGGTCTCTGCTAAAAAAATATATATATATATTTTTTATATATATATATATATATATATATATATATATATATATATATATATATATATATATATATATATATACTCTAATGTTTGGGGGTTCCGAGTAATTTTTTTTAGCAAAAAATATTGATTTTAACTTAAGAAAGAAGTGTCAGAAAAAGATTTAGACTTTAAGTGGTTAAACTTCCTGCATTTACACATTGTTTAAAGCTTGGCAGATTGCCCAGGTTATTTGTTTACACAGAGAAGTTTATCCCTTTGATCTAAGAAGGAAGTTAGATACAATGTTTCAAGTTCTAAACTTGGCAGACTGCCTGGATGTTTTCTTTTGACAGCTGAGTGAACAGATAATCTCTCCACTTGTTTATATGAAAGAATCGGCAAACTCAGCAGGAGAGATCTTCAGGGGAGGTGAATCGAGATCACGATTTTTTAACGATTAATTGTGCAGCTCTAGTCTCCATTAATCCAGTTTTTCTCTGAACCTCTACAACTCAACTTTCTTTCATCTTGGGACATATCTATCCAGTTCCTGGGCAGACCAATTAGTTTGGCACTGAGGATCATTTTTTCTCAGCCAAAATATTGTTCTTTTGTCCCTCTTCATGACTCCAGTTCACTGAAAAGAAAATGTACCCCATTGTCTGGACGTGCGTCTGCTTTGTCATTTCTCATTTCACTATCTCTAGGTAACTTTGACAGACCATCATCCAAGCTTCCAGTCTCAAGAATCGGGATCCATCCTTTCTTACCAAGGTGCACTTATATTAATCTATGATTGCTTCCTGGGATTTTTGGTGTCAAGTAACTTTTTTCCCAGATTTGCAAAGCTGCCCTTGGTCTTCTATTAACACATTCGCTAAGTTCTACCAAGGGGACCAGCTGCTGACATACAATTCTTTGGGTGGTTCTTTTGAGCTTCAGGAAGTCTCCAGTTTTCTGTTGATTTGCTTCTTGTGCCTGTTAGCAATTATTTGATATGTTACCCGACCCTCAGTTGAACTGCTTTTGGACATCCTGAAATTTGAAGGATTCCTGTGTCCCTCAATAGAGTAGAATAAAATCAATTTCTTGAAGTTTGTTTATGATCATGTTCTCATTATTGCTTTACTACAAATCTGAGGCATGCTAGTAGGAGGGTTTTTTCTAGGCTAGCCCACCATTTTTTGTTTGCTAGCATCCAGTCTTCCTGTAGGTGGACGTATAATCAGAGGGTTAAAGACTTGCCTTGTCACTCAATAGACTCCAAGAAAAGAATTTCATTAACATAATTTAATTGCTTTCTGGAATGATCAGACCTCTGCACTGCATTGCATTATTTACTCCTGACCTCTGCTCTCTGCATGTTAGTTATTCCTGACCGCCGCTCTCTTTTTGTTACTTGCTCTTGACCTCTGCTCTCTGTGCATTAATCCTGGCCACTGCTCTCTCTGTGTTACTTACACCTGACCTGTGCTCTCCTTGCATTACTTACTTACATCTGGCTATTGCTGTGTGCGGTTCTTTCTTCTGACCCCTGAACTCTCTGAATTACTTGCTGCTGACCTCTGCATTCTCTGCATTACTGCTGACCTGTGTTATTTACTCTTGACCCCTGCTCTCTCTGGATTACTTGCTCCTTACTTCCGCACTCTGTTTTACTTACTGCTGACCTGACCTTTGTTCTCTCCGTGTTACTCGCTCTTGACCTCCTGTGGGTTAGTTACTCCTGACCCCTTTGCTCTGTGTATTATTTACGCATAACCCTTGCAATCTGTATGTTACTCCTGACCACAATTAGCTGGCGTGCTCTACACACACTACATAATTCCTCTGGTCATGGTGCCCGATGCATTCTGTCTTTACACCTTTATGTTATGCCTCTTGTTCCAAAAGTCTGTGACCAATTGTTTCAGGGCTTGTTAAAAATTTGGGTGTGATTTTGTGGGTGAGACTACAAATATGGGTGTGGTTTTGTGGTTGTGTTTAGTAGGGTTTTTTCTGAATCTAGTAACCTTAATTTTTTTGTAAAAGTTTAACATTTGCTTCTTAGGATTTTAGGAAGCTGTAAAAAAAATTCACAAGTTGGGGAAATCCTGAGAAATAAAGGGTTGGAGATTTTCTGATTTTGGTTTGGAAAAATACAGTATATTTCCCTTTTGTTGTGATTTGGTGAGACTTCAGCTTTGGTTTAAATGGGTGATAAAGAATATGAAATATAAATATAAAAATATAAGTTCTAAAAATATCAAGTTACTTACTGGGTTGGTAATAACAAGAGTAGATGAAGATTGATGTAAAGAATTCTACTGGTCCAAATGAGAGTTGTCTGTTTATTTTGATACAGACACCAAACCTATGACCTGTGCTGCTTCTGGGCCTATGGAATTTCCCTTTAAAATCTCTGTTTGCTAAAGCTAACAGCCCATCATTGACTCTTTTGACATCTACATCCTGGTTTCTTCTATTATAAAAACTGTAAATGTATTTTAAAAAAATAAGATATTATCAGTTAATGTAATCTACCATAGCTACTAGCAGTATGTCACACAGTTCATTCTGATATTATATAACCCTCCCATCAATCTGTCCTATAAAGTCACTGCACACGTTAGGCACATTGTGAAAAATCAACCTTTCTTGCTATAATGGGCTTAAGAATAACAGCTTTAATGCATCAGTGGAATTAATTTGCCAGGTTAATGTCTGAAGAATAGAGGGTACCAACAATTCTTGAACTAATTAGAGGCATTACACTCGGATGCACAATGTAATAATTTGGTTGGGAAAATCTAACCTTTGCAAGCACGCTGAAAAAATTTATTATTATTAACCTTGTATCAAAGTAACATATACAAGGAGGAGAGAGAGTGCTTCTCTTCAGCGCTTGCTTTGTCAAGCAAGCTTAGACCTTTCAAGGATTTGTTAAAGTGGGAAAGTTTAAAAGAGCATATAAACTTTAGTCTCTCTCTATTTTTGTTCACATTAGTTTTAACTGAAAGCAGCTAGAAAAAAGTTTTAAAACATTTTTTATTTTTTTTGTATTTTTTTTTAACATGGTCACAGAACAAAGCAGGCGTTACCTCGTGATTCCATAGTAGATGAACTGCACTTAAGAAATCGATACCTGCAAGAGAAGCTTCAAGCTCTGGAAAATCAGCTCTCAAGAGAAAATCTGTCCAGGCCCTCTGTAAGTATTTTTTTTCTATTATTATTTGACATAAATTACATGATATATTGTTTACTTTTTTTATACCTCTTAAAACGTATTATCTTTTCAGTCCCCCGGGGTTACTTTCAAGAATATCCTGATTTTTAATTTTCATGTATGAAAACCTAACCACAAGCTAGTCAAAATCTAATACAATGATCATGTGGGTTTGTTCAATCAGCTAATTACCTTGGGACTTCTGTTTGGAATTACTTTCATCTAAAAAATACCCTGATGGAGCCAGTACACATTTATATGCTCTCCAAATTATTTGGGGACAAACATGCTTATATTGAATGCCACACATTTTAGATAGTATTGTGTGTTGTGAATATGTTTGGGTTGGCAACTTAATATTTGTCTCTTTTTTATTTATTTTTTTAAATTATACTAAAGTCACATTTTCTTTTCCATGCTTTCTTTGGTTTGCTTATTTTCTCCACAAACTCATTAACACATAGGTGTAGCAAACTACATAAAACACAGCTATTACAGTAGGCGGTAGCGATGCTTTCTGTTAATTTAGAGCCGCATTACTTGGACATTGTACTGTATTGTGTACTATACAATATACCTTAAGCACACCATAATTTCATTTGATTTGGTAATCATACAGTAGAGTGCACCTGTAATTTGTACAGGAATATTTTCTACCATGTGAATGCAGCATTTATGTATAACATCACTGAATATCTCCCAGTGTGAAACTCTCACAAAGGAATTGCACAAGCTTTCATCCTACTGTACAATTTTACCTGATCCCTGTTTTCTTTGTATACAATGCTGCATGCACCAAACCAGTATGGTGCAGTGGACCCTGGACTTTTTTCTATTCTTTCATTTGAAGCTGATTATCGTGAACTACACAATCCAGTATTGCCTAATAAAAAGAGAAACCTTTTAAAAAGAACAAAGCAAATTAAAACAATATTTCTGGAGACAAATGATGGCATTGCAGATGAACTTATGAAGATCATACCAGAGCCTTCAACATGTGAAATAGAAAGTAGAAGGGGCCAAGGGGATATCTCTAATGTCTTTACAGAAGGCAGTGAAAATGCAACTCATATAGAAGAGCTTTATAACCCTACAACAGATAATGTGGCAAATGTTATGCCTTTGGCAAACATGACACCAGTTGCAGTGAGTAGTGACATCTCGCCAAGATCATATGATGCATCAGAGCCCATCAGTCCAACACCTTCTCCAAAACCATGTGATACCTCACTGCCTGTTAGCACAACGGCCACCCCTGGGCTGGGCGACACATCATGTGTTGCAAGCACACAAGCTACGGATGAGCAGGAGTCTAATGATGACGATAAACAAAATATTTGTGGCACAACATCTTTCAATGTCAGCAGGACTACTACAATACACAAAGTAGAGGAAACTCACAATATCCATGGTGGACATCAGAATAAAATTGGAGAAATTAGAGAAGACCAGATACCAGGGTTAAGTACTTTAAGTGGTACTGATAACAAGTCAGATGTTGAACATGATTTTACTTTTGGGGTTGGTCAAGCTGAATCTGTAGAGATTGGAAAGGAGTTTGAGCAGAACTGTGAAAAACTGGAATGGATTTCAGAACCTAACAATGCCTTACTACAGGTGTGAGATTTCCCATCACCCATACTACCCTCCATTGCCCTAGATTTTCTAGGTAACTTAGTTTATCTATTAGAAGTGTATAGCGGCTTAGCTAATTTAATGCCCTTCCTTCTATTCTTTTATCCCTAGGCTTAAAGTTAATAACCCAGTGCATTATGCCTTTTGAGTACTAGTAGTTTACTTTTTTTTTTTTTTTTTTTTTTAAACCTATCAGACATCAGGTGTAGGGTCAGAAGATCAGTCCTCAAGAGAGCTGGAACTTCAGAAAGAGAACCTGAGATTATCCGCTGAGAATGTCGAGCTGCATTTCCAGCTGGAGCAAGCAAACAAAGACTTGCCACGTTTAAAGGTATAATAGAGGGTTTTTAATCTTTACAGATATGTATCATCATCATGTTATTTACATTTATATGTGTTTTTTAACCGCTTGCTGATACAGGGCAGCAGCTCTGCACAGGATCATATATATATATATATATATAGTGATTCTGCACTTCTGTCTGCAGGGGCGTGCGCCGCTTCTGCTGTGATTATTCATTGCAAAGCCGATCTGCTGGTGTTGGAGACTCAGTGTTCTCCGGCACTCATCGATCGTCGGTAAACTACACAGAACAGGGATCTGCTTATGTAAACAAGGCAGATCGCTGTTCTGACGGGGCAAGGCATGGATTCTGTGTTCCTGCAAAGCAGGGACTCAAATGCATCTCTTTCCCTAGTAAAAGCAGCACACATAGTAAACACAAACACTGGCTAGGCACACAGTTAACCCTTTGATTGCCCTAGATGTTTTACCCCTTCCCAGCCAGTGTCATTAGTACAGTGAATGTGCATACTTTTATCACTGATCACTGCATAGGTGTCACTTGTTCCTGCAAAGTGTCAATTAGTGTCCGATTGTCCGCCACAATATCACAGTTCCACTATAAGTCAGGGATCGCTGCCATTATCAAAGTATGAAGCGTTTGCGCTGCATCACTGCACTTCAAAAATGAAGCTACATTTTGGAAGGAGTTGTAGCATCTCACCTCCTTTGGTTCAAGTCTATAGTAACGCACCATAAAGGTTCCCAGAATGCGTTTGTAGCATGTTAGGTCTTGTTCACAAAAAAGTGTTGGGGGTGAGTTTATAAGTGCCTTTA
Organism: Aquarana catesbeiana; assembly: GCF_042186555.1. Lineage (NCBI taxonomy): Eukaryota > Metazoa > Chordata > Amphibia > Anura > Ranidae > Aquarana > Aquarana catesbeiana. The sequence goes on from NC_133326.1 coordinate 290,324,610, forward strand.
ATTTGTGTCAAACACGCATAGGAAGTTTGAGGCACTATAAACGTGCGTTAAACAGTTCACATTAACATGATAGGTTAGAAACGTTTTTTTTAATAGCCATGAACTTACATTTAAGCTCTGTAAGTGAGGCTTTTTTCAGGGCCAGTTCACACCATATAAACACAGTCCGGATGCTTTTCTGCATGTGCATTTTTGGTGCGTTTTTGATACATTCCGGTGCATTTTTCTCCCTCTTTTTTTCTTAACCTTAAATAAGAACAGGTGCGTTCCAGTGCATTTTTGATGCATTTAGGTGCGTTCCAGTACAGTCCAGTGCATTTTTTTTATGCTTTTCACAGCGTTCCAGTTCAGTCCAGTGCAAGAAAAATGCAGCATATTCTACTTTTTTTTTCTGGAACTGGAATGCACTGGAACTGCAAGCACTGGTGTGGAGTATGCAATTGAAAACCATATAACCTACTTTCCATTTGTTTTTGATGCAAAAAAAAAAAAAAAAAAGACGCACTGGATTTCATGTGGTGTGAACTGACCCTCTTAGCTAATATTACAATAATGAATCTATCCGGGTAGAGATGGCCAGTTTACACTGTACCTGCTGTACAACTTTAAACAGATCTAATACACATTCAGGAAGCTCTACTGTTGTAACTAGGAAGCACCAAACAATAAACAACTTTCTAGTACCTCTCAGCAATAACCTTCAGAAGAAGGAGACTGCGTACCCACGGACAACATATTAGGACATTAGAGGTTAGTCAACATTTTTTGAAACCTAGATTGCAAGGAATACACCCTAAAGCACAACCTAAATCAAAGTTTTGTTGGTTTTTTTTGTTTGTTTTTTTAAGTTTTGACTAGACCTGGGAACGATTATAATCCCTGTTTTATTTTTATTGGTATCTGTGTTATCGTTGTGAATATTTTAAACATTTTATATTCTGTGACACAAGGATCAAGAAAGTTGGTAAATGGGGAGGGACAAGAACACCCAGAATGAGACTTGACTTTGGTTTCTAAACCTTTCCTACTTTATTAAAGAAGTGCAGTCTGTCTTTTCATTCAACAAATGACTCTCCCTACAACATACTTCACTATGACAAGAACTCAAATAATTTAAAGCTTAGCTGAAGGGCTTATGTAACTTCTCCCTAAAACTTAGAGTGGAAATAAACTCTTCCCTCCTTTACAGCCAAGGAAGCTGCCATGTTAGCCTCTGTTTGCTCTGCAGTTGCCATGATGTTGAACAAGTGACCAGTTGTGACACCAGTCCTATGATGGTTTGACATTTCAGTTGAGAGCACAAGCACTTGTCACAGTTCTCATTTATAGCATGCCTTGAATGTAACTGTTTTGGAGTGGAGTTGCACTTTGAAGTAGGACTTGCATACAAAGTAAGGTATATTTTTCGCAATGTAAAGTATGATTTTATATAGAAAAATCACTTTAAATAAAAAATATTTTAGGTTCCAGTACACAAAGCAAACTAAATACATTTTAGTTGGTGCATTTTCTGTGTATCCCATAAATATAAAAACTTAAAAATAGTATTTGATTTTTTTTTCTTTTTAGGATCAGATTTCTAATTTGAAAGAAATGTGTGAAGTTCTAAAAAAAGATAAAATAGAAGCTGAACGTAAACTTGGAAATGTCAGAGGCGTAAGTAAGGTTTCTTTATTTCTTGGTATTATGTGTATAAGTATATTACTTTCAATTTGTAGGAAATCTCTTTATTAACAAATTTTAAATCAAGAAGTTCAGATGTTCGCAAACAACATTAGAGTGGAAACAATTGTAAACAAAAATGTAGGCACTATGGGGAAAAAGAGAAGTCTTGTAAGCCGCACATCTCTGCAAGACCCTGTGTGTAAGTATGTAACAGCTGCAGCCCGGGCTCCAACCAGGCCACGCCCCCCAATGCGTTTAGCTCTGCCCCGGCGCTTAGTCATGGGGATACCCATGAAAAGGATCTCATAGAAGAGGACCTGTCAGAGCTTGGAGCAGCACCTTCGATTTTGGTATTGGTTCACAGTGAAAAATGTTCATAGTTACATATAACTGTAAAAAGTGAAAGTTAAAATATATATAAACCCAAGAACAAACATTTAGGGCTTGTTCACACCTGAATGCGGTGCAGGAAACCTGCATTCCGTGTGCGTTTCCCGCACAGTGTTGTGCTATCTGCTGCAGGTGTCAATGTATTCCTAATGACACCCCAAGCGCAGATCACAAATGCAGTGTTTTTGCCTGCACCGGATCACATGGTACCACAGTACAGTAGCAGCTCTCATATATGTATTTTATCTTTATTTAGCCATTTGCTGAACTTTTTCTTGTTTTAAAGCAATATTAAACCCAAAACCAAAAGTGTAATATATTGCAGCTTACCAATCCTTAGATGTGAAGGGAAAAAAACTGCGCTAGTCCAATAAACAATAAGGGTGGACAAGTCCCAAAAGCTGCAATTAATCTGGGATAAACACAGGCATAAATGAAAAAGAAAAAATTGTGCTAAATAAAGTCCAAAATTGTGAAAACGGAAAATTGTATACTCACCTTTCCGTAATTTTCCTTTCCTGTCGCATCTCATGGCAGCATACACCTATGGGTTGTGGCTCCGCCCCCGCAACCTGATAGGACCGCGTAGCTATTAAAGTCTGAGAGAGCCCCTGCCCCAGCATTCTCCGTGTATATATACCTCACCTCAGATGGGTGGGCATTTGTATGCTGCCATGAGATGCGACAGGAAAGGAAAATTACGGAAAGGTGAGTATACAATTTTCCGTTTTCCTGTCGCATCATGGCAGCATATACCTATGGGGAATAACTCGCAAACTGGGTGGGTATGAGCAAAAGATAAGTTTTTTATTTAGAAGGTATTGAGGAGTTAGCCTGAATAATTGCTCTCCCAAATTCTACCGTGGACAATCTAGCGGAGTCCACTTTATAATGAGAGATAAAAGTGGTTTTCGAAGACCAAGTGGCTGCTTTGCAGATGGTTTCGGCTGATACCCTGCAGTAGGCCGCCCAGGAGGTCGCCATTGCCCTTGTGGAGTGTGCCCTTAAGCCCTCAGGTACTCGTGCATTGTTAGATGCGTAAGCTCTCTTAATGATCTTCACCAACCATGCTGCGATGGTGCGAGAGGTTGCTGCTTGTCCTCTTCTAAACCCATGAGGAATGACCAGTAGGTCCTCTGTCTTCCTTAAATTGCTGGTTGCCAGGAGGTAGGCCTGGATATTCGACTTTATGTCAAGCGGATGTGGATCACCCTGTTCTGTGGATAGGGTGGGGAGACATAGTTCTTGGTTAAAGTGGAAAGATGATGACACTTTCGGGATGAAGCGATCCGATGGTTTTAAGACTACTTTGTCTGGATAGAACATCAAGTATGGTTCCTTAGCCTGTAAGGCCTGAATTTCCGATACCCTTTTAGCTGATGTAATTGCTATTAGGAAAGTGACTTTGAGAGTTAGGTCCCACAGGGAAACATTCTCTAACGGAAAAAATGGCTCATGGGATAAGGCTTCCAACACTACTGAAAGATCCCATGTCGGGAATGAAGGTTTCCTAGGTGGTCTCAGCTTTAGGCAAGCCTTCTGAAATTGGATGATGAGAGGTTCTTGAGCCCATTTCACTCCTGTCATAGCGGATAGGGCTGATACATGTACCTTCAGGGTACTAGACCTAAGACCTTTATCTAGACCTAACTGGAGAAACTCGAGGATCTGAGGAACTGATGGAGATGCCGGGTTCCAGGATTGCTGTTGTGCGACTAAGAGAAAACTCTCCCAGACCCTTTTATAGGTTTTATTGGTCGTGGATTTTCTGGCCTGGAGGAGAGTGTCTATCACTTTCTGGGAGCAACTTTGGACTAAGAACCTAGTCCTTTCAATCTCCATGCTGTTAGATGCAGCCTCTCCGGAAATGGGTGAAGGAGTTGCCCCTGCGACAGTATATCCGCTGTCATTGGGAGTGTCAGTGGTTCTGCTGTGCTCAATTGGAGGAGCGTCGTAAACCATGGTCGTCTCGGCCAAAATGGGAGGGCTGCTAGCACTGTGGCTTTCGACCTCTTGAGTCTGAGTAAGAATCTCGGAATGAGTGGTGTTGGCGGAAATATGTACCCCAAACGGAAGTTCCAGTCGTGTTGTAGGCAATCCGTGCCTTTTGCCGATGGGAAAGGAATTCTGGCTAGATATCTCTGGCATTTCGTGTTGACCGGTGTTGCCGCCAGGTCTATATCCGGTATCCCCCAGGTCTGGGTTATGAGGGTAAAGGCTTGGTGACTTAAGGCCCACTCGTTGTTTGATACAAAGGTCCGACTTAGAGAGTCGGCTAGTTGATTTTGGACTCCTGGGACATACGCTGCCGTTAATCCCGACAGGTTCAGCTGTGCCCACTCGAAGACTGGACGGATTTCCCGCATCATGAAGCGACTCCTGGTGCCCCCCTGCCTGTTGATATAGGCAACTGCCACTCTGTTGTCCAATTTTAGCAGGACCTCTTTCCCCCTGAGGAGGGGGCTGAAGGCTAACCGAGCTTGGAAAGCTGCTTTCATCTCCAATATATTTGAAACCACGTTCTGTGTTCTGAATGTCCAAAGGCCCTGGACTGCGTGATGGCGGTAGTGTGCCCCCCAGCCCTTCAGGCTGGCGTCTGAAGTGATTATTTCCTGAGGAAGAGGGACTATATGCCTGCATCTCTTCAGATTGTTCAATCTGGTCCACCACCAGAGTGATTGTTTTATTTCTTTCTGGACTATGATCGGCTGAGACAATGATACCCCGTTCCATTGTTTTAACAATGATGCTTGCAGAGGTCTGGTGTTCCATTGGGCCCATTGTACCATTGGGATGGTTGCTGAGAATGACCCCAGTATGCTGAGGTACTCCCGGGCTGGTAGTGTGGTAGAGGCTAATAACTTTCTTGCCTTCTGAATGAGGCTGGGAATTTTTTCCTGCGGAAGTTCCACCGTATTGAGACGGGTGTCTAGTTCCGACCCCAGGAATATCATTCTCTGAGTGGGCTGCAGATTGCTTTTCCCCCAGTTTATGATCCAGCCGAAGTTTTGTAGGGTGGTAATCAGAATGGATCGATGCAGTAGAAGGGAATCCTGATTGTCTGCTAGCAAAAGGATGTCGTCCAGGTAATGATGGACCCTCAATCCTTGTTCTCTTAGTAAGGCTATTACTGGCAGTAAGATTTTTGTGAATGTCCTTGGAGCGGTGGAGATCCCGAACGGGAGGCTTCGGAATTGAAAATGATGTAGACCTACCGCAAAGCGGAGAAATTTTTGGAATGAGATGTGAATGGGGACGTGCAGATAGGCGTCTTGTAAATCGACGGAAAGCATCCAATCCCCGATATTCATGGCCCGAAGAATTGACTGGAGGCTCTCCATTTTGAATGTCTCGACTAAGATTGAGCGATTGAGATTCTTTAGATCTAAGACAGGGCGTAGATCCCCCGATTTCTTCTTCACCAGAAACAACGGGGAGTAGAATCCCGTTGACCTTTGGGATATTGGAACTTCCACTATGGCTTCCTTTTGTAACAGGTCTTGGACGTACTTTGTCAGTAGCATCCTTTTTTCCCGAGATGCAGGTAATCTGGTTACAGAGAATTGGTCTCTTGGAGCCCGTGTCTTGAATTTCCATTTGTGGCCGAACTGGACAGTGTCTATCGTCCATTGGTCCTTTATTGTATCCGCCCAGACCTGCTTGAAACTCATGAGTCTGGCCCCCACTAAAGCTGGTTGGGCGGACGCACCTTCAAAAAGACTTTTGTTCCCCTGACGCAGGGGTCTTAGACTTTTGGAGCTTGAGGAATGAAGACTGGGGATTCTTCCAGTTCCTCCTATACTCTTTTCCGGGCCTGTAGGATCTTGCCTCTCTGTATTTATCTGGCAGATTTCTTCTAGAAACCGGTGGTCTCTGCTGCCTGGGCCTCCTATCTGAAGGGATGAGTCCCGATTTTCCCCCCGTGACTTTAGAAATAGCCACGTCCAGTTTTTTTCCAAAAAGGTTTACGCCATCAAAGGGTATTTTGCACCAATTGGATTTTGAGGAGGGATCTGCCGACCAGGGTTTTAACCAGAGCGCCCTTCTGGCCATTACTGAGCTTAACATTGCTCTTGAAGTGGTTTTAATTATATCCACAGAGGCTTCTGCGACAAAGTCGCCTGCAAGACTAAGTTCTTGGAGTGCTGAGATAACTTTCTCCTGCTCTATTCCTTCCGATACCAGCTTCTCGGCCATCGTGGACCAGCTTGAGATAGCCTTACCGACGGCAGCCAATGCTATTGCTGGCCTGCAAGCGCCACCTGCCGAGAGGTAGGTTCTCTTAAGATCCAGATCGATCTTTCTATCCAGGACGTCTTTGAATGTGACTGCATCCTCTATTGGAAGTGTTACGTGCCTGGCGAGGCGCATTAGGGAGGAGTCGACCACTGGAGGAGATATTAGTGGGTTGACGTTAGGCTCTTTAAGTGGATAGAGTTTTGATAATCTGTTGCTGAGGCCAGTTTTTTTCTCTGGCTTTTGCCACTCATCCTTAATTAGATCCTCAAGTTCCTCAATGAACGGGAAGTTCTCTGGGTCTTTTTTAAGATTTGGAAAGTATTTCCTCACTTTTTGAGGAGTTTCTTTTTCTTCCACCCAGTCGATCGCCTCTTTTACTGACTTCACAAATGGGTCGATCAATGAGAAGTCGAAGCCGGTGGATGCCTCTAGATCATCAGTGTCAGAGAGAGGGTCTGACGTCTTTGATGATGATGGGGCAGTGGATGAGGTACTTTGTATAGGTCTGCTGGCTTCTGGCTCTGCGACTTGTGGTGATGGATCAATTGGTTCTCTTGCCTCTGTTTCTCTGTCCTTAGTTGCCTCAATGAAGCATGTGCGACAGGCCAGTTTGTCTGGAAGTGCTGTAGCACCGCAAATCCAGCAGGAGTTCCCGGGTGGACGGGAAGGCTGGGTGACAGGAGATTTCCTGCGCGCAGGGGATTTTTTGTGGTGGGAGCGACTATGCCTTGATCTTGATCGGCTTCTCCTGCGACTTGATCTGCTCCTCCTGCGACTTGAGCGGCTTCTGCGACTTGAGCGACTTCTGCCGCGCTCTGAGCGACTCTGCCTGTGGCTTGCTGACATTACAGCATTTTTAAACTTGCCGCCGTCGCGGGGTGATGACGTCACGCTCGTGCATGCTCAGATGCGCTCTGAGGCCTCCGACGCCATTTTGGAAGCTGGAAAGTGGGATGTCCAGACAAGCTGGAGCTATGGAGACAGACAGGAGGGGAAGTTACCCACAGGTGCACAGAAAGGAGCTTGAGACTGCTGCGATCCATAAACCTGTTTAAGGTTTGTAATGTATTGTAACATACCCCTGAGACCATCAGAGTGGGGTTCCTTCCATTGAGCTCATTTAGAGGCTGTACAGGATAGGACTTCCACCCAGGAGAGGCTAGAACCTGGCTGGGGCGAATGTTTTAGGTAAGGGATGCATGTTTTCGGTCCTTGACAGGTGAGGAAAAAAAGGAGAATGCTGGGGCAGGGGCTCTCTCAGACTTTAATAGCTACGCGGTCCTATCAGGTTGCGGGGGCGGAGCCACAACCCATAGGTGTATGCTGCCATGATGCGACAGGAAATAAAATTATGAAAAGATATATATATTGATAAATATGTGAAAAAAGTTCCAATTGCTTGAACAGGTGATACAAGGTAAATGTTCACCAGTGAGTGAATCACATAGAAATATAACATCACCATGTGAAATACATGCTTGGTTAAAAATCTTGCAAGATGAACCAAGACGTTTAAAATCCACTCAGCATGGGTATGCGTTGGTTCCACAAATATTGATATATATTAAACAACAAAAAAATTCCGTTCCCCGTTGATAATGTTAGCTATGATGAAACGCATCTGAGGAGGTACGTGCTGACGTCACCACGTTCGTCTCGTCGAGGAGGACGGGAGCTTTTGAATACAGCCGGTCGGCTTACATTTCTCTGCATGAATTTTATTGTTTTCTGTAAGTGCATTTTTTTATCCTATTAAAGTAGTGTTGATGGTATTACGCTATGGTATGTTGTATCTTCCCTTGGGTCATTATCCATTGACACCTACGATCTGACGGTTCTTTTGGTTCCACGCTGAGAGCTATTCAAACGTTCACCATTCAAGTATCTGTTTGGGTTCAGCTGACATCTTGCCTTCTTAAAGGAGACATCTGCCTGTTTTTTTCAGCATTTGGTAAGGAGGCCCTCTGCGTGGTGACGGGACGCTGTCAGGTCCCACACTTACCAGACAGATGAGTCCGCTTGGGCAGAGGGTAGGCTCCCTTACGTATCCGATTCGGGGCCCCTGGTAGAGTAGGCAGGAAGCCCACGAATGCGGAATGGTATGAGGGCCTGAAGTTAGGGTCCTGGAGCAAGATGGTCTGGCAAGCAACCGGTAGAGCTTCAGGGCTGGATGAAGCAGATGCTGAGCAGGAGCTAATCAGGCTGGTCACACACAGGCAGAGGTCGGCAACGGGCTGGCAGCAACGGTACAAGGGAGAAGGCAGAAACAAGGTCAGACAAGCCGGGGTCGGGTTCAGGCAGCAATCAAGGGAGGTCCAAAGGCAAGCCGGGTCACAACGGGTAAACACTACGGAGATACAGGAACACAGGATGATCACGGAACAAGACACAGAGCTGTTTGATCAGGCAGCACCGGATCAGTGTAGAGGCAGGCTTAAATAGGCTGATTGGTGCCAAAACGCCGCGCTCGTGCACGCGCCGATTCGCCAAGGCGCGCCGCGCCCCCGCACACGCCCGAGCGCGCCCCCGACGTCGGCGTGCACGGCCACACTACCGGGCATGTCAATGGTAACGCTCACAGGCGAACGCACGCCAGCGCGAACGCACGAACGCCCGGACGCCACCCCGCACGCCAAGGCCGGTCAGCCCAGACACGCCAGCATCCCCAGGGACACGCGCCCCAGCACGCACAGAGGCACGAGCGCCAACGCGCCCCACCAGGTAACCTCTCTGACAGTGCCCCCTCCTCAAGGGCAGACTCCGGATGCCCAGCTGGGCCATCTTTGAGGAATGAGAGGTTTTAAAGGACTGCAGAAGTTCTCTGGCATGTAAGTTACTTTCCGGCTCCCACGAATTATCTTCGGGTCCATAGCCCTTCCATTTTACCAGATATTGAACCTGATTGCGTCTTCTTCTGCAATCTAGAATTGCCTCCACTTCGAACTCCTCTTCGCCATCAACCACAATAGGTTTGGGTGGACCAACGCTACGACCAGAAAAGAAATTGGGGGTGACCGGTTTCAGTAGGGACACGTGGAAAACTGGATGTATCCTCAGGAAGTTAGGAAGGTCAAGTTCGTATGCCACATTATTGATTTTCCTTTTAATCAAGAACGGACCCAGGTATTTGGGGCCCAGTTTTCTGGACGGGCAGGCCAACTTGAGGTTAGCGGTAGACAACCAGACAGAATTACCGGGTTCCAGGACAAGTTCTCCCCGTCTTTTCCTGTCAAAGATTTTTTTGTAGTCTTCCTGAGCCTTGGTCATAGTTTCCTGCAGCAATTTGTTGTTGTTTGAAAAAAAATCCAAAGTTTCGGATACCGCAGGAACAGGGCACTCGGGAAATGGTCCAGGCAAGAAGGATGGGTGGAAACCATAATTGGCATAAAACGGAGACTGATTAGTAGCCGAGTGTAGTGAGTTATTGTAGGCAAACTCTGCGATGGGAAGCAGGGAAGCCCAGTCATACTGGGAGAATGCAGAAAAACAGCGGATGTATTGCTCCAGGGTTTGATTCGTCCTCTCGGTTTGTCCATTTGACTGAGGGTGGTAGGCCGAGGAAAATGACAATTCAATTTCAAGGGCGTCACAAAGGGCCTTCCAGAATCTGGAGGTAAATTGGACGCCCCTGTCTGAAACTATATTGGTCGGAACTCCATGCAGTCTGACGATCTCCTTAATAAAGATGGAAGCGGTCTCCATGGCCGAAGGGGTGCCCTTCATGGGGAGAAAATGGGCCATTTTCGACAGTCTGTCCACCACAACAAAAATGGACGAAAAGCCTTCTGATGGGGGGAGTTCAACGATAAAGTCCATTGAAATCATGGCCCATGGTCTCTCTGGGACTGGTAATGGTCTCAACAGGCCCCATGCTCTTGTCCGGCTAGTCTTGTTTCTGGCTAGTCTTGTTTCTGTTACAAGACTCCACATATTCCTTGCAGTCCTTAGTAAGGTGAGGCCACCAAAAGGTGCGTTGGACAAGGTCAGTTGTCTTCCGTGTGCCGAAGTGACCAGCAAGTTTGTGATCATGACACAAGTTTAACACCCGTACTCTTAGCTCCTCAGGGACCACAATTTTATTCTTGAACCAGAACAGCCCATCTTTGGCACAAGCTTCAGCAGGTGGAGACATTCCCATAGAGGCTCGTCTGACTTGGGAGATTAGATCTTCCTGTAGGATTAGGAAATTTCCAGAGGGAAGGATGGTGTCTGGAGACAGGGTCTTCTCAGAATCGGGAAACATTCGGGAAAGGGCGTCGGATTTGACATTCTTGGATCCGGGTCTATAGGTGATATGGAAAATAAATCGGGAAAAAAAAAGTGCCCATCTGGCCTGCCGTGGTTTCAATCTCTTGGCCGTTCTTAAATATTCTAAGTTTTTGTGGTCTGTGTAGACCAAAATGGGGTGCGCTGCACCTTCCAGGAGATAACGCCATTCCTCCAGGGCTGCTTTAATGGCTAGAAGTTCCCGATCTCCCACGTCGTAATTTTTCTCAGAAGGGGAGAGTTTACGTGAGAAGAATCCCACAGGGTACAGGAGTGCTTTGGCGCCTTGTCTCTGTGAGAGCACAGCTCCAACTGCAACTTCGGAAGCATCCACTTCCAGAACGAAGGGCAAGGCAGGGTTGGGATGCTTGAGAATAGTGGCAGACGTGAACAGCGCTTTGAGTTTTTCAAAGGCCTCTTGTGCCTTAGGGGTCCAGCAGAACCGGCTTCCTTGTTTAATAAGTTCTGTAATGGGAGTTATGATCGAAGAGAATCCCTTAATAAATTTCCTATAGAAATTGGCAAAGCCAATAAAACGCTGTACTCCCTTCTTGTCTATAGGTGCAGGCCAGTCCAGGATAGCGGATACTTTTTTTGTGGATCCATTTTAATGCCGTCAGGGGAAATGATCAGGCCTAGGAACTGGATATATTGGAGCTCAAACTCACATTTTTCAAGTTTGGCGTAAAGCCCATGTTGTCTAAGCCGGGTGAGTACGTTTCGTACGTGTTGGCGGTGTTCCATCAGGGAAGCAGAGAAAACCAGGATATCGTCCAGGTAAACGATGACATATAAGTCCAGGAGGTCATGAAAGATATCGTTGACGAAATGCTGGAATGTAGCCGGTGCGTTGGACAGACCAAAGGGCATGACGAGGTACTCGTAATGTCCGAATCGAGTACGAAAGGCCGTCTTCCATTCGTCCCCCTCTCTTATGCGGATCAAATTATAGGCTCCACGGAGGTCTAGATTAGTGAAGATGGTAGCAGATCCTAATCTCTGAAATAATTCGGGAACCAAGGGTAGTGGATATCTGTTCTTTATAGTGATCTTATTAAGCTCCCGGTAATCAATGCAGGGACGTAAGGAGTGATCCTTTTTTTCCACGAAAAAGATGCCTGCCCCAGCTGGTGATGTGGAAGGACGGATGAACCCTTTCTTCAGGTTTTCATCTATATAGGTTTTCAAGGTGCCCAGCTCCTGCTCAGTTAGAGGGAAAATCCTCCCGAAAGGGACTTCAGTACCCGGTAAAAGTTCTATTGGGCAATCATAGGGTCTATGTACTGGAAGGGTTTCTGCCCCCTTTTTACTGAACACATCCAGGAAATCCTGGTAAGGTTTGGGAAGATCTTGGTTGGACTTAGTTTCTGAGTCCATGCACAGGCATTGGGAAGAAGTTAAAGGAGTCCCCCGTAAGCAATGTTGTTTGCAGTATTCAGAAGAGAACTGGATCTTGCTCGTAGACCAGTTGATACTAGGGTTGTGAGCCTGTAGCCAAGGTATTCCTAGGATAATTGGGAAGAGGGGAGAGGAGATGACATCTAGGCGTAAAAGTTCCTGATGTTCCGGGCCAATGGTGGCCAATAGGGGAACCGTTTCTTGGGTAACAGGTCCGGAGCGGAGGGTGGAGCCGTCCGCTAAGAAAACTGCCAGTCCCTGGGCTTTAGGTTGAGTAGGGATGTGATGGTTTTCGACAAAAGTCCGGTCAATGAATCCACTACATGCTCCCGAATCAATGATGACCGGTACTGGGATGCTCCTTCCAGGTAACTGTAATACAATGGAAAATGTTAGGTGGTTACCGACACTGGGTAAGACAGGTGCACACAACGAGGAGGACGGCGGGCACTTACGTCTTTTATTGGGGCATGCTTTTGCAAAGTGTCCAGGCTCCCCACAGTACAGGCACAGATTGAGTGTGCGTCTGCGTGTCTTCTCCTCTAAGGTCAGAGAGGGACGGAGCAGTCCCAACTGCATGGGCTCAGGGGCTTCCTGGGCTGGAGTAGACGAGACAAGCGGAGCTTGGTTCGGGGCACTAGGGGCCCTGGGCAACATCCAGGTGAGGCGTGGGTGGCCAGCAGATCTCTCAGAGCGTCTCTCTCTGAGGCGGCGGTCAATCTGGATTGACAAGTTGATTAATTCTTCAAGTGTGTGAGGTACCCCCACCCGTGCTAATTCATCCTTTAGGAGGTCCGAGCCGATATTGGTGACGCAAGGCTGCGTCATTCCACTCCGTATCGGAGCTCCAACGCCTAAATTCCACGGCGTAATCTTCGGCCGCTCTGCGGCCTTGTTGAAGGGAATGCAAGGCGGCTTCGGCCGTGGCTGTTAGCTGAGGGTCCTCATACAGCTGAGACATGGCTAAGAAAAAGTCACTTAGAGAATCTAGAGATTGGGCCTTTTGCTCCAGCAGATGGTGGGCCCAGGTCTGAGGCTCGCCGGTTAACAAGGATATGACGAACCCCACTTTGGTAACCTCCAAGGAGAACGTACGGGGTTGTAATGCAAAGTATAGTTCACATGCGTTACGGAACGCCCGGAACTTGCTACGATCTCCGGAAAACTTTTCGGGTGTAGGCACCCGGGGCTCTGGTGGAAGCATAACTACAGAAGGTGCTGAGGCAGGATTAGCAGATACTGCTCCCGGAGGAGGGGCCGAGAGGGCCTGGACCTGTCCTTCCAGTCTGGTATAGCCCTCCTGTAGGCTTTTGACAGCTTGGGTAAGACCCGCTAGATGTCTGCACAGTTCATCCATGGGGGAGGCCCCCTGCCCGGACTCAGTCATGGTTGCCTGATACTGTCAGGTCCCACACTTACCAGACAGATGAGTCCGCTTGGACAGAGGGTAGGCTCCCTTACGTATCCGATTCGGGGCCCCTGGTAGAGTAGACAGGAGGCCCACGAATGCGGAATGGTATGAGGGCCAGAAGTTAGGGTCCTGGAGCAAGATGGTCTGGCAAGCAACCGGTAGAGCTTCAGGGCTGGATGAAGCAGATGCTGAGCAGGAGCTAATCAGGCTGGTCACACACAGGCAGAGGTCGGCAACGGGCTGGCAGCAACGGTACAAGGGAGAAGGCAGAAACAAGGTCAGACAAGCCGGGGTCGGGTTCAGGCAGCAATCAAGGGAGGTCCAAAGGCAAGCCGGGTCACAACGGGTAAACACTACGGAGATACAGGAACACAGGATGATCACGGAACAAGACACAGAGCTGTTTGATCAGGCAGCACCGGATCAGTGTAGAGGCAGGCTTAAATAGGCTGATTGGCGCCAAAACGCCGCGCTCGTGCACGCGCCGATTCGCCAAGGCGCGCCGCGCCCCCGCACACGCCCGAGCGCGCCCCCGATGCCAGCGTGCACGCCCACACTACCGGGCATGTCAATGGTAACGCTCACAGGCGAACGCGCGTACGCACGAACGCCCTGACGCCACCCCGCACGCCACGGCCGGTCAGCCCAGACACGCCAGCATCCCCAGGGACACACGCCCCAGCACGCACAGAGGCACGAGCGCCAACGCGCCCCGGCGCCCAACCAGGTAACCTCTCTGACAGACGCTTAATGTTGCTCTTTTCACTGGGTGGCATCTCTGTAATCTTTGGTTGTTCACATTGTTAGTGCTCCTGCATCTATTGTGCACAAATTTATAATTTTTACAATCAATTAATGATCACGCTATGAACATTTTTTTGTTGTTTAATATACATCAATATTTGTGGAACCAACACATACCTATGCTGAGAGGATTTTAAATGTCTTGGTTCATCTTGCAAGATTTTTAACCCGGGCTGGGGTAACGGCCACCTACACATTTGGCTTACAATCTGGTAAGCATGTATTTCACATGGTGATGTTATATTTTTATGTGGTTCACTCACTGGCGAACATTTACCTTGTATCACCTGTTCAAGCAATTTGAACTTTTTTCACATATTTATCAATATATATATCTTTTCATAATTTTATTTTACAATTTTGGACTTTATTTAGCGCGATTTTTTCCTTTTTCATTAAATCCTTAGATGTGGCACCTGCATTCGTTTTTGTTTTGTTTTGTTTTTTTGTTGTTTTTTTTAAGGCTTTTTTCCCCCTCAGTTTTCAGTTTCAGTTTTTGGTGTGGTACTGGCCAGTACCACACCATCTGTCTTAGAGTGCTTGAGCAAATAAAAGCTAATTATTGTAAGCACCCCTGTCAGAGGTAGATGGTTTGTCTCATCCCTTTAACTGATATATCTGAAAGAGAGCTTGTTCTTTTGAAAATGTCTTACTTCCCTGCTCTGTGCAGTGGTTGTGCACAGAGCAGCCCAGATCCTCCTCTTCTTGGGTCCCTCATCGGCGCTCCTGGCCCCTCCCTTTTGCAAAGTGCCCCCACAGCAAGCAGCTTGCTATGGGGGCACCTATAGCTTCTGCTCTGTGTGTCCATTTAGACACAGAGCCACGGCCTGGCCCCACCCTCTCTCTCTCTCCTCATTGGCTCACTGACTTTGACAGCAGCGGGAGCCAACGAGGAGGTGAGTCCCGGACAGCTGAGGCTCTCGTGCAACATTGCTGGATCTAGATGGGGCTCAGGTAAGTATTAGGGGGGCACCTCAGGGCTGCTGTACACAGAAAGTTTTTTATCCTAATGCAAAGAATGCATTGAGTTAAAAATAACTTTTTGACTTTAAGTTCCAGTGTAGTTTAATATAGTAAATTATTCTGTACAGAATGTGATTATCTTTGGCTGTAGAGATCACTTTATTTTCCAGGTCCCTGTTTTAATAACCGCATTAAATGTGTATATGAATATAGATAGGTATTACTGATAATGCAGCCTAAAATGGTCTTGCATATCGGGTTGAATTAAACATCCATGGAGAATACAAATCATTAGCTGAACACATAAAAACATTTTCTTATGCTGTTCACTCAGTTCAAGCATTTTCTTAATTGCTACAAGAAAAAGACGTTAAAATGCCCAAATAATGCCAACCTTTGGATTTTTTTCCCTTTTGGCTCACCTAAGTTATTGTGCAGTAGTATTCTGATGCAGGGGACTAATTACCCATAATGGATATTTTAATTCCTTGATTCAATGACTGTGTCAGAAGTTTAATAACACATTTGACAAATATTCAGCTACATTCAAGCAATTTAGGTGATTATACAATTGTTATAGGAACAATAATGAAGTTGTCAGTCTTTCTACTACATTTTGCCAACTTTGACTAATTTACATGACATAAATATCCCTGCATGTAGCTATATAAATTTTTCCTAATATATTATAAATGTTGATTGCTAAGGCTCTCAGGCACCTTAATCTGACCAGTAGCTGGAATTGTTCATTGTTCTGATTTATCTTGGTAAATCATGGCTTTGCTGCACATTATGGAAAGTAATTATTGTACTCTTGGTGTATGGCTTTTCTCCTTTTTATTTATTATTTTATATAAGACATGCTGAATGAAACCCGCTTGTAAATCTTGTGCTAGCAGAAGCATTTCACTCTTGTTTTCATGTAAATCGTTTCATTAAACTATTTACTTTTTTCTGTGCGTCATTTATGAATACCTGAAGTCTGGAAGAAGTGGAAAGACTATACCAGAGCTGGAGAAGACTATTGGTCTGATGAAACGAGTCGTGGAAAGAGTGCAGAAAGAGAATGAGGACCTAAAGAAGGCCCCAGGTGTTGTGACAAATGAAAAATTATCCAATCTGGAATTGGAAAATGAAAGACTAAAGGTATTAGCCTTTTTGTTTTCTTGGGTTTTGGTCTCCTGTGTCTCCCAATATGCTGCCCAGATACAATATTCAGCAGCTAGAAAACAAGACATTTGACCTAGCTGTCCAACATGCAGCTAGTCTATTTTTCTCATACTAATGGACAGTTTCAATATCTCACACATGCTTAATCTGTTTTTTCATTATTTTAGAAAACGACGGACGGACAATTTTGAAAAAAGATATTTATTTCTTTTTCATACATCAAGGGACACAGAGTTAGGCTAATATTCATTACCTGCTGGGTTATACTTCATCTCCAGGTGAATGGACACTGGTAGACCAAAGGTCTTTAGACAGCAAGTGATCCCTTATACAACCCCTCCCATACAGGAAGTACTTCAGTTTTTTACCAGTGTCTGCAAGGTGGATGGCACGTTTGTTTGAGCTCTCTGAGCTCCAGGTCTCTAGTTCCACAAACGGTTCTTAAATGAATCAATGGATTGACCGATCGGATCCATTTGACACAGGCTTTATATGCTTAGATAAACGGTACCAAGCATCGCAAAGAAGACTTGTGATCCTGCGAAGTTTTGCCTGTAATGCGGCCTTCGGGAGCTGGACCCTGCAAAGTGGAATCCTGGACACCTCAGTGCTAAGGCATTCCTGCAGGGTGCTGTACAGGTCCAAGGGAGTGGACCCTAAACATGAAAAGGGTACCCAGTCCTTGAAGGTCCTCAAGTTACAGGAACCCACTGTGAAGGGTGAAGATTGGGCTCTTAGATTCTAAGCTGCCCTGCGCCTGGACGGGTAAGTGAAACACCTTTATTTAAAGTGTCCCAGTGATTATAACAATCAGTCAAGCTAGCTAGAGGGTGGACACCTGTGTGCGGTGACCATACGAGGTAGTTTTTGGGCTAGCTGTGGGTGTTTGTGTACTTTTTTTTGCTTGTGTCTGGCTGTTTTTTACCTGTATTATGGCGCATGATGGTTCCCCATTTTGCCTCGGTTCACCATGGCGCACGTGCGTTTGCAAGAGCACTGCTGGGCTCAGCAGTTTGTTTGACGGCAATGGCGCAAGTGGCTTTGCCGCACATGTGCCGTAGCCTTTATCTGGGCGCAGGAAGATTTGTGTCATACATGAATACAGCCACGCCCGTTCGCCGGGACCGCACACGCGCACAGAACGTTCCGGCGCGCATCCAGCTTATTTAAGCTGTATATGCCAAGCATACGGGGCCTCCAGAAGGCAGCTGTGGGACACAGAGCAGGCTCCGAATCAGGCATTTACAACGGTTCATTTCTCCTTACCCAGGTCATGCAAGTCACCAGGTGTTGCTTGGCAGGCTAAAGGTGCTTAGCAGGATTGTTGCATAGGGGCTTGGTAAGCCCTATTAAAGGGTCTCCCTTCTGAGCTGTGCTAATACTACACCCAGGTACTCCCTTTTTGTGGCTAGTAAATGTCTTCCAAAAAAAGGAGCAGGACTAACACAGAAGGACACACCTATGTCATCAGTAATTTCTGATTAACCTAGTCGTATCCCTAGTGTTGTATCCCCTGAAGGACCAGAGGCTTCCGGGCAATCTGAGCCGCTGTGCCTATCTGGGATTGTGCCTACAGTCAACGCTGCTGCTTCACCCTTTATCACTAAGGATGAACTGTCCTCAGCCCTAGCCGGGTCAGAGCACAGGATTGCTGGCATGATTGTCTCCATCTCGCAGGGTGGCAAGAAGCATGACAGATCCCCCTCCCCGGAGCCTCCTAGTCTGGAGCAGGAATGGAAAAAAGGAGATGCAGCTCACAAACACTCTTGCTCTGGAATGACACCGCCCTAGTAAGAACTGGTTCCAGGTGCTGGCTTTGCTGGTTTGCAGTGAGGTAGAAAGAAATCCTGGATAGCCGCACTCTGGGATAAGGACATCTTTATTTCAATAAAATCCAAACATACAGTCAATTGCAGAGACGTACAGAGTGGTAGACTGCTAACGCGTTTCACATCATTTGGATGCTTATTCGTAGCTGGAGCAGGAATGGGTTGAGGATGGAAAGGAGCTTAAAGCTCAGGATTCTGTGGATGGCCTGGCAGATGAATCTGCTTCTGAGCAATCTGGACAAGAAGATATCCAGTTGGTATCTGCCTCTCAATTACAGAGGCTTTTGATCCTGACTCTTACCGAAATGATTTGTTCTGCCTTTAAGTTGCCCCTTGCAGAGGTTACTGAGCCTCCCTGGTCCTCTTTGGGATCCCTGAGGCCACACAGGCTTTCCCCTTACACCCTCTGTTGGAACAGGTGGTGTATGCTGATTGGGAACATCCTGACAGGATTTTTGTTCCTCCTAAGAGGTTTTCCCTTTTATATCCATGGATGAAAAGTTTGTTAAGAAGTGGAGCATGCTAGCCATAGATGCAGCAGTCTCCTCCTTAAACAAGAACATGACTTGTCCGGTAGATAATGCACAGGGCTTAAAAGACTCTGTTGACAAGAAATTGGAGTCATTATTAAAGGCTTCCTTTTCTTTGGCCAGTTCAGCTATTCAGCCAGCTGTTGCAGCAATTGGTATCTGCCAGTCCGTAAAGGATCAGATCAGACGGCCTGACAGGCCTAACCGGGAGGATGGATCTGCCTGAAAATAAGGCAGATGTTCCTCGAGCGCTGTATTTTGCTGTTGACGCCTTAAAGGATTCAATACAGCAGGTTTCTCGTTTTGGCTCACTTGTCTGTACATATGCACAAACTTTTGTGGCTTAGAACTGGTCAGCCGAGCTTCCATGTAAGAAGTTATTTGCAGGTTTCCCCTTTCATGGGGAATGTTTATTTGGTGATCATTTGGACGAATATAGCCAGAAGATTTCCAGGGAAGAGTTTTCTACTTCCTGTGAAAAAAAGCACCAGGCGTCTCTCGTTTAAAACCTCAGGGACTGCTTCCTCAAATGCCTCAGCGCCAAGGCAGTTCCACTGCCAACAGGGCGCTAGGGCCAGGGGCAAGCCGCAAGGCCAGGGCCAGAAAAAGCCCTGGGTCCAAATATCTTCTAAACCCAGCACTAAGCCCTCCTTGATGGGATGCCCCCACTCCATCGGGTGGGGGGAAGGCTGCTGCATTTTGCGGACATTTGGAGAACAATAATTCAGGACGAGTGGGTCACCTCAACTATATCCCGTGGTTACAAGCTGGAGTTACATAGTTACATAGTAGGTGAGGTTGAAAAAAAACACACATCCATCAAGTCCAATCCATGTGTGTGATTATATGTCAGTATTACATTGTAAATCCCTGCATGTTGCGGTCGTTCAGGTGCTTATCTAATAGTTTCTTGAAACTGTCGATGCTCCCCGCTGAGACCACCGCCTGTGGAAGGGAATTCCACATCCTTGCCGCTCTTACAGTAAAGAAACCTCTACGTAGTTTAAGGTTAAACCTCTTTTCTTCTAATTTTAATGAGTGGCCACAAGTCTTGTTAAACTCCCTTCTGCAAAAAAGTTTAACCCCTATTGTGGGGTCACCAGTATGGTATTTATATATTGAAATCGTATCCCCTCTCAAGCGTCTCTTCTCCAGAGTGAATAAGTTCAGTGCTCGCAACCTTTCCTCATACCTAATATCCTTCAGACCCTTTATTAGCTTTGTTGCCCTTCTTTGTACTCGCCCCATTTCCAGTACATCCTTCCTGAGGACTGGTGCCCAGAACTGGATAGGATACTCTAGGTGCGGCCGGACCAGAGTCTTGTAGAGCGGGAGAATTATCGTTTTATCTGTGGAGTTGATCCCCCTTTTAATGCATGCCAATATTCTGTTTGCTTTGTTAACAGCAGCTTGGCATTGCATGCCATTGCTGAGCCTATAATCTACTAGGACCCCCAGGTCCTTTTCAATCCTAGATTCCCCCAGAGGTTCTCCCCCCAGTGTATAGATTGCATTCATATTTTTGCCACCCAGATGCATTATTTTACATTTTTCTACATTGAACCTCATTTGCCATATAGTTTCCCACCTCATTAATTTGTTCAGATCTTTTTGCAAGGTTTGCACATCCTGCGGAGAAGTTATTGCCCTGCTTAGCTTAGTATCGTCCACAAATACAGAGATTGAACTGTTTACCCCATCCTCCAGGTCGTTTATGAACAAATTAAATAGGATTGGTCCCAGCACTGAACCCTGGGGGACCCCACTACCCACCCCTGACCATTCCGAGTACTCCCCATTTATCACCACCCTCTGAACTCGCCCTTGTAGCCAGTTTTCCATCCATGTACTTACCCTATGGTCCATGCCAACGGACCTTATCTTGTACAGTAAACGTTTATGGGGAACTGTGTCAAATGCTTTTGCAAAATCCAGATACACCACGTCTACGGGCCTTCCTTTATCTATATGTCCTTCCTCATTCTTTATGGGGCCAGTATGGTCTGTCCTCCCTTTTTTACTGTTTACATACTTAAAGAGTTGCGGGGGGTTTCCCCTCAGAGGTTTTTAAGGTCCAGCGTTCCCTGGATCCTCCAAAAAGAAACTTATTGCTTCGGGCACTACATCATTTAGTGCATCAAGGAGTGATTGTAGAGGTTGCTGTATCCGAAAAAGGCCCGGGTTTTACTCAAATCTGTTTACGGTTCAAAAACCAAACGGGGACACAAGGCCCATTTTGGACCTAAGATCCCTGAACCAGTATCTACTGATCCAGTCCTTTCAGATGGTGTCTGTCCACTCAGTAGTACCCTCGCTCCAGATGGGAGACTTTCTAGCCTCCATCAATATAAAGGACACGTATTTACACGTACCTGTCTTTCAGCCTCATCAGAGGTTCCTGAGATTTGCAGTAGAGGAATGTCATTTTCAATTTGTGGCTCTACCCTTCGGGCTTGCAACAGCTCTCCGGTTGTTTTCACAAAGGTCCTAGCACCAGTACTGGGTCTTTTAAGGGCCCAAGGGATTTTGGTGCTCAGGTATCTGGACAGCCTCCTGCTCAGAGATCACTCACTACAGGCTCTAGAACAGAGCATAACATGCACAGTGCGGTATTTGGAAACCTTAGAATGGATCATAAATACCGATAAATCAACCTTGAGACCAGCTCAAAGTCTAAGCTATTTAGGTCTGATCCTAGATACGGTCCAAGCAAGAGTATTCTTGCCACCCACCAGGGTGCCCTGAAGGATCAGGTGCGCAAGGTAAGGGACACCAGGCAACCCTCCATTTGGCTCTGTATGAGTCTTCTAAGGAGGATGGTATCCCTCCTTTGAGGCAGTGCCCTATGCCCAGCTCCATTCCAGGCCTCTACAACAAGACATCTTGTTGGCTTGGAACAAGAGAGGACAAGCCCTGGATTATCCTATGTCCTTATCTCCTCGGGCACGCTTCAGCTTAAACTGGTTGTTGCAGGATCAGAACCTGCAAAAGGGAAAATCCTTCCTCCCGGAAACTTGGAGAGTACTGACTACAGATGCCAGTCTCTTAGACCGGGGAGCGATGCTAGAAGAGCTCACAGCTCAGGGGAAATGGTCAAGGACAGAACAGATCCTGCCCATCAATGTCCTGGAATTACGGGCAGTACGACTGGCCCTACGGTCCTGGATGGTGGATCTTCAGTACTGCCCTATCAGGGTTCAGTCCGAGAATGCCACTGCAGTGCCCTATATAAACCACCAAGGCGGTACCAGGAGTCATTCAGCTCTGAAGAAGGTGAACCACATACTAGCCTGGGCAGAGGGACATTTGCCGATTCTATCGGCAGTCCATATCCTAGGAGTAGAGAACCGAAAGGCAGATTATTTCAGCCGCCAGCAGATCTGCCCGGGGGAATGGTCCCTACACCCTGGGGTGTTCCAGGAAATTTGCCAATGTTGGGGATGGCCAGAGGTCAACCTACTGGCATCCAGGTTTAACAACAAGCTACAGCAGTTTGTGTCCCGAACAAGAGATGGCAATCGGAGCAGATGCTCTGGTATTTCCATGAAGCCAGTACTCCCTGGTTTATGCTTTCCCTCTGATCCCTCTCCTTCCACATTTGTTTTGCAGGATTCGGAGAGAGGGAGTTCCAGTCATTCTGGTGGCACCAACCTGGCCCAGAAGGCCCTGGTTCCCGGAAATTGTGAGACTGACAAAAGACGGGTCATGGACGCTTCCACATCGCCCCAATCTGCTGTCTCAAGGTCCTATATTCCACCCCAATTTACAGTCTCTAAATTTCACGGCATGGCTATTGAAGCCAGGGTGTTAAAGGACCGTGGCATCTCAAGACCAGTGGTGTCTACCCTAGTGAATGCTAGAAAAGCTGTCACTAGGAACATCTATCATAAGGTCTGGAAGACATATATTGCTTAGTGTGGAGCCAAAAAATGGCATCCTCGCAAATATGTGATTGGGAGAATTCTCTTTTCTACAGTCAGCTGTGGAAATCAAATTGGCTTTGAGTACAATCAAAGGTCAAGTTTCGGCCCTATCAGTATTCTTCCAAAGGCCTTTAGCCTACCATTCACTGGTCTGAACCTTTATGCAGTGGTCAACTCGCTTGCTTCCCCCCCATTATGTCACCTATGTGTCCTTGGGACTTGAACTTGGTGCTGTCTGTGTTACAGAAACAATCATTTGAGCCTATCAAGGCAATTTCATTAGACTTGCTGTCATGCAAACTAGCCTTCCTGATGGCCATCCCCTCGGCTAGAAGGGTGTCGGAGTTGGCGGCCCTTTCATGCAGGGAACCATACTTGAGCCTTCACCACGACAGGGTCGTGTTACAACCTGTTCCATCCTTTTTGCCAAAAGTGGTGTCAGCCTTTCATTTAAATCATACATTATTTTGCTCTCCTTTTCTCTCAGCCTAGTTCGGCGGAAGAGAGAAGACTGCATTCTTTGGACGTTGTCCGGGCAGTCAAGGTTTATTTGTCAAGATATGCTGAGATCTGAGGATCGGACTTCTTTTTGTTTTACCAAAAGGACCCAAGAAGGGGCAGGCAGCTTCCATTGCTAATTGGGTCCGTCAATTGCTCATTCAGGCCTATGGTCTGAAACGTAAAGCTCCTCCCTTTAGGGTGAGAGCTCATTCTACCAGGGGTGTAGGAACCTCCTGGGCTTTTCACCATCAGGTATCTGTGGCTCAGATTTGCAAGGCTGTAACCTGGTCTTCAGTACATACGTTCACAAAATTTTATCAAGTGGATGTTCGAGCAGCCGAGGATTTGGCTTTCGGCCGCAGTGTACTGTAGGCTGGCGTATAAGGTCTGATGGCTATTGTTTGGCAGGGAGTCTCCCTCCCCTCAAGGCTATTGCTCTAGGACATCCCAGCAGGTAATGAATATTAACCTAACACTGTCCCATGATGTATGAAAAAGAAAATAGGATTTTTTTAAAGTGAGGTAAACCTGTACTGTTATTATTCTTATGTTAGGGTTATTATTATCTTCATTTATTAGCAGGTGAATGTGGCCCTGCATGCATTCACATACATTGAATCCGGCCCTTAAGTGGAAAAAGGTTGCTGACCCCTGGATTACTGGAACCATGTCCTGTGGTCTGATGAAACCAAGGTAAACTTATTTGGTTCCGATGATGTCAAGCGTGTGTGGGGGCAACCAGGTGAGGAGTACAAAGACAAGTTTGTCTTGCCTACAGTCAGTGTCATGGTCTGGGGCTGCATGAGTGCCGCTGGCACTGGAGATCTACAGTTCATTGAGGGAACCATGAATACCAACATGTATCGTGACATACTGAAGCAGAATATGATCCCCTCTCTTCGGGGGACTGGGCCACAGGGCAGTATTCCAACATAATGACCCCAAACACACCTCCAAGACGACCACTGCCTTGCTAAAGAAGCTGAGGGTAAAAGTGATGGACTGGCCAAGCATTTCTCCAGACCTAAACCCTATTGAGCGTCTGTGGGGCATCCTCAGAGGGAAGGCGGAGGAGCGCAAGGTCTCTAACATCCACCAGCTCTGTGATGTCATGGAGGAGTGGAAGAGGACTCCAGTGGAAAACTGTGAAGCTCTGGTGAACGCCATGCCTAAGAGGGTTAAGGCAGTGCTGGAAAATAATGGAAATTTTAACTTAGGGGTTTACTTACTTTTGTTGCCAGCGGTTTAGACATTAATAGCTGTGTGTTGAGTTATTTTGAGGGGCCAGCAATTTTACACTGTTGTACAAGCTGTACACTCACTACTTTACATTGTAACAAAGTGTCATTTCTTCAGTGTGTAAATAATTTACTAATGTGCAAACCACATAGGTACATAAATAAATTAGTAGCTGCCAACAAGAAAAAGTGTTCACACACTAAACAGAAATGAGAAAGTAAAGAAATGTGGCGCTTACTAAAACCTCAAAGCTAAGCAAATCCGAAATAAATAAATAAATAATCAATAAAAATAAATATCTGTGCAAACAGTGCAACAATAGCAGCTATATATTAAAGTGCAAAAAATAAACCAGTTGGTTTGAAGTGAATGTGTAGTAATATCCAAAAATAAAGTGCAAAGTGACAGTGAAAAACTTCCAAAAAGTGCAGTGTTGAATTCCAACAGGTGAGAGGCTGGGGGGAAACGGTATCACTCACATTGGATGGAGTACCCTTATTAGAGCGTGGCACATGCACTTTATATCTGGATGCACTATATATTGGATGAACTGTTCTGTCTGTTGGAATCCAGCACCGCTTCTTGGGATTTGTTACACTTATAAAGACTGTGTTGTCACAAATTGATTGTATTTGCACTTGCACTTTTTAGAAGTTTTTCACTGTCACTTTGCACTTTATTTTTGGATATTACTACACATTCACTTCAATACTGGTTATTTTTTGCACTTTAATATATAGCTGCTATTGTTGCACTGTTTGCATAGATATTTATTTTTATATTTTTATTGATTATTTATTTATTTAGAATTTGCTTAGCTTTGAGGTTTTAGTAAGCGTCATTTCTCCAGTGTTGTCACATGAAAAGTTATAATAAAATATTTGCAAAAATGTGAGGGGTGTACTCACTTTTGTGAGATACTGTATACGTGATCCTGCACAGCACGGTCGCCCTGTAGCAGTAACTGTGGTATAGGGCAGTTGGCAAGCGGGTAAGGTATGCTTTGTCACAGCAGTCCATTCATTTTGACTATGTGTTGCATTAAGATATGCTGTGTTATGGCAGCCCATTCATTTTACTGGGGTGACAGGCACAGAGTACATGTCTTAGGGGTGAACTACGCAGAATGCAGAGCTTAGCTCTCTTTCACAGGCTGTCCACATCTTAATGCCACCCCTCCTCCTCGGCTCTGACCTCTGCACCACTCTCCCCCATCTCCCACTTCTTCCCACATCTCTTTCCACAGCCCTCATCTCACCCCCCCCCCAAAAAAAAAGCTTTCTTGCATCTCACCTACCTCCTGCCAGTGTAGGCCGATCCACCTCTCTCACTTGCAGGGAGATCATTGATTGGCATCTGTCCCCACCGTGAGTGTGTACAGGGTAGGTAGGGATTTGTGAGAGCCACGAGCTGCCGAGAGGAAGGTTGTCCTTGTAAATACAGATGGCTTCTGTGTTTACAAGTGACAGCGGTGAGCAGGGAGCGGGGGGTGAGAGCCGGAGGTGGCGGTACAGAGTTCTGCGACGTTCCGACTGAAAAAAAAGTTCTGGATGCGAGAGCCGCATGAAATGGCCTGACAGGCCGGATTTGGCACGTGGTGTAAATGATCCTTTTAGTACCATTCTCCTGCTTAAAATGACTGTAATAGCAGAGAACTGCACAAAGTGTACATTGCACATTTCAATGGTCAAAAAAAAGTTAATTTATCTTTCGCTACAACATATGCATGATATGAAGAGAAATCACACCCACTAAATATATACTGGTTTGCAAATGGCCATTGCATTATTATACTAAAACAATTACAGCACTGGGGCAGAAAAAAGGGGAATATATTAATTATTCCCAAGTAAATTGCAACATGTTGTTTCTTGAAAACTGTAAATCTGTCAACCCATCTACAATTTTTTTTTTTGTAAAGATTTGCAACAGACTGGCCACAAGAGGGGGTGATTTACAAAAGAAACCAGCTTTAGGCGAATACAGTATTTGTTGCATTGCATGGATGCACTTGTTTTGCTCTGTCAGTCTCACCCAAGATTCAACGCACATTTGGCAATGAATCATTCATCTGATTTGTAAAGAAAATCTGTATTTGTATTGGTTGCTGTATTTGCAAGTCTGAACTCTTGAATTTCTAAAGAAAATCGAAAGGTTCTTTTGCCTACCTCACCTACCTTTTATATTAGCTTCATGTGTTGTATAGATCTCCTTTTTTCCAGTATATCTAAAGCCATTTTAAAAATGTAGATAGCATGGAGAATGATTACAGCCTGTTTTAGGGTTTATATTAGTACTATTTTAGTTTTTTGCAATCTGGGTCACATTTGAGAGCTTTATATTCACTTCTTGTTCTGTAGACATAACTGGAAGTAAGGGGGGAATCTCTGTAAAGTGAAGTAAAGTATTGCTGGAAGATTTTCCCTCTATTTCCTGTTCAGGTGTCAACTCAAAAGTTTAGATTTTCCTCACTTTTAGTGCTGGTGTTGGTGGACTTCAAGACAAAAAAGAGGGTGAATCTCCCCAGCGGGGACACAGACAGCTACTATAATGCACCATGGCTTTTAATGCCTGGTAACCATATCCAAAAACAAACTTTTTCCAATCAATATACTTTAATTTGCATTTGCCCAGTGAACTCAGGCAAGCAAATTTAACCATCCTTTTAAGAAGAGACCTTTTAGAACATCCTTATTGTTAGTGAGTAAATTCAATAGAAATGCGTATAAAGCCCCAATTCCAAGAAAGTTAGAAAGTGTAAAATCCACATAAAAACAGAATGCAATAATTTGCAAACCTCATAAACCCATCATTAATTCACAATTAAAAATAGAAAACATCAAATGTTTCAACTGAGAAAATGTATTATTGGCAGCAAAATGTCTCAAAAAAAGTTGAGACAAGGCACAAAAAGCTGGCAAAGGGGTACTAACCAGGAAAAGCTGGAAGACAACTATTGGCAACAGGTCAATAACATGATTGGGTATAAAAAGAGCATCTTAGAGAGTCAGAATGTCTCAGAAGTAAAGATGGGCAGAGGTTCACCAGTCTTAAAGTGAAACTCCTCCCCTGCCACATTTGGCTTGTTATTTTTTTATTTTACGTAGGAGCTGGTACCTAGTTTTGACAGGTACCCGCTGCCAGTTCTGCTTGGATTGCCTAGGCAATCCGAGCAGAAGGTCTCCTCTCAACCCCCCCCACACACACACACACACACACACACACACACACACACACACACACACACACACAGTTTTCTTGGACAAGTGACATGTCCCAGAAGACTGAGGCCATTCACAAAGCATAGCACAGTGGGCAGCCGGCTGTGAAGCCTGAAAGCCGCAAAGCTGGCTGCCCATAGTTAAGAGGCTGCTACCTGAAGGCTAATGAACAACTAGCCCGGGTGAGGCTGGCGCTAAATCCATGGACAGATAAGTGTTTTTTTATTAAAAGTCAGCAGCTATAGGATTTGTTTTTATTTTTTTCGTTTTTTTTTACAGAGTGGACCTCCTCTTTAAAACAGAACTAAACTCTCTCTTAAAGGAGAAGTCCAGCCTGGGCTCGTTTGGCTGGGCTGGGTTTCTCCTATGGGTCACAGGAGTGCAATTCCTTTTTCACTCCTGGGACCCATTTCCAGCAGAGAGTGGGCTGAAGTCCGCTCTCCGCTGACGTCACCAAGATCAGTCCAGGCACTGTCATCCCAACTTTGGAAGTCTGGATCCGCCAGGTGCCTAGACTGATGGCAGTCTCAGCCTCTCAGCGAGCCGCTCAGACGGCAGGAGAGCTGCTGATTGACGGGCAGCAGCTGTCTGCTCGGGGAGCTGTGGTGTTCGGTGGCTCGGTTCTCAGTGCAGAGACACCGGGGGACAGATGCAGCATCGAATCGATGCTGCATTCACCTAGGTAAGTATGATTAGGGAAAAAAGCCCAAACCCATACTTCTCCTTTAGTCAATATTATTTATATTTAATCCTTATGCTTAGTAAATAGGATGATGTAAAGTACAGTATTATATTTGCTTGTATTACACATTTCTTTTTTACATTTCTTCAGTTGCGTCCTGGTTTCTGTTCTAAGCCAAATTATGTTATACATACATACTTCATGGGCTTTTTTTTATTTATCTAGAGGTGGGGCTTTCTCAGCTAAAAGCACACCTTCCTGCCTGCATGCCTGAGCTAAGGGCAGACAGATTCCAGAACATAAACGCTACATGAATCATCTGTTCTTAATTAAGATGGTGGTGGCTAGTAATGCTAAGTGGTGTTTTTCAAGGCGATTTCTCATCAAAATAAAGCAAGGAAACATTGATGGATGGTTGCATTTGCTTTGAATATTACAAACAAATATAATAGTTTCAGTTTGTGATGCTAAGTTCCATTTTAAATTCCATTTTAACATTGCATGCAATATTCAGCTAATGCTAACCTATGCAATTCCAGTCTGGTAAGAGTAATAGCAATATGGGTCAGAACCCGACTGAAACAACCTAGGAGCTGGATGATCTACATCAATCACCCATTTATGCTTAGCCCAAAAATTTCCCTCCCTACCCTGACAATTGTTCCGCGTGTATATTAAAAGGGAGAGAACTTAACAACTAATATAGACACATACTATTTGCTTGCTCATGAGAGAACCAGCTATTCTCTGCATTGGACAACGGCTTGTTGTGTAAATAATAAAAGATCCTCGGATATTGCTAGTCGGACATTCTGCTGACATATCAGCATAAGATCCAGGCTGGGGGATAAAGCTTAATTTTTAATGCAGCATTGAATTACCTCCAACTATGATTTATGTGCAGCCTTTAAAACATTTATTTTACAGCTATCCTACAAGATTGCCATGTACACATATAACACACATAACACACATTGCACTGATACAGCTCTGTGTTTTGTTTTAAGATCAATCACTGCTGTGTTTTTGTATAAGATCATTCCCTATTGTGTGTCTTTTTTTTCACACCTAGTCTGAACTTGAAAAGCTGCAGCTGCATGTGGGTGGACAGCTAAGTATGAGATATGAAGCAAAGACGAAAGGCATTGAAAAAGTAATTGTGGAAAATGAGAGACTTCGTAAGGAACTGAAAACGGTAAGAATACAATATCCATGATCTGAACCATTTTAAAATTGTATCCGTTATGTATGATTAAGTCATTTGGATAATTTCTAGTGTAAACAGCTCATTGTTGCATGTAAGCTAATTTTGCAGGTGTGTTTGGCTTTTTAATTAGACTTGCATACGTCACTTTACTACTGAATCACTAAAACAATTTTTCACTTGTGTTGAAAGCAAATACTCAAATCATCTATTTTTTGTTTATTTTTAGCTGAACTGTTACCTGACTGTTCCTTCTAATGATCTATTTTGCAGCTAGCAAGCTCATTGCCTTATATTTGTGCCTTTATATTCTCCTGTCTCAAAAACATCTGATCAGTTGGCCCTATTTTTATGAGTAGAAAATAAAGGGGTTGTTCTTGGTCAGGCAATAGCTTTAGTTTTTCTAGTGTAGTTTGGGGAATGATTGTTAAAACATTACAGCTTTAGGTGGGTTAAATGCATTGTTCAAGTATATCCCAGACTTCATTTCTCCCTCTAGTGCATGGCCCAGCATTATTTTATTCTTTTGTTTTGTCCCTGTAGCAAAAAGCCGTTTTTATTTCTTCTATGACTTTATCACCAGGCTTGTAAAATTCATACAGGGGAACTGCTGGTAGCTTAGTTCCTAATGAAGTAGGCACTACCCCCAGAACAAGAGCCCATTAACCACTTGAGCCCCGGACCATTATGCTGCCTAAGGACCAGAGGTCTTTTTCCAATTTGGCACTGCGTCGCTTTAACTGCTAATTGCGCGGTCATGCAATGCTGTACCCAAACGAAATTTGCGTCCTTTTCTTCCCACAAATAGAGCTTTCTTTTGATGGTATTTGATCACCTCTGCAGTTTTTATTTTTTGCGCTATAAACGGAAAAAGACCGAAAATTTTGAAAAAAAATGATATTTTCTACTTTTTGTTATAAAAAAAATCCAATAAACTAAATTTTAGTCATACATTTAGGCCAAAATGTATTCGGCCACATGTCTTTGGTAAAAAAAATGTCAATAAGCATATATTTATTGGTTTGCGCAAAAGTTATAGCGTCTACAAACTAGGGTACATTTTCTGTAATTTACACAGCTTTTAGTTTATGACTGCCTATGTCATTTCTTGAGGTGCTAAAATGGCAGGGCAGTACAAAACCCCCCCAAATGACCCCATTTTGGAAAGTAGACACTCCAAGGAAATTGCTGAGAGGCATGTTGAACCCATTGAATATTTATTTTTTTTGTCCCAAGTGATTGAATAATGACAAAAAAAAAAAAAAAATATTTACAAAAAGTTGTCACTAAATGATATATTGCTCACACAGGCCATGGGCCTATGTGGAATTGCACCCCAAAATACATTCAGCTGCTTCTCCTGAGTATGGGGATACCACATGTGTGGGACTTTTTTTTTTAGCCGCGTACGGGGCCCCGAAAACCAAGCACCGCCTTCAGGATTTCTAAGGGTGTAAATTTTTGATTTCACTCTTTACCGCCTATCACAGTTTCGGAGGCCATGGAATGCCCAGGTGGCACAAAACCCCCCCAAATGACCCCATTTTGGAAAGTAGACACCCCAAGCTATTTGCTGAGAGGCATATTGAGTCCATGGAATATTTTATATTTTGACACAAGTTGCGGGAAAGTGACACTTTTTTTTTTTTGCACAAAGTTGTCACTAAATGATATATTGCTCACACAGGCCATTGGCATATGTGGAATTGCACCCCAAAATACATTTAGCTGCTTCTCCTGAGTATGGGGATACCACATGTGTGGGACTTTTTGGGAGCCTAGCCGCGTACGGGGCCCCGAAAACCAAGCACCGCCTTCAGGATTTCTAAGGGTGAAAATTTTTGATTTCACTCTTCACTGCCTATCACAGTTTCGGAGGCCATGGAATGCCCAGGTGGCACAATACCCCCCCAAATGACCCCATTTTGGAAAGTAGACACCCCAAGCTATTTGCTGAGAGGCATGGTGAGTATTTTGCAGCTCTCATTTGTTTTTGAAAATGAAGAAAGACAAGAAAAAACTTTTTTTTTTTTCTTTTTTCAATTTTCAAAACTTTGTGACAAAAAGTGAGGTCTGCAAAATACTCACTATACCTCTCAGCAAATAGCTTGGGGTGTCTACTTTCCAAAATGGGGTCATTTGGGGGGGTTTTGAACTGTCCTGGCATTTTATGCACAACATTTAGAAGCTTATGTCACACATCACTCACTCTTCTAACCACTTGAAGACAAAGCCCTTTCTGACACTTTTTGTTTACATGAAAAAGTTTTTTTTTTTTGCAAAAAAATTACTTTGAACCCCCAAACATTATATATTTTTTTAAAGCAAATGCCCTACAGATTAAAATGGTGGGTGTTTCATTTTTTTTTTCACACAGTATTTGCGCAGCGATTTTTCAAACGCATTTTTTGGGGAAAAAACACACTTTTTTAAATTTTAATGCACTAAAACACACTATATTGCCCAAATGTTTGATGAAATAAAAAAGATGATCTTAGGCCGAGTACATGGATACCAAACATGACATGCTTTAAAATTGCGCACAAACGTGCAGTGGCAACAAAATAAATACATTTTTAAAAGCCTTTAAAAGCCTTTACAGGTTACCACTTTAGATTTACAGAGGAGGTCTACTGCAAAAATTACTGCCCTCAATCTGACCTTCGCGGCGATACCTCACATGCATGGTGCAATTGCTGTTTACGTTTGACGACAGACCGCCGCTTGCGTTCGCCTTAGCGCGAGAGCAGGGGGCGACAGGGGTGCTTTTTTTTTTTCTTTTTTTTTTCTTTATTATTTTTTTGCTTTTTTATCTTATTTTTAAACTGTTCCTTTCATTTTTTTTTTTTTAATCATTTTTATTGTTATCTCGGGGAATGTAAATATCCCCTATGATAGCAATAGGTAGTGACAGGTACTCTTTTTTGAAAAAATTGGGGTCTATTAGACCCTAGATCTCTCCTCTGCCCTCAAAGCATCTGATGACACCAAGATCGGTGTGATAAAATGCTTCCCCAATTTCCCAATGGCGCTATTTACATCTGGCGAAATCTAAGTCATAAAATGCTCGTAGCTTCCGGTTTCTTAGGCCATAGAGATGTTTGGAGCCACTCTGGTCTCTGATCAGCTCTATGGTCAGCTGGCTGAATCACCGGCTGCATTCTCAGGTTCCCCGTTGAGACAGGAGAGCCAGAGAAAAACACGGAAGACGGTGGGGGGGGGGCATTCCCTCCCACGGCTTGTAAAAGCAGTCTAGAGGCTAATTAGCCGCTAGGATTGCTTTTACATGAAAGCCGACCGCTGGCTGAAAAGAATGATACCAAGATGATACCTTAACCTGCAGGCATCATTCTGGTATAACCATTCAAAGTTGTGAATGGCGTACCTGAAGACAATAAAATGGTTAACAATAAAGCACAGTAAACGGTAAAGTATAAAAAATTGCATACCTGAAAAACAAACATGATAAAACATAATAACAATAAAACATTGCAGAATAGAATACAGTAAAAAAGAGCAGAACAAGAGAGAGAGAATAGAGAGAGAGAGAGAACAATAAAACGACAACTATTTTTTTTTATTTTATATATTTTTTTTTTTTTTTTACACTTTTTTTGTAACTAACTTTTATAACTGTAACCGGTTCCAGGTTCGGGTCTCTCAAAATGCGATGGCATCTTGGGAGACCCTGTGAAAGTGTGCCTAGTCTGTGCAATGCTGTACCCTACGCTAATACTCAACTAATGAATGGTAGCGTTCAAAACATTCACCAATGCAAAGACCAGGATTGTCAGGACAGGAGGGACAATAATAGCGGGTGTCATGCCTATATCCACGCTTGCTGCAGACACGACATCTTTTTTGGGGGTTCGTTGGGTAGGGGTACTCGGGAGGACATAAAAATGCCTCTCATGCAGCCGACTGCATTTGGTTGGGGATGTGAATGGGGGGAAGTACGGGCGCTGCAGAAGTGGTGGGTTCCCAATTAGGATTGGCGAATGCAGCAGGAAGGGCACTATGGGCACGACGGGCCTGTGTTTGTCTTCTTGGTGGCAGCAGGACACTACTTGTGCTTGCCACCTCACCAGCTTGAACTGCACTTATGGGACTCGCCACGTCACCAAGTGTTACTGCAGTGCTGGTTTGACTACGACCGGGGTGTACTAGGCCGCTGGCGCTTGCCAATTCAATAAAAAGCTACCAAAAAACTGTTAGCGATCGCAGGGATCAGGCCTGACTCTGCGAACGCTGCAGTTATGCATTTAGTGTTTTGTAAGTGACAGTGATCGATCGATACTGTACTTGGGTGGGCTGGGCCGGGCGGAGGGGCAAAATGCAGGTGCTAGCAGGTATCTGGGCTGATCCCGCTAACACTGCGTTTTTGGGAACCCTAAACTGCTGGGGACGCTAGTATAGATCTGATCGGATCAGATATTGATCCGTTCAGATACTATACCACTAAGGGAGGTGCGTGGGTGTTAGCGGTACTGGCGCTAATCTGACGCTGCTTGGGGCTGGTGCTTGCCAGTTCACCAAAATACTACCAAAAAAACTGTTAGTGATCGCAGGGATCAGGCCTGACTCTGCGAACGCTGCAGTTATGCATTTTGTGTTTTGTAAGTGACAGTGATCGATCGATACTGCACTTGGGTGGGCTGGGCTGGGCGGAGGGGCAAAACGCAGGTGCTAGCAGGTATCTGGGCTGATCCCGCTAACACTGCATTTTTGGGAACCCTAAACTGCTGGGGACGCTAGTATAGATCTGATCGGATCAGATATTGATCCGATCAGATACTATACCACTAAGGGAGGCGTATGCTGCGTGCGTGGGTGTTAGCGGTACTGGCGCTAATCTGACGCTGCCTGGGGCGACGCATATCACCGCCGGGCGATCAGGGGGCTAAACCTTTATTCGGTAATAAACGGCGGGTGCCCTCACACTAAAAAAAATAAACAAACTAACCAGCGTCACCCGTAACACTTATACAGTGATCAGTGGTGAAAGGGTTAACTAGGGGGCCATCAAGGGGTTAAAACATTTATTCGGTAGTATATGGGGGTCCCTGTCGCTATAAAACGCTGATGGCGAACCTAAATATTTAGGTCCCTAACTAGCGTCACCAGCGACACTAATACAGCGATCAGAAAAATGATCGCTTAGCAACACTGGTGACAGGGGGTGATCAAGGGGTTAAAACTTTATTAGGGGGGGTTAGGGGGGTATCCTAGACCTAAAGGGGGGTAATACTAACTGTCCCAACACTGTAACTGTCACAAACTGACACCATGCAGTAATCAGAAAAAAAAAAAAAACTGCTGGTGTCAGTTTGTGACAGGGGGGGGGGGGGTGATCGGGGGGGGATCGGGGTGTTTTGTGTGCCTGGCATGTTCTACTGTGTTGTGTAGTGTTGGTGCACTCACATACCTGTCTTCTCTCCTCGGGCCGGAACGGAAATTACCGAGCCGAGGAGAGATGACATCATTTCCTTTGCTGCTGTTTAGCATACAGCAGCAAAGGAATGATGTGATTGGCCGGCGGCGATCGCGAGGGGGGGGCCACGAACGGATGGCCTCCCCCTCATCTCCGATCGCCGTGGGACCAGAAACGACCGCCTCGGGCACCGGGGGGGGGTCCGATCGGACCCCCCACCCGCGGAAGGCAAATCACGTATATATACGTGATTTTGCCTGTCCGTGCCACCTTACCGACGTAAATCGGCGTGAGGCGGTCGTCAAGTGGTTAATTACACAAAGTGTGTGGACATGTTTTTGAAAGTGAAGGCAGCAACATTGTTTTGCTGGAAAGGAAATCAGTATGTGCTCCTTGATTTGTAGACAGTTCTCTGTTTCTGGTGGTGTGGGGGGTGGGGGTTGACTACTTGGGGTTTTGCTGCCACCTTTAGGTGAATGCACACTAACCAAAAAAAGGCAGTAATCCCCACCCTGGCATAAACATTCCCTGCTCAGCTAAGCCTCCGTTATTGACTAGTCTCCTTAGGTGATGAATGCCTAGGCTTAATCCCCCTAATTCCCGGCTTGTTCCTAACAGCCGAACCCCACATACAGAGCAAGGAAGGCTGGTAATGTCTGCCAATCGGCATTCTATCCTGTGGGCAACCATCTCTGGGGTACAGAGTATGTGACCTCACTGGTAGGTGCTATACAGGTCCAGAGTAGTGATCTCCTTCCCAAGGGGAGTCGAGTCCCTTAAGCCAAGTTGGGGCATGCCCACCATGATGGGTGTTTGACGAGTCTTCCCAGGAGGAATCGCGGGGTCCAGGGCTATCTCAGGCACAGAAGATCACAGTGAGCTTCCTGGCAGGTCTAGTGTGCCTTAACCCTAAGTTACTGCTGTCAGACTCCTCTTCCCCTAAGGTCACTGGTTTTGGGTACTGGCAGCTGCCAAAAAATCCCAAGTTTTTCCTAATGTACCCTAACAAGAGGTGATATACACAGTTTGGGCTCGTCCAAAGAAGGTGTTTTGGCCCTTGAAGCACTTTGCGCCACAGTAGCCCATGGATGGGGAATTCTACAAGAAATTGGGTTCTCTGGCAGTGGAGGGTAAGGTTTCTCCAATCCTGGTTAAAGTCAATTTACTAAGGAGTGTCAGTGCTATTCCGTTCTACCAGGTAGATGTTTATGCTTCTGTGGATGCCAGCCTTGGGTGAAAGGTCTTTTATGTAGCTTTGTATTGAGTTTCGCCCTGATTAAGAAATTAGGATTTTTGGTTTACCTGCAAAATCCCTTTCTTAGAGACAGTACAGAGATCTGTCCCCTCTTTTTTGTGTTTTTCATTTCTGGATAAAAAAAACTGAGGCTTAGCTGAGCTGAGAACGGGATTATGTCAGGGCAGGGATCCCTGCCTTTTTTTTTTTTTTTTTGCCAGTGTCAATTCCTGTGATGGTGGCAGCATAACCCCAAGTAGTTATGTATATGGAAGCCGTTCCTTCAGAGCCCGTGCCGTGACCGGCCGCTCACGTGCGCGCGGGAGAGACGTAATCGCGGCTCCGGCCAATCATAGCGCCAGAGCCCGCAAACCTGGAAGTAACTCTGGGAAAGATTTTTTTTTTGTGCGGGCGGCACTGCAGGGCTTCTTTCTGAGGTAAGTATTTCATAATGAGCTAGTATGCGATGCATACTAGCTCATTATGCCTTTGCAAGGTTTTTTTTTTTTTTTTCGGAGGTTTACAACCTCTTTAACTTGTCATGTTGTCTGAACATCTTTTTGCAAAGGAAAAAGAAACATCAGAGAAGCTGCGGATAGCAAAAAGAAATTTAGAAGTGATCAATGAAAAACTGACTACAAACCTAGAAGAATTGAAAAATAAATTGAGTTTGGCTGAAAGCAGAGGGCCTCAACTTGAAGGAGCAGATGGGAAGGCCTGGAAATCGGTTGTTGTAAGCAAGTATGTTCTTTTTTATTTTATTTTGTGGATTATCTTCTGTTTAAGAAATGTTTAAATAACAAACTTTGGGGGCCTAAAATAAAATACTGTAGAAGCATTTGCTATTGAGTGCTAGATAAAAAATAATCTGGATATTTATGCACAAATTATATGCATATACAAGAGCAATATCCAGTAATCCCCAGTTTTTTTGTTCATTTCCTCCCATAGCCTTATGCCGCGTACACACGAGCGGACTTTCTATCCTACTTGGTCCGGCACACTTTCCGACGGACTTTGTCCGCCAGGTGCGCCGGACTTTAAAACGGACGGACTTGCCCACACACGCCGGGACTTTCCGGCGGGCTAAGTCCGCCCGTCTTTCCGATGGACTTTCGCCGGAGTTCCGGCGGACTTTCAGAATGAACGGACTTGCCCACACACGGACAAGTCCGTTCATTTTGAACGTGACTCAGGTGCGACGGGACTAGAAAAGGATGTCAATCTTGCCGCTTTTATCGGCGAGATTGACACCTTACTAGCCCCGTCGCGGGGCATACCAGGCCCTTAGGTCTGGTATGGATTATAAAGGGGAACCCCGCTACGCCGAAAAAACGGCGTGGGGTCCCCCTAAAATCCATACCAGACCCCGATCTGAGCACGCAGCCTGGCCGGTCAGGAAAGGGGGTGGGGACGAGCGAGCGCCCCCCCCCCCCTGAACCGTACCAGGCCGCATGCCCTCAACATGGGGGTGGGTGCTTTGGGGGAGGGGGGCGCCCTGCGCGCCCCCCCCCCCCAAAGCACCTTGTCCCCATGTTGATGAGGACAAGGGCCTCTTCCCGACAACCCTGGCCGTTGGTTGTCGGGGTCTGCGGGCGGGGGGCTTATCGGAATCTGGGAGCCCCCTTTAATAAGGGGGCCCCCAGATCCCGGCCCCCCACCCTATGTAAATGAGTATGGGGTACATGGTACCCCTACCCATTTACCTAGGAAAAAAGTGTAAGTAATAAAACACACTACACAGGTTTTTAAAATATTTTATTAAACAGCTCCGGGGGGGGGGATCTTCCTCCGGCTTCGGGGGTCTTCTTCCGGCTTCGGGGGTCCCTCCGCTTCATCTTCTCCCGGCGTCCGGTTGGTTCTTCTCCGCTCTCTTCTCCCGGTGTTCCTGTTCTTCGGCCGGCTCCTCTGCTGTCTTCAAGTAGCTCTCTTGCCAGCAGAGGTCCGGACTTCTGGGCTTCTGGGCTTCTGGGCTTCTCTTCCCCAGATGTTGACACGACGCTCTCTCCTGCTGGACTGCTCTCCGAGGGCTGCGTTGTGACTTATATAGGTGGAGACCCCGCCCCCTTTTGATGTCACAGTCCCTGGGCATGCTGGGACTGTGACGTTTTAGGGGGCGTGGTCACTGGGTGATGTTGACCACGCCCCCTAAAACGTCACAGTCCCAGCATGCCCAGGGACTGTGACATCAAAAGGGGGCGGGGTCTCCACCTATATAAGTCACAACGCAGCCCTCGGAGAGCAGTCCAGCAGGAGAGAGCGTCGTGTCAACATCTGGGGAAGAGAAGCCCAGAAGCCCAGAAGTCCGGACCTCTGCTGGCAAGAGAGCTACTTGAAGACAGCAGAGGAGCCGGCCGAAGAACAGGAACACCGGGAGAAGAGAGCGGAGAAGAACCAACCGGACGCCGGGAGAAGATGAAGCGGAGGGACCCCCGAAGCCGGAAGAAGACCCCCGAAGCCGGAGGAAGATCCCCCCCCCCCCGGAGCTGTTTAATAAAATATTTTAAAAACCTGTGTAGTGTGTTTTATTACTTACACTTTTTTCCTAGGTAAATGGGTAGGGGTACCATGTACCCCATACTCATTTACATAGGGTGGGGGGCCGGGATCTGGGGGCCCCCTTATTAAAGGGGGCTCCCAGATTCCGATAAGCCCCCGCCCGCAGACCCCGACAACCAACGGCCAGGGTTGTCGGGAAGAGGCCCTTGTCCTCATCAACATGGGGACAAGGTGCTTTGGGGGGGGGGGGCGCAGGGCGCCCCCCTCCCCCAAAGCACCCACCCCCATGTTGAGGGCATGCGGCCTGGTACGGTTCAGGAGGGGGGGGGGGCGCTCGCTCGTCCCCACCCCCTTTCCTGACCGGCCAGGCTGCGTGCTCGGATCGGGGTCTGGTATGGATTTTAGGGGGACCCCACGCCGTTTTTTCGGCGTAGCGGGGTTCCCCTTTATAATCCATACCAGACCTAAGGGCCTGGTATGCCCCGTGCTCGCCGCAATAGGAAAATGTGTTTTTCCTATTGCAGCGAGCGTGAGATGCAATACCCTGCCCTCGTGTTGTATCTGGTCCGTCGGACCAGCCTACACACGAGCGGGCTTTCCGTCGGACCAGCACACACACGAGCGGACTTTCCGCCCGAAACTGAGTCCGGCGGAAAGATTTAGAACTTTCTTCAAATCTAGGTCCGGCGGGCTTTTGGGAAAAAGTCCGCCGGAAAAGTCCGCCGGTGCCTACACACGGGCGGATTGTCCGGCACACTCTGGTCCGCCGGACCAAGTATGCCGGAAAGTCCGACCGTGTGTACGCGGCATTATACTTTGTGAACAGAAAGGAACTAAACAGAGTTAAAGATTCTTTTAGCTTGTTTGTATCTTATCTTAGAATAACTAATTCCTCTGTTGTGATACTAAATACTGTATACCAAAAAGTAAAGATTTATATCCAGGTCAATACATCTTGGTGGATTCTTTAAAACATCTCTAAATCATAAGAGTTCTTCAGTCTGGTTAGATAGAATTGGTTAGATAATGTGTTTTTTAAACTACAGGCTTCTTTCAGCATAGGTAAAAGCGATACAATGCTTCACATATGAAAAGGAGGCTAGAGCTCCACCTTCTGAATGGATAGAAAACTATGTAATTTTAATATGCAATATTTAATATTTACCCAGCTACAAAAAAAAAAAAACAGGTGACCGTTTGACTTTTCTGCCTGGTGGATTTATTTGTTGTCACCCTCTGGGATGTCACCTTCCTGTCATTACCTGTACAAGCAGGGTTGAGTTTGAAAACTAAAAATCCCACTGCATCCAACCTCCTATTGCATGTCTCTTCTTCTGAATGCAGATGCCGTCAATGACTTCTTACCTCTTTCTGTATATGAAAACCTCTTCATATTCTCAAGTTGCTCCATTGTATTCCTAGCTGCTGTAATTACATTTGATATGCAAATCAAGCTCAGATCATCAGATTTTATAAAATATATCACTGTTTATGAAGCAAAGGCAGAATTTTAAACAATGAATTGCGAGACTACAGCACATTTAATGTGCTTAGCTCCTTCAGTTGTTAATGTTAGCATGCTGAATGGCAGTAAATTAAATTATACACTGCATAAAGAGCATAAACACATTTACAAAGATGGGAAAAAGCATATACTGGCCAGTGCATTCAGCAAAGAGATGGTTTTAATTCAGATTAATGGAAAACCTGTGCTTTAGCTAGGCTCTCAAAAGTTACAAAGCCATTGCACATCAAGTACCATGCAGTGTCTGATCCTTCAACCATCAACTTGCCAACATTGTTGGATAGTGGGGGATTTAGGGTTTGCCAAGCTCAATGCAAAAAAAAAAAAAAATACACAAAGTCTGTACTTATAGGGTTTTTAGGGGCTGCAATAACAGATTGGGGTGATGTTCACAAAGTAAGAGCAGGTATTCCAATGCCTTTGTTAATTTAGAAAGTTTGCCAATGGTCTAGGTTTGTGTTTAGCGTGTTTGTACATGTTTTCTTTATTATAGTCTAGACTAAAAAAATAACATTTAACAATAATTTTTTTGCAAGGAAAATATTGATATTTTGCTTTCTTCTATGGGAATCTACTTGTCTCTTCATGTTTTGCTCCATTTGCTTTTTTGTCACGAAGCTAAAAATAATCCAGTTGCTTACAGCACAGACAGCTCAGTATGAGTTTTCAATCAAAGAAAACAGTGCCTCAGATGTTCGGCTTCGTTAGCTAACCCAGTGCTTTGGGAATCCTTTATTAGTGTTAATGTTCAATTATACACTGCTCAAAAAAATTAAGGGAACACTTTTTAATCAGAGTATAGGATCAAGTCAATTAAACTCCTTGGATATTGATCTGGTCAGTTAAGTAGCAGGGGTTGTTAATCAGTTTCAGTTGCTTTGGTGTTAATGAAATTAACAACAGGTGTACTAGATGGGCAAAAATGAGACGACCTCCAAAACCAGAATGAATTTACAGGTGGAGGCCACGGACATTTTTTTTCCCTACTCATCTCTTCTGACTATTCTTCACTAGTTTTGCATTTGGCTAGGGTCAGTGTCATTATTGGTAACATGAGGTGATACCTGGACCCTATAGAGGTTGCACAGGCAGTCCAACTTCTCCAGGATAGCACATCAATACATGCCATTGCCAGAAGGTTTGTTGTGTCTCCCAGCACAGTCTCAAGAGAATGGAGGAGATTCCAGGAGACTGGCAGTTACTCTAGGAGAGCTGGACAGGGTCGTAAAAAGTCCTTAACCCATCAGAAGCACTGGTATCTGCTCATTTGTTCAAGGAGAACAGGATGAGCACTGCCAGAGCCCTACAAACTGACATCCAGCAGGCCACTGGTGTGAATATCTCTGACCAGACAATCAGAAACAGACTTCATGAGGGTGGCCTGAGGGCCCGACGTCCTCTAGTGGGCCTGTTGTCCTCTAGTGGGCCCTGTGCTCACTGCCCAGCACCGTGGAGCTCAATTGGCATTTGCTATTGCACACCAAAATTGGCAGGTCCACTCCTGGCGCCCTGTGCTTCTCACAGGTGAGAGCAGGTTCACCCTGAGCACATGTGACAGATGTGAAAGGGTCTGGAGAAGCCATGGAGAACGTTATGCTGCCTGTAACATCATTCAGCATGACCGGTTTGGTGGTGACCTAAATCCAATAGAACACCTCTAGACATTATGTTTTGGTCCATCCGACGCTGTCAAGTTGCACCTCAGTCTGTTAAGGAGCACAGTGGTGCCCTGGTCCAGATCTGGGAGGAAATACCCCAGGACACCATCCATCGTCTCATTAAGAGCATGTCCTGATGTTGTCAGGCATGCATACAAGCACATGGGGGCCATACAAACTACTGAGTACCATTTTGAGTTGCTGCAATGAAATTTTAGCACACTGGACTAGCCTGATGCATAATTTTTCACTTTGATTTCCGGGGTGTCTTTGAATTCAGCCCTCTGTAGGTTGATAATTTTCATTTCCATCTAATGATGTGGCATCCTTTCGTTCCTAACACATAACCCAGTCCATGTCAGTATAGATATCCAGCATGATATTTTTCCCCATTGAGATCTGATGTGTTTTCAAAGTGTTCTTTTAATTTTTTTGAGCAGTGTACTATAAGAAGTAGATCAGGGAAGTCAGGCTGCATCAAAAAAGTGGTGAACATATGCTGAATAGCTTGCTGTTGTTTTTATATTGAACTTCTTCCCACCCAAGCCAGTTCTGACATTTCTCTCCTACATGTAAAAATTATTATTATTTGCTAGACAATTACACAGAACCCCCAAACATTATATATATTTTAGGCAGAGGCCCTAGAGAATAAAATGGTGGTTGTTGCAATTTCTATTTTACACTGTATTTAAGCAGTAATTTTTTCAAACACAATTTTTTGGGAGAAAATACACTTTAAAGAATTGTAATGCAAAAAAAAAAATTATATTATATAGATATATATATATCCCAATTGCTGGTAAAATATAAAAGATGATGTTATGCCGCGTAAATAGATACCGAACATGTCACGCTTTAAAATTGCACACGCTCGTGGAATGGCGCCAAACTACGGTACTTTAAAATCTCCGTAGGTAATGCTTAACATTTTTTTACAGGTTACAGTTACGAAGGAGGCCGAGTGTTTGAATTTTTGTTCTCGCTATAATGTTCGCAGTGATACTTCACATGTGTGGTACAAACACCATTTAGATATGTGGCCTGTGTATGCGTTCACCACTGCGCGTGAACATGGGGGAAGGGGGGGTGCTTTAAAAAATGTTTTATTATTATTTTTTTTTATTTTTACACTCTACCTTTAATTTATTTTTGATCGTGGATGTTTCTATCACAAGAAATGTAAACATCCCTTGTGACAGAAATAGAGATAAAAAAAAAACATTGATCTCTGCTTTCCAGAAAAAAATGGCAGTGTTTACTTCTGCCAGAACCAGAAGTGACGTCATTATGTCATTTCTGGCCCTCCAAGACCATTGAGATGGCTGTGGGCCATGCGGTCCATGGCCAGCTCTAACAACACAGTGGTACTGCTGGATTGGATACTGGGCTCCCCAATCGCACAGAAGAGCCCGGAGAGGCCCTTGTGGGTGGCGGGAGGGGGCAAAGTCCCCCCCTGCTGCCTGTAAAAAGCAATCCAGTGGCTAATTAGTTGCTAGGATGGCTTTTACATTACAGGGAATCGCTGGCTGCATAAAAACGTACCGGGATGCAGTATTGTAGTTATGATAAGGCACTGGGTGTGTCAGACCTCTGTGCGAGAGCAGCGTTTTTTACATGTAGGCACCAGATGGCCATGTTTTCAGTTGGAACTGTTTTGAGAAAAAAAATAAAGGGAGCTATTCCTCACCCTTCATTTCTCAGTTTTCATGCAGCCTGACTTAGTTTGGTCTATTTTTTTTAAAAAAGTTTAGTTGGGCTTTACATGTTTATTTGCAAGGCTGGGTTCACACTGGTATGACACGTCTGTTGTACGACTGTCGATCCTACTTTACCCTGCAACATCGGTCCTACATCAGTCCTACTTCAGTCTTACTTCCATCCAACTTGAATGAACAGGATACAATTTTGCTCCGACTTTGAGATAATCCGACTTGTCCATTGACCAATCAAAACCATCCCTGCTGCTGTAATCACCATGTCGGATGTCACAAGTTGGATGGTTAGGACGAGGATCCGACTTTGAGCCGACTTAAATGATATTAAATGGGCTGGAAATGGACCAAAGTAGTGCAGGAACCTTTTCCAAAGTCGGACAGACTTGTGTCGGACCAGTTAAGACGGTTCTCATAGGGAACCGTTGATTTGTACATGTCATGCTACATGTGCTCCCAAAGTCAGAGCGGATGTCGCACCAGTGTGAACCTGGTCTAGGGCCTAAAACAAAGGATGTATGTGTGTGTGTTATATAAATAAAAAATGCTTACTTCTTCATCCATTGAAGTACAAATTAATTCAGATACTGCTGGATTATACAGCTTCTTACATAGGAATTGGACACTGGCAAACAAAAGAAAAAATAAAGCCTAGTCCAGGATAACACCTTTTCTTCAGCTTTTCTGCTGAGAAATATCTTAACAATGTTTACTCTCAGTCTACCTCAGCCCCCATCAACACTGTTGTGGGCTTGTTTTTTTGAGCAGTCTAACACATCTGCCCCTTTGGTCCA
The DNA here is from genome assembly GCF_042186555.1 of Aquarana catesbeiana. Lineage (NCBI taxonomy): Eukaryota > Metazoa > Chordata > Amphibia > Anura > Ranidae > Aquarana > Aquarana catesbeiana. The sequence goes on from NC_133326.1 coordinate 290,368,901, forward strand.
GGTAGTCCCTGGCGTGACCACTCATCCTTCCCATCAAGTGAATGGTAAGGATTCTTCTCCCCATATCAGGGGTTTCTCTGGAGAATCATTATCTCTAGGACTGGTCTTTAGATGGTGGTTCAGGTGGTTCTTTCTAGCTCCTTAACCCCATCCCTTGATGCTTAGGTTGACCAGTTTCTCGCTTGGATCAGGATTTGGTGCACCTTTCTGTGTGGAGTCATTCCCCTTTTCTTTCTTGGTGTTGAGCCATTAAGCTCATGTCCTCTCTATGGTCGTGTTGGCCCCTATTCAGTACGGGGTTTGGCCTCATTCGGTATCAGATTCGGGCATAGGTCCTTAAAGTGGATGTAAACCCAAATTTTTTTTTTTAGATCATACTGTAGAGTATAAGATTTGAGCCCAGTCTTGCCACACAGAGTTAATCCATCTCTGAGCAATCCTCTTTTATTTTTCAGTGAGAAAAATCTTGACAAACTGAGAAAAACTTTGTCAAATCCTCCCCCTTGCTCTAAGTGACAGGTGATTTACATCTCGTGCATTAGCCTAAGACACATGCATTATTTTTTAGTTCCCACCCCCACTCCTTTCTTCAGCAGCTCTGCAAAGATTGGCTATTCCACACCTCAGCATGATTTGGCATGCTGAAGTCATGTGGTTACTTTCCTGTCTTTTCACTGGATGTTAGAGATCATAGCAGAAGTTCAGCAAAAGTTCAGTGTTAGAAATACACAGGAGAAATTGCATATTGACAAGGGGAGTGTAGAGGTGGGCGGGGAGTCTACTGACATCATGACTCCACCCACCGAGCTCCAGACAACAGACCCACCCACAGAATATGCAGTTTTTGGGGTCTCATAACAGACAGAGGGGAGACATTTGACAGGTAAAGATACATGCAGGAGGCATGTATATCCTTATAGATAACCCCTATGGCAGTAGTTTAGAAAGGATGACATTGGGTTTACATCCACTTTAGGGTCGCTCTTGGGCTACAGGCAGTCCCCATTTCTGTTGCTGTTGCTGCTGTGTTGCCCATTCCTCAGTTGATCTGCTGAGGGGTTCACACAGTAACTGAATTCATATGTCCCTAAAACTACAAGAAGGAAAATAGGATTTTTGTACTCCTTTTCATGGAGTCCATTAAGGGACACAAGTCCCACCCTACCATGTTTATATTCATGCTGTTGGTACTGTTTGCTACAAACTGAGGGTAGAGAATGGGTTATCCTAGGCTGGCCTACAGTTTTTTTGTTTTTGATACCAACATTATCTCAACTGACTGCAAGAAAAGGGTGCGTGCAAAAATTCAATTTTTTTTTTTTTGGACATTAACTGGACAGTAACTCTTTTCTAATTACAACCAAATGTACACTTTCCACAACACAATCATTATTAGGAAAATCCAGAATCTAGTCATAGCAATCTCTTCATAGGCTTCATTCACATGGGTGATTACATGCGCTTCGATTTCCAGTGACAGGTACCTGCAGATTCCTGCGGTTGGAATTGACAGATGTGTGCAAATAGCTGTGGCTGCAGATCCTATACAATGCAATGATGGGTTGCCAAAAGCTGCAGTTATTCATGACTGTTCGCAGAGCCACCAGTTACCTGCGGTCATCATAGCTGGATGCAATTTGCCACTGGCAGTTGCAGCTTGTGTAATCACCCTTGCAAATGGAGCCTTAAGCATGTCTGTTGCAAAGTTTTACAACTACGCAGAATACTGAAAACATAGTTTCCTCTGATAAATCTTTATCTGAAACTACATTCTATCATCAGCTGAGCTGGGCATTGGAGGATCTTGCATATGTTTCAGCTTGCAAATAACATTTTGATCTGGCTGCTCTGTCTTGGTCACATGTCCTATAAACCTATAAATGTGTATTGTGCTTTGAGAGGCAGCTGTGCACTACCAGAGATAGCTTATCTTGGAAATAACAGTAGAGTCAGACAAGATTTTTATATTATTTTTTTTTTGTTTTAACAACAACTCCCCTACCTTGAATCACTAAGACCCCTTTCTCATAGAATTTAGGGCCAGCTGTGGCAAGAATCCAGCAGGTTTCTGTGGCTGGATTCATGGGTGGATGCAAGGTCAATCATCCGTTCCTAACTGTAGGTATCGATACGCTCCATGTGTGAATATATCCAAACACTAACAGACAGTTGGTGGTCTCTGTGAGTCTGTCATTGTTTTGTACAGGCTGAACGGCCACAACTATCTGCATCCACCTGTGAAAACAGCTGCAAGAATTGGAATCTGCTGGATTCTTGCTGCCACTAGTCATAAAATTCTGTGCGAAAAAGGCCCTAACCTGGAATATGCATGCAGATGGGGATGGATGCATATATTTTCAAGGTCAGTAGTTCAGTCCTTATTGCCCCAGCCGGTCAGTGTTCTATGCAGACAATTGGCATCTTCAGAAGGAGATTGGCAGTAATGCCCCCATGTGTATCTCAGAAAAGGTGGGGTGTCTGATGGTGTCCATAGTTTTGAGATTTATGCCCAGTTAGGCTGAAAATACATGAAAAGGAGGACTGTGTCACCTGTGTCTGCAGGACATTGCATGTCTAGCCGAGGGCAGTTTAAACAGATTTATCATAACCAGTAGTGAATAGTGACAGTTGGTAAAAAAAATAAGATAATAATAATCCTTTAAGCTAATTAATTCTATTGAAATCTTAATGTTCTCACAGATTTGTGCTTTGTGGGTAATGGAGGTTAACTCTCTTGTGGTCCAAGTTGCATATCAAAAGGTAAATTTCCATACATTAATCACCAGGGATTAAAAGTTGAAACACGCACACTGCTAGAACATTTATATTTTTTTGTTATACTATTTTTTGCCTTTTTACATATGGTCCTGTTGCTGACATTTAAACTACTCTTAGCTAACAAAATGATCTATTCTGCCTTTTTAAGGATGTATGAAACCAAAATGAAGGAGATGGAAACTGAATTTATAAAGAAAAATGACAGCATTGTTGATCTTAAAAGGCTTTTGAAAGAAGCAACTGAGCGTGAACAAAAAAACGAACAAACCATTCAACACCTAAACGATGTGGTAAGAAAATGAGGAAACAATAATTTTCTCCAAAGTAGCAGTACAATGTGATCTGCAATTACATTACATTGTATGTTTAGCTGACGCAAAGTAGTTCTCTATGGTATCAACACCTTTTTTTAAAGTATACCTGCTCCATCACTAAACTTAATAAATTTGTACTTGTCCATGCAGCCAATCTAAAAATGCCACTTTGATGTAGGCTGCTGGCAGGATTGCTGAAAACAGGAATTATCATCAGGAAACGTAACCTGTCATATTGGCCTTTTATCAGAGGCTGTTGGGAAGAGTATGAATGTAAACGTTTTCGAAAAAGTACTCTTCTACTTCAATTTTGATTTAGGATCATTTTTTTTCTGTACTTTGGTGCTGAAAATGGATAGATTGTGGGGCACATGCAGTAAAGTTAAAACTACTTGAAGCTTAAATGCTGTATTATCAATCCCTTTGTGACCCAGGAGTATTTTGTGCCTTTGTAATTCTGGTCTTGTGTAATTCTGGCCACGAGGCTCCAGCCATTTCTTTGTACATTATCACTGTCAAATGACAATGACTGCTAGTTGGGAGTCGATATGACCAGCTCCCAGCTGATTCACTGTGACTGTTGCTGTTGGTAACTGCCTGGATATAGTAAGTATACAGTGCACACAAATATCACCAGACAGGAATTCTATCTCAACTTTGCTGCCACCTAATTTTCAATGTGGCATTTATGAAGGGTGAGGAATATGTGGATAGTTCCCAAACCTTGCCAAATCTATGACCAAGCAAAATATGGACGAACAGGCTGTGCCAGATTTTGCTGCCCAAGATTGCACCTGTTCTCTACCACAGCAAGCAGAAAAGGAGAAACCTGAGGAAATTGTGAGTTAACTTGAAAAATTTGCACCTACTTCCGTGAAGGATCCCCAAATCAGGTCCCACTATCGTGCTCCAGTGGAGATAGACATAGAACCAAGTGTAGAGTACCCATTATCTGCATCTCAAGGGGAGAACGGGCCCTCTATGAGTTGGACTTGGGTCAGCTCCCATTTCTGGTGACAACAGATGCTGCCCTACAGACCACACAGGGGAAAGTTGAGTGTACATTAGGGGAAGTTTTGGCAGTAGTACAAGCTTGTAATACTTCTCTACAGACTCTTATAGGGCAAGTCATGGGCATTAAAGCGGATGTAGCATTAGTGTGCCAGGACCTACAGAAGATCAGGAAATTATGGTGGCCCTTGAGTGCATAGTAAACACTATGGAGGATGATGTGGCTCCTTTAAAAGAAGATGTACATGACACATCTCTTCTTGATGCATATGGAGAAGAGGCTGGGTTTGGGCAGAGGACCCTGTTACTTTTATTGAACTCTGGCTTATTGAGATCTTTGGCAGACATACAGTTAGGTCCATATATATATTTGGACACAGGCACAATTTTAGTTTTTTTACCAAAACATTATCAAGCTATAGGTATATAATGGTTATGGGTTGAAAGTGCACACTCTCAGGTTTAATTTGCTGGTATGTACATCCCAATCGGAGGAAAGGTTTAGGAATTACAGCTCTTAAGAATAGCCACCCCCCCTTTTTTTTTTCAACGGGCCAAAAGTAATTGGACAATTGATTTAAAAGCGGTTTCATGGCCAGGTGTGGGCTACTCCTTCGTTACTTCTTCATCAATTAAGTAGGTAAAAGGTCTGGCGTTGATTCTAAGTGTGGTATTTGCATTTGGAATCTATTGCTGTGAACCTACGTAATGCGTTTAAAGGAGCTGTCCATACAAGTGAAACAGGCCATTGTGAGACTTCAAAAGCAAAACAAATCCATCAGAGAGATAGCAGCAACATTAGGAGTGGCCAAATCAACAGTTTGGTACATTCTGAAGAAAAAGAATGCACTGGTGAGCAGCAACATAAAAAGGCCTGGACGTCCACGGAAGACAACAGTGGTGGATGATCGCAGGATCTCTCTATGGTAAAGAAAAACCCATTCACAACGTCCAGACAAGTGAAGGACACTTTTTTAGAAGGTGGGCGTATCATTGTCAAAGTCTACAATCAAGAGATGTCACAAGACCAAATACAGAGGGTTTGCCACAAGGTGCAAACCATTCATAAGCCTAAAGAATAGAAAAGCCAGATTAGACTTTGCCAAAAAACATCTAAAAAAGCCAGACCAGTTCTGGTAAAACATTCTTTGGATGGATGAAAGTAAGATTAATCTGCACCAGAATGATGGGAATAAAAAAGTGTGGAGAAGGCTTGGAACAGCTCATGATCCAAAGCACACAACGTCATCTGTAAAACATTGACAGCTTGATGACATGTGCATGCATGGCTTCCAGTGGCACTGGGTCATTGTTTTTTTGTGTTTTTTTTTTTTTTGTTTTCTGTTTTTTTTTTTTTTTTTTTATGATGTGACAGAAGACAGAAGCAGCTGGATGAATTCTGCAGTGTTGAGAGATATACTTTCAACCCAGATTCAGCCAAATGCAGCAAAGTTGATTGGACGGTGCTTCACAGTACAGATGGACAATGATCCAAAATGCACTGCAAAAGCAACCCAGGAGCTTTTGAAGGGAAAGAAGTGGAATATTCTGCAATGGCTAAGTCAATCACCTGATCTCAACCCAATTGAGCATGCATTTCACTTACTGAAGGCAAAACTAAAGGCAGAAAGACCCACAAACAAAGGACAGCTGCAGTTAGAGCCTGACAAAGCATCAGAAAGGAGGAGACCCAGTCTTTGGTAATGTCCATGGGTTCCAGACATTGCCAGTAAAGGATTCTCAGCAAAATATTAAACATTAACATTTTATTTATGATTGTATTAATTTGTCCAATTACATTTGAGCCCCTAAAAATGGGAGGGACTGTGTATAAAAATGATTGCAGTTTCTAAAATGTGTACTTGATATTTATGTTCAACCCCTTGAATTAAAGCCGAAAGTCCGCACTTCAAATTCATTTGGATTGTTTCATTTTAATTTTTTTTCTGGTGGCATACAAAGCCAAAAATATGAAAATTGTGCCTGTATCCAAATATATATATGGACCTAACTGTAGCTTCAAGTGGCACTTTGCACTTAACTGAGCTTACATTATTCCTTCATGACCATTGCCGCCTGGCAATTCCATCATGCCCATTCATATTAAGCCTGGCTCACTACAAAGAGAGACATTACCCTAAGGCCACTTTCACACTGAGGCATTTTACAGGTGTTTTTGCGCTAACAATAGTGCATGAGAAGCACCTGTAAACTGCCTCTTCTGCAGCCCCAGTGTGAAAGCCCAAGTGCTTTCACACTGGGGTGGTGCTCTTGCAGGACAGGAGAAAAAAGTCCTCCAAGCAGCATCTTTGGGGTGGTGCGGGAGCGGTGAATACACCGCTCCTAAACCGCCCCTGCCATTGAAATCGATGGACAGCGCTGCTGAAGCGCCTGCAAAGCGCTTCGGCATAGGCGCTTTTAGCACTTTTTCGGCCGCTAGTGGGGGTTAAAAGAGCCCCGCTGGAGGCTGAAATGCATCGCTAAAACGACGGTAAAGCGCCACTAAAACTAGCGGCGCTTTACCGTCAATGTGGCCAGTGCCTCAGTGTGAAAGTGCCCATGAAACCAGTAAAAGTGAAAGAAACCATGACTTGCCCCAACAACATAATTAGAGGTTCAGCTGCAACATGCAAAATATGAAGATGGTACAGATGCAATGTTCTATCCTGCTAAACTATACATAGTGGCTAACTGAGAGACTCAAATATTTGAAACACCTAAGGCGGCCGCAACCTGAATGGAAAGAAATAAAGAAAACAATTGGAATATAAAGTGTAAGTACCGTATTTGACAGCGTATAAGATGACTTTTTATACTTAAATCCCCCAAATATCAGGGGTCGTCTTATACGCGGGGTATAAAATGTGTACCATTAGTTCGTTTGGCCCAAAACTAACATCCCTAATCTGTCAGCCCGCTGGATGTGCGGTAATACTAATACTTCGACTACATACAGTATACCGCGCTGAGCCAATCACGGCGAGTGATGTATTCTATTAATGAATACAAAACCTTTTGAGAGTCAGAGAGGCTGATGATGTTACAACCTCTGCCAATCCGAGTAGGCTTTGTATTCATTAATAGAATACATCGCTCGCCGTGATTGGCTCAGCGCAGTATACTGTATGTATATTGTATGTAGCCAAAGCTACTGTACATACGGTATTACAGCACATCCAGTGGTCTGACAGTTTAGTGGGATTAGTGGGTGTAAAAATGGCTGGTAGACAGGACCCCATCATGGCTCCATCAAGAAGAAGAACATATGAAGCCAGTTTCAAGCTGAAAGTTGTTAACTTTGCCAAGGAACATAATAACTGTGCTGCTACAAGACAATATGGAGTAACAGAAAAAATGGCCTGAGACTGGAAAGCAAATGAAGATGCACTAAAGAGTATGCCAAGGGGTAAGTGCATTAAGAAGAGGCACCCTACATTGACCAAAACTCAACCACAACATATGTATGTTTGCACTTCAGGGGGGCAAATCTAACCCAGATCAGAGCAAAGGATTTAGAGGGGTTGTAAACCCTTGTGTTTTTTCACCTGAATGCATCCCATGCATTCAGATGAAAAAACACCTGGCAGTGACGGCCCCCCAGCCCCCCATTTTACTTACCTGAGCCCTGGAATTTCCCATGGCGGAGACGCACACTTCCTCTGCCCGGGGTTCTTGGCTCTTGATTGGGTAGATTGATAGCAGCGCAGCCATTGGCTCCCGCAGCTATAAATCGAATCCAATGACGCAGCGACTTGGGGTGGGGCCAAGTCCGGCATTCTACATCTATGAACGCAAATGTTGGACTCGGAAGCGCGCCCGCAAGGTAACCCCCCCAAGGGAGCACTTCTCCTAGGGGGTTATACGATGCGGGGAAGAGCTACCAGCGCCGCCGGGGGACCCCAGAAGAGTATGATCGGGGCCACTCTGTGCAAAACGAGGTATGACATGTTTGTTATTTAAAAAAAAAAAAAAAAACTCTAAACTTTACAATCACCACTGTATCCTGGTGTACTAGGTTCTTGGAAAGGCATAATCTGGTACTAAGGGAAAAGACCAAAATTGCACAAAAATTACCTGCAGATCTCGATAGCAAAGTAAGTAATTTCCATTGATATGTAATACAACAGTACAGGAAACACGGCTATGCGTTAAGTCATATCAGAAATATGGATGAAACTCCCATGAATTTCAAAATGGTTGGAAATAAGACTGTCAATTCAAAAGGTGCAAAAACGGTTAATTAGAAACAGGACATGAGAAGTCCAGTTTTACAGTGGTACTAGCATGTACAGCTGATAGCACCAAACTAAGGCCAATGATTACCCTTCCTTTTTGGAGTTTTTGTATATGTGAATGAAAAAGGGTGGATGGATGAAGAAGGAGTAAAGCTATGGCTTTAAAAATGTATAGAGTAGGCGACCAGGTGGACTTCGTCAATAACGTAGCCCACTGGATGTGTGCCTAAACAAGCCATTTAAAGATCGCATTCGAGAACAGTGGAATGAGTGGATGGTTAGCGGCGAAAAGTCATTCACAAAAGGAGGAAACATGTGTGCTCCACAGTTGGATGTTTTGTGTAACTTTGTCATAAAAGCCTGGAATGATATTGATGCAGAAACAGTAATCAAGTCTTTGGATGGTATGGAGGACGACTACTTGTGGCAAGATGAAGGGGAAGCCGAAACTGAAGCCACACCATCTGATTCGGAATTAGATCCATATGATGACTGTCTTACAAATGTATAACAAGATGTCATTGATGAACTTATGATGTCAGAGGATGAACATAATGAGGATTTTGAAGGATTTTAAGTACTGGTAAGTCATAACCATTTTAATTAAAATTATTTAATTCAAATCTGATGTTTTTAAATGGCGTTGCCTCGGAAATGGGAGTAGTCTTATACGACGAGTATAGCCCAAAACCTATGGGTTTTAACTGGAAAATTAGGGGGCCGTCTTATATACCCAGTCGCCTTATACGCAGAAAAATACAGTAAATTTCACCTCCAGCAAATGCTAATATTGTTGGATGCTAGCTTTCCATTTTAATTTATCCTGCCTAGACAGTCAGGGTTCTGCTACTTATGCCTGTCACAGATTATACACATTACCGTTTCCACTGAATGTATACCTTCACTCTCTTGATTTCTCCTGTAAGAGGTTGCCTTGTATAACGCTTCTGGAACACTGCACTTCTTTCCACATATGACTGGCAGTTTCAGACTCCCAAAATCTTTATAGAGGCACTAACGCCTACACTCTGGAACTATTTCTACTGTGGGTAATTCACTTCTGTACATTATATTAGTAGTATGGTCTATGATTAAGACCTTAGCTTTGTTGTCTTAAAATGTGCTGGAGTTTGAGAAACCCTTAAGCATCAAGCTGTTTTTACTTCTTTAAAGTATTGTGCTTCATCCGTAGTGTGCCTCCAGGGGACTCATCTAAAGACACAATAAATACTCTCCACAGTTCTAAGTTTAAAACTTAGTACCATTTAGTTCATTTAGATATGTTAGAGGAGTCATTATATTGGTGTCCTCATCAATAGGATTTTCTTACAGCCAAGTAATCCACATGGTAGATTTGTATTTTTGCTGTGTACCCTAAATGGCTTGTGAATGGTACTAACAAATATTTATATACCTCCGCCGTTTTCGGGTAAGGTTTTGAAACAGTTCTTCCAATTTGTTGCATATTATCCAGGGATTCCAGTCTTTGCACTAGAATATTACAATAATATCTTGAATACCCTAATAGATAGGTATAGTACAGCAGGTACTCCCACTCTACCCACAGTTATGCCCTTTGCTAGGCTAGGGTCTTTGAACAACTGAAACTGGTTGATATAGGGAGGCTATAGCACCCAGGAATACAACAATTTTCTTGTTGCTTTAGTACAGCCTTTTCAGCCAGGGTGCAGTAGTACCCTGGGCTGCCTTCTGTGTTATTCAGGGATGACTTGGCAAAATTGCCAACAAGCCAGCGAGTGGCTCAAGCCTACCTTTTCGTTACGCAAAGTCACAGGTCTTATTGTGCAGCATTACAATCTTGGGCGCCGTGCAGGCCAGCCACTGGAATCTTAACCAGTGATGATAAGGAGGAAATCGTGCATCTTCACAATACCCTTGCTTACCCCTACCCTGCCCCTCTCTGTCAGCACTGAGGTCACATTAACAAAGGTAGAGAAACTGAGGGAGAAGAGAAACACTAGATTACTAGTCAGTACTAGTTTGCAAAGGTGGAGGAATGAATCACATGTAATGTTCGGTGGCCCATGTGTGTGGATGCTGCTGCGATATGTAAAACTTAGTTTTGTTTTTTACATTTTAGACAGAGGTGCCTTGAGCTTGTGCAGAATTTTAAAGGGTGCCTTGATGGGGAAAAAGGTTGAGAAGCACTGTTCTAGTACATATTCATCCCTGTCTCACAAAGATTTAGCATTGAACACGATATTTACCCCTCCTCATATTGGTTCTTCTGTTTATGGGCAAATGGGATTCTCAGACCACTCTCTTAGTGCTTCATTTATCCTGCGATTCCCCAACAGGATGAGATCACTGGAAGGTGAAACTGCGATAGCAAAGTTTAATTTACAAGGGGAGATAAGATCTGGGCTTTGAGCTCTGAATTCTTTCAGTTTAATAAAGACATGGCAAATTATCTAGTGACCTGGGATGCTCTAAAAGCCTACCTGTGAGGTATTTTAATTAAAATAAAAAAAATCTCTACTGTTAACAAATAATTTGGAGAGTGGGAACATTTATTCATGGAGAAATTGTGTTCTGCTGGAGAAAATTATCTAGTTGACCCCTCCCCTGCTCGTCAAAACACTCTCAGCAGATTTATAAAACTGTTGCTTTAGCAAAGGTAGACAATAGTTAATATATAATATAATGAGGAGGGCAAAATACAAGCCATTTATAGGCTATGATAGCCTTCTCCCAGCAGGATTCAACCTATATTGCAGCTATTAGTGATAGTGGAGACAATATTATACTCTGGATATTGCAGCCTGGTTTTAATCCTATCATGATCACTTCTATAATTTAGAGGTCTCTTATTCCCTTTCTTCATTAGAACAATTTTGGGGTCAATAGAAGAGATAGACTTGATGCCCCTCACTGTACAGGAGCTCTCAACAACGGCAGCTAATAAAAGCACCAGATTTAGATGGGGTTCTGTTGGAGGTATATAAAAGACATGTCTCATTCTATTAAGTTGTTAAATGTCTTTGAGAAAGCATTTGAAATGGGTATCCTACAAAATTCTATGACTGAAACTGTCATCATAGTCTTACCTAAACAGGAAAGGAATTTTACCAGAGTCTTACACATTCATCTCCCTCTTATAATCTGACATCAAAATCCTGGCTAGAGCACTGTCAAAAACCGTCTTGTCAGAATAAATTATAAATTGGCACACACAGATCAATCAGGCTTTATTCCCTTTCCATCCACAGACATCAACATCAAGAGTTTTTACTGAATATCCAGATCAGTGTTTCTCAACTCCAGTCCTCAAGGCACCCCAACAGGTCATGTTTTCACGATTTCCCCCAGATGAAACAGCTGTTGTAATTACTAAGGGAGTGAAACTGATCAAATCACATAAGCAATATAATGGAAAGCCTGAAAACATGACCTGTTGGGGCGCCTTGAGGACTGGAGTTGAGAAACACTGATCCAGATAACATCCAACACTAATGATAAGAGTTATTTGGTCATTAGATGCTGCTTTGGCATTTGATAGCGTTGAATGTTCTTATCTTGGTATTCAAATCAACTGGTATTCAAATCAACTGTGTTTTTGCCGTTTAATCTGGAAGCAACAGCAAATCAAATTATCCACCTTGAAAATACTATATCTATAAAAATAGCTTCACAACTATAATACATAGCTGGATGGCGGGTTAGCTGACAGAAATGGTTCTCCTACTCAAGAGGTCCTATCATCTGTCTTCCCTAGAGATTCCCTAATTTTTCAGTCAGTTGCACTATCACTGTTATATGTCCCATTCTTTTTTCACTGAATCGGTTATGGGATGTTACAAAAAGCGTAATGTGATATGGAGGTTAAAAGAAGTTTGCCCCAATATGGAATAATATGAACTACAAAAAACCTAATAAGTTACCAGGGTTTGATGGGTGTACACTCATGATTTTTGGTTTATATATCAATTATATAACAATGTATTTAAAGCGTTTCTTATGTTACAAGTTGAATTTCAGCTTCCCAAGTGAATTTTTTTTCTAGTACCTACAACTGTGATGTGTTCTATGCTGTCAGACCCAAACTCAAAAAACATATTTTGACAGATATGCCCCTTATCGTCTAGCTCATGTGGCACAACCTCATCTTTTATGTTACCAAAAAATTGGGTAATATATTGCATTTCCACAATTTGTGCTCTAAATTTACTTTAATGTATTATTCACTGACATTTTGCACTTGATATACCATTCTGCTTCTATTGTGTGACAGAATAAATTGTAACTACCATTTTCCAGGACTTCTTTTCATAAAATGTATTATGTTTGGAGGTGGGGGTCGGTGGGGAGGCTTAACCCCCTCACACCTAAGGGAAAAACAAACCTAAATGCCGCATTATACCGCAGATTTTTTCTGGACAAATTGGGCTTTCATTTGGTGGTAAATTGTAATGGATTACTCCTGATTTTTTAGCTTTTATTATCAAAGGAAAGCTGGCCCAAAATAGTTGAAAATAAAATCTTTTTTTTTAATTTAGCTGTATACTTCTTGCTACTATCATAACCTTCCACCAAAGAACAACCAAAATTAAACTCTCCTGTTCCTGAGAATCGCAGCAATACCCCATGTGTATGTTAGTTGTTGTCTGTACCTGTAGTACAGCCCAAAAACAATAGTGCACATTGTTTTGTTTTTGTTATCTATCCTACCTAAAACACACTGACACTAATTTACACTGATACTAATTAAAAAAAAAATACTGACCCTTACCCAAACACTAACCCTGGCACTGACCTAGATAAAACCTTGATCTAGGTATTTTTTTTTTTTTATTATTGTTGTTATTTTCTCTGTAAGGAGAGAGATACAACGTATTTCTCTCCTCCATTCACATAGAGAGAAAACATGGGGACGGGCTTCACAGTGACTGATCACTGTGACAGCCAACTAGAGGCTATCACAGTGATCAGGTTACCCAGAATCATTAGTATGGGGCCCGGGGCTCCAACTGAGAGCCCAGTCTCTGTGCTGGCAGCACTCTGTGTGGCACGCTGCTAGCACTAAGGGAGATACGCAATTATGTGGCCACACGGAAAAAAGCCCAGTCCAGTGGGGCTGCATATTTGCGTACGCTTGGCATGAAGGGGTTAAGCAATATTTATCAAACGTGTGCAAAAAAGTGCAAAGCAGCTCTGCCAGTGAGAGGCTTAAAGAAATTATGCATTTTTAATGTTTCACTTTAAGCATTACAAAAGTCGCAGCTCGTCACCAAACTGAATTTTTGCTTTTTGTTAATTCATTAATGCGTGTTCACCAAACCTTCCTGGAACTGAAAATTATATTTGGCTTATCACTAATTACCAAGACACCCTTTTCTGTACCTTAACCCATAAATATTTTAATGATATGTGGAACACTATTTATTTGATCCAATTTATAGTGTGGAACAGAGAAATGATAGTTGGATCTTGGCTGATTTTTTTTATATGTTGTTGTAAAATATAAAACCCATTAAAAAAAAAAAACTGATTGAAAAAAGTATGTTCATACGATGCATAGCAGGGGGTGGGCACAGATAAATAGGGTCTGATATATTTAACGGCAGTGTCGCATACATTACACATTGCATATTTCAGGTAATATTGTGAGATATTACTCTGTGATTTTAAAGAAGAATGTAATAGCTGTGCTGCCATGTTTTTCTATAGAATGAATAAACGTAATTAGGGAGAACAGAAGTGCGGGAATGTCTTTGAAATCCACACTTCAGTTACTATAATGAATCTCAAGATTAATTCAATTATACCCATAGTGAAAGCAACAGCAGAGTATTTAATGAAAAACCGACCCGGGATTTAATGAAAAAAGACTCATCACAAGACAAGGAAGATGGATATCACTGGAAATGTTTTTTAAAACAATTTATTAACTGCAAACTATAGTACAGCAGCTTATAGACTTGTTATTTTATATCATTACTTTATTATCTGTGTTAAAATGTATGCATTTGCATACATTGTGTGTTTTTTAATTATTTTTCCAATGTTTTTTGCCTATTCTAAGCAAGTATCTAAACAAGGGAAAAAAAGTATCATTTTTAATCTCGGCCAAGTGTTGTTGTAAAGTCACTGTACACTTTCAGATGTATATGCTTTAATGACTTATTAGTGTAGTTACATTCCCTGTGCTGTTTGTTTGCCTTACCTTGTAATGACGGACTCACATGTCATGGCTGATCAATTCACCAGAAGGACAGGCACCTTTTTTCCGGGTCACATGGTGTTCAATTCATGCTTCACCATTTATTCTGTGTTGCACCACAAATATGGGAGTGCTAATGTGATGAAAATGCGTCTCTCTTCCAGCATGGTGATCTCTGTTAATTGCTCTGCCTGTGTCAAATCTAATTACTGTGTAGTTCTCACCTAAAGAGCACTAGACTGAGAGACCCAGGGATTGTGGGATGTGTAGTTTCTTTCCAGGATGTTCAGATTTTACACTACAGAGGTCATGCATCAACCTGTGCAGTGCCATGCATCATTCTTGTTTGAACCCATACAGAAACTTCTGAAACAGGAATGTTAAAGCAGAGGTACACACAAAAATGGAACTTCTGCTTTTCGGAACCCTCCCCCCCTCAGGTGTCACATTTGGCACCTTTCAGGGGGGAGGGGGTGCAGATACCTGTATAAGACAGGTATTTGCACCCACTTCCGGGCATAGACTCCTGCGGGGGTCTACGTCACTCCCCCCCCCCCCCCCCCCCCCGCACTGTCTGCTGGGAGACACACAGGTCCCAGAGACAGCAGGAACCATTCAGATTCCACAGCGCGACTGGCACATGCGCAGTAGGGAACCAGGAAGTGAAGCTGCAAGGCTTCCACTTCCTGATTCCCTTACCGAAGATGGCGGTGGCAGCATCCGAGGACCGAGGGACAGTTCGGCCTCGGGTGCCGACATCGCGGGCGCCCTGGACAGGTAAGTGTCCTTATTTTAAAAGTCAGCAGCTGCAGTATTTGTAGCTGCTGACTTAAAAAAAAAAAAAAAAAAATTCAGCGGACCTCCGCTTTACAATTTACTCTTCTATACGCTGTGCATACAAGTCAACAAATGATACCATGAGTCTACAAGATCTTATTCAGGTGAAAAATGTGATGTGCAGGTAGAAAGATTTTTATAATGCCTTTAACTGTGTTGTGCTTGAATATTACTGAATATACTGAATATTACTACCATACAATAACACCCAAGATGGCATAATTTCCTCTGTATTTTCAGATCTTTTTAATGAGCAATTTGACATGTTTCCATTATAGTTTAGCTTGTAACACCCTATATCTTTTCTAAAACAAGGTTGAGCTTCTGAAGCATTTTCCTGAAGATGCAAAGACAGACCAAGGCCTCACAAGAGAGTTTCAGATTCTCCGGTAATTGTAACATTAATTTTGATTTTTAAGTTACTTATGTTTTGTATTTAGAGGAGGTAACTATTAGGGCAGTTTAATCAAATTACACGGGGCTTCTGTAGCACGCCCTGTCCTCCTTCCCTGCATTTGCTGGAAAGTCTCCTCCTTCAGCCTGGAGTTGCTGTGTAAGGGCTCATGCACATGGGCATTTGCAGGGCAGGTTTTCTCTAGTGTAAAATTTCTGGAGCTTTCCCATGCCTGGGGAACTGCACATGGTGTGTATGACAGTGCTCAAATTCAGGACAGGCACTGTCGAGTGAGGAAGTCTGTATGCCAGCTGTCTATGCCTGGGGTGGACAAGGCAGGAACATAAAATTCTGCCCAGGACAGGATCCAATCTACTGCTTTTACATGTGCATATTATCCTCTTTTTTTCGTCAGCATTTCAATTAAAAGTATAATGGTTTGAGGTCAATTACCAGTATTTAAAATCTTTTGTTTGAAAACTGATATTTAGATTTAGGTAAAACTAGTTGCAGTTTTAGGAAACGGCAATATTGGAGGATAATTTAAATGGTCAAATTTCTCTATATCAAAAATCAGTACAGCGTGTGTATAGCATCAAATATTGATTTTCTTTCATTTTTATTGGATTCAGTTCAGTTTGTAAACGGTCAATATTTCTGTTTCAGATTAGCCAATAAACGCTTAGAAGATGAAAAATCCCAGCTGATTCACCAACTGGAAATGCATAAACAGAAAACCGGTATATCAGGTACATAGAATTTGTTATATAAAGTAATTGCAGCAAGCAAATAATGCTTTTAACTATATTTTCCTTTTATGAATAAGGTATGTTTAAAAGCCATAGGCAACATAGACATAGTTTTCCATCAAATGGGCTGGGAATAGTAATAGTGTTCAGCCTTCGCTCCTAGCCCTAGCAGTAACAAATACCCATCTCTTTGAATTTAGTTCAGGGTTCTACAACTTTTTTAAAAAGGGTCAGACTGTGACCAGTATATTAAAAAAATTCCAAAAGGTCAGCGAAAGTAAAATATATTCCAGCACTGGTTCTTAGTGAGAGTAGGAATAGTTGTAGTGGTAGGGAAAAATAAAATAAAAATAAAATACTGTGTCGAGTTCTGGAAACCTCACTTTCAAAAAGATATCGATAAGGTAGAACAAGTCCAGGGATAGGTAACAAAAATGGTGAAAGGTCTGATGGATAAAACCTAGTTTAGTAGTTGTTGCTTGCATAGACTTCTAGCAGAGGTAGTGAGTCAGTCAACAGTATGTGGATTCACTAATGCTTGGGACAAACATAGATCTTTACTCCAACAAAAAAGTAAAAAAAAAATGGGGAAGACTACATGGACTGCTTGGTCTCTTTTCTCCCATCACTCTTTTACTGTATAATTCTCTTTTGAATTTGGCACCCTTTTCACAGCCTGCTTCTGTCTCACTATCTGTCCCATAGGCCCATCACTGTACTTGTGCAGCCTCAGCCTCCCTGACCCTACTGCACATGCATGAGCCATTTTCTTCCTCTTAGCGTGCTCTCTAGTCAGCAAATGCCACTCCTGGCTGTGATAGCACAGCAATCATTAAACACTTCCTTGGTTCCAGCAACATACAGACTTGGCCAACAGCTTGGGTGTGTGTGTGTTGGGAATTATAGTCTTGTAGTCTTGCCCTGAAGGGCCTTAGTCTTCTCTGTTCTGACCACTGTCCTCAGTCTGCCTTCCTCTGGATCACACACCTCTTCCTACCTATCTGGAGAGTTCTCAGACACCATATCTGACCTTATGGGCAGAAAGCTTGGTTTTATTGGAGGCCATAGATGACAGGGGTCCCAATCAAGCCCCTTTAGTCTCTTGTCCTGAGTCAGTCTCTGTCCTTACTTTTGTGGCTGCCGCGTGCTGCCTGAAGAGTAGGTAGACGAAGAAGATTCCTACCCTTTGCTTCTGAGGAATGAGATCAGGATGAGATGCCTTCTGCTGATCTCACCAAAAATACAAAGTATCATTGCAGCCTTCAATAAACAATATTTCTTTATCGTACATCACGGGACACAGAGCACCATAGTAATCACTATGTGGGTATATAGGCACCAGTTCACTCCCTATATAACCCCTCCTCTTACCAGGAGTACCTCAGTTTTTTCGCCAGTGTCTAAGGTGTTGGTCACGTGTGAAGATGTGCTCTGAGGAGCTCCAGGAGGGATCCTTGCTGGATTTAAGCCTTCACAGACCAAATCCATCCAAAGTGCCACTGAGGCCGAGGTGGATGCCTCGTATACAAAGCACGAGGTTTTGCCTGTAACGCCTCTCCTTGCAGGGCTGGACCCCGGGACCCAAGGCTTTGTTCATGCTTACATCACCTAAAGTTTTTCTTGGCGGGGTGCTATTACAGATCCATGGGAGTGGAACCCTGATAAAAAGGGACCCAGTCCTTGAAGGTTTGCTAACGCAGCCTGCCGTGAAGGTTGAATCTGTCTGTTAATTCAACAGAATCCTGCGGCGGGGATAAGGTAAGGGAAGAAGCCTAGAAAGTATAAAAGTCCACCTGTGGTTTTCTTCTTTAGGGAAAATGTTGTCATGCCTTAATTCTCCACTAGAGGTAGTAAATGCACATACCTTAATCTGTTGTCTTCACTTCAGCTCAGTGTCAGTCTGTGTGTGGCCGCAACAGCTTACACAGGGGGATTCCTCTTGAGGTAAGAGCCTGCCATGCTTTTCTCCCCCCCTGAAGGGAACAACAGGGTTAGGGAATCAGCAATCATTGTTACCCCACTTGCAATACCCCCCCCCCTGCGTGCGGGGGGTGCGGAGGTCCTGGTTTTTGGCTCCACAGGTTTTTTTCTTCCTGCTTGGCGTCATTAGGCTCTGCCTCTCTCCCCCGCGTGGACCGTTTTTTTGAATTTCAAACAAAAGGGGGGGGTGGGTTGACAGAGGGGGCGGGGCCTAGGTGCGGCGCTGTGTGTAGGACGTAGCGCAAGCACAGGCTTAAGAACTTAACTGGAGCAGTCTCCTCGGCTAATAGCGAGGAGAAGCAAGCCTGGCTACACTCGGGACACAGGAGCAGTGGGGCACGTAAGGGCTGCAAAGGGCATTCCTAAGCGATTAGTGCATTTAAATAGTACCTCTGCTTTTTGTGCTTAGGACTATGCATGCCAAAAAAGACACCACAAAGACCAAAAAGGTACCAAAGATTTCACAACCAGGCGCTAGTAACTCCAGTTGTGCCTCCACACTGTCATCCTTGCCTGAAATACCAGATATGGCAAGCCAGGGTGAGTCATTGGAACAAAGTGGTGGTGCAGCTGCTTCTCACATCTCAGTCCCTGTATACGTGACTGAAGATGCCTTTTCCTCCGCCCTGATGGGCCTAGAGGGAAGATTAGCGTGTTAGATCCCCCTCCCCCACCTTAGACCCTTTGCCAAGGGGACAGTGGGTAGAGGATGAGGTGTTACCCTCAGGCGATCAGGAGGAAAAACAAACCAATTACTCCTCTGCAGAGGAAACAACGGTGGATGAACCCTTTCCAGCCTTGCAATCTGAGAGATTGCTGGTACAGTCCCTTACAGAAATGGTTCGTTCCACTTTCAAGCTACCCCTAACGGAGTCAGCTGAAAGTTTGGTTTCTTCCTTGGGTTCCTTAAAACCTTCACAGCCTTTGCATGCGTTTCCTGTCCATGCATTACTAGAACAGCTTATTTATGCTGAATGGGATCACCCGGATAAGAATTTTCTCCCTCCAAAGAGATTCACAGTACTCTAACCCATGGAGGAGAAATTCACCAAAAAATAGAATTACCAGCAGTTGACGCGATTTCCAGTGTGAATAAAAGCCTAACTTGTTCAGTAGACAATGCTCAAATGCTTAAGGATCCAACAGATAAAAGGTTGGAATTCCTGTTAAGATCCTCTTTTTCTTTAGCAGGTGCTGTTACTCAGCCTGCAGTTGCTGCAATAGGCATCTGTAAATCCCTAAAGGACCAGTTTAGACAGGCCCTTAAAGAGGTTACTGTACAGCAAGCCCGGGATTTGGCCAAACTACCGAGAGCATTATGTTTTGCCATAGACGCCATTAAAGATTCTATTCACCAGGCGTCCCGCCTTGCGTTTGTGCTAGTACACATGTGTAGAATCCTGTGGTTTAAAGAATTGGTCAGCCGAAGCACCATGCAAAAAGCTCCTGACTGGTTTTCCTTTTCATGGGGATCGGCTATTTGGGGATGATTATGGATAAATACATCCAAACAATTTCAAGTGGGAAAAGTACTCTTTTGCCAGTTAAGAGAAGGAATAAATGCCCTTCATTCAAGCGGACTCTTTCTCCTGCGCCAGGGGCATCCGCCTCTAGGCAGTGGCCGACAGCCTCTGCTGTCAGAATCTAGAGGAAAGCTTCAGGGTCAGGCCCAGGCACAGAAGTAGTCCTGGGGCGGAAACCTGCAAAACAGAATTCTAAAACCTCATTATGAAGGGCAGCCCCCCCTCGCCAGAGCAGAGGAAAGACTTCTGCAATACTCAGAAGTTTGGCAAGAGGAAATTCAGGACAGATGGGTCATCTCCAGCATGTCTCTAGGGTACAAACTAGAATTTCGGGACTTTTCACCGTCTCGTTTTCTGAGGTCAAACATTCCCAAAGATCCAGGGAAAAGGCAATCTCTGTTTCGGCACTAGACCGATTACTGGCTCAAGGGGTGATCATACAAATCCCCACAGAAGAGCAAGGTTTGGGGTTTTATTCAAACCTCTTTACGGTACCAAAACCGAATGGAGATGTCAGACCCATTCTAGATCTAGAGAATCTAAATCAGTTCCTGAAGATCCGCTGCTTTCGCATGGAGTCAATCAGGTCAGTGGTTTCTATCCTACAAGGAGGAGAACGTCTGGCGTCTATCTGCATGTCCCTAGATTTCCCGCTCACCAAAGGTTCCTGCGGTTCAGGAAGAACAGCATCTTTCACAGTTTGTAGCCTTGCCCTTCGGGCTAGCTACAGCACCCCAGGTGTTTACAAAAAGTTCTGGCCCCACCTCTAGCCAGATTAAGGGCACAGGGCATAACAGTTTTGGCGTACCTAGATGATCTATTGCTAATAGATCAGTCGGTGGCTCGTTTGGAACAAAGTGTGCGCATTACAACCAGTTACCTGGAAAGTCTAGGTTGGATTCTCAACCTAGAGAAGTCTTCCTTAAAACCGCTAAAAAGGCTGGAGTACTTGGGTCTGATCCTAGACACAGCTCAGAAAAAGGTGTTCTTGCCTCAGGCAAAGATCAACTCCATAAGAGAGCTGGTGCAGATGGTCAGGTCGAAAGGGGATCCCTCCATTCGCCTTTGCATGAGGTTGTTAGGAAAGATGGTGGCTTCATTCGAAGCGGTTCCCTATGCCCAGTTCCATTCGAGACTGTTCGAAACGATTCAAGACTCGAAACGATTCAAGCTTTAGACTTGCCAATGCGACTGTCCCTAAGGGTGTCCCAAAGTCTCAGTTAGTGGTTACTAACCCAGAATATGCTGAAATGAAAATCCTTCAGACCAGTTATCTGGAAGGTGGTAATGACAGATGCCAGCCTTTCAGGTTGGGGAGCCGTGCTAGAAAAAACAACTGTCCAGCGACAGTGGTCAAGGACAGAAAGGACCTTGCCCATCAACATCCTAGAGATCCGGGCAGCAGGTCCGGCTCTAAAGACCTGGACATTCAGGTTACGGGGTTGTACTGTCAGGATCCAATCCGAAGATGCCACAGCTGTGGCTTACATCAATCACCAAGGGGGCACCAGTAGTCTCGCAGCACAGAGGGAGGTGAACCATATCCTTGGGCAGAAAGGAGTGTTCCGTGCCTATCAGCAGTTTTCATTCTGGGAGTAGAGAATTGGCAGGCAGACTTCTTGAGCCAAAGTCCGCTCCCTGGGGGGGGAATGGTCTCTTCACCGTGACATTTTTCAGGCTGTTTTCTAGAAATGTAGGACTCCGGACGTAGATCTTCTGGCGTCCAGGTTCAACACGAAGTTGGTCAACTTTGTGTCCAGGATGAGGGCTCCACTCGCATGCAGAACAGATGCGTTGGTGGTGGGATCAGTTCTCACTGATTTATGCATTTCCCCCTATTCAATTGCTGCCACAACTTCTTTGCAGGATCAAGCTGGAAAGAAATCCGGTAATTCTGGTAGCCCCAGCATGGCCCAGAAGGTCCTGGTATGCAGAAATCGTAAAGATGGCGGTGGAGGATCCATGGTCCCTTCCACTACGACCAGACCTACTCTCACAGGGGCCGATATTCCATCCTACCTTACGAACTCTAAATTTAACGGCTTGGCTATTGAAACCCACATTCTGAAGAAACGTGGGCTTTCCGGGTCAGTTATCTCTACCTTGATTAATGCAAGGAAGTATATATATTATAGAGTCTGGAGGGCTTATGTTTCCTGGTGTGAATCCAAGGGTTGACACCCTTGGAGGTATATCATAGGCAGAATACTTGCCTTTCTACAATTAGGGGTCGAGATAAAGTTGGCCTTGAGTACTATTAAAGTGGGGTTCCACCCAAATTTTTAACATTATCTCTATGCATTCTCTTCCTTGCCTAGATGCTGACATGCTGTGTAAAAAAATTTAAATCGCCGTAATTACCTTTTTTTTTTCTAATCTTCTTAGCACTTCTTGGTTTTCCTCCCATGGGAGTAGGCGTGTTTCTAGCCTCTCCCAGACCTCCCACAGTCCCCTGGGAGCTAGTCTTAGGCTTCACAGCATGCATT
Source organism: Aquarana catesbeiana (assembly GCF_042186555.1). NCBI lineage: Eukaryota > Metazoa > Chordata > Amphibia > Anura > Ranidae > Aquarana > Aquarana catesbeiana. The sequence continues at coordinate 290,391,389 of NC_133326.1, forward strand.
GTGCAACAGCGTCATCACAAAATCTCAGTGAATGCTGGGAGCACAGCATTCACATCCAGGAAATACATGCTTGTGGGCTTCAAATGCCCACAATGAAGATGGAAACCGCCTTCAGTGATTTTTATAAGTTATTCTTTACAACTAAATCGGACACAGGCGGACTTATTACACAGAACATGTGAGTAGATAATCATGAGAAGAAAAGTTTGTGAATGAACTCCAAAAAAAAAAAAACGATAGGTGGACCCCCGCTTTAAGGGCCAAGTCTCAGCTTTATCTGTCTTATTTCAAAGACCGCTTGCTACACATTCTTTAGTCCGGGATTTTATGCAAGGGGTGATGCGGCTTAATCCACCAGTTAGATCACCTTTGAACCCTTGGGACTTAAACTTAGTTTTGTCAGTGTTGCAAAAACAACCATTTGAACCGATACAGCATATTAGTCCTTCAGACAAGGAAGTTAATGTTCTTGGTTGCTATATCCTCAGCAAGGAGGGTTTCAGAATTGGCTGCTCTTTCTTGTAAAGAGCCATACTTGATTATTCACGAGGACAGAGTGGTGCTGCGCCCTCGTCCAGGTTTTCTGCCAAACGTTGTCTCAGGTTTTCACCTGAACCAAGATATTGTCCTGCCATCGTTTTTTCCAAAACCATGTTCCAGGAAAGAGAAGTCACTACATTGTCTTGATGTGGTGAGAGCAGTCAAGGTCTATTTATAGACGACTGCTCAGATCCGGAAGACTGATGTCTTATTTATACTGCCAGAAGGCCCTAAGAAAGGACAGGCAGCGTCGAAATCCACTGTCACTAAGTGGATTCAGCAAGTTATAATTCAGGCTTATGATTTAAGGGGTAAGACTCCACCTTTTCAAGTCAAAGCACACTTTACCAGGGAGGTTAGTGCTTCTTGGGCAGTGCGTCACCAGGCCTCCATGGCTCAGATCTGTAAGGCCACAACTTGGTCTTCAGTACATACATTCACCAAGTTTTATCAGGTGGATGTAAGAAGGCATGAGGATATCGCCTTTGGGCGCAGTGTGCTGCAGGCAGCAGTATAGGTCCTCAAGTCTGGGGGTGCCCTACGGGTTGTGTCTCCCTCCCCTCAAATAGCATTGCGATGGGACGTCCCACATAGTGATTACTATGGTGCTCTGTGTCCTGTGATGTACGATAAAGAAAATAGGATTTTTATAACAGCTTACCTGTAAAATCCTTTTCTTGGAGTACATCACAGGACACAGAGGTCCCTCCCCTCTTTCTGGGGTTTAGGTATATTGCTTTGCTACAAAAACTGAGGTACTCCTGGTAGGATGAGGGGTTATATAGGGAGTGAACTTCCTGTATTGGGTATACCAGTGTCCATCACTTAAAGGTGCCTGTATACCCACATAGTGATTACTATGGTGCTCTGTGTCCCGTGATGTACTCCAAGAAAAGGATTTTACAGGTAAGCTGTTATAAAAATCCTATTATCGCAACACAAACAACTAAATATTATAAAAAATGATGCGCAGAGATAATAAATAGTTGTGAACAAAGAATAAACACCAGTGTTTTAAGTGTGAAAATAGTGTCAGTTCATCATAAGCAGTCCCAAACATATTCTTTACATGTATGCAACAAGTGCCCCAGTGCTTAACACCACTCCCCAGAGGCTAGAGCTCTCCGAACATAAACAAAAAAAATATCCAGTCAGCTCTAAAATGTGTTAGAGCAGTGGTCATCAACCTTGTCCTCAGGGCCCACTAACAGGCCAGGTTTGCAAGATAACTGAAATACATCACAGGTGATATCATTTGCTGCTCAGTGATTGCAGTATTCTAGTCTGCATCTCCCCAAGGTAATACATAAAACCTGGCCTGTTAGTGGGCCCTGAGGATAGGGTTGATGACCACTGTGTTAGAAGCCACTAGCAATGACCATTGATATACAAATAACTTCTGTGTAAATATACAGTAATAATTGCAGCGCTTTAATCAATATGAAAATGTGATACAATTATAGTCCCACTTTATATAAAATAGTCCAAAAGTGCAAGTGAATAATCCACATCTGTCACCACAGTACAATATCAACACCATGTGAATTTCCTTCCACCAAATGGATGAAACCCACTGCAAGGATGTGCTGCCAGTTGATGAGCAGCAAACAGGCATTTACATCAAGTGTATATGGGCATCAATCACTGTTTCCACAGAACTGGTCGCCTCCACATTTCTCCTCTTCTGGGGACAGCACTCCTCACTTTTACTCATAAAACACCACACACTATGTGACCATTGGGTGTAGCATTTATTGTAAAAGTTTCCACAAGTAACAGAGTACCATATAAAATAATCCAATCTAAATGTATCCCAAAACTGGGTATCAAAGTAATAAACAATGCTCCTGAAACATACACGGTGTGACATGACGCTCATAGCTCTGCCCAACAAGTTTCAGGTAAATGCATGTCCTTATACTGCGAATGAAAGTTGGAAATTTCAACTCCACTGTTGATTATGCTGAGTTTCTCCAACTTCATGATTTTTATCTTTCAGACTCTGCGGTTGATTTACTAAAGGAAAATCCACTCGCACTACAAGTGCACTTGTAAGTGCAGTCGCTGTAGATCACTGTAGATCTGAGGGGAAGCTCAGCTGATTTAATCATCCAATCATGTGCAAACAAAAATGCTGTTTTTTATTTTCCTTGCATGTGCCCCTCAGATCTACAGTGACTGCATTTCCAAGTGCACTTGTAGTGCAAAGTGGATTTGCCTTTAGTAAATAGACCCCACTGGTCTCTAGGTATGTTCAGTACATCCAGAATGGTTTTATCCAATGTCTCCTAGGAGTAACCTTTATCCACAAATCTATTTTTAATGATTTGCGACTGGGTCAGGTAATCCTAATCAGTAGTACAATTTCTCCAGACCCTCATTATTTGTCTCCTCAGGATGTTTCTAAGCCATACTAGAGGATGCTCACTGTTCCATTAGTGGGTTTAAAATGCACTTTCATCATTGGGAAATGGGCCTGCCTCAAAACAGCCACATGCAAAAAAAAAATAACCTCCTTACGGCTTTATAGATATTCCAGTTTTATGTTGTTACTATTGGAATTAATTCCAGGAAACACTTGTGTTCTTTGTTCACTACTATTAATTATCTCTGTGCCTCATTTATAACATTTAGTAGCTTAGCAGATATGTTTCACCAGATATTCTGGATGAGCATAATTTCTGTTCACATGTAAAGAATCATATGGCTCAAGTGCTAGTCAATGGAACTCCAGGATAAAAAGCATCTCAAGGGGATGCTCTTTGAGGGAGAGTGAATATTTGGTACCTCCTTAGACTAAATAAATAAATCACTTGGTAATAAGAGTATTCTCCTCCCCCAGAAAAATGCTTCCGCTCCCTCAGGTAAGTCTTCCGCTCCTGAGACTAGGAAATGTTCAGGCCTCAAGCTTCAAGTCAACAACCTGGAGTACATTTTCATTGATCGATGTGAACCTCTAAACCAACATAGTCTGGCTATTGGCCCTCTTTCCATTTAAGAGATGCCCCCACTTTCCAGAGTGTATCTGCCTTTTTGGGATTTCTGGTCCCAAGAAATCTCTAACATTTGGGTCCAGTGAGTCATTACCATAGGGCTACAAACAAAGAGTTTTGGACTCTGCCTCCTGCTCTTGAATTTGCCATCTTCCCCAAAAAACATGCGGATCTTCACATTGCTATTCAACAGTTTACTTGGTTTCAGACAGGAAACAGTTTGAGGGTTCCTCCAATGTTTCTTAGGCAAACAAAGGCACTCAGCCAGTCCTGGGTCTGAAAACGCTTAACTTCCTATGAGTTCAAAAGTTCCACATGGATCATTGGTCATTGTCTTCCTTCTATAAGGGGGCCTGTGTGCACATTGGTGCCTACTTACACATCCTCACCTTTCCTCCTAATCAATGCTATCTGTATTTTACCATGGGCACGTTACCAATTTGTCACTCTTCAGTTTGGCCTGTCCACGGCACCCTGGGTCTTTACCAATGTGCTTGCTTCAGTCCTGGTTCTGCTCTGTCCCTCTGCTTATGTGCTCAAAGTCAGCCTTCAATTCATAATTGCATGAGGTTCTTTGGGCCTTATGGTAGCCTCCTGTTCGGCAGTACCATACGCCTAGCCAGTTTCACTCTAGACCAAGGTGTCTCAGCTAGGGCTCCTCCAGAGGTTGCTAAGGGTTCCTTGAGCAATGAGCAATATCTGCATCCCAAATAAGTTCCCACTGACACACTTAATCTTTTTAGCTATCTGTAAGGAGGTAATTTTTCACAATGACCACAAGTGTAAAAAGTGTTCTTCCAAATGACCACAAGTTCAAGGAGCGTTCTATTTTTTTTTTTTCACAATAGTAGGAGCGTTCTTCCCATTGACCATCACACCAACATATGAGTTGTAGATATAGTCATTTTTTAACATAGGTTGCCTGAGACCAGAAAGTTATTTTAAGGGTTCATCTGTGTTTCCCACATGCTAGCCCCAGGGATAGAGGATCTTCAATGAATGAAGGGAGCGAAGAAACTACCATTATACTGGTACAACCACTTGAAGTCCAGTGATGTACCAGGTATGTGACTGGTTGGCAAGTGGATACCAGGGACCACCTGGTATAATCCAGAGTCAGACCCATTGGCCTGCTTAAAGCCTAGACCATTGACAACAGAGATGGGGACTGAAATATGCAAACTACCCAAGGACCCACCTGGGTTCACAATCCGCTTCCTGAAGTGGGGGTGCACCTTCATGCAGAAGGCTTAGTTGGTCTCTTACTTTGAGCCCTATGGGCTTTCTGGGAATCTGAGGGGCTGGGGGTGGGCACCTACTGCAAACGTAGATAAAGGAGAAGGGCTGAATTTCTTCAACCTCTCCCTAGACCTCCTGCGTTAAGGCAGGATTACGCTCTGGCATTCCCTAATCATAATATCCAGTATAGGTCAAAGAAAACAACATCACTCAAAGATTAAGCAGGTCACATGTTCTATAAATGTAGCATTAGCTTCCTAGCATTGAAACTGAGGTGCTCTGTATGGACTTTCAGACCTATGCGGGACATTTGTACCAAGCCAACACAAAAGAAGCGAAGATTCCTGCCGTTTGTTCCACACACTTAATTAGACAGAGGTCTACCCAGCACTGGAGAGATGCTTTTTAAGAGAGATCCTTTCTTTCTGCTACAGTTTGACAGATTACTGCCAACACAGGCAAAGTCTGCTAGTTCACACTGGGATTTAAAGACGGATTCCAGCTGCCAGTCTGTAGGTGAGCAGTAGGAACAGCAGCAGGATGGTTTCTCTATGCCGATTGGAAGGAAAGTGAATGACGTAAACACGCAGTACCTCAACGTTAACCTTTTCTGTGCTAAAACCCACAATAGCAGCAAATTTGAAAGGCATCCAGGGATGCAAGTAGCACATTATGAGATTGCCTTACAAGGGATTTTTTTCTTCCCCAGCTGCGGTTTACTCTCGATTTAAGTAAATACATTTCTTCTGTTCTTCAGAAGCCTCCGTGCAGTTAATACCTGAGGAGAACATAATGTTAGATGACCATAACCTAAGAATTACAGTAGATTATAATAGGTAGGCTCTGCATGTGTTAAGGAATAGGAGGGAGAGGGAGGTGCCACAATGTAATTGTGTATTTGTTAAGAAATTACATATTATAATGAAAACCACCCTACGGGACCCTTTTAACCCAGACACTCAGCATGTATTCTCTAAAAATAGTGTTAAAAGGTCAGATTACTATGTAATCCTTATTGCTGGGGCCATTGCCAGGGGATTTTTCTGGTACACTAAGACGACAGGCTCTATTCAACATTTAATGGTAAATCCATATAAAGGAAGTACTGGATTTCATCTGGATGTGAAGTATTAACACAGGCATTATTTTTCCCATCTGCTACAAGAATGGCATCTGCTTTCTCTATTGTATATTACACTAGACGTGAATGACTGGATGTAACTGCTCTTCCATGCTGTTCTCTAGGGTCTGATGAGGTACTTGAACGAGAGAGAGTACACAACCTGATGGCAGAAGTAGTGGATCTGCAAACACACATAAAGACTTCAGATTTGGAGAAACAGCACTTGAAGGTAAAACAAAGCACTTACATGATAGAAAGGAAGGAAATAAATAGAGTTTAATCTAAATCTTAAAATAGCCACAAGTATTGAAATTCCAGATATACAGACAAGATCATCCTTACCCTACTGAGGAGGCAGTACAATTAAAATACAGTTCAATACAGAAGGAATAGGAGGACCCTGCTCATGGAGCTTACATTGGTAGGGGTCATTTACATGATGAACAACTATCTCAGCCTACCCTCAATCGGTACAGGTAAATTGGTGGGTTAAGTTTTCACACCTTCCTCACATCTGAATGCGCTGTTCGTTCCTGAGCGATTCAAACCGCATGCAAAACACACTCCATTTGCGATCTGTAGCAGGTGTCAATAAAAAGATAACACTCCAAACGCAGGTTGCAAATGTAGTGCGTTTTTCCCCCGCACGGTATTTTTCTACCATGCAATTCGATTACAGTGCATTTTAAAAAGCAGTGCATGCACTACTTTTGATACGGTGCAGTTTCAGCCCATTCAAAATTAATGGGCTGAAATCGCACAGAACCGCAAATAAATCGCACAGATGCAGGCATGGTGTGATCCGGCCCTTATGGCAGCAAAGGCCTTCTTAGCTGCTACAGTAAGTGGTTTAGTTTAAACTAACAAAGAATGTTCCTGTAGCCCCTTATCAAGGTGGCAGTGCGTGCTAGTTCACAGGACTGTTGGAGTGCCATTTAGAATGAAACCACGTTTCACCAATGCATTTAATGTGCTTTGGTATGCAATACCATAAATAGATGTGCGAACAGGCCCTTAAAGGATTAATAGTTTTTTCATCTACAGTGCCTTGAAAAAAGTATTTATACCCCTTGAAATTTTCCACATTTTGTCATGTTACAGTCAAAAACGTAAATGTATTTTATTGGGATTTTATGTGATAGACCAACACAAAATGGCACAAAATTGTGAAGTGAAAGGAAAATGATAAATGGTTTTCAACATTTTTTACAAATAAATATGTGAAAAGTTTGTAGTGCATTTGTATTCAGCCCCCCTGAGTCAATACTTTGTAGAACCACCTTTCACTGCAATTACAGCTGCAAGTCTTTTTGGGGATGTCTCTACCAGGTTTGCAAGTCTAGAGAGTCACATTTTTGCCCATTCTTCTTTGCAAAATAGTGGGATGAAGGGAAGATTCTGGACAGCCCCACTCAAAATCAAATGCCTTTATTAAAAAAAGGAGGTAATAATCCAAAAAGTACAAGCCACAGCAAACAACCGATCACAGGAGCTGAGCTATGAATAAGCACTTTTGAAAGTGTGAAACGCATCAGCTCCTGTGATCTGTTGTTTGCTGTGCCTTGTACTTTTTGGATTATTACCTCCTTTTTTTAATAAAGGCATTTGATTTTGAGTGCGGCTGTTCAGAATCTTCCCTTCATCAAATTACCTATGCATAGCCAGCACCTGCTGTTCCTGTTCTGAGGAGAGCTACATTACCAGACACACTTCCTAGAGTGGCATCTCTCTTCCCCTTTGCAAAATAGTGGTAAGAATTTCAGTGCAGCGCTAAGTAACTAGTAATAATACAAACATATATGAGTGACAGCGCACAGTTCAAATGGTGCAAGATAAGTAAATATTCAGACTTCAGTTCAGTGTAATGAGAGCGTCTGTGAATGGCAATTTTCAAGTCTTGCCACAGATTCTCAATTGGATTTAGGTCTGGACTTTGACTGGGCCATTCTAACACATGAACATGCTTTGATTTAAACCATTCCATTGTAGCTGTGGTTGTTTTACTGGAAGGTGAACCGTCCCAGTCTCAAGTCTTTTGCAGACTCTAACACGTTTTCTTCTAAAATTGCCCTGTATTTAGCTCCATCCATCTTACCCTCAACTCTGAAAAGCATCCCCACTACATGATGCTGCCAATACCATGTTTCACAGTGGGGATGGTGTGATCAGGCTGATGTGCAGTGTTAGTTTTCCGCCACATGTAGCGTTTTGCTTTTAGGCCAAAAAGTTCAATTTTGGCCTCATTTGACCAGAGCAACTTCTTCCACGTTTGCTTTGTCCCCCACATGGCTTCTCGCAAACTGCAAATGGGACTTTTTATGGCTTTCTTTCTGCCACTCTTCCATAAAGGCCAGATTTGTGGAGTATACGACTAATAGCTGTTTCGTGGACAGATTCTCCAACCTGAACTGTGGATCTCTGCAGCTTCCCCAGAGTTACCATGGGCTTCTTGACTGCTTCTTTGATTAATGCTCTACTTGCCTGACCTATCAGTTTAGGTGGATGGTCATGTCTTGGTAGGTTTGCAGTTGTGCCATACTCTTTCCATTTTCAGATGATTGATTGAACAGTGCTGTGTGAGATGTTCAACGTTTGAGAAATGTCTTTTTATAACCTAACCCTGCTTTAAACTTCACAACTTTATCTCTGATTTGTTCCTTGGTCTTCATGATGTTGTTTGTTCACTAAGGTTCTCTAACAAGGCTTCACATAACAGCTGTATTTATACTGAGATTAAATTACACACAGGTGGCCTCTATTTTCTAATTGGGTAACTTCTGAAGGCAATTGGTTCCACTAGATTTTAGTTAGTAGGAATCAGAGTAAAGGGGCTGAATACAAATGCATGCCACTCTTTTCAGATATTTATTTGTAAACAATTTTGAAAACCATTTATCATTTTCCTTCCACTTCACAATTATGTGCCACTTTGTGTTGGTCTACCACATAAAATCTCATTAAAATACATTTACGTTTTTGATTGTAACATGAGAAAATGTGGAAAATTTTAAGGGATATGAATACTTTTTCAAGGCACTGTGTATGCTTGATTGCCATATATTAATTAAATACAAGGTAAGTTTTCTCTTGGTTGAACTAGAATGATTTGTGGCTTTTTTACAACCAGATTAAATATGTAAGTAATGGACTCTGGGTATCTGTTATAAAGAATATATACACTTCCAAGTAGGTAATGCCTCTTATTCCCACAATGCATTATGGGAAAAATAAAATTATATATATCTTAAGGGAGGGAGAGAAAATTTAGGAAAAGAACGTGTGGCAGAATGGCGTTTGGGTAAGGTTTTATTTGCATGCAAGACTATTACACTCTCCACCAAAATTAATTTAATCTTGAGTGAAGCTCTTTACCAGGTACTATATTCTAGCAGCAATTATACAGTATATCATGAACTTTTTTTGTTTTGTTTCAGGAAGAAATCAAAAAGTTGAAAAATGAGCTTGAACACTTTGATCCTTCGTTTTTTGAAGAGATTGAAGATCTGAAGTATAATTACAATGAAGAGGTTAAAAAGAATATACTGCTGGAGGAAAAGCTTAAAGCTCTTTCAGAGCAGTTTGGGGTTCATGTAGACATTCCAGCTAATGTGGATTGCTGAAGACAGCAACTTCCAGAAAATTATGAGTTCAGCACCATAACTTACACTAGCAGGAAGGTAACCTGCAATTACATCAACTGTAATGGTCTAGAAAACACCTTTAATCCACACCAACTTTCAAAAGACTAAAGAGCAATAAATGAGAGATTTATCAAGCATGTCGTGTGCATAAAAGACTGCCTCTCATTCAAGACAGAATCTGTGCTTTTGCCACCCTTGTACTTGCAATCCTGGACAGCCGACTATAACAGTTACACAAAAACTTTAGACTATTTTACTACCTACCAACAAACAGCATAAATTGAAATGGGTGTAGACACAATACTATTGGTTGGAGGGGAACAATTCTCTATTTGCACTTGTTTTGTATGCCCTAAAACTGGCCATAGATGGATATAGAATCGAGCCAAAATTCTCAGAATATTTTGTTTGCTTTGGATGGAAATGGTGGTGAAAAAACACAGAAACAGGTCTAAATATTTCAATAAAAGATGTTACATTGCTTAATTTATCTACTACTGTAATGAGCACTTTTTTTTTTTTTTACTCAGGATTTTGTATTGGATAGTTTTATTTTATACATCTCTGTACATATAATATATTGTAGGTTTCTTTTAGATGAGTTTGTATAGAGAAGAATTTGTATATGCTTTTTGTACTTTAATGAAATAAAAAAAAAACATTTTTACACAGAAATGATAATGCATTCTTTTCAATGGGTGTATCGTTTAGCACTACAAAGGCTCAAGGTTTCATTTCACTTCTGTGGCCCTTAGCAAATCCTCCACTATGACCTATTTCTTTAGAAATAAAGTACTCTGCTCCTGAACAGCTTTCTGTCAGAAAAGGCGTTTATTTATCAGATAAGTGAGTTAAATGAGCAAAGTAAAGAGGAAGCTAGGAGCAGAATATTTTGTACTTTATAAAGTGGGTCAGATATAAGGCTCTGCATCAGTCACTATTGAAAATAAGGCATGAACCCTAGACCTGAGCATATGCTGCAATACCATGTTGTTCAGTAAGTGGATGTCAGTTCTGGTAGGAATTTCTATAAATTGGTCACCTGTAGGTGAGGATAACCAACAGAAATCCTCAGTGCAAAGATGCTCATCATATATGGAGTTATTTCTACTTTCTTCCCTTGCAGGAGAGTCAGGTGTTTAGAGAGTCATCCTCTCAAAGAAGTCTTCTTTCTTTCATCTCTTCTCTGCTGTTGAGGGTCTAGTTCTTAAGCATGTCTGAATCTTTGAATTAGGTATTCACCGGTGCAATCATTCAGCTGTTAAGGATGCTGTTCCCTGTATCTGGTGGTTTCAGAAGATGTTCTGGTTCAGACCCAGTTGGGACATCACCTAGGTACTACTGAGAAGAAATGGGAGCCCTTCCCTCACGTTATGAAATGATGATGATGAAATGAGTCTCACCTGCATGGACCCCTTTAAAGGCAATATGCTGGTAACTGCTTCCTCTCAACTGGTAGCCCCTAAACATGCAGGAGAGGTTCAAACAGCTAGGCACATGTCAGACCTTGCAGGTCAGGGGCAGGCCCCCACGTCTCCCTGGATTGTCAGCAGGCAGAACACACTAGACTTCCATAGGCACCTTTTAGGTGCACACAGTTTTTGATGTTTGTTCTCCAAACATCATGGAGAAGTAACCATCTTGGCTACATCTGTGGATGTAGACTGCCCCAAATACTTCTCTCTCTTCATGTACTCCAAGGCAGATTTGATGATGTTGAGTTTAGGGCTCTGTTCTTTACACTGAGGATAGTGCTTAATAACATTGGCTGTCTGGTTGGGGTCGTTGTTCTGCTGCAGAATAAATTTGAGGCTAATCTCACACTTCCCTGATGGATAAGTATCAGTCTGTATTTATCAGCATTGAGGACCGTAGCTGCAATGGTTGGCCAAGGAAACTTAATGCAGTAGATGACTGACACATCATGCTTACTTCCCTTCAACAATTGGAAGATGTCCAGCAGTGCATCAGCACAGAACTGGCAGAAACCAGTACATCCATCTATTGTCCAGAGATGTCTGACCAGAACCAATGTTCATAGAAGAATTGTGGCCAAAAAGCCATACCCCCAACATGGAAACAAGGCTAAGTGACTCAACTATGCATGATAGGAACTGGGGTGCAGAAAAATGGCAGCAGGTGCTCTGGACTGATAAGTCAAAATGTGAAATATTTGGCTGTAGCAGGAGGCAGTTTGTTTACCAAAGGGCTATACAATAATGAGTGTCTGCAGGCAACAGTGAAGCATGCAGAGGTTCCTTATAAGTTTATTAATTTCTGCAAATAGAGTTGGAGATTTGGTCAGGACCAATTGTGTCCTTAATACTAATACGGGCAGATACTTTATCCATCATGCCATACCATCAGGGAGGCGTGCGATTGGCCCCAAACTTATCCTACAGCAGGACAACAACTTCAACATACAGCCAATGTTATGAAGAACCATTTCTTATCGTACATCACGGGACACAGAGCCATAGTAATTACTATGTGGGTTATAGGGCACCTTCAGGTGATGGACACTGGCACGCCCTAAGATAAAAAGTGCACTCCCTATATAACCCCTCCCATTACTGGGAGTATCTCAGTTTTCTCACTAGTGTCTAAAGGTGTTGGTCACGAGTGAAGATGTGCTGTGCTGAGCTGCCCTGGAGCAATCCTTGCTGGGGCTAGCCATGCAGCCGGATCCATTCAAAGTTTCTTTTAGGCCGAATTGAATGGTACCCGGGCCTCGTATCCGAAGAAACAAGGTTTTGCCTGTAACGCTTCTCTTTTTAAAGAGCTGGACCCCGGGATCCAGTACTTTTGGTATTAAGGCCATAAAGTTTTACTGGTGGTGGTGCTATTACAGGATTGTGTTTCCTCGAGGATCCCCGGCTCCTGAAGGTTTAATGGACCCACTATGAAGGGTGAAGATTGGGTCGGTTGGTTTTACCACAGGAAACCCTGCGGCGGGAAAGGTAAGTGGCGTTTTTCTAAGAAATGTTTGAATTTTCTTATGAATGTCTCCTTTAAGTTAGTAAATGTTGTCATGTCTATGTGTCACCATGGGGGGCTGTATAGAGCACATACCTTCTCACACTTCCTCCAGAGAGCTCACGATGTGTCCGGAGCAGCAGCTTCCATTTTCTCCAGTAGCAGCAGACCCCCGGTAAGTCTGGGGGGTGTTTTCCTCCCCACCAGACACCCCCACCTGTGCAATTTGCTACCCCTCTTCAAGAGAAAGAAGCACTGAAAAAAAAAAAAAACGAACAGCACGCCGCACTACCCGGCAGCTTCGAGTCTCACCATGCCATTTTCTCCCCTCTCTGTAAGATCCCATAGGATCAGAGGCACCGTGCTCACGCTCTGGAAAACTCTTTGCTTGAAAGAGAGGAGGGGGGGCCGTAGGTGACCGAGGGGGGCAAGGCTTAGAGCTGTGTTGGCGTCCTTCAACGCCCAGCGCAGGAAAGAGTGTTTTTAAAAGCACTAGTGTTATTGCTGCAAGCTGCGGAGGGACACAAGAGCATAGAAGGGCATGAAAGAGGTTGGTGACAAACATTCTTTTTGACATATTTACTATGGCATCAGGCTGAGCGTTAATGGCAGTGGCTGACTATTGCTCAAGCAATGGATGCGATTTCTTCTGGTAGTACCTCTGCTTTGTGCATTGGGCTATATTCAGAAGGGGGAGTTGAAACACCCCCCCCCCCCAAAAAAAAAGCGCTAAAAGGGTCTCCCTCAAGCTCTGGAAATCCTACTCTTCAAATGACATCCTCCCCTGAGCATAGGGGCCATGAAATATTTGCAACACTGCAGCCCCTGTTCATTTTACTCTTTTTCCTCAGCCATGGTAGGTTTTTAAAAGAAGTTTAGCGACTTTAATCGCATCCCAGTATGGTCAAGATGCGACAGGTTCTCTTCCATTTTCCTAAGACCCTCAGACTGAGGAACCAGAGGCAGGAGAAGAAGATTCCCTCAGGGGAACGTGGTGAGGCTGATGACTCCTCTTCCGAGGTGTCAATTGCGGGAGAGTCAGCTTTCACTATCTGTAAGATTGATGGTACAATTTCTTGCTGAATGATCCGCTCCACATTTGTGCTCTTAACTGAGTGTTTGGGTACGCTAAAGCCTCCTCAAGCTGTGTATGCTTTTTCCTGTCCATTCTTGTTGGGAAAATTTTTTTTGTATCTGGAGGATCACCCAGATAAGTATTATTTTCCATTCTAAAAAGTTTTCATACTTTCCTATGGTAGAGAAAATTCACTAAGCAGGGTATACCAGCAATTAATGCTGCTATATCCTTTGTGAGTAAGTCTGACAGGTCCAGGAGGCAGCTTTATATTTGCAATAGTTGCTATGACAGATTGCGCCTTCGCTAAGCGTCATGCAAGAAGCTCCTGGCTAGTCTTCCCTTTTGCGGTAAAACAACTCTCTGGGGATATTTTGGATATATCCAAAGAATTTCTAGCAAAAGAAAGATACCCCTTTTGCCTTTTAAGTGAAGGAGTAAATGTGTTTTCTGTTTCAAAGCTCTTTCTTCTGTGCCAGGGGCATCAGCCTCCAGGCAGTCACGACGGCCTCCGCCGTCAGGTTCAAAGGGTAATCCTCAAGGTTAACCCCAGGGACAAAAGAGGTCATGAGGGGGGAAGCCTACAAGATACTGTAGCCTCCTTATGAGGAGGTGCCCTCGCTTGCTTGCTCAATAGGGAGAATTCTTCTACAGTTCTCAAGGATCTGGCAGAAGGAATGTCAAGACGAATGAGGGACTTCCTCAATAGCTCCAACATACAAACTGGAGTTCCGAGAGTTTCTGTCTCCTTGTTTTCTCAGATCAAGCATTCCTAAGGTTTCAGAGAAAAAAAAAAAAAAGAAATCTTTCTCTCTAGCATTGGTCCATCTTTTGGAAAAACTGTTCATGGTGGCCCCATGTAAGAGCAGAGATTGGGATTTGGTTAAATCCAAATGGACATTCTAGATCTTAAAAATCAAATTCAATTGCAGAATATAATCTCCCCCTTTTTGCATGAAGATGCATATCTCCATATGCCCATTTCCTCGTTCACTAGTAATATGGAAAGTGGAAAATCTTTTTCAGTGTGTAGCTCTGCTTTCTGATCTAGCTGCTACACCTCGAGTACAAGGTTCTGGCTTCTTTTCTAGCCAGATTGAAGCCCAAAGTATAACGATTATGGTTTACCTAGTCGATCTGTTCTTGTTATACCAGTCGGTAGCCCGCTTAGACCAAAAGTATGGTCACCACATTCGACTACCTGGAATATCTAGGTCGGATTCTCAATCTAGGAGGAATCTTCTTTAAAACGTAGAAAATACTTGGGTCTGATCATAGGTACACCCAGAAGAGGGTATTCGTACCCCAGGCTAAGATCAGCGCCATAAAGGACTGATCTAGGTAGTCGAAGCAAGATGTTTTTCTGCTATTCAACTTTGCGTGAGGTTGTCGGGAAAGATGGTGGCTTCATTTGAGACCGTTCTTTATGCTCAATCTCATTCTAGACTACTGCAAAGCAGTATCCTATCGGCTTGAAACTTGAATTCAAGCTCTATATCCCAAAGCCTTCGGCCACATCACCCTGATGGCGCTCGATCTCGTCCGATCTTGGAGGCTAAGCAGGGTCGGGCCCGGTTAGTACCCAGATGAAAAACCACCTGGAAATACTAGGTGCTTTAGTCCGAGTGCGCCGGAGCCTCAGGTTATGGTTAACATCGAAAAATCTGCGAAGGGAAAAAACCTTCTTTCAGGTACCTGGGAAATAGTATCAACATATGCAAACTTTTTTTTTTAGTTTAGGTTGGGGGGGACAGTCCTGAAAGAGGCAGCTGACCAGGAGAAGTGGCCTAGATCAGACATGGCCTTGCCCATTAACATTTTAAAAAATTCAGGCAGAACACTTGGTTCTGAGGGCCTGAACGTTCAGTTAAAAGGTATTGTCCTGCTAGAAATCAATCCGTTTATGCCACAGCCATGGCCTATATTAATCACCAAGGGGGCACAAGAAGTTGTGCGGCCCAGAACAAGTTGAATCTTCTCCTATCTTGGGAAGAAAACAATGTACTTTGCCTATCGCCAGTTTTTCATTCTAGAAATAGAAAATTGGCAGGCAGACTACTTGAGTCGCAAACAGTTTTTCCTAGGAGGATGGTTCCTTCACCCCGATATCTTCCTGTCAATATGTCAAGGATGAGGGATCCCAGACATAGATCTGGTTGTGTCCCGAATCAACAAAAAGATTGACAACTTTGTATCAAGAACAAGGGATCCGCTAGCATGCGGAACGGATGCCTTGATATTCCCCTGGAATCGGTTCTCACTGATTTGTGCATTCCCTCCTATTCTGCCTGCATCCACAACTTCTTTACAGGATCAAGCAGGAAGGGAAGTCATTGATTTTTGTGACCCTCAGCGGGGTCCAGGAAATCTTGATATGTAGAGATGGCAGTAGGGAACCCATGGACCCTACCTTCACAGCCAGCCCTTCTCTTGCAAGGTCCAAAGTTTCATCCTACCTCACAAATGATAAATTTAACGGTTTGGCTATTGAGGCCCACACTCTGAAGAAGCATTGACTGTCAGGTTTGGTAGTTTTCTACCTTGATTTATGCAGAGCCAGCCTCCATAGTTATATATAATGGAGTCTGGGATACATATGTCTCCTGGTGTGAGACCAGGAGCTGCACCCCAGGAAATAAGTCAAGGTAGAGTCCTTGATTTCTTTCTGCAGATGGGGTGAGAAATAAAGTTGGCCTTGAGTGCTTTCTAAGGACAGGTCTCGGCCTTATCGGTATTATTTCAATAGCCACTTTCTTTGTATTCTTTGGTCCATAACTTTATTCAGGGGGTAACTCGGCTTAATCTCCGGTCAAGTAACCCCTGGGACTTGAATTTAGTTTTGTCGGCATTACAAAACAGACTTTCTTTGGGCCGATACAATATATTCCCTTGGTCCTTTTTTGACAATGAAACTATTTTTTCTGGTAACCATATCTGCTGCAAGAATGGTATCAGTATTGGCTGCTCTTTCTTGTAAAGAGCCATATTTTTGTTGTTCACAAAGATGAGGTAGTATTGCATCCTCATCCTAACTTTTTACCACAGGTAGTATCAGGTTTTTATCTAAACCAGGATATTGTTCTACCGTCTTTTTTCCAGAACCCTGTTCTTTGGAAGAAAAATCACTACATTTTTTTTTTGATGTGGTGAGAGCAGTCAATGTCTGCTTAAAAGCGATTGCTCAGATTCGGAAAACGGTTATTTTTATTCGTGTTGCCTGAAAGTCCTAAAAGAAAACAGGCAGCATCGAAATCTACTAATTCTAAATAGATTTGATAAGTAATCGTTCAAGCTCATGCTTTAAGAGGTGGATTCCACCCTCTCAAATCAAAAACGCACTCCTCTAGGGCTGTTAGTGCTTCCTGGGCAGTGCATCACCAAGCCTCAATGGCTCAAATCTGTAAGACCGCAACTTGGTCTTCAGTCTATACATTTACCAGATTCTATCAAATTCTATAAAAGGTCATGAGGATATCGCCTTTGGCCACAGGGTACTGCAGGCTGCAATAGTAGTCCTCTAGTCTCTTATTGCCCTACTTTTTGTTGTCTCCCTCCCTTCAGTTTGCATTGCTATGGGCCATCCCACATAGTAACCACTATGGCTCTGTGATGTATTTTAAGAAAATAGGATTTTTAAAAAAGCTTATCTGTAAAATCCTTTTCTTTGAAGTACATCATGGGACAGAGGTCCCTCCCTTCTTTGGTATACACGTGTATTGCTTTGCTACAAAACTGAGATACTCCCAGTAGTGGCGTTATATAGGGAGTGTACTTTTTATCTTAGGGCGTGCTAGTGTCCATCACCTGAAGGTGGCCTATAACCTACATAGTAACTACTATGGCTTTGTGTCCCGTGATGTACTTCACAGAAAAGGATTTTTACAGGTAAGCCGTTTTAAAAATTCTATTTTTTAACATAAAGAACAAGGGGTCCTGGCAGTGATGGTTTGGCCCCCACAGAGCCCCGATTCCAACATTATCAGGTCTGTCTGGTTTTACATAAAGAAACAGAAGGATTTGAGGCAGCCCACATTCACAGAAGATCTGTGGTTAGTTCTCCAAGAAGTTTGGAACAACCTACTTGCCGCATTTCTTCAAAAACTGTGTGCAAGTGTACCTAGAGGAATTGATGGGGTTTTGAAGGCAAAGGGTGGTCACAACAAATATTGAATTGATTTGGATTGCTCTTCTGTTTTTTTTTATCACTTAACCAAATGGAAAGTAGATGAACTATCGCCACTTCTATTTCTGAAAGCATTCTTAACCTCTTGCCGCTGTCATTATACTGTGGTAGATCGGCTCTCCTGCACAAACCACCATAGGTGTACGTCAGTCTGTGTAAGGAGGATAGCGGGGTCCCGCGGAGTCAATATCCGCCAACGACCCGTGATCGCTGTGTACAGAGGCAGAACAGGAAACTACTTATGTAAACAAGGCGATTCCCCGTTCTGCCTAATGACACGTCAGATCTTCTGTTCCCAATGACCGGGAACAGTGATCTCTGTCATGTCCCAGGCAGACCCCCTACCGTTAGAACACACTTAACCCCTTCCCTGCCAGTGTCATTTTTACATTGATCAGTGCTTAAAAAAAAAAAGAAGCACTGATCAATGTAATGTTACTGATCCCCAAAAAGTGTAATTTGGGGTCAGATTTGCAACCACACAATTGCCAAAGCGACGCAGTGCCATATCACAAAAAAATGGCCTGGTCATTAAGGGGGCAAATCCTTCGGAGGCTGAAGTGGTTAATTTACAGCATTTTTTTCATACCTGCCTAAAACTTTTGCCAAAATTGTCAATCCTGCCAGAAAGGTAGTGCTTGTAATTCCTTGCGTTCTGAATTTAAACTCAACCAACCTTCCCAGTTCTCTTCTGTGAACTGCATCACTCCCCCATATTAGGGGCAGAGGGGCTTTTAGTCTAAAGCATGAGTAGTCTAGTATGACAATACAGCTTCTTTATAGGTACAGTAAACATGTCACCCAAAGACAGGACAGCGTGTTACTGGCAGGATCACCAGGTGAAAAAGAAAAAAAAACATGAGAAACAAATGCAGCCACTAAGGACTGGTAAGCTTTAATGGAGAACATACTCATAGACAGACCTTCCCCATAACATACAGCTTTAAAAAATAAATAATCACCAAGTGTTGGGAAATTGACAAATGAACTACATTTCCAGGCGGATGCAGGTCTTAACCAAACAAAAAAGTTTTCATTCTAACCATTAACACTTTACATTTTTTTATTTAGTGTACCTCATATTTACCTTCCAAAAGGCAGCTTTGTTGTTAAAGTGGCAATATAGCATGCTCAAACTTTACAGGTTTATCATACTCATACAAGTCTGGTCCAGCCTGACCACTCATCAGTATTTACTTTTCAGTCCAATAAAACATCTTTTAAGCTGTCGTATCGCAGAGCGTCTATTTTTGCAAATTGTGCTAAACAGTGGGAAGCCTCTTCATATTTACATAAATTCATTCGGATGAAAACGGGTTTTGAATTCAGGTATGTATCCTTAAGTGGCCAGGATAATCCAAGATGATGGCGATGAAGCTAAAAGAAAAGATAAAAAGGGTACTCTTGTCATAACTGCAAAATTGTAGCCCCCAAATCTTGAAAGAGACTACCTGTAAGGAAGCTTTTATTTTTCATGGGGGTATTTTTCTATTCTGCTGATTTATGCCCCAACCCCCACACCCATTAGCCAGTTTTATCTTCTGGACATCACATACCTCACCAATTCCAAAGTCTGGGCATAACTGGCTCTGCCCACTGCAACCAGTGTGGTTTGCCCCCACTTCCAGCCATATCTAACACTGAACAGTAATCCGATTTATATAAAACCTGTACTGAGAAACTGTTAATGCCTCCTCCCCTTTCTGAAAATGCTAGTTGCCTAGCTGACATGATGACATTAATAAATTCTACAACACAGACCTGAAATAAGTCTGCAAATCAGAAGTTTTACTCTCATTTTCTAATATGCATGCTTGTTCTGGGTCAGTGACTCAAAGAATTAAAGCCAGAAACAGCACTTTCTTTCTCATCTATTGAGAGCAAAGGAGTCATATACTATCACCTACAGCAGGGGTAGGCAACCTTGGCCCTCCAGCTGTTTTGAAACTACAAGTTCGATGAGACATTGCAAGACCCTAACAATCACAGGCATGACGGGATTTGTAGTTTCACCACAGCTGGAAGGCAAAGGTTGCCTACCCCTGACCTAGAGTAATACTGGACACTGGCAAATTGTAACCCAGCCCAGGATAACCACCTCTTCTACCCAGCATGCCTTAGATTTTTGCTAACGTCTTTGGATTCTTTTATGGAGGTTTTATTTTTTGGATTTCTTCCACTGAATTAAAACCAAGACTCTTCACTACATTGCCACTGGGTTCTGCTTGCAGTGCTTTCTAGACATCAAGTAGTGGTAAAAGTTAGCCACAGAGCCCTTTCTAGGTGCAGAGCTGTGGTATTGTCTCAGGGCTTGTCCTGTCAATAAGGACTCACTGGGCTGAGCACCAGGAGTTACGGCATTACTTGCACTTCCATCTACTGCACAAAAGGTTACTGTTCAGTGACTGAATATGAATGCTAAGGTCAACCACTGGGTGGAGATTTGTGTGCTCCATGCTCATTTTCCTGCAATTTAATGTTGGACGAAGAATTGTCCCACTGCTGCTCCCGTTTTGCAAAAGCATCAAGAGGCTTTCCTCTTGATTGTTTCTAATGCCCGCTTACAGTGACCCTGGTCAACCACCAGCCATCCTGGGTTCATGAGTACCTGAGGCCTTGCCTCATACCTTGAGCCTAGTCATATCCCCACCATGTATTTGTATCTAGACACAGAAGGGACAGTCCTACAGTTGAAGGCGACACCCAGCTCACAGTTTCCCAATAGTTTTGGTGACAGTTACTCTAATCAACTACTCTGGAATCTAGTGACCTTGTAGGGGTCCACTCCATTAGCATCTCCCTCAGCTCCATCAAATAAGGCTAAGTCCCTTTTACCCTATCATGAAGGGCCTCTAGCCACAAAGTGTTGTATGACTGCAGTAAATTCACTTAACTCCCTTACTCATACTGAACACAGAAGCTACAGTCATGCTTCCCCCTGCAGAATCAATCTCTGATCTTCCAGGGGCCTTGAAAGAGGCTGTGCTATGGGTTGCAGTATCTCTGACTCTGCGTCCCCACAGTATCTCTGATGAGACTGTTTTTGAGACACCACAGTTTACTGCCATCGCCCCAGACTTACAAGAGGTTGTTTCAGGTCTTAATGTTGCAGGATGCTCTACCATGCATTTAGCACTTTCCACTACATTGTCTAGTCAAGGTACTCCTCTATGTGAACTGGAAGCATCCTGAAGGGGCCTGGACTCCACCTGGGCGTGTGATGGAACTGTTCTTTTTGAGAGGGAATTTGTTTATATTTGGTCTATACCCACTGTGAATGCCAGTGATCCACTGTAAAGGCAGCTAAGAGATATTCACCCTGGATGCAGCCAGTTACGTCACCGGCATACCTTGTCGGACCTTCAGAACTTTGTGCCAGAACCGAGGGCTCCCCCCAATCACATAGCTGGGGCGTGCAAACCCAGGGGAAAATGTCAGCGTGCCGCTAGACAGCTTCATTCCAAGGCAAGTATTTTATAATGTGCAATTGCCTTACAGGTGTTTTTTTTTTTGTTTTTTTTTTTAAGCAGCCGCAGTTTACTACCGCTTTAAAGCAGTAGTAAACCACAGTAGTTTATAAAAAAAAAAAAAAATACACCTGTAAGGCAATTGCATAATGTGTTAATATGAATCGCATACTAGCACATTATGAAAAACTTACCTTAGAACAAAGCCCTCCAGTGGAGCGCTGTCACCACTGACAGGGCTTCCACCTTTCCCCGGTCTTTCTTCCAGGTTCACGGGCTCCAGCTGTACGATTATGTCAGACCTTCAGGGCACATGTGCCAGTGACGTCACAGTGCATGTTTAGGAAATATTAATTTTACCTACAGATAAGGCTTATTATAGGCTTAGATGTAGGTTAAAAAAAAAAAAAAAAAAAAAAAAATAATCACAAAAGCAAACTTTACTACCGCTTTAACAGGGAAACTGCTAGCCCTTTGAAGATTTATTTTTGCTGTTGCCCACCTCTTAGTTGGCCTGGTTTTTTACCTCCTACCAGTCCCTGAATTGGCAAGACTGAAAACAGGATTTCTGTACTCAATTTAAAACCTTTTATTTGAATCTTTTTAGGGACACAGCTCCCAAGAAGGTGGTCAAAAGCCAAATTCTAACATTATATTCACTGCTAAGGAAAACTACTGTCAATCCACACTGCACACAATGTTTGCAGTTATGGGCTAAAAGCACCAAATTATTTAAATAGGACCGGTTTCAGCTACTTTTGATGGTGCTGTGGCAAAAAAAAAAACTATGAAGAAGTCTTGTGCACAGCTTTTCCAAATATTAAAGTTGTTATATCACAGATAGGAACGGGCTGAACACCCAAATTTTCCATGTGCTCAGGAGGATGTTCGCCCCCGCCAAGTGAAGTCAATTGGTTAAGGAGTGGGGCCGGGAAGCCGTCAGCTACGGCCAGCCATGGCCTTAACAACAGATGAGTCATCAGTTGTCAGCTGGCTTCCCCACAGACAACGGAGTTAAAAAACACACACGCACACAGCATGGGCATCATTAAAATCAGTGCTCGTCTGTTTAAAAAGGTTTTTTTTGCATCAAATACATGTCCCCCAGGGCAGTACCTGGGCAGTCATAACCCTTTTTATGGCCAATAACTTGCATATAACTCCTTAAAAAATGGCAAATTTTGATTTTTCATGTTCGGGTCCCATAGACCTTAATAGAGTTTGCAGCTCAGGTCCAAACTTTTTTCCTATTTGGGAGCTCTGGTGTGAACCGGACATGTTTGGGCCACTACTGATCACAGACAGTCACGACTCCTTATCTATTCCAGTATTATTTCAAAATATACAGAATTCTGATCTTTTACATATAGCAAACTGTTTAGTAGCCATTTAAGCTGATACCACCATATTTACATAAAATAGTCACTGATCAATTGAGTCTGTTGTAGTCCATCAACAATTAGGATGGCTCTACATTATACAATTTTCTTATTCAAATTACTTTAGATCAGGAGTCTCAAATTGGTGGCCCTCCAGCTGTTGCAAAAAGTCCCATGAGGCATTGCAAGGCTGACAGTTACCAGCATGACTCCCACAGGCAGAGGCATGATGGGACTTGTAGTTTTGCAACAGCTGGAGGGCCGCCAGTTTGAGACCCTTGCTATAGATTTATCTAAAAAACTATGTATTGCAAGGGCCTGCCTGATTGCATACAAATTGAAAATGTTTAGGGCTGACCTCGTATTATATGGTTTTGGTAAATCCAAAAGGAAAATTGTATAGCCATCCTTAGGATCACATTTTATAACCACCAGCTACTTCTCTCTAATGCTGAACAAACACAGCAGGGTACGGAGTTTGGAAATCCTAGACCAGTGTAATAACATTAGTTCATAAAGGATTACACCTGAAGTCTTACTAAAATTTGTAGTATCATCAAATGTTTTAATTTCTCAATAATTCACCAAGTGTACCTTTATTAAAGATCCATCTTTGCAGTGCCATACAATTCCTTCAACTTTTCCCTCCTGACAATGATTAAACCAAGATATGAGACTATTATGATTCAGAGCTGGAAGATTCTTAATGAGAAATGTGCCATGAGGGACAAGGAAATGAATTGGATTCTTCTTATTGCCAATACCTGAATGAATGACATATATGTTATCATAAATTATCATTTGCACGTAAAATATATTTTACACTTCAACCATGACACTTTAGTTAACAATAGTTTGATCTATACAAAAAGCAAATATGAAGTAATTTTTCTAAGCCAGATTTCATGAACAGGAAAATACCAATGCCACATGCCTTCACAGTGTGTTGTAAAATACAGAAGTGGAAAACTAGACTTCAAAAGGGAGCCCGACAAATCTAACTTAATAGCGGAGTTCCACCTGTTTAAGTTCATTAAAAGTTAGCAGCTACAAAAAGTGTAGCTGCTGACTTTTAATAAACAATCACCTGTCCCACGGTCCAATGATGTGGCCGCCCGAAGCCTCGCTCCTCTCCCCACGCTGGCATTGGAAGTGTGGGCACCTGGCTGTGACTGCTTGCGGCTTTACAGCCGAGTGCGCACTGCGCGAGTTGTGATGCGCTCTCTTAGTGGCCAGGCAATCTTCTGGGACCTGTCCCAGAAGATTGCAGAGAGGGAGGGGGAGAGAAGGCGTTGCCTAGGAGGCAAGAGCAGAAAGTGGGAGCTGGGTACCTGTCAAAACTAAGTACCCGCTCCCCCCCCCCCCCCCCCCCCAAAAAAAAAAAAAATATGACTTGCCAAACATGGCATGTAAGGGGGTGAGGAGTGCTTAAATCGGAACTTCCACTTTTGGGTGGAACACCGCTTTAACCGAACCACAGATGATACCATATACCAGTGATGGTGAACCTTGGCACCCCAGAAGTTTTGGAACTACATTTCCCATGATGCTCATGCACTCTGCAGTGTAATTGAGCATCATGGGAAATGTAGCCCCAAAACATCTGGAGTGCCAAGGTTCGCCATCACTGCCATATACCTTTGCATTTCCTGTACACCTGGGCAGAAAACAAATCCATGTCTAATCAGTATATTATCCATGACTTGAGGATCACATTGCAAATACGTTCCTGTTAAGTGCTGAGATGGCAGCACTGCAATGTAAGATGCAAAAAAGGGGCAGAGTGCCAACTTGGGCAAATTGTAAAAAAAACAAGATAACTAATGTCCACAGATGTAAGAGGTTCTTTGGGCACACAAAGGCATATTGCTCCCAATGTGGTTACAGGTCCCTTTTGGTGCTTGCTATAAAAAGGGGATACATTAAGCTATTGATGATTTCTAGAAGGCAGGGTTTTGTGGAACCCTAGGGTTCCTCCAGAGGTCTCTAGTTCTTCCTTGAGCAATGAGAACGTTCTTAAAAGATGGTCTAACTCACATTATTGATCCATTTAGCTATCTGTGAGGGGGGTGGGGGGATTCCTCCCAATGACCACAGGTGTAAGGAGCGTTTTCCCATCACACTAATGTATCATGAGTTGTAGCGCTAGTAATTTTTAGCAGGGGGTTCCCTGAGATTGAAAAGTTTTTTTAATGGTTCCTTTGTGTTGAAAAGGTTGAGAAAGGCTGCTATAAGAGCTGCATTTAAGCCTTATATTGTAGGCTCCTTTTGGTAATTGCTTTAAAAGGGTATATTTAACTTTATACAGTATAACTGCCATGCTCACTCACTTGAACAATGATAGCAAAGCCATCACTGTCTGAACAAAAAATTGTTCTTGTTAACCCACACAGATTTTCATTCTACAGGAAAATGGAAGGAAAAGCTAATTGTGGGCTTCATAAGGTCTTCTACCAGACACATTGATAAGATCTAGACAAAATAGCTGCCTAGTGGGCCTTAACAACAGACATGGCAATACAATTCGGCATGATCTTTCACCTTTGCCATATTATGTTTGGGAGACGTTTAATTCTACAAATGTTGATAGCAAAACTCAGGATAATTTAAATGCATACTTAAAACATTTCTATGCTTGATGTACAACTTATACAAAAAATAAAAATTAGCCCATTGCATGGGACTAGAACTAAAGTATGACTTTATTGCTTAAAATTTATGTGAATGAAAAATAAAAAAAAATACATTATGAAAACGATTTCTAAGAATGCAGCACAATGGCAAAAACAGGTTGTGACAGTGAGGTCTAATGAACAAACTGTATAGAGAGAATATAGAGAAGTTGTACTGAACACAGTACCACCTTCACTGTCCTCAAATCGCAGAAGTCGGTAACAGAAACTGAGATGTCATTCTGTCTGCGGTGGGCAGCCAGAGAAGGTATCACATTTTGATAGGTCACGGACCAGCTTGAAGCACTTTGATCGCAGATCCACTTAGAAGGAATGCAGCAGTGTCATAAACCTTCATAAGTGAAGTCCTCAAAAGGCTCCCAATGCAGACCTGTCGTAATTAGCCAGGTCATCAGGTCAACAGTCTGGAGAATATTTTGCGCAAATACATATTCTGTGTCCATTTTCCTATTTTACCACCATAGCGAATTCTTATAATAGAGTCACCTTTAAAGAAGTTGTATACCCGCAAAAAAAAACAAAACACCTGTAATGCAAAGGCATAATAATGAGCTAGTATGCACATACTAGCTCATTATAAAATACCTCAGAACGAAGCGCCGGCATCACTGAGGGAGCTGACATGCTCCCTCTGCGTTTCTTCTGGGTTTGCGGCTCCGATGCTGTGAGTGGCCGGAGCCGGGATGACGTCACTCCCGCGCAAGCACGCAGGAGTCCTCTTTCTGGCAGCATCCACCGGACCTTCAGAGCGCATGTGCTGCTGACGTCAGCGGCTCCATACAGGTTTAGGAGATATTCATTTTACCTACAGGTAAGCCTTATTATAGGCTTACCTGTAGGTAAAAAAAAAAAAAAAAAAAAAAAAGGAAGGATGGGACCACTGCCTGTAAGACCTTCCTGCCGAACACCAGCTCCTGCTGCTAGTGTACCTTCAATCCAACACCAAATGAAGGTATCGTGGCTGGACCATGTGGCCTATATGCAGATCTGCTCCACCGATGTCCCTGTCTTCCAGTAGGAAACGTAATCTAAACTGAGGAGCAAGGGGGGGGGGGGTATTTTTTTTTTTTTACAGCTGGTTCGATTGTGTTTCCTGTTAAGGAGCCAATCATCTCACGTGTGCCGTCCTGGAAGATGACTTGGGAAATATCAAATTATACTTCCTCTGCAAGCAAATTGGACTCTGCACCGAAACAAAGACCAGGTCAACTTTCACTTTCAATACTTTGAGTAAACATCACTAAAAGATTTGAACTACAAAAGTATTTTTATATAAAAATACTTGCCATATGGGTTTCCGTTTATATTGGTTCCTACAAGTTCCAGAGTTTGTTCAAGAAGTTCCGTCAAGTGAACAAGACGGATCTCCAAAGATTCTGGATCCTCCAACCGTGGTTTTAGTACTAAAGCAACACTTAATGTGTAATTTACAGCACTTGAATGCCAGCAGTACTGCTTATTGCCATTCTCCACAGGCACCCAACCTACAAAAAACACACAGTACAAATTATAATCATAATTTAAAATAGAATGAGCATTCATAGCTTATTTGCATGGGCATTGCTAGAACCAGATACCAGGGCATATGTCCCGTATGTCTTGCCTGATGCCCCGACCATGGCAACTGCTGCCCATGTTTTCTGCTGTTGTTTGCCACCAGAAAGTTAGTTTATGGTGTGTGTGTCTTCGAAGTATCTCATGGGGCACCACTGTGCTAAGAATAAGGAGGTGGGGCTGAAATTAATCATTCGGTATGTTGTACTTTGGGCTGTATATACTTCTTACCCCTTCATTTTATATATTACAAACTCCAGACTCCTGCATTCAGTACATAACACACTTATGACTCCACTCTGTAGATCACATACTCCTGACCATTGCACTGCGCTGGTTTGTACATGATACTCTCAACCAACATGTATGGTCTCAACTTTTGCTGGTTGCCAAGTAGCCCTTGACTATTTTATAGATTTTTTTCATGTAGGTGGTCTCAAAAGCAACGTTGGTGTTCTGCCTTCATTTTGTATGCAAAAAAGGATCTTTTTTTTTTTTTTTAAATTAATGATTCTTTGAACGGAGGTTTGCATGCAAAACTGTGCTTGTAGAACAGTAATTAAGGTGTATGTAAAACACTTTTTTTTAGCTTTAACAGTTGGAAAGTAGAGCTGCACAATACTTCTCCTTTGGATCACAGGAGTGCAGTTTGTTCTGCACTCCTGTGTCCCGTTTTGAGAAGACAGCGGGTTGAAGCCTGCTGTCGGCTGACGTCACAGAGCCGGTCCAGGCTCAGGCAAGGTGGCAACCATATGGTCGGGATATGCCGGGACCTGCGCACATGCCTGGACCTGCACCTGGCTCAGCCTCTCAGCAAGCCGCTGAGAGCCCGAGTCAGCGGCTCTGGCCCCCTCCACAGCCCAGCACTCCAGTGAATGCGGGGGTGCAGAGCAGAAGCCTGCTGAATGATAGTCACCAGGTCTCTGCTTGGGAAGCTGTGATAACCGAGTGATCGGCAGTGTTTGATCGCTCAGTCCTCAGTGTTAGAGCCAATGGGGGACAGATGCAGCATTGGCACCAATGCTACATCCCCCTAAGTATGATAAAAAAAAATAAAATAAAAAGGAAGGTAGTACTCCCTCAGCATTGAAGTTGAGCTGCAAAATGTTGGGCACACGTTAATACAGGTAAGAGATAGGAATGCAGCCATAGCAGCAAAATTATTTCTTGACTAAAATCTTAAAAATTGCCGTACCTGTGGGATGGAAGAAACTTACAATACCCAAGATGGTCCATGGACAACGGTTTAAAAACCTTTACAGATCACTTTAAAGTTAACCATGCATAGGGACCTTAACATTATATCTCTCACATCAATACATTGTGTGAGATGTGGGTAAGGTCTTTTAGATTTTTTTTTTTTTTCTTCTGACTATTGTAAAATGTTTTTTCAACTTTTTATTACTATTAAAAGGGGGGTGACAAAGGATGCCAGCTTCTCTACTTCTCTTTATGGAGACATTTGGGTTGATTAAAGGAAAATAGACTGTTCACTTTGCAAAAAGTTGCATTTGAAAGGGAATTTTTCCAGAGCTTAGTAAGTGATGTGAAGCTCTGCTGATTTCCATTGTCCAACTATGTGCAAACAATTTATTTATTTTTGTTTAATTCTCCTTGCACGTGACTGAGTATTCTTTGCATAGTGCAACATTTCATGCACAGTGAACAACCCATTTGCCTTTAGTAAATCAACCCCTATTAGTACAGGCAATACTCGATTGTCATGTTAGATTTACATATCTTTTACTTAAGTTACTTCCAGAGGTACCTGGTATATGACCATTTTCATCAGGGCATGGCTTTCCATCCACCTTTTTCACTCCTTTTGCTGGAATCCAGAAATCAGGAACAGGTCTTAAGTCCTCATCAACATTCCAAATGAAGTCTGAAAAAGACCATCACAAAAAAACTTAAAAAACTCACAAAAGGCACTCTCGTTTAAACATACTAAATTTGTATGCATTTTGGAACATCCATATAATACACAAGTGCTTGATTTTCTAACAAATATTTCATTTTCTTACCTGGCGGATGTTGTCCTGCAGTAATTAAAGGGACTTTGCCTATTAGTCACATATTGCTCTACAGTTTTTATGAGAATGCTTGTTGGCTAGCTGTCATGTTGACCCACTGGCTTCACAACTTCAGTATTCAGGAAGGTCTGAGATCCCGATATGCTTACTGGGATCAGTGTTTCAAGTTTAAAAGAAAAAGAATCAGCCATGCAACCAGAATTTTCATGAGAAGTTAGCACTGGCAAACTATATTTTTTTTTTTCCCCCCTAATGACTGGTTTCCTTAACCACTTCCATACCGGGCCTATTCTGGCACTCCTCTCCTACATGTAAAAATCATCATTTTTTGCTAGAAAATTACTCAGAACCCCCAAACATTATATATTTTTATTTAGCAGATACCATAGGGAATAAAATGGTGATCATTGCAACTTTTTATCTCGCACGGTATTTGCACAACAATTTTTCAAACATTTTTTTTTTAAAAAAACAGTTTCAGAATTTAAAAAATAACAAAAAACAGTAAAGTGAGCCCAATTTTTTTTATATAATGTGAAAGATATTACGCCAAGTAAATAGATACACAACATGTCACGCTTTAAAATTGCGCACACATGTAATGACGCCAAACTTCAGTACTTAAAAAATTTTACAGGTTACATTTAGCGTTACAGAGGAGGTCTAGTGCTAGAACTGTTGCTCTTACTCTCACACACACGGCGAAACCTCACGTGTGATTTGAACAGCGTTTACATATGTGGGTGGGACTAACGTGCGCGTTCGCTTCTGAGCGCGAGCTACCGGGGACAGGGGCATTTTAATTTTTTTTTTTTTTTATTTTATTTTACTTTCTTTTACAACATTTTTTTTGATCACTTTTATTCCTATTACAAGGAATGTAAACATTCCTTGTAATAGGAATCATTTGTGACAGGTCCTCTTTATGGAGAGATGCGGGATCAATAAGACCCCACATTTCTCCTCCAGGCTGGAAAGCATGAGATCGAAAAAAAAAAAAAAAAAAAAAATCCATGATCTCATGCTTACCAGCCACGATCGCGGCTTTGTTTACATCTGCGGCCGGGCCTCCGGTGGTCACAGAGATGACCGGTGACATCCGGAACTGCCGTTATGATCGTTCTTATGGTGCACAGAATCACCGACTGAAAACAAGGATATCTGAATGATGTCTGTAGCTGCAGGCATCATTCAGATTTTCCCACTGAAAGTCCAGGATGTCATATGACGTCCTTGTTCGGGAAGTTGTTAAGGACCCATTCAAATTTTTGCAATGTAGTAACATGAAGTAAAATGCAAGGTTTACTGGTTGTTACCACAACGCACAGTAATGTGCAAGACATGGGGTGCTATTCAGTTTGAATGATGACCCAACACGCTATCACAGTAGTGGGCAAAACAATATCTATTTTTAATGCATCAAGCTGCGCTGCCAGCCCCCTCAAAAGGAAAATACTGCGTAATGTATAGTCTCAATAAGCCCTTAAACACCACCCAATATTAAACAGTAACTTGCCTCATCTATTTGTGGATGAGTCAAGTGAGCGAACATTGGGATTGTAGGGCCAGAAATTATATTACACTAGGATTCTGAAGTGATGTGAAATTCTGGCAAAAAATGTGAACTTAGCCATTAAACACCTGTTAAGTCTGCATATATACTGTACGATATTTGTAGGCACTGGGACAGTTTCTGGTATTACTTTAGAGTTGCACGATTCTGGAAAAAATGACAATCGCGATTTTGCTGCTTAGAATAAACATCACAATTCTCAGCGTAACAGCTTTCACATTATACAAAAAAAATTGTGCTAACTTTACTGTGTATTTTTTTTTTTTTTTACCAAAGACCGCTGTACAAATACAGTGTGACACTATTGCAACGACCGCCATTTAATTCTCTAGGGTCTCTGCTTAAATAAATAAATATATATATATATATATATATATATATATATATATATATATATATATATATATATATATATATATATATATATATATATATTATACTGACTTTAACTTGTAAGCAACAAGTGTCAGAAAAAGGCTTAGTCTTTAAGTGGTTAAACTGAGATCATTTGCAGACTGAAGTTCATCCCTTTGATCTAAAAGAACCAAATGATACAAGGTTTATTTTTTGTCTCAGCTCTGAGCAATGTTGTGATAAACTTTGCTGTTTTTTTTTTTTTTTTTGACAGCTCTGAGCAGAGAAGGGCTCTGCGAATCGTGGAAATGCCGGATTAAAATTGTGAGAGGGGGTTGAATCGAGATTTTTTTTAACGATTAATCGTGCAGCTCTATATTAATTGTGACAACTGCTTAAAGTACAGGTTTGGTCATAAAGGAGCTGTAACATGATGAAAAACGCAACACACCTGCTCTTATCCATGTGAGCAAAAAAATGTTAGCTATGGGGATGTTCACTTTCAGGAATAGCCTAACTGCATTACAATTACATGTAGAATAGGTGAACAATAACCATTACCAGCTTACCACGGGAAGATAAGAACAGCTGCAATTAGGCTTATTTCCAGGCCCTAGAATTTGAAGTATAAATGATACACTCAACACATTGGGTGATGGTGTCTAGAATCTGGTAAAAAAAATACCTTTGGAGCTTCCTTTTGAAAGAATGTGCTTTTTAAATTTCTTATCAGCTTGCTTTGTTGGCTTCCTATCAAAACGAGCCCACAAATATGGGAAACCTGTAAGAGAAAAATTAAAACAAGAATGAAATAAATAGATCTTCCAATTAAAGTGGAACTTTACTCTCATAATCAACATCAACTATTTTTAATTCTTATGCTGCTAGCCTTAGAAAGAAGATAGGAATATTTTATATTCATTCGTTTTAAGCATTTATTTTTTTCACATTTCTTCTGTTTCTAGCCTAGGACAAAATTATCCCAGTTTTTGTGTATGATTTTTTTTTTTTTTTCCCCATTTGGAAGAGGGGTTTTCCTCCACTAACCATACCCTCCTGCCTGCATGACTGACCTTACCAAAGTGTACTGGCAGCCTATGTAGATTGTACACAAGACTTTAGTCATAATAATAATAATAATAATAATAATAATAATAGCAGATGGATTCCAGGAAATAAAAATGCTACAGGAATCATCTGCCCTTACTCAAGATGGCCACTGCTAGAAATTCTGGGGGGGTGTTTCAAAGTAATGTATCTACAAAATAAAGCATGGAGACAACGATGGACAGGGCGAGTTTGCTTTGAATATTAAAAATGAATGTTGTCTTCTGTTTGATCACCTCTGCGGTTTTTATTTTTTGCGCTAAAGGAATTTTTTTTTTTACTTTTTGCTATAATAAATATCCCCAAAAATATATACAAACAAAAAAAAACAAAAACACATTTCTTTCTCAGTTTAGGCCGATATGTATTCTTCCACATATTTTTGGTAAAAAAAAATCATAAGTGTATATTGACTGGTATGCGCAAAAGTTATAGCGTCCTCAAAATAGGAGATAAATTTATGGGATTTTTATTATTTATTTTTTATTAGTAATGGCGGTGATCTGTGATTATCGGAACTGTGACACTGTGGCAGACAGATCGGACACTTTTGACACTATTTTGGGATCATTGACATTTATACAGTGATCAGAGCTAAAAATAGCCACCGATTAGAGCTGCACAATTAATCGTCAAGAATCGTTATCGCAATTTTTTCCCCCGTTGCGTTCTTGATAAAAGTGTTTCACGATTCTTGCTATGCAAATGATTCTCTCTGCTCCTCTGAAGCCACAGCCATCAAAAGAAAGGAAGAAAAAAAAAAAAAAAAAACGGGCAGTCTGCCAAGAATCAGAACATTCTTTATCAGTTGAACTAAGTCTAAACATTGTACCAAATTTGTCAAAGGAATAGACTTTGTGTGTAAATGAATTAAGTTTAACCACTTAAACACTTAGGCCCCTTTCACACGGGGGTGGCTGTAAAGCGCCGCTATTGTTAGTGGCACTTTACCATCAATATTTGACCGCTAGCGGGGCGGTCTTACCGCCCGCTAGCGGCCGAGAAAGGGTTAAAAACCACCGCAAAGCGCCTCTGCAGAGGCGCTTTGCCGGCGGTATAGCCGCACTGTCCCATTGATTTCAATGGGCAGGAGTAGTGTATACACCGCTCAGATGCTGCTAGTAGGACTTTTTTCCAGTCCTGATAGCGCACCGCTCCAGTGTGAAAGCCCTCGGGGCTTTCACACCGGAGAGACAGCAGCGGCTGTTTCGGGTCGGTTTGCAGGCGCTATTAGCACAATAGCGCCTGCAAACCACCCCAGTGTGAAAGGGGTCTAAACCTTTTTCTGACATTTGTTAGTTTCAAGTTAAAATCATTTTTTTTTCTAGAAAATTACTTAGAACCCCAAACATTATATATATTTTTTTAGTAGAGACCCTAGAAAATAAAATGGTGGTTGTTGCAATATTTTATGTCACACTGTATTTGCGCAGCGGTCTTTCAAATGCAATTTTTTTGGGAAAAATTACTTTAATGAATTAAAAAAAAAAAAAAAAAACTAACCAGGAAAGTTAGCCCAATTTTTTTTTGTATAATGTGAAAAATTTTACGTTGCGAAAATCGTGAGAAAATCACGATATTTTTCTTCTAAGCAAAAAAAAAAAAAAATTGTGATTTTCGCCAGAATCTTGCAGCTCTACCACCAATTATTGTGTAAATGTCGCTGACAGGGAAGGGGTTAAACACTAGGTTGGCGATCAAGTTGTTAAGTGTGTTCCCCTCAGCGTGTTCTAACTGTAGGGGGGATGGGCTACCTAGGACATGACAGAGATCGATGTTCCCGATGACAGGGAGCAGTAGATCGCGGGCCACTGGCAGACATCGAGTCTGGATTAAGAAGGGGCGAACGGTACGCCCTTTTGCGCACCCATGCCATTCTGCCGAAGTACATCAGCGTGTGGCGGTCAGGAAGCGGTTAACTGACAATTGCGTGGTCATACGACACTGCGCCCAAAATAAAAGTTTTCATTTTTTTCCCCACAAATAAAGCTTTTGGTGGTATTTACTTTCTGCTATAAAACACATCCAATATGAAAAAAAAAAATTAGTTGCTTCATAAATTTAGACCAATAAGTATTCTGCTACATGTTTTTGGTAAAAGAAAATCCCAATAAGCGTATATTGATTGGCTTATGTGTTCATTATAGCGGCTACAAACTTTGGATTATTGATATATTTTTTTAAACTAGTAATGGCAGCAATCAGGGACTTCTGAGACTGTGATATTGCGGTGGATATTCTGACACTTTGCGGGAACCAGGGACACCAATACAGTGATCTAGTGCTAACAAATATGCACAATCACTGGCTGGGAAGGGGTTAAACATCTAGGGCGAACAAAGGGTTAACTGTGGACCCAGCCAGTGTTTTTGTGTACTCTGCAGAGGCTCTTTGCCAGCGGTAAAGCCGCGCTGTCCCATTGATTTCAATGGGCAGGAGCGGTATACACTCCGCTCCTTCACCGCTCCGAAGATGCTGCTAGCAGGACTTTTTTTCCCGTCCTGCTAGCGCACCGCTCCAGTGTGAAAGCCCTCGGGGCTTTCACACTGGAAACAAAGCAGCGGCACTTTCAGGTCGGTTTGCAGGCGCTATTATTAGCGCAATAGCGCCTGCAAACCGCCCCAGTGTGAAAGGGGCCGAAATCTAGTCCTAGAAGGCTATCCTACATACAAAGAGTTAAAGAGCTCCTATATAATTCCTGTGCATCCAGACATCAGCCATCATTTCTGAGGCTGGTGAAGGTTTCATTTTTAATGACATGGTCTCATTCTGTCAAGAAAACATTGCAAGAAGGCACAAAGTTGATTAAAGGACAAAACTGAATCCGTATAGTATTACCTTTGTGATTAGCAACATAGCAGCATGTACCGTCTACTTTCTCGGTAGGCAGCGCATTGTGAATATCTGCATTCAGTGCCAAAGGATGGAAAGTCTCTGTAGCCACCACCTTAAACATCTGAAAAGAGGAATATTTCACATTTCAGTGGGTGTGCCAGGGATGGTGAGAATTTAATACGAGTTTATAAGCACAAGGTAAGACGTTGATTTAAAGTGGTAGTGAACTCTGCACTTATACACCATTAGGAGATATTCGCTTGGTTAGCAGCCGATGCATGCGCTATGAAGGAACGGCATACTCATGCCATTCCTTCAGAGCTCTATGCCGTGGGACTGCCGTCATCGCAGCTCAGCCATTCCAGCAGCCACAGCCTGCAAGCCCAGATGGAAGACCAGGTGAAGATGAAAGCCTCTGCAGCAGTGACAGCGCGTCGCTGGAGGGATTTGTTTCAAGGCAAGTCTTTCATAATGTGCTAGAATGCAGTGCATACTAGCACATGATACCTTTACCTTGGAAAAAAGTTTTTTTTTTTTTTTTTTTTTTAAGTTTACTACTGCTTTAAACTCACAAGGATTAAATCACAGAAGCTGGCATTACTGA
This sequence comes from Aquarana catesbeiana, assembly GCF_042186555.1. Lineage (NCBI taxonomy): Eukaryota > Metazoa > Chordata > Amphibia > Anura > Ranidae > Aquarana > Aquarana catesbeiana. The sequence goes on from NC_133326.1 coordinate 290,426,758, forward strand.
CCTGCTTCTGAAAATGCTAGTTGCCTGTCCGTTATATGGATCTATATTAAACAGTACATTAATATATCACTCCATTATTGTATATATTGGCTTTAAGAGCAATTGCCTCCAAATTAGTAAAAGGGGAAGTTCTGCCCCAAAGATGCTGCTTGCAGGACTTTTCATAACGTCCCGCAAGCGCACCTCCCCAATATGAAAAGACACATTGCAATTAATGGGAGGTGGTTTTCAGGCGCTTTGCAGAGGCTATTTCTAGTGCTAAAGCTCCTGAAAACCGCCCCAGTGTAAAGGAGTCTACAAGAAAAAAAAAAAAAAGAGCCCCTGAGCCCAGACATGTATGCAGATCGGTAAATTCAAGACTGCTTATCTGTGTACTTATTCTGGGTCAGTGACTGCTACTGAAGCAATACAGTCAGCATGACAGCTAGGCAAGGCAACTATTATTATTAGGAGTCAACAATGGCAACCTCCTCGTTTCTCATATGAAAGGTTCACCTAAAATGTATTCTCATTAATATACAGAGTTTTTTTTTTTTTTTTTTATGCTTTGGTTTTCTATAACTGAATGTTATTAATATTCTGAAGAATATGGGCGGGGGGCCCTCTGCCTCCAGCCTAGAGGTCGACCGATATATCGGCCGATTTTTGGCATTTTTTAATTAATCGGCACCGGACGATTGTGCTGATAAAAAAAGGCCGATTTAAAATTTCAGCCTGACTTGCAAATGACTTCTGTAATAGAAGTAGGGCTGAAACAACAAATCGATTAATCGACAACTAATCGATTATGAAATTAATCGATTACTATTTTCATAATCGATTAATCGGCCAGTAACATAATGGGGTTAAAAAAAAAGCTAAAATTAGCCCTTTATAGTACAAAAAGAGCAAAAAATATCTACTGTAAATATTATTTTCAATGTTTCACAGTAAAAAAAAAAAAAAATGAAGGGCTAATTTTTTTTTTAACTCCATTATGTTACTAAATGTCTTAGGCCTGGTTCCCACCTATGTGTTTTTTGGTGCTTTTTGCAGAAATGCACTACAGTTCATTTAACGTTCATATCTATGCTTTTTTCAGCTGCTGTGTATTTGGAAACGGTGCTTTTTTTGGTTCAATATACTTCAATGGAGAAGCTGCAGAAAAGCATGTAATATTACAGTTCTGTTTGAACAGTCTAGATTTTTTTTTTTCTTTAAATAAAAAAAAATTTGATCCGAGTCTGATGATATTTACCAGATTCAACCTCTAATAGTATATAGAGTATATCTCTTCTGTCTGTTATTCTCAGAGATTATTAAAGATTTTACTCCCTAACCATATAGTTGGTTATTTATATTTACCACTGCATATAAAGATATTTAGGAATAAATTGCCTTTTTTAAACTTTACATATTAACTAAATTATACACCGCACTTTTCTTTAAGGTTATTAACCGATCAAAACAATAATTGGCCAACTAATCGATTAAAATAATCGTTAGTTGCAGCCCTAAATAGAAGTCAATGCAAGTTGCCTGAAGTCTTCCCATGTCTCTCCTATCTGGGCAGCCTGCCAAGTCTGAGAAAAGAAGCAAAGAGATACAATGTTTATCATTATCAATGGACTGAACTCAGTGTGTAGGAGTTTTCAGGTTAACCATTTAAATACTTAAAGGATCACTAAAGTGTTTTTTTTTTTTTTTTTTTTTTTTAAATAACAAACATGTTATACTTACCTCCACTGTGCAGCTCGTTTTGCTTAGAGTGGCCCCGAACCTGGTCTTCTGGGGTCCCTTGGCGGCTGTCTTGGCTCTCCCCCCCCCCCCCACAAGGACTCAACACCTTCATGCAAGCTCCCTCACATGGTGTTGAGCGCTTGCGGGCACGCTCCCATGATACAGCCGGCGGCCATAGCCGCTCACTGTATCACTCGGCCCCGCCCCCCCGGTGTGCCGCGTCATTGGCTGTGAGTGACAGCAGCGCGAGCCAATGGCTGCGCAGCTATCAATCCATCCACTCTAGCCAATCAATGACCAGGCTGAGCGGCAAAGAGGATGTCAGGGGTAAGCACGGGACTTTCGAGGGGTCAGGTAAGTAAAATGGGGGGGCTGGTCGGATGTTTTTTCACCTTTACAAACCCTTAAATCTTTTCTGACACTTGTTGCTTACAAGTAAAAATCCTGTATTTTCTGCTAGAAAAATCACTTAGAACCCCCAAACATTATATATATATATATATATATATATATATATATATATATATATATATATATATATATATATATGCAGAGACCCTAGGGAATAAAATAGCAGTTGTTGCAATATTTTATGCCACAGGGTATTTGCGCAGCGGTCTTTCAAACGCAATTTTTTTGGGGGAAAAATACACTTTAAGAGAAAAAAAAAAACAGTAAAGTTAGCCCATTTTTTTTCGTCCAAAAGTTTTGATTACCTGTTTTTGTGTATTTAATATATAGTTTTATTTTTTTTAATCTAAATTATACATACAAGTGAACTGATTGGAGGTTTGTTTTGTTTAATAAATGTAAGAAATTTTCTGTATCACTTATTACTTAAGGTTGCTTGCACACTGGAGCAGGCGGTCGTTGACGGTAAAACGCTGTTTGTTTTAGCGGCGCTTTACCGTCATTTTGGGGTGCTATTTTTACCGCTAGCGGGGCGCTTATAACCCAGCTAGTGGCCGATGAAGGGGTTAAATGTGCCCGTGTAGCGCTTTGCAGGTGCTTCGGCAGTGGTGCCCATTCATTTCAATGGGGAGGAATGGTGGAGGTGCGGTATACACCGCTTCAAAGATGCTGCTTGCAGGACTTTTTTTATTGTCCTGCCAGTGCACCGCTCCAGCACTTTACAGGCGCTATTTTTAGCCCAGAAGCGCCTGAAAAACGCCTCAGTGTGAAAGGGGGTCTAACTTAGATTTAAAAAAAAACCAAAAATCGGCCCAAATCGGCGACCACGATTTCCAAACATCGGTCATTTCCAAATATCAAAGGCGTTTCCATGCACCTTCCCGTTCAGGCTGAACGTTTACCGTTTTCCCAATTTACAACCCCCTTAAAGCTCCATGTAGAAGACGTGTCCTCTCTGCTTGCCTCATGATGGCACAGGTAGATCATGACATTGGAAGGGCTGGGATCACAACCACTTTGCTAAAGACAAATCACTGATATCAGTCCATCACCTGATGTTCCCGCTTAGAAGACGGTTCATCCTTCACCTCAGTCAGGAATACACATGGGATCTTCTGCTGTACAGTTCCTGTCTGCTGCATCCCCGTTATGCGCTGCTAAAGCGTACACATACACCTGAATTGCAGCACTTCCGCCTTTCTGTCCCGCCCCTTTCTCTAGCTCCCAATCACAAAACTCAGACTAGCACGGCGTGGTGTGTGGAATGACGGGAAATGTAGTTCTCTGCAGAGTTATTGAGTATTCCTATGCGGTCGTTGGTGCTGGGGGTAGAACGGAGCTGCACTTCGAAATCAGTGAAATGATAAGATCTGGATAATATGAATATAGTAATGTCAATGATCTTTTCATTGTGTACAGTGATAAGATGATACTGTATTTACTATTAATGAATATGTGTTAATTTAAATCTAAAGGCAAAACTTTTTATTGTTATTTTTTCTATAGAATAATAGAGGGTTATAACTGCTGTCAGATAATTAATTCTTTATTTTTTTGCTGTCTGTGTCCCATTGGGGTGATTTCCTTCACTTCCGGTCCCATAGCCAAACAGGAAGTGAGATGAAATCCCTACAAAGTGTGGGACACTAGAACTAAAGATTTCCCTGCTATTCCTCGTCTGGTGACAAGCCAGAATTGGCCATTTTCCTTCACTCTCGTTTTGGTATGAGTGGACACAGGGGTCTTCTTTATGCAAGAACATGAACAGTGGAGATTCTATCACCATTTTTGGGACTAGTTTTTGTTGCTTATGTTTCATTATGGGTTTATGTGTATATATTGGAATATTGTTGAGAAAAGAGACACTAATCAGTGGTTCATATGTCATAACATTAATATTTATACTTTGAGCAAATCCATAGCACAGTCCCACTTTGATGGGGCACTGTTCCTCCCACTGACACCAATGATGGGGCACTATTCCTCCCATTGATACCACCTATGGGGGACCATTCCTCCCATTGACACCAATGATGGGGCACTATTTCTCCCACTGACACCAATGATTGAGCAATTATCCTCTCACTGACACTAATGATGTGGCAGTATTCCTCCCACTGACACAAATGATGGTGTACTATTCTACTTACCCACACTAATTATGTGGCAGTATTCCTCCCACTGACACCAATAATGATGCACTATTCCATTCATCCACACCAATGATGGGGCACTATTTCTCCCACTCACACCAATGATTGGGCACTATTCCTCCCACTGACACCAATGATTGAGCAATTATCCTCCCACTGACACCAATGATTGGGCACTATTCCTCCCACTGACATCAATGATGGGGCACTATTCCTCCCATTGACACCAATGATGGGGCATTATTCCTCCCATTGATACCACCTATGGGGGAATATTCCTCCCACTGACACCAATGATGGGGCACTGTTCCTCCCACTGACACCAATGATGGGGCACTGTTCCTCTCACTGACACCAATGATGGGGCACTGTTGCTCCCACTGACACCAATGATGGGGCACTATTCCTCCCACTGACACCAATGATGGTGTACTATTCTTCTTACCCACACTAATGATGTGGCAGTATTCCTCCCACTGACACAAATGATGGTGTACTATTCTACTTACCCACACTAATTATGTGGCAGTATTCCTCCCACTGGCACCAATAATGATGCACTATTCCATTCATCCACACCAATGATGGGGCACTATTTCTCCCACTCACACCAATGATTGGGCACTATTCCTCCCACTGACACCAATGATTGAGCAATTATCCTCCCACTGACACCAATGATTGGGCACTATTCCTCCCACTGACATCAATCATGGGGCACTATTCCTCCCATTGACACCAATGATGGGACACTATTCCTCCACTGACACCAATGATGGGGCACTATTCCTCCCATTGATACCACCTATGGGGGAATATTCCTCCCACTGACACCAATGATGGGGCACTGTTCCTCCCACTGACACCAATGATGGGGCACTGTTCCTCTCACTGACACCAATGATGGGGCACTATTCCTCCCACTGACACCAATGATGGGGCACTATTCCTCCCACTGACACCAATGATGGGACACTATTCCTCCACTGACACCAATGATGGGGCACTGTTCCTCCCACTGACACCAATGATGGGGCACTGTTCCTCCCACTGACACCAATGATGGGGCACTGTTCCCACTGACACCAATGATGGGGCACTGTTCCTCTCACTGACACCAGTGATGGGGCACTGTTCCTCTCACTGACACCAATGATGGGGCACTGTTCCTCTCACTGATACCAATGATGGGGCACTATTCCTCCCACTGACACCAATGATGGTGTACTATTCTTCTTACCCACACTAATGATGTGGCAGTATTCCTCCAACTGACACCAATAATGATGCACTATTCCGTTCACCCACACAAATGATGGGGCACTATTCTTCCCACTGACACCAGTGATGGGGCACTATTTCTCCCACCCACACCAATTATTGGGCCCTATTCCTCTCATTGACACCAAGGATGGAGCACTATTTCTCCCACTAACACCAATGATGGGGCACTATTCCTCCCACTAAGACCATGTTTACTCCTACTAATGCTGGGGAATTTTCTACTCCCACTGGCCATGGTCTTGCCCCCATGTCCGAAGGATAAAAAAAACTGGCATTTTTTAGGGGCATGGTTCGATAGTGAGAACAATTGAAACAAAACGGGCAATAGTAAACATCTCACATTTAGGATTTAAAAAATGCGTGGCAGTTCTGTCATCCCAGACTGTCCAATTAAGATGGCAGAAGTTTGAGAACTGATGAGAATTTGACAGATGCTTGAAGATGTTCCATCACTGGAGCAGAGGTGAGTATAGTTTATAGTTCAACTTTAGTTTCCCTCTTAAAGTGGAGTTCCACCCAAAAATGGAACTTCCACATTTTGGAACCCTCCCCCCCTCCGGTGTCACATTTGGCACCTTTCAGGGGGGAGGAGGGAGCAGATGCCTGTCTAATACAGGTATTTGCTCCCACTTCCTGGCATAGCTCACCGCGGCGCTTGCGGTGACCTACGCCACTTCCTGCGCCTACCCCGTCCTCCCCCCAGGTCCCAGAACACAGCAGGGACCTGAGAGGATGCGCAGCGTGACTCGCACATGCGCAGTAGGGAACCAGGAAGTGAAGCCACACGGTTTCACTTCCTTATTCCCTTACCGAGGATGGTGGCGGCAGCAGCCGAGAGCCGAAGGACGGGTCGGCTTCGGCTGCCGACATCGCGGGCTCCCTGGACAGGTAAGTGTCCATATATTAAAAGTCAGCAGCTTCAGTATTTGTAGCTGCTGGCTTTTAATATTTTTTTTCAGCGGACCTCCACTTTAATGGCCAGGCCATTTTTTGCAATACAGCATCGCTTTAACTGACAATTGCGCGGTCGTGCATTGTTGTACCCAAACAAAATTGATGTACTTTTATTTTCCACAAATAGAGCTTTCTTTTGGTGGTATTTGATCACCTCTGCGTTTTTTATTTTTTGCGCTATAAACAAAAAAAGAGCGACAAATTTGAAAAAAAACTATATTTTTTACTTTTTGCTATAATAAATATCCCAATTTTTTTTTTAAACAAATTTCTTTATCAGTTTAGGCCAATATGTATTCTTCTACATATTTTTGGTAAATAAATCGCAATAAGGATATATTGATTGGTTTGCGCAAAAGCTATCGCATCTACAAAATACAGTATAGATTTATGGCATTTATTATTATTTTTTTTTTTTTACTAGTAATGGAGGTGATCTGTAATTTTTTTGGGGACTGCGACATTGCGGCGGAGAGATCGGACACTTTTGACACTATTTTGAGACCATTGACATTTATACAGTGATCAGTGCTATAAAAATGCACTGATTACCGTATAAATGTCACTGGTAGGGAAGGGGTTAACACTAGGGGGCGATCAAGGGGTTAAATGTGTTTCCTTGTGTGTGTTTCTAACTGTGGGGGGATGGGACTGACTGCAGGAGGAGACATATCGCTGTTCGTAATTACTACGAAATGCAGATCTGTCTCTCCTCTCATGTCAGAGCAGGGATTTGTGTGTTTACACACACAAATCCCTGTTCTTGATCTCGTGCCCGCGATCCTGGGTGGCCGGTGGTCATCGCGCCTGCAGGTCACGCTCTTCGGGTCCCCCTCCATGCTACTCCTAAAGTAGCCAACGTAGCCATGCGGCGATTCGCATGAACGATCCACTTTGCCGACGTATATGTTTGTGAGCTGGTCGGCAAGTGGTTAGAGGGGAAGTCCAGCCTGAGCTCGTTTGGCTGGGCTTCTCCTAAGGGTCACAGGAGCGCACTCCTGTGACGCGTTTTCAGCAGAGAGCTGTCTGAAGTCCGCTCTCTGCTGACGTCACAGGAATCCGTCCAGGTGGCCAGCTCATATTCTCGGAATCTGGATCTGCCAAGTGCCTGGACTGATAGCCATCTCAGCCTCTGAGCGAGCTGCTGAGACGGCCGCTCCCCGCCCCTCCACAGCTCAGCGCTCCAGTGAGTGTGGAGGAGCAGAGCAGGAGAGCTGCTGATTGACAGTCAGCAGCTCTCTGCTCGAGGAGCTAAGAGAACCGAGCCATCGGTGGTGTTCGATGACTCAGTTTTCAGTGCAGAGACGGTGGGGGACAGATGCAACTCCGGTCCGATGCTGCATCCACCTAGGTAAGTATGATTATGGGAAAAAAAAATTCCCATACTTCCCTATTTACTAAGCTTTAAACCATTTAGAGTTATTTAGCAACCAGCAACTGTTGAGGGAATGAACACTTTGGTCAGAAGTATGTAACCTAGGGGAGCAACGTATAGAACATCCTCCAGATCACAGTGATAGGAATATGTAATATATGACATAATGCATAGGGGTCTAGTTATAAAACATTTGTTAGAAGAATGTCACACACTTTCTTGCAGGCTGGATGAATTTTCCCAGTATTTTGTGTAATAGATGAATTTCTATGATTGTCAGTACCTTCTAGTGACCAAAAGGCTGTACATTTTTGAATTGAGGCAGTTCAGAATACGAGACCATGTTTTGATCTCTAGATGGAGATGACGATCATAGAAATAAATCTCATACAGACAATACAGGAAAAATTTGTCCAACCTGCACAAAAGTATATAACATTTGTCCAACAAATATTTTATAAATGGACCCTGTAGTGTACACACTGTAGCAATTAGGATTATGTAACATAGTGCCCCTTACATTGCTGAACAGTGGCGGAAAAGAATGACCCAGGGTCTATGGTCACTTGGGAGGACAAAATGCCCTATTTTTATTGGTCAGTGGAACATCAAAACACCCTGAGTCGTAGTCAGTGGGAGGAAAAATGCCACAGTTTCAGTGGTTAGTTGAAAAAAAATTACACCAGTGTCAGTGATCAGTGGGAGTAAGATACGCTATGGTGCTGGTGGTCAGTGGGAGAAAAATATGTCCTGTGTCAGAGGCAGGAAAAATGTCCCACGCAACATTTAGAAGAAATTTAGAAGGAAAGATGATGATAGATATATATTAGGGTCATTGTCTTGTTGGAAGGTAAACCTTCGGCCCAGTCTGAGGTCCTGAGCATTCTGGAGAAGGTTTTTGTCCAGGATATCCCTGTACTTGGCTGCATTCATCTTTCCCTCGATTGCAACCAGTTGTCCTGTTCCTGCAGCTGAAAAACACCCCCACAGCATGATGCTGCCACCGCCATGCTTCACTGTTGGGACTGTATTGGACAGGTAATAAGCAGTGCCTGGTTTGTCCACACATACCACTTAGAATTAAGGCCAAAAAGTTCTATCTTGGTCTCATCAGACCAGAGAATCTTATTTCTCACCATCTTGGAGTCCTTCGGGTGTTTTTAGCAAACTCCATGCGGGCTTTCATGTGTCTCGCACTGAGGAGAGGCTTCCGTCGGGCCACTCTGCCATAGAGCCCCGGCTGGTGGAGGGCTGCAGTGATGGTTGACTTTCTACAACTTTCTCCCATCTTCGGACTGCATCTCTGGAGCTCATCCACAGTGATCTTTGGGTGCTTCTTTACCTCTCTCACCAAGGCTCTTCTCCCCCGATAGCTCAGTTTGGCCGGACGGCCAGCTCTAGGAAGGGTTCTGGTCATCCCAAACGTCTTCCATTTAAGGATTATGGAGGCCACTGTGCTCTTAGGAACCTTAAGTGCAACAGAATTTTTTTTGTAACCCTGGCCAGATCTGTGCCTTGCCACAATTCTGTCTCTGAGCTCTTCAGGCAGTTTCTTTGACCTCATGATTCTCATTTGCTCTGACATGCACTGTGAGCTGTAAGGTCTTATATAGACAGGTGTGTGGCTTTCCTAATCAAGTATAATCAAACACAGCTGGACTCAAATGAAGGCGTAGAACCATCTCAAGGATGATCAGAAGAAATGGACAGCACCTGAGTTAAATATATGAGTGTCACAGCAAAGGGTCTGAATACTTAGGATCATGTGATATTTCAGTTTTTCGTTTTAATAAATCTGCAAAAATGTCAACAATTCTGTGTTTTTCTGTCAATATGGGGTGCTGTGTGTACATTAATGAGGAAAAAAATTAACTTAAATGATTTTAGCAAATGGCTGCAATATAACAAAGAGTGAAAAATGTAAGGGGGTCTGAATACTTCCTGTCCCCACTGTATATATATATATATATCTAGATATATATATGTCTATATAGATATATCTATATATAGATATATCTATATCTATATATCTATATATCTATATATATATCTATATATAGATATATAGATATAGATATATATATATATATATATATTCTTGAGATAGAGGAAAGCCGCACCCAGTCTTCAATTAGTCCACAGCTCTATAGAAAAAACATAATTGGAAAGGCCATAAAGAGAATTTTCAAGTTCTCGGAAACAGTCAAAAGCAATTCACAGCAAATCTATGTAGATATAGAGGGAGAGGAAGCCCATCACCATCATCCAAACACACTGACCCTTACCGTCAGCAGGTGGGTTAAATAGCATAACATTATCGGATGGTAACCACAGGAAAAAACTTCTGATTAACCAAAGCTCTTCACTCCAATAGTAGACTCAGAATTGCGATAGAGACTGATAGCCAAGATGGAAAAGCCAACGCACACACTCCACATTTGCAGCGGAATATTTGGCACACATGTGAATGAAAAGAGATGAACTCATTGCGCAGACATTCCAAATAAGGATAAATTTATTAGACACCGGTTCACAAATAAACACTCACATTTAGGCAATGGGTTAAAAGCAAATAAGGAAAGCGACCAGCGTTTCCTACCACTGGGATGGCCACAGCTCCTCCGTCCTCTCCGATGCGTCGCTCGTCCCTAAGCTCCGCCCGACGTTTCGTCACTATCGTGCGTCATCAGGGGCGTGGTTGTGACGTGCGACGTTCGGAAGTTATATAGAAAGACGGGATCAGAAAGAATGGAAATTGTATGCGTTCCAAGAGAGTGGAAGTAACGATCCTCCCGCCCCTGGAACTCAATAAACGGAAACAGACTCGGGGCTGCAGCATTAGATGCGTTCCACAGTCATAAAATGACCAGAGAAATACATAGCTAAGTAAAAATTGGATAAAAACATCCTCAAGTCTAAAAAGGGAGTGAATAGCATCTAAACTATTTAGAATAGTAACTTGAGACTAATGTGAAAAAAATTATTTTTAAACATTAAAAAAGTTAAATGAAAAACTCCAAAAGCAAAACAATTGCGCAATAAAACTGCAATAGAGCCATTGGATATTACTAAATATTAAAAATATTAAAACATGACAATAAATTCCCAATGGAGTAAAAACTGCAAAATAACAAGGGTGGAAATTAAGCTAAAGGGAGAGATATTCTCGCATTGTAGAGAACCAAGAAGCAGCGCCATCTCATGGTAATGTACATACTTATAATAACAACCCAATAGGGTAAACACAGTCTAGAAAGGTCATATGTAGGGGTCCAACTGTAGTAAATAAATGCATTTATATCTAAATAAATAAATAGCAACCTAGCTATTATTAATAAATGCATTTATATCCCACTCGACGTTCATACTAAATGGGGTGTACGTTTGGGCTAAATAAATCCATTCGGTTTCTAAACAGGATGTTTCCCTCACCATGTGGCTACCTCTCCAGTGACCACAAAACTTATCAATGCCCAGAAAAATAATGCCCTCTGGGTTTCGATCGTGTTTTAAAGCAAAATGCTTAGAGAGGCTATGTTTAGTAAAGCCTCGTTTGATATTGGCCACATGTTTACTAAGACTAAAATGTACGTTTAGTTCGGCCAATATATTGTTTCCCGCATGTACATTTTATCACAGATACCACGTATTTTGTTGAACGTGTGATAAATGTTTGATCATGAAAGTTTCTTGAGTGGCGGTTGACTGAAAGGAATCAACCCTCCTACCCCTGATGTTATTCAGTTTGCAAATAGGGCATTTTCTACTTGGGTAAAAACCACCCATATTCTGAAAAAAGGAAAGTTGTTTGGGCGGATCCACGATGTTGGGTGCTACCTGTAATTTTAATGGTGGAACGCCCCTATATACAACCCGTGGTTGATCAGGTAAAACAGAGGCCAGGAGTCGATCAGCCTTCAGCACCTTCCAATGCTTTTGCATTATCTTTTTTACTGCAAAGTATTGATTGGAATAACCAGTGATGAAGGAAAATTTGAATGAATCATCTGCCTTCTTCGGTTTAACCGTCAAAAGTTCCTCCCTATTTCTAGCTCTGGCCAGAGAGAGAGCTTCGACCAATTCAATTGGACTATACCCCTTCTCAATAAATCTCTTTCTAAGGACTGAGGCCTCGTTATAGAAATCATCATGATTCGTACAATTATGCCTCAGTCTGAGAAACTGACCTTTGGGGATTGCTTTTAGCCAAGATTTATGGTGGCAGCTCTTAATATCTATGAAGCCATTCCGGTCGGTCTCCTTAAAGTATGTAGAAGTAATATTCTGTCCATCAATCACCCTAATCCGCAAATCAAGGAAATGGATCTCTACGTTACTTGCTTCGTGAGTTAGAACAATATCCCTATCATTCTGATTTAAATTGGTGATAAAGGCATTAAAAGCATCCAAAGTGCAATCCCACAGGAGGAGGATGTCGTCTATGTACCTCGCCCAGAGTACCAACTCTGGTCTGGGCTCCCCATAGACGACATCCTCCTCCCACTTGGCCATAAAAAGATTAGCCATACTAGGGGCAAATTTTGCCCCCATGGCAACTACTCTGCATTGAACATAATAGGAGCCATTGTACCAAAAATAGTTCCGCTCCATCGCAAAATCCAGAAGTTTCAAAATGAACTTTTTTTGGCAAACATGGAGATGGTCCTGTTGTAAAAAGTGATCTACTGCCTCCCTCCCATGTTGGTGGGAGATCACAGTATACAAGGAGGAAACATCTGCAGTGGCAAATATATATGTATCCTTCCAGTTTATATGTTGCAATAAATTGATCACCTGAGTGGAATCTTTTAAATATGAGAGAGTTTTCACAACTAAAGGCTGCAGGAAATAATCAATCCACAGGATTGCTGCACTTAAAATTTCTTTATTGAACCGATAGTTCAAACATGTATTACATGATGTGTAAGTACATGATTTTTGATAAATAAATTGCTCTCTATATTTTTCCCTATTATTCTCAACTGTGGGCTGATTTACGAAAGCCCTGCGCCATCAGTAAAGGCGCATGGCGAGGCGCAACGCACATTTCCATATTTACGAAATGGTGCGCCGGTAACAGAGCTTGAATCCCCCATTTACTATAGTGATCTCAGCGCACAGGAGAATGTAATCTGTGCGCCACTATGGACATGGCGCACGGCATCTCCAAATCAATATTGACAGAAGATGGAGGTGCCAATATTATGGGGTGATGTGAGGAAGTTTAATAACAACTGCCCAAGTAACAAATATGCCCAAAATTGAATGAGAAAGTGACTTTTTCAGAGAAAGCCTGCCGTGCCTGCAAGTACGTTTAGAACTGCGTGAGATCAATGTAAGCAATAAGCGGCTCTTGAACTCGTTCACGTGCATTTGTTCACTGCGCGGCCAAAATCTTAGTAAATGCTAAGCATGGGTTGAACGGGCGCACCTCTAATCTTGACAAAAAATTTTTTGTGCTGGTTCACCTTTATGTATTTTTTTACAGAAATTTGCACACAGGTCATGTTAGCATGCTACGTTGCCAACATGTGACATGCACCTTGTTAAAATTATGTAAAAAGACTCTCGCTCCTCTAGCTCCTCCTAAAAGGGCATTTAACCTTTCCCCTCTAATGCATATGATTTCCTTGGGCTAGATGTTGCTTTTAAAGGGGAACTCCACACTTCATTCTCCAATGCTCTTATCTCCCCCCTCTAATTCCTTGGATTTCCATGGGCTAATATTTGCTTTTAAAGGGGAACTCCAGACTCCATTCCATTCTCAAAAGGCTGTGAGCTGCCTTCACCAATCCAAACCACATCCTTTTTCACACCATACAACAGGGCCAGCTAGGAAAGGGGCAAGAAGAGCGATCGCCCAACCCTCTCCTGAACCATACAAGGTCACATGCCCTCAGCATAGCTGGCTGCCTTTGGGGCATGTTGGGCTCAGCCCAATACCAACCACAAATCACCTTGTACCCACTAGTTTAAAGGGGCTTTCCGCATTCCGTAAAGCCCCTTGTCTGCAGCCCCCCACAACCCCAGCCTAGGGTTGTGTGGAAGAGGGCCTTGTCCCCCTGAATATGGGAACAAGGTGGTTGACTTTTGGGGTGCCCAAGCCCCTCCTGCCCCCAAGCATCCACCCCCCTTTCATGGGCTGGCATGGGCTGGCTTGCTGTGTGTTTGGCTAGGGGTTTGTTAGTGTGTGGGAGGGGCACGATTTTTTTTAGTTTGGGGTGGTATTTTTCACGTGGGGGTTATCATTTTAAGCCTTAACAGACCCAAATGGCCTTGTATGTATTGGGGGGGGGGGGCAGGCTGTTTTTTTGGGGGGGGTTAAAATCTTCTTGCAGCTGCAATGTAGATTTGTAAGTTTTCTCTATGTCAGGAAAGGGTCCCTCCGCTGGTAATAGCTATCATTTGGCGTGCAGTACTGAGTTCCACCAGCAGGTTCTCCTGGCAGTTTGGAACTGAATGAATGAATGAATGAATGATTTGTAAAGCGCTGCAATTGCGAACTGAATCGCCTCAAGGCGCTAGATGTGTTCTCTGTAGCCAGCTTCTAGAAAAGGAAGGTCTTTAGTTTTTTCCTGAAAGCCTGGTGGTTTTCTTCCATGCGGAGGTTGGTTGGGAGAGCATTCCATAGTCGAGGTCCTTGGACTGCAAATCTACGTTCTTCCTTTGCTTTGTAGCGGTATTTGGGAATGAGGAGGAGGTTTTGGTTAGCTGATCGAAGACTGCGATTCGGTGTGTAGTGTTTTATTTTTTCCCGGAGATATTGCGGAGCGTTTCCTTGTATGCATTTATGGGTGAGGCAGAGGGTCTTGAATATGATCCGATTCTTCACAGTTAGCCAATGTAGGCTTTTTAGGGATGGGGAGATGGATTCCCAGGGCTTTTTTCCTGTTAACAGTCTTGCCGCCGTATTTTGCATGAGTTGCAAGCGCGCAAGCTGATATTGGGGTAGACCTACGTAGAGGGAATTTGCGTAGTCGAGTCGGGAATTGATGATCGTTCCCACAACTGCCGCTTTGTCCTCTTCTGGGATGAAGGGGATGAGTCTGCGAAGCAGGCGGAGGAGGTGGTGGGATCCGCTCACCACCGATCCTATTTGTGCATCCATTGTCATTTCTGAGTCAAAGATGACTCCGAGACTCTTGACTTTGGTGCTGGGGGAGATGGTCTGTCCGAGGATGGAGGGTGGTGTCCACGGAGTCTTAATTTTGGAATTTTTGTTGGCTTGCAGGAGAAGAAGTTCTGTTTTTGATTCGTTAAGTTTGAGGGAGCTAGCGGTCATCCAGTCATTGATTAAAGTGAGGCATTTCTGTAGTTGCTGATGATGATCTTTTTGTCCATTAATGCGAAGGTAGAGTTGGGTGTCGTCTGCGTATGAGTGGAAGCAGAGGTCCGTTTTCCTGATGATATTGAGAAGCGGGCGGATGTAGATGTTAAATAGCACTGGTGACAAGGGTGAGCCCTGAGGGACTCCACAGGAGACTGCCCGAGATTCCGAGGTGAATGTTCCCAGTTTCACTGTCTGAGAGCGATTCTCTAAGAAGGATGTAAACCATTTTAGGGCAGAATCTGTGGCTCCTGCAACTTCTGAGAGGCGGACAAGTAAAGTATTGTGGTCCACTGTATCGAATGCTGCGCTGAGGTCTAACAGTACCAGGAGACTCGGTTCCCCGTCATCTGCTGCTTCGAGGGCGTCGTCCCATATTTTGAGAAGTGCTGTTTCTGTGCCATGGCCTGGGCGGAAGCCTGATTGCAGAGGGTCCAGGAGGTGGTGTGTCTCCAGGTGGTGTTGTAGCTGCTGTACTACTGCTTTCTCTATAATCTTGGAGATGGTGTTGAGGCTTGTTATTGGTCTGCGGCAGTTAGGGTCTTTAGGGTCGAGATTAGGTTTCTTTAGCAGGGGTTTGACGATGCCTTGCTTGAGGGAGGTTGGCACAGTCCCTTCTTTGAATGATTGATTTATGAGATGTGTTAGGGTGGGGGCCAGGATGTCGGAACATTCTTTGAACAATTTGGTGGGGATGATGTCGTTCGGTGATGTGCTGTCGCGAAGGCTTCCGATGATGTTTTTAGTCGTGTCCGTGGTGATTGGGGACGAAAAGAACTTCGGTGGTTGAGTGATGTTCGTGTCGATATCCTCTTTTTGCATTGGTTGGGTGAGGTTGGTTGTTATTTTCTGATGAATTGCTTTCCGAATGTTGTCGATTTTGTCGATGAAGAAATCTGATAACTCATTGCAGAATTCTTGAGTATCGTTTTCAGGGGGTTCTAGGCAGGTCGGGTTCATTGATTGAGCAACTATTTTGAAAAGTTCCCGTGGGCGGTTTAAGGCGGATGAGATGGTGTCTGCAAAATGTTCTTTTTTGGCTTTGAAGATTGCCTTGTGGTATTTCACCGTGAGTGCTTTGTAGTTAGCATGGTTTTCCTTGGTGGGATTTCTTCTCCAAGTTCTCTCAGCTCTTCTGCGTTCTTGCTTGAGTAGGGTGAGAGTGCCATTAAACCAACTCGAGTTTTTTGTGCGGACGGGTGTTCTGCGTTTTGGCGCCACGGAGTCTGCTGTTTGTAGTAAAACATTGTTTAGGGAGTTGAGTGTTTGTTCCGTTGAGAGGTTTGGGTTTAGCAGAAGAATTTTGCTCGACAATGTAGTTTTGAAGAGTTCAGAGTGTAGTTTCTTCTGAGATCTATTCCAGTGTGTTGCTATTGCCCGTTTCTGTTTTTGGAGGGTGGTGTTAGTGGTGATTTTAAATTTGATAGCATGGTGGTCCGTCCATGGTAGTGGGGTGTTGTTCAATACGTCGATGTCCATATTCTGTTTGAAGATGAGATCTAAAGTGTGTCCTGAACCATGCGTAGGAGCATTTATCAGTTGTTGCAGGCCAAGTTCTTCCATTTGGTTAACGCAGGCGGTTGCAATAGGGTCTTGGGCGGAGTTTGCCCACAGATTGAAATCCCCAAGTACCAGAAGGTTTTTGGTTTTCAAGGTGTGCATTGAGAAGAATTCAGTGAGCGGTGTGAGGAGATTGGTCTTTGGTCCTGGTGGTCTGTAGCATAGTAGTATGTGAATGGTGTCTTGAGGTGTTGTTTGAAGATGCAGTGAGAGTGTTTCCATGAAAGGCACTGAGTTCTGTAAGTTTGGTTTGGTGAACCCCAGGTGCGATTTGAAAATCACTGCTAGACCTCCTCCTTTTTTTCCTATTCTATGCTCAGATAGGATACTGTAGTTCTTGGGCACCAATTCAGTTAGGATGGTGTTGCAGTCGGAAGTTAGCCAGCTTTCTGTAATGAAGAGGCAGTCTATGTTGTTTTCGATGATGAAATCGCGGATTTCCAGCCTGTGCTTGACTGCAGATCTGGTGTTGATCAGGGCGCATGCTAGTTGTTGCGGTTGGATCGGTGTCTCCCTGCCTTTGATGGTTGATTGTGGGTTGGTCCTTAGTAATTGTTCTTTTTTTAGTCTTTTTTGCGTGGTGGTCGGTAAAGTTGCGGCCGTGTTTCTTAGCCTGTGGAGGGTGTCTGCTGTGTACTTGAAGTTGCACATGATGCGGAAGGCGGCGTTGCTAGAAAAGAAATTTGTATGACGAAGGCACTGGTGTGGCGATGATAGCCTTGCAGGGGGATGGAGGGATCGGATGGCTGACCACTGCTCTGGAGTGGTGAGAGTGACGGCTGAGTGTTGGAGCGGAGGTACTGGAGGGAGGTGGGCTGCCTACCTCCCTCTCGTTGATCCAGAGGAAGGCAAAAAAACCCCTGGCTGCGTAGGCCAATGGTGCAGTCGAGGAAAAAATTCCTTCCTGACCCCCCCGAGGGGCGATCGGACAAGGGCCCCTGGATCAACTTCTCGAGTGCCCCCGGTGGCTTACCTGTGCTGAAGGTCCGGAAGGTGAAGGAGGGGGAGCTTGGTGCGGTAGGTGGTGCGGTGGCTGCGTCTCAGGCGATTTGAGGTAGACTGGCCCCCGGTGAATCTCTAGTGCCCCCGCAGTGAGGTCCAGTAGCAGGAGGGGTGATTCCCGGTGCAGAGGGGCACGGGGCTCTGTTGGACAACAGTGAGGGGGTTGTGGTGGCAAGCTGACTGAGCTAGGCTGCAGCCGTGGTCTGTCCCACCGACTCTAGCGGCTAGAACGTGGTGATTGAGACCGCGGCTGCGGTGGAGGCCACAGAGGGGGGGGAGTCTGGCTGAATAGATGGACTAGGGGGTAGTGGGTCCAATCGGGCGGTGATGTGGCTGGGGGCTGATGGCCTCAGGAGGGGGTCCTCGGATGCTGCACCGTTGGCACTGGGTGTACCAATATGGCCGCCGGCTGGGCCCAAGCCGTGGCTGGCCGGCAGAGGGAGTACCAAGATGGCCGCCGGCTAGGCCCGAGCCGCGGGCTATCCTGACGTTGTTGCCCACACCGTCCGGTGAAGATGGTCAGTAGGAAGAGGGGTGCGGACCCGCCGGAGCGGCTGGTCAGTAGAGGGGGACGGTAAGTGCTGTAACCTGCCGACCAGGAGCCGCGGAGAGTCCCGAGCGGCCGGCTGACTAGGCGGCGTCCGGATGGGTAGAGGGGGGACCGGCAGAATGCTGCAGGGGGAGAAGTGGAGAGCTGCGGGCTAGCCTGCCGAGGGCGGCCGGAGCCGCGGAGTGTCCTGAGCGGCCGACCGGCTGCTGAAGGTGGCCGCCGGAGAGTCAGAGGGGAGAGGGACTGGCGTGGTGATGCAGGGGGGGCTGGGCCGGAGCCGCGGAGTGTCCTGAGCGGCCGGCCGACTGAGAACGGCGTCTGGAGTAGGTCTGTGACGGTAGGGGGATAGGATGTAGGGGATGTGGGATAGAAGGGAGGGGGGAGAGAGCCGAGGAAGGGGTGGCCAGTGGCCGAGCTCTTCACGGAGCTGCTAGACAGAGGTCTGCTCTCAGGAACTGTCAGGGGAGTCTTTACCTGCTGGTGTTATGTCATCTTTGGGCTGCAGGACTGACATCCACCAGTGGATGGATCCTGGCAGTATGGAGCAGACAACACTTCCTGCGCTCAGGTGTTACATGAGGACAATTACTGGCAGTCTCATAAATACCCGGAAGCCCTCACATGCTTGCCTTGGTATCTCTCTCCCTGCACCCTGACCTCGCTGACTGAAATCCCGAACCTGACCTGACCTGACCTGCCCTGATCCGATCCATCCGATCCTATCCCTATCCCGAGCCTACCTGGACTTGTCCCTCCTGTTACCTGATTACCTTGGATCCCTGTCCTGCAGCCTATCCATCCATCCTTTCCCTGTCCTGTTGGTTTCCCGTCCTTACCTATCTGCTGACCTCCCTGTGCGTGACCTCGGCCTGGCTTTTGTTTACGATTCCGGTATCTCCCATTTATTTGTATATACTATTTGTTGTTTGTGGGTCTGTGGTTGGTTGTGCACTGTTTATATTCACTTACTTGTCACCTATTTAAATAAACACCATTATCATTCACTTACATGCGTTTCTGGTTTCCTCTGTGCAGTCCACACAGTCTGGTCTACTAATTCCCTGATACTCTAAAGCCGTACTTCTTTTAAGCAGCATTTTGGATGCATGCTACAGATGCACTACTTTACAGGCAGAGTACCCCCCCCCCCCCAAAGTTACTAGCTTTTAAGCAATTTAGCATTTTAGTTTTATGGGGTTGTCCAAATTGGTGACATTGATATATGTCCCTCAGGGTGGGACCTGGGCTCCATTTTAAGGCCAATAACTGGTATGGTAATGGTATTTGTTGTTACTTTTGCCCATGTTAGGCTCTTTGTTTGCTCCCCGGACCGGGGGTTGTTTATCCCAGCTGTAATTTTGTAGCATGCTGGTGCTTAATTTTGGACAGGGGGTGGCTTATTTTGTACTGGCTGCATTTGGGTTGGTCTGGGCATGCTCAGGGACTTTGTTTTTTTGCTGTGCCTTCTGGTGTGTGAAATGCATTTGGGTTGGTCTGGGCATACTCGGGGACTGTGGGGTTTTTTTTGTGTGTGAACAGCACTTGGATTTTTCTGGGCATGTTCAGAGAGTGTGTTTTTTGAGTTAGTAATTTAAACACTTGCCGCCCGCCATATAGCAAAATGATGGCGGCAAAGTGGTTGCTATATCCTGACCGGACGTCATATGACGCAGGCGCGCATCACGGCGATTGTTGTTGCGGTGTCAGTCTGTGTGTGTGTCTGTGTGTCAAGAGAGTACATTTGGGTGTCCTTATAGAGTTTGTAACACATGTATTTTCTCTTTGTATTTTGTTTGTTATGTCTTTGCAAAACAGATGTAAAACAGCAAGTATTTTTTTACTTTTGTTTATTTATTTTTCCCTGAAATATTTTTGATGTTGTCAATCTGTGTCATTTGTAGGTTTGTTAGTTTCACTTTGATTTAATTGCCTGTGCTGCATTATTTTGCAAAATCTTCCTCAAGATGTTATGATTAATAAATGTTTAAATCCTTAAGAGACTGTCCGTTTGTGGTAGCAGTCCTTTTAACTCCTGTTAATTTCCTCTGCAAAATGGTCAGACCTCAAAACCATATTCTGTTATGCCCCGTACACACGGTCAGATTTTCCGATGGAAAATGTCCGATCGGAGCGTGTTGTCGGAAATTCCGACCGTGTGTGGGCTCCATCGGACATTTTCCGTCGGATTTTCCGACACACAAAGTTTGAGAGCAGGCTATAAAATTTTCCGACAACAAAATCAGATTGCGTCAATTCTGTTCTGACGCACAAAGTGCCACGCATGCTCAGAAGAAATTCCGAGACGGAACAGCTCGGTCTGGTAAACTTAGCGTTTGCAATGGATACAGCACTTTCGTCACGCTGCAATGTTAAAAATGGTTTAATACAGCGCACTCTCTTCTTCTTTATAATGTGAGAAGAGTGAAGTAGTTTTGCTGCTCATATTCACACAGACTTCTCACAAACTTCTTTCTTTACTATTTATCGGGATTCCCTCAATATATTTTGATTTGTCACATCTGACAACATTATTTTTGTGTTGTATTTCTTTTTTTGTTTTAAGGCAGATTTTTTTTGGGGGGGTTTGTATTTTTTTAAAGGCTGATCTTTGTTTTATTGTATTTTTAGTTTTACTCCAGAATATTTTTGTGTGTGTTTTGTGTGTCAAGTTACCACAACACCATTGATATGTTGTTATATTTAATCTGTAGGAGATTGTTTGGTGTTGTTGTCTCTTGTTAATTTCACATTGTACTTTAGAAATGTACCTGAATCGTCACCAACAAACTGTCCTTTTTGAATGAAAACACACATAGGAGAGTATAATTAAAAAAAAAAAATCATTTATTAAGAGCTCACAACTAAACAAAGAGGGAGGCAACACTGGAGAAACAGCAGAAATGGATGAAGGCTTGGACCCCCAGGGCACACATCAACTATTTTCAAGCAAAATTGGTGGCCTGAGGAGTCCTTATCTAAGGGAGTGCAGTCTGGTCCAGAAGTCCCAGAGATCCGGAAAGCAGGAGATGACATCTGTGTCCCCAGGCTGTGGTCATACAAGAGACTGCATCTTTTGCCAGACCAGACTGAACCCAGGGCCATCACTCTCTTGTCTTCCTTCCATGCCTCCTTGGAGGAAGGGCCAACTCACTCAGGTGGGTATTGGGTGTTAGTTCCCCACTCACCCCCTTACTTAGGACTTTATACAGAAGGTCCTCACATATTTTGCGTTGACCCTCCTGCATGCCCTGCAGTTTTGTGGCAGCCATGCAGGCAAAGGCCTCTTCAGGAGTGGGTAAGGCTCGGAGGGACGCAGAAGCCTCCTGAATGAGCTTGAGTGCAGAATCCTGCATGTGAGTCGCCTTCCTCGCTCTTTTGTATGGAAGGCGGAGGGGAGGAACCTGCGATTCGGTCAGGCTTCGACTTGGTGGCACTTAGCCCCGCCTCCTCCTGGCTGCAATTTAGCCTCGCCTCCTCCTGGCTGCCACATTCCACAGCTTCCTCCTGGCTGAGGTCTTCCTGTGTATGAAAAAGGGACATTGTTTTAGTATTTTTTTTCATCAATCACACACAATTTTCACCTCCTGACTGTTGCAAATTGAATGTTAACAAATATAACAGACTATCATTCTGAGCCCAGCATTTTTAATTCTTGTCCCAATTTTGGGTGCCCACTACTGTCTATTGATATGTAAAACACTTTTTGCAATCAGCAATTAGTGATCAATAATAACATCTAATAAACATAATTTATTTATTGACCAGAAATCTGTAGAACAATGCTATACCTGGCTCAAGCTGGGCTCCTCCACTTCTTCCTGGCTGGAAGGCCCAGGTTGGACATCGGAAGCCTCAGCTGGGGTGGAAGGAAGAGTGGAAGGAAGAGTGGAGAGGGATTCCCTGACTTCAGTGTGGTCTGACAGAAATCGCAGTCTCTCATAGTACCACAGCCTGGGGACACAAATGTCATCTGCTCCAGCTCCTGATCTCTGGGAATCCGTGACCTTCTTGTGCTCCCTAAGATAAGTGCTCCTCAGGCCACCAATTTCGTTTTTTAAATAAGGGATGGTTGCTGTGGGGACCACCGGCGTCACCAACTCCAGCAGTTTCTCCAGCGCTGCCTGCCTCTTTGTTTATTGTTGTAATGGGGGTGTCTCACCTGCCACAGACAGGGCAGCTCCCTGTACTTGTCTATGAACAGGGGGAGGAAATTGTGGTCGTTGAAGCCATCCATTTTCTCTGCAAGACACAACACAAGACAAACCCTAAGGTCAGGCCAAACTCTTCTAATCTTGTTACAATATAGGCTTCAATTTCGAAGCAGTATAGGCCCAAGTTTAGATCTTACCTTTGTTATCACGATCGGCGCCTCCGATGCTCCTTCCTCCGCTCACAGATCGTACGTAATACGCACGCGTGTTACTCTTTATACACACTGCGCATGCGTGTAACTCCGCCCGCCCCTGACGTTCTTTCTAGTCTATTCCCCGCCCCTTTTCGTTCTGTGCAGTGGGGGAAGAGCACATGGCGGAGACACAGCAGGTGCTGTGGAGGAGGGGGAGGAGGAAAGCCTGGAGCCGGAAACGTCTGGATCCAGAAGGAGAAGATTTAAGGCATCAAATATGTCCTTTGGGGAGATGTTGGAGATGGTCGACATCCTGAAGAAGGCCAACTATGATGGGAAGTATGGACCCCAACCCCAATGTCAGAAAGGCCAAGATCATGGCGAGAGTGGTCAAAAGTCTGCACCGGAATTTCGGGGTACGACGATCGAAAGATCAGCTCAGGAAACGGTGGTCGGACCTCAAATTATGAGAACATGAGCAGTACAGAAAGATCCGGAGAGTGCTGCAAAAAAGTAAGTAGTTGTGCTGTGTTCCTATCCTTTTTGTCTTTATTACGTTCGTGCTGCTCCATGTGCTTTTCTTAAAAGTGTACATTTTAAAATGGCAACTTTCATGTTCATGGGCACATTATTCGTTCGTATCAAACATTTTTCTTTCGGCCTATAAAACACCATTGTTTTGGCCATATGCATTTGGCCACATTTTTTACGCCCTACTTGTATGAAACTAATTTGGTTGTGTAGATGGCTTTGTTACTAGAATTAAATGCAAACTAGATTCTGTGTAAGGATAGGACACTGAGCAGCTGTTTTCACATCTGGAGCACTAGTGCGGGACACCAGAACACCATTTTTATTAGGGGGGCCACACAGGTGCTCCAGTGTATACTATAGGGGGGTCTCCATCTGTGAAGCTTGTACCAAACAGGCAAAGTATTGCAGCTTGACAAAGGACACTGAAAATGCTACATTTTGGAACTCTGCCAAAATAGACAATTGTACCCCACTTCCAAGCAATGTTTCCTATTTATAGTTCTGCCATCAAATATCTGTGTGCTAAGTATACCATTTTTGTTTTACATAGGGGAGAAAAAACTCAGAGGACACCCCTCATCCGAGGAGACCAGAGCCCCCCCCCTCTGGAAGAAGGGGAAATCCCCCCAACACAAGAAGAGCAGGAGGAAGAAGACGTGGTGGAACTAGTTACCACAACAGGTGAGTGTCTGCGACCACAGGCTCAGGTAAGAGATGGATGCCGGAATATTTTTTATACCTGTTTTTGTTTGGTTTCTCTCTTTTTAGGTGATCGTGATGTTGTGGATCCAGATCGTTTCACATCAGAAAGTGCACAGATCCTGATCGAGGAGATCATGGGGTGTAATTTAGCTTTGGAAAACCTCCAGAAAAACATCAATGATGTTATTCAAAAAGATAAGAACATCATTGATGTTTTGGGTAGAGTTTAAAACCCCTACAAATCACTTTCTTTTTTTGTGTGCTACAATGTTCAAAATGTTTTAGCGATTTTTAGAAAAGCCAAATTTGGAGGATGCACACAGTGTGCCAACATGTGCTATCTGCCATCACGGGAGATCAATGGACGCGTTTTGGGGGTGCAACCCCTTCCTCAATAATAAAGTACCTGAGAGGAAGGGGTTTCTCCCCCAAAACACGTCCCTTGATCCCCCGTGATGGCAGCTAGCACATGTTGACATTGGGAAATTTGTGTGCATCTTCCAAATTTGGCTTTTCCTGGGGTGACTTCACCCCATCTGAACGCAATGTCAAACACAGTTCCTAAATACTCATGTCTGATATTGCCTTCAAGTTCTACCAAATGTGAACTTTGTAAGTTCAAGATTTGCGTCTTTCTTGTTGGTTTTACACATGCCTGTTTTATCTTAAATGGACATTTATATTTTTGATAATGCCACCCCAAAAATTGTTAGACAACAAACATGTTGGTTTGTTTTAAAAACCTTTTTCTAAATGCACATGTGATTGTGCAGGTATTAAAAAGATTGTTAATCAAGAATGTGTGGATTATTGTCTCAAAGCTACAACACTTTTGTGGTGATGTAATTGCTGTTTTCTGTGACAATGGGGGTTATTTCCTAAGGGCAAATCCTCTTTGCACTACAAGTGCAGTTTCAGTGCAGTTTCAGGTGCACTTGTAGTGCAAAGTGTCTTTGCCTTTAGTAAATAACACCCAACAGTGCTTTGTAAGGTTACACAATCACGCCATTTTCTGGACTCACCACATTTCTGTCAGGGTCAGCTAAAACAAACACAAGCAGTAAATGTCACCAAAGATTTGCAAATTTTTTTTTTATTGGATCAAGGTTTCACAAATTGTCTGGCATATTGATGGCCCCCCTACCCGCAAAGAACTCAAGGTATCTTAACCGGACATCACGGGCACTCAGGGAGGGCAAGCCAGGACGGCCACTTTCATGCGCCGTCAGGGTTGTTTCATTTATCATTCCGGCCTCAGGCCCAACTGAGCTAGCATAGTTGGCAGAATGTTGACGTAAAAAGTTATGTAGAACACAGCACGCCAGGATTATATGATTCAGTTTATACTCCGCCATATGGATGGGTGTAAGAAATAGGCGGAACCGGCTGGCCATGATTCCAAATGTGTTCTCCACCACTCTTCTGGCTCTGGCCAGCCGGTAATTAAAAACCCTCTGTTCCGGGGTGAGGGTCCTCATCGGGAATGGCCGCATAAGATGGTCCCCCAGCGCAAATGCTTCATCCGCAACGAAGATGAATGGGAGTCCTTCCACATTCTCTTCTGGAGGTGGCAAGTCCAAGCTGCCATTCTGGAGACGCCTGTAAAACTCCATCTGGGCAATGACTCCACCATTGGACATCCGGCCATTCTTCTCCACGTCCACATACAGGAACTCGTAATTAGCCGACACCACCGCCAACATCACAATACTATTGAACCCCTTGTAATTATAATAGTACGACCCCGAGTTGGGTGGTGGGACGATGTGGACGTGTTTCCCATCAATTGCCCCTCCGCAGTTAGGAAAGTCCCACCGCTGGGCAAAGTGGGAGGCCACAGTCTGCCATTCCTGTGGCGTGGAAGGAAACTGTTGAGGAAAACAACAAAAAATTAATATTTTTGCACATAAACATGGAAAGCAGATTAGACACAAACATTCTTGGCCAACATCCAGATAACATTTATTAAGGGTAATTGTACAACACCAAAGTATAAGGTACACCTATCATATTCCCCCTCCCCCCCTCATGGGCCATTTCTAACATTATAGGGGGGGATCTTGGACAGGTAACCCTCTCCACTTCATTGAGAGATGAATGCCTAAATAATGGGTATTACTTGGAACAGCCCCTCCTTAGTTACACTATTGGCAGCCCACTGGACAGGTAAGAAGTGTCATAATACAAAGATATAAATAACCATTGTACACATTTGAGCACATTTGGACATTCTGCTATTACCTATGAAGATAATAATAGGATACAAAAACTTTAAACAGTACCACTTGAAAGTATACAGGCAGGCCCTTGCACTACATGCTTTGGGGAATTCATCCATAAATCTGAGCACAAAAGAGATGGGTATAGTGTGTATGGGTTTGGCAAAGTCAGCAGATAGATGATTGAGGATAGATAGAGAATTGGGATCAGCTGACTTAGCAGTTGGGGGGAGGGAGGGTTAAAAATGATTTGGGGACACCACAAAAACAAGCCTCTAGCACTCTGCCTGAATTTAAAGCACAAATCACATTTCTAAACATTTTAGGGGGTGTTTGGGGTGTAAAGCACTACTATGGAGCTGATAAAATACATTGTTAAGTGACTATATGAGGTGAATATAGGGGCAGGAGACCATGCTGGGGAGATAAGTGAAGGCAAATATGTATGAAGGACAAAAAAAAAAATTACATAAAATTCCAGCATGAATGAGGACAAAGGGGACATTCACAGCATATTACAATCATGGTAATTAGGGAATGAGGAAAGAAATACAATATATTAGCAAACATTATATACAATAAAATGTGATATTAAAGGATAAAAATCTTACCTTCATATACTCCTTCTGCAGGACCTGAATGATGGCAGAACAGGTCTCTGGGATAATGATCCCCAGAGCCTGGGGGGAGATGCCTGTCGAGAACTTCAAGTCCTGCAAGCTTCTCCCCGTCGCCAAGTACCGCAGGGTAGCGACGAGCCTCTGCTCCGGAGTGATGGCTTGCCTCATGCAGGTATCCTGCCTGCTGATATAGGGGGTCAGCGAAGCCAACAAACAGTGAAATACGGGGTCCGTCATCCTGAGAAAGTTCCTGAAATCATCAGGATTATTCTCACGGATCTCAGGGAGCAAAGGCATATGACAGAACTGGTCACACTGAAGCAACCAATTCTTGGTCCATGAACTCCTCCCCACCCTGTTCATGGGCTGGACTTGTGTCAAGGTCAGGACCCCAACACCAAGCTCCCACACAGCACGAACTCTACGAGGAGTACGTATACGCAACATGGCTAGAAAACGGTCGGCTGCTCAGAACGAAGTAACAGAACGCACTGAAGAACAGCAAGGCCTGTGAAGAGCGACCTGAAAAACAGCAACGAGCGGACAAGATCGCTCAGAAAACTCCAATACGAACTGACTGCACACACTGAAGAGCAGATACAAACCCACAAGCACAAACTGAACCGCAGAAAACTATCTGAAAGCCACGAGTCTGAAAAAGCGCGAATCGTTTCTCACCAAACTTTTACTAACACGAGATTAGCAAAAGGAGCCCAAAGGGTGCCGCGCTTGGTTCTGAACTGGCCTTTTCTAGTCTCGTCGTACGTGGTTTACGTCACCGCGTTCTTGGCGATCGGAAATTCCGACAACTTTGTGCGACCGTGAGTACGCAAAACAAGTTTGA
Source organism: Aquarana catesbeiana (assembly GCF_042186555.1). Lineage (NCBI taxonomy): Eukaryota > Metazoa > Chordata > Amphibia > Anura > Ranidae > Aquarana > Aquarana catesbeiana. The sequence continues at coordinate 290,454,357 of NC_133326.1, forward strand.
GCCAACATCCGTCGGAAAAAATCCTAGGATTTTGTTGTCGGAATCTCCGATCAATGTCCGACCGTGTGTACGGGGCATTAGTGTCACAAATTAACGTACATATATTTTGCTTTCCTTGCTCTTTTCCAAGTCCTGTTTTGTTGACCAATAAAATTTGCAGCAAATTTTTATGTTTTATGTGTTTTGTCAATAATTTGTTTTACAGATGCATGCTCAATCCAAGTAATGCATTTTACACCCCCCCCCCCCCCCCAAACAATTTTCATTCAACAGATTTCCTAGGCTAGGCTGATTGGCGTGGCAAAACAAAAAAAGTGCGATTTGTCTAAAAGCTACTTTCCTGGTGCCTTCATGGCAGCATATGCATGGATTGTGCGTATGCTGCCACGGATAGGCACCAGGAAAAGAAAATTACAGAGAGGTAAGTATTCAATTTTCCATTATAGCGCAGTGGTTCTCAGCCTCAGTCCTCAAGTACCCCCGACAGGACATATTTTCGGAATTTATCTTGGCTAAAATAGCTGTCCAAAATACCAAGCCATTGACTCTGATTTAAAGCACCTGTGCAAGATGAAGGAAAACCTACAAACATGGCCTGTTGGGGGTACTTGAGGACAGGGATGAGAAGCACTGATTTAGAGCACTGAGCTAAAATCAAGCTCAAGACAATCCTATTCTAATTGTGGGCATTTGAGGGAAACCAAGTTAGTGTTGTGTTAGAACCCCTGTTTGTCTTTTTTAGGTTGGGTTTCTGAAAATTGGCTTCACTTCCTGTCACATAGCCAAACAGGAAGTGAGGGTAAAACCTTACCAATGTCTTTCCTTGGGGACACACAGGTCAATCTAATTAGTGACCCCATTGTTGTGTCCACCCCAAATTATTACATATTTTGGGGTTCATTAAAGGCAAATCCACTCTGCAATATAAGTGTACTGTAAATCTGAGGGGAAGTACTGTGATTTTATCATTCAATCACGTAGAAGCAAAGATGCTGTTTTTTTTTTTTTTTTTTCCTTGCATGTCCCCCTCGGATCTCCAGCAACTGCACTTCCAAGTGCACTTGTAGTGCAAAGTGGATTTGCCTTTAGTAAATAAAGTCCAGGACACCTAATAATTTGGAGTGTACACAGCAAAATGCTAGAGTGCAATTTACCTAATGGGGAAACTATTTAGATTGACCTGTGTGTCCCCAAGGAAAGACAATGGTAGGGTTTTACCCTCACATCCTGTTTGGCTATATAGCAGGAAGTGAATAAATTTGAAGGAGAAACTGGCAACATTTGGGAGGTGTCTTCACCCTATCGGGGTGCAGACATCCCCAAAAACTGACAAGACTTCTAATCCCTCCGCACTCTATCCCCAAGCAAAAATAAGAAAGTATTTCATTTAGTTTAACTTTGCAAAGACACATTCCTAAGTTCAACTGTGATGCATGTCATTGGCCCATTTAGACCTTGTTTAATAGAAAACACTAGTTGCCTTTCACTAGAAACATTTGTTAGTCCAGTCCTGGAAATCTGCATCTGCTTTACTATTAATTTCCAAAAAAATTCCTGCAGCTAGATGCGCGACCGCTGTGTATGTGAGAGGTGCAACTGCTGTGTGCATGGAGGTATGTACCTAAGCCGCATATCTGGTTCCGGAAGTGGCGGAATGACATCACACCCCTCCAGGAAGCTGCTTGTCCTGCTGTGAATTTCTTCCACCCACCATGCCCCGCTCACTGTTCTCTGAGGAAGAGTTGATCCTTATTTGCAAATTAAGATAATTTTTTATTTATTTTTACATGGGGTGGGTCATGTGTGTATATGTCTAAATGATTTGGCCTCAAAACACACACCTACTTCCTGTGTACAGTTTCACTTCCGGGCCAATGTATATTGCTTCCTGCTTCACTGTGTGTTTAAATATATATAGATGTAGGTTCTTGTGTTCACCACCAGAGAGAAGTTGGGTAGATGCCACACTCCCAATTCTGGAGGCATAATAATGGTCTAGCACAGGGGTATTCAAACTACGACCCTCCGGTTGTTCAGGAACTACAATTCCCATCATGCCTAGTCATGTCTGTGAATGTCAGAGTTTTACAATGCCTCATGGGATGTGTAGTTCCTCAACAGCTGGAGAGCCATAGTTTGAAGATTCCTGATCACTCTAGTATGTCTTGAAAAAAGGTGGTTTTTCATTTGCCTTGTATAATGCCCAAGAAATATCGTTAGGAAAATACAAGTGGGTCATGGCACATCTACATTCCAAATTTGACACTTAAGATGGTCATGCACTATGCAATCTGATTGACCAATCTCTGTACAACTCGATATTTAGGCAAAATAGGTAATAGGAAGATGCACTTGAACAATTAATTCAAATTATAGGAAATCAAACAGGCTCTTGCAATAAATCTAATTTATTTAAGATTTTTAACTGATTAAGATATTTAACTGATTACAGTGTATGGTCACCTGTAAAGATCAAGATCTGAAAATATTAATTTATTGGGTTTAGAAACACTTCTCTCTTCTTTGTAATGTATTGAAAGATTTGGGTAAAAAAAAAAAAAGAAAAAAAAATTTCAAAGATATATTAGAAGTGATAGGAATGAGATTAGCATCAAATAGGCTAATTAACTGAGAACACCTACTAATTGCCTAACAAGACACATCCAATGAGATGAAATTAACTAATTATATTGGGCGTGCGCTATTATTAATGAGAAAACCACAGTTACCCTAGCACTAGTTGCAGTTTACATATGCGGGTATTTATTATCGCTATTTGCGCTTCAATGTGCACCAGTTCGCACGTTCGATTAATGAGTTTTCCGGAGCACCAATGAATTTATGAACTGCCTTCTTCTTAGTAAATCTCCCCCAGAGTGCGGAACAAGGCATTGTAATGCCGCATACACACGAGCGGACTTTATGGCAGACTTTGTCCAGCGGACTTTTCGACGGACTTTACAATGGACTTTCCGAATGAACGGACTTGCCTACACACGATCAACCAAAGTCCGACGGATTCGTACGTGATGACGTACGACCGGACTAAAACAAGGAAGTTCATAGCCAGTAGCCAATAGCTGCCCTAGCGTTGGTATTTGTTCGTCGGACTAGCATACAGACGAGCGGACTTTTCGACCAGACTCGAGTCCGTCGAAAAAATTTGAAACGTTTCATTTCTAGGTCCGTCGAACTTTTGGGGAAGAACAGTCCGCTTGAGCCCACACACGATCGAATTGTCTGACGGACTCCGGTCCGCCGGACCAAGTATGCCGTAAAGTCCGGTCGTGTGTACGCGGCATAAGTCAGTAATGGGGAAAAGATCAGCAGCAAGGAGACCACAGACAACACTGGTGACAAGCACCTTTTGCCTTCAGCATGTGACACACCTAGCAGACTTCAGTTCTACTTTAAGTGGGGTGACTGGATATCCCCATTTTCAGAGGACAGTCCCTGATTTTAGGGGGCTGCCCCCAGCAAAAAAAACCTTCCCTGATTTTGTCCCTGGTTAAAAGAATGTGTCCCTAATTCCTTTCTAACTTCAATAATGGTGCCCCTGGCCTGGGCAGCTGCAGTGTAATCTGTTTTAGCAACATTTCTGAACATGATCTGGAGCAGGAGGAGGGAGGGGAGCACTGTGTCTACTCCCAGCTGCATCTGGTTTTATTTATGAAGTCATATGCTGATATCACATGTTCTACCCGGTCCTTCCTCTCTCTGCTTAAGTATTTTTGTGGGGGTAAAGGATTTGGATTATTTGTCCCCTTGCTTTTCTTTGTGATGGTGACCTGCACTGTACATCTGGGCCTGGAGCCATTAAAGTGGTTGTAAATGCAGAAGGCTTTTTTTTTATCTTAAGGCATACTATGCCTTAAGATAAAAAGCCTTCTGTGTGCAGCAGCACCCCTCAACCCTCTTAATACTTACCTGAGCCCCATCTCGGTACAGCGATGGGCTCAAGTGCCTCGGCCCTCCGGGACTCTCCCTTCTGATTGGCTGAGACACAGCAGCGGCGCCATTGGCTCCCGCTGCTGTCAAAGTCTGTTAGCCAATGAGGAGAGAGAGGGGCAGGGCCGAACCGCTGCTCCATGTCTGAATGGACACACATAGCTGTGGCTCGGCTTGGGTGCCCCCATAGCAACCTGTTTGCTGTGGGGGCACTCGGCAGGAGGGAGGACCAGGAGCTCTGACGAGGTACCTGAGAAGAGGAGGATCGGGGCTGCCCTGTGCAAAACCAACTGCACAGAGCAGGTAAGTATAACATGTTTGTTATTTTCAAAGAAAAGAAAAACAAGACTTTAGGATCACTTTAACCGCTTGCCGACCAGTGTACGACGATATACGTTGGCACAATGGCATAACTGTGCAAACGTGTGCGTCCCCTTTAAGACGCGGCATTGTGGATGTGCGCACGCCCGATGCGTACTCCGTGACTGTAACCGCGGGCTCAATGTCCGCCGGTGTCCCGCGATCATGTCACGGAGCGGCAGAACGGAGAGATGTAAACAAGGCATTTCCCTGTTCTGCCTAGTGACATGACTGTCACTGTCATTGAGAGCAGTGATCGCTGTCATGTCAGTGGTAGCCCATCCCCCCCACAGTTAGAATCACTCCCTAGGACACACTTAGCCCCTTGATTGCCCCCTAGTCTTTAACCCCTTCCCTGCCAGTGTCATTTATACAGTAATCAGTGCATTTTTATAGCACTGATCGCTGTATAAATGACAATGGTCCCAAAATAGTGTCAAAAGTGTCCGATGTGTCCGCCATAATGTCGCAGTCACAATAAAAATTGCAGATCGCCGCCATTACTAATAAAAAAAATTAATTATAAAAATGGCATAAATCTATCCCCTATTTTGTAGACGCTATAACTTTTGCGCAAACCAATCAATATACGCTTATTGCGATTTTTTTTTTTTTACCAAAAATATGTAGAAGAATACATATTGGCCTAAACTAAGAAAGAAATTCGTTTTTTTATATATTTTTTGGGGATATTTATTATAGCAAAAAGTAAAAGATATTGCTTTTTTTTCAAAATTGTCACTCTTTTTTTGTTTATAGCACAAAAAATAAAAACTGCAGAGGTGATCAAATACCACCAAAAGAAAGCTCTATTTGTATTAAAAAAAGGATGTCAATCTTGTTTGGGTGCAATGTCGCACAACCACACAATTGTCAGTTAAAGCGACACAGTATCGCAAAAAGTGCTCTGGTCAGGAAGGGGGTAAATTCTTCCTGCGCTGGAGTACATGGTCAGAAAAGGCAATGGGTGGGCATCCAGGAGGAGCAACTGCCCTGGAAGGAAGGGGAAAGGGGTTGTGCTGTGCAAATAGTGAGCAGTAGACACCAATGGCACTTTGTGACATTACTATAGTGGACCGGATTGTGATTGAAGAGCTCTCTACAGGAAGCCACCTCTAAATGTAGCTTAGGGCAAGACCTGTCACATGAGTGTGTTGGTGATTCCCTGTGCAGAGAGGCAGCGGGATGTTGGAGAGGGGGCATGATGTCACAGACTCCTCTCCATCATGCAAGTATATGGTGTCTACTGTAGCTGTGTAGATTCTACCCCCTGAGATGAGGGGAAGGAAATCACCAGCAGATGGTTGACTGAGGGGACCAGCAATGCCATGCCAAGGTCCAGTGAGCACAATTCAGGGAAGGGAGATGTTGTGCATAGCTGCCAACTGTCCCGAATTTCCCGGGACATTCCCGGGACTTGGACTTCATTCCCGGATTTGTGGCGTCCCGGGAAATGTCCCGAAAAATTCGGTTCCGGTTTTTGAAACCGCCGCCGCCGCCGCCGCTAGAGGTCGGCGGCCGGCGGAGACATTGTCTCCGCCGGCCGCCATTTTGTTGGAGTTCAGGAAGACGGCTGGGGGGGGGCTAGACGAAGCTTCTGCGTCGCCGCCCACCCCCTGCCCCGCTCCGCCTCGGCCTGCCCCGCTCCGCCTCGGCCTGCCTCGGCCCGCCCCGGCCCGCCCCGCCTCGGCCCGCCCCGCTCCGCCTCGCCCCGCCTACCCCCGCCCCGCTGCCAGTCTGTTATGGAAAGGGGCGGGGGTTCTAGGTGGGGGGTGAGCGCGCGCACCGCTGTGGGACACGATGTGAGTGGGGGGGGCACAGGGGACACCTGATGTGAGTGGGGGGGGGGGCACTGGGGACACCTGATGTGAGTGGGGGGGGGCATTGGGGACACCTGATGTGAGTGGGGGGGGGCACTGGGGACACCTGATGTGAGGGGGGGGGGCACTGGGGACACCTGATGTGAGGGGGGGGGCACTGGGGACACCTGATGTGAGGGGGGGACACCTGATGTGAGGGGGGGGCACTGGGGACACCTGATGTGAGGGGGGGACACCTGATGTGAGGGGGGGGCACTGGGGACACCTGATGTGAGGGGGGGGCACTGGGGACACCTGATGTGAGTGGGGGGGGCACTGGGGACACCTGATGTGAGTGGGGGGGGCACTGGGGACACCTGATGTGAGTGGGGGGGGCACTGGGGACACCTGATGTGAGGGGGGGAGGGCACTGGGGACACCTGATGTGAGGGGGGGACACCTGATGTGAGTGGGGGGGGCACTGGGGACACCTGATGTGAGTGGGGGGGGGCACTGGGGACACCTGATGTGAGTGGGGGACACCTGATGTGAGTGGGGGGGCACTGGGGACACCTGATGTGAGGGGGGGACACCTGATGTGAGTGGGGGGGGCACTGGGGACACCTGATGTGAGGGGGGGGCACTGGGGACACCTGATGTGAGGCGGGGGCACTGGGGACACCTGATGTGAGGGGGGGACACCTGATGTGAGTGGGGGGGGCACTGGGGACACCTGATGTGAGGGGGGGGCACTGGGGACACCTGATGTGAGTGGGGGGGCACTGGGGACACCTGATGTGAGTGGGGGGGCACTGGGGACACCTGATGTGAGGGGGGGGGCACTGGGGACACCTGATGTGAGGCGGGGGCACTGGGGACACCTGATGTGAGGCGGGGGCACTGGGGACACCTGATGTGAGGGGGAGCTCCGCCGGGGACTCCTGATGTGAGGGGGGGCTCCGCCGGGGACTCCTGATGTGAGGGGGGCTCCGCCGGGGACTTCTGATGTGAGGGGGGGCTCCGCCGGGGACTCCTGATGTGAGGGGGGGCTCCGCCGGGGACTTCTGATGTGAGGGGGGCTCCACTGGGGACTTCTGATGTGAGGGGGGCTCCGCCGGGGACTCCTGGTGTGAGGGGGGCTCCGCCGGGGACACCTGATGTGAGGGGGGCTCCGCCGGGGACTCCTGATGTGAGGGGGGCTCCGCTGGGGACTTCTGATGTGAGGGGGGCTCTGCCGGGGACTCCTAGTGTGAGGGGGGCTCCGCTGGGGGAACCTGATGCAAGGACGGACTCTGCTCGGACATCTGAAGCAAGGACGGACGGCTGGTGGCAGGCGACGTGGCAGGTGACACGCTCAGGGATCCCACTGATTCTGCATTATGGTGAGTTGAATGATTTCATTTTATATTACAATGTAATAATAGAAATAATGCGCTTCAATCATCCTGACACCATAACAACCATGGTGCCGGGATGATTGAAGCATTAACACCAGGTGTTTGGAGTATCTTTATCTGCTGATTGTTAAACTTTCTAGAATACACATATTTCTATTGTGTAGGATCTGGGCCTGCTGTCCCGTCATTTCCCTCTCTCTCCCTCTCTCTCCCCCTCTCCATCCCTCATTCATTTCAGACTCTAACCACACCCTCTAGAGCCACGCCCATTTAAGCCACGCCCACAATTTCGCGTAAACCACGCCCGTTTTTCGCTTCGCGCGCCGCACTTGCCTGTTTTTCATAGGCCACGCCTGCTGGTGAATGCCCCGCCCCCTAATTATTGGACAGCTCCGCCTACAGCCACAAAAGTGTCCCACATTTTTTTTTTACAATGTTGGCAACTATGGTTGTGCTGAAGATGAATTTGCCATGTGGGTGTGGAGGATTATATTGGGAGGAGGAAGGAATTTTAGTTTGGGAGGCAGTCTGTGCTTTACTTACTTTTGACCACTACACTCTGCATGTTATGTACTGGTGACCCAGAGCAAAGTAGACTTAGGTAATATTAAACCATACCCCTTTAAGCTGCTCTAACCGCACACTTTGGCCACACCCAACATTTGGTGTAGCATGCTTGGCATGCTGATATTATCTCTGCCCCTTGCTCCACCTCTGCTCCACTCCTAATAAAAGTGGGTATGGTCAGTTGGGTGTCCCTGAAATTCCTGTTGAAAATCTGGCCACCTTATCTTTAAGCATTATCTTTAAGGTAAGGTCTGCTTTAGGCCTCATGCACACTGGACGTTTTTACAGCTGCTGTTTTTGGCATTTTTTTCTGAAGCCGCCAGTAAACTCCCCAGTATGTTATCCTGTGTGTCCATCCACACATAGGCTGTTACCAGTGTTTTTTGGCAGGGGCGTTTTCTGGTTGGAAATAAAACCCAGAACCAGTGGGTTTTGAGAGGAGTTTTTCAGCTGTAAAAACGTGCTAACTCTGAAAAAAGCTGAAAAACGTGGCTATTCAGCATTTATCAGCGTTATTGAGCCATAAGCTTTTGTGGGAGTATAGTTTTGCTAAAAAAAGCCAAAAAAACTCTACAGCTAAAAAACACAGAAAAATGCTACTGCAGAAACAATGCAAAACTCAGTCTACAGCTACAGCTTTCTACAGCTAACGCTACTGATGTTTTTATAAAGTCCAGTGTCTAATGGTGCTTTGGATAAAGACAGAAACAACCAGCCAAGGAAACGCACGCAGGACATACATTAGAATCTAACAGAAGATCATGCTCTGCTTGTCACACTTGTGTAGGTCATGTTCATACTGCTTGTGATTGCTTATTAAAACCAAAAATAAATCTTTTGTACTGTATATTGCAGCTTACCAATTCTTAGATGTGGTGGCTGCGTTCGTTTCCTTTTTGCCCAGACTTTTTTCCTTTATTTTCACCTGGTGATTCAGCCACTAAGTCTATTATTTTTTTTAATTTCCTTAAACAGGCCAGACAAAGTAGCAGTTAGAGAGGGTTGAGACAAACCATTTAACATTGACAGGGGAGCTTACAATTGTCAGCCTTTATTCATTTTTGTAAAATCTTTATCTCAAAAGAGAAAAACTGCTGTAACTGCATAAAAACTATAGCCAGAGTTCAGCTTCAATGTGTTTGTCAAGTCCATCTAAATCTGCTAGTGCTTCTAACACTAGCATCTAACTGACATTGCTGCTGTCCAAAGGTGTCTCCCTTGCTCCTTCAGTGGATTGCAGCCACCCTAAGGTTAAGTTCACACTGGCATTAAAAGCAGGCGTTTGCGGGGAGTTAAAAGCACCCTTCAAATGCCTATGCAAATAAAAAAAATGGACAGCACACAAAACATGCTATCAAAACATGAAGCGTTAGCATTGCTTCACTTCAAAAATTAAAGCGGGGGTCCACCTATCTATCATTTTTTTTTTTTTTAGTTCATTCACAAACTTTTCTTCTCAGCATTACATACTCACATATTGTGTGTAATATGTCCGCCTGTGTCAGATTTCGTCGGAAAGAATAACTTATATTATTCACTGCAGGCGGTTTCCATCTTCATTGTGGGCATTTGAAGCCCACAAGCATTTATTTCCTGGATGTGGTGAATGCTGTGCTCCCAGCATTCACCGCTCGTTCCCGTACATGCTCAGTGGCATCCTGGGAAGCCTGAGACTAGCTCCCAGGAGTCTGGGAGAGGCTAGAAACACGCCTACTCCCACGGGAGGAGAACCAGGAAGTGCAAAGAAGAATAGAAAAATAAAAGGTAATTACGGCGATTTAAATTTTTTTAAACGGCATGTCAGCATCTAGGCAAGGAAGAGAATACATACAGATATTGTTCAAAATTTGGGTGGAACCCCGCTTTAAGCCTCATGTCGAATTTGAAAGGAGTTAAAACACTTCAACTCCTTCCATTCAAGTCTATGGTAAACCGCCGCAAATGCAGCGGCATTTGGTTGCGGCGCAGTAGTACATTACAGTTAATAATAGGCGTTGGTGGTGCTGTTTAAACATGCCAAAAACGCATGTTACCGGTGCCACAAACGCGCATAGGACATTTAGGGTAGCTTTTTAAATGCTCATTAGACGCTAATTAACATGCATTAACACTATAGGCGTGTTTGATAAGCATAACTATTTTAAGCAAGTGTAAACAAGCCCTATGAGAGGAAGTGTGTTACTGGCCAGATCATCAGATGAAATAAATTTAAAAAAAGCCTAGAAAAAGAAAACTTATGAAGCCACCACATTTAACCGGTTCAATACCGGGCATTTTCTACCACTAGGGGGAGGGGAGGGGTTAAATGTGTTTCCTAGGGAATGCTTCTAACTGTAGGGGGAGGGAACGCACAAGGGGAGGAGACCGATCAGTGTTCCTCCGTTCTGGGAACACAGATCGCTCTCCTCTGAGCTGACAGGACGCGCATCTCTGTGTTTACACACAGAGATCCACGGTCCGGCCCGGTTAACGGGCAATCGCGGGTGCCCGGCGGACATCGTGGCCGCCGGGCACACGCACCGGGTACCGAGCAACGCGGCGGGCACGCGCGCGCCCCCTAGGCGGCCGGGAACCCGAGGCCGTCATATGACGTCCACCCAGGATGGGAGATCCCATCTATGGACGTCATATGTCTATAGGCGGGTAGGGAAGTGGTTAAGGATTGGTACATGGGTGTCCACATGGGGGGCAAGTGCCCCACCTCTCCTGGAGCAAGATGTCAGCACACAGACACCTGGAGCAAGAAGGCAGCACATGGACACTCAGGGCCGATCCTGGATGGGTGCCAGGGTGTACTGTGCCCAGGCACCGCAAGCTGCTGCAAAGGGGGGGTGCCGGAGCTGTGGCAGTCACTTACTGTTACATTCAGCAGCGGCGGCGGCCCGACTCCCTAGACTCTCTTATTGCACTTATTGCACGTATTCTGTTGGACTCTCTGCCGCCTGTTGCACTGATTGCTAGACTCGCCTGCCCTCTGGCGTCTAGCAACCAGTGACGTCACATCATGAGGCCAAGGCGTGTCTCCGGCATTCATAGTGGAGGAGGAACTTCTTCCTCTTTCGCGCTTGGTCAATTTTGGCCCCACCCACCTCCTCCATCTTCTCCAGGCAATACGGCTCAAAGCCTGAGGGAAGGAAGGGAGCACACCTGAAGAGCTGAGTGTGAGCTGGTCACCTGCACCAGCACCTACCTGAGGTGAGGCAGCCTGTGTCCATATTCTGGAGCTCATCTAACAGCACTACTTTTATAATTGCGATCAAGGTGTGCTGACATTTTTTCAGAAAGAAAAGTCAGTAGTGGAAACCTCTATAGACATAAAAACAGATTAGAAATTGCTAATCAGACAATGGCAGCTTGATCCTTCTATTAAGCTTTTGCATCAGGTTTCTCAAACCTTTGCATGCCTGCGCTTTATGTGATAATGACTAAGCCCCTCCCCTTCATGACATTGTCAAAAAGGGGAGGAGCATGGGTGACCTTAACCACTTGCCAACCAGCTGCCGTCATTATACTGCGGCAGGTCGGCATGTTCCCGCGAGCCGTCGTAGCTGTACGTCTGCTCCTTTAAGTGGGTGCTATCGGGTGCCGATGCTTGTGGCCGACGGTCGCAATGACTGCTGGCCACGAGCGATCGCAGGCACGAGTGGCAGAACAGGGACGTGTGTGTGTAAACACACAAATCCCTGTTCTGTGAGGAGAGACAGATCGTGAGTTCCTAATAGCTAGGAACCACGATCTGTCATCCCCTCTAGTCAGTCCCCTCCCCCTACAGTTAGAACACACAATCAGGGAACACAGTTAACCCCTTGATCGCCCCCTATTGTTAACCCCTTCCCTGCCTGTGACATTTACGCAGTTTATTATAGCATTGATCGCTGTATAATTGTCAATCGTCCCAAAAATGTGTCAAAAGTGTCCAATGTGTCCGCCATAATGTCGCAGTCACGATAAAAATCCACTAGTAAAAAATAAATAAATAAATAAAAATGCCATAAATCTATCCCCTATTTTGTACACGCTATAACTTTTGCGCAAACCAATTAATATACACTTATTGCGATTTTTATTACCAAAAATATGTAGAAGAATACATATCGGCCTAAACTGAGAAAAAAATTTGCTTTTTTTAGAAAAAAATTGGGGACATTTATTATAGCAAAAAGTACAAAATATTGTGTTTTTTTTTCAAAATTGTTGCTCTTTTTTTGTTTATAGCACAAGAAATAAAAACCGCAGAGATATCAAATACCACCAAAAGAAAGCTCTATTTGTGGTAAAGAAAAGGACGTCAATTTTGTTTGGGTACAGCGTTGCACGACCGCGCAATTGTTAGTTAAAGCGATGCAGTGCCTTATCGCAAAAAATGCTCTGGTCATTGAGCAGCCAAATCTTCCGGGGCTGAAGTTGTTAAATTGATGCCCCTCCCCTGAAAAAAGTTATGCGGATGCCCATGAATTGGTACGCTGCAATATATTACATTTTTGGTTTTGGTTCTAACACCACTTTAAAGTTTCTGATACAACTTTATCATTGTTCCTCTGTCTCCACAATTCAGTGTTACAGCCCCTTTAAAATCACATACAAATGCAAACTTTCTGATGGAAGTGGGCCAAAAATCCAGCCCACTGAAGTTTTTGCCATACATATTTATAGTACCATCATTATGTGTACTTCTTTTAAGATATTTTTCAATAGAAAATATTTTATGTTTGCTCCCTAAACCTCCTAGGATCAGGAATAGATGCCCCCTCTACACCTCTGATGATTACACCCTATATATCACTGTTAGAAAGTTGAAATTGTGTCAGATTTTAATATACTTCATCACAAGGCAATGTATAATCATTTTAATTAAGAGCACTGGGTTTCCTTTAGGATTCGGTGCTAACAGTATCTTATTTTTAACTCCCTTTAACGCATATGATGTTTTTTTTACTTGATAAGCTGGCAAGGGAATACAACTAGATCCAGGCAATGTTAATGAGAAAAATATTAATGCAGATTCGTTACCCCTACCAATTTCTGTTTATCTCATTTCCCTTGACAACCCATCCAGGAACTTTTAGATTCTGTGCTTCTCTCCTTATTACCTTTTCTACATACTATGTCATTTCATATATGTGTTTACATCGACATATTATATACTGCACATAGCAAAGTAATGTCTTTGGAATCAATTTGATAGTGGCAACTACATAGAACCTTCTTTTTACAGGGAATATGCATTATTGTTACACACACTCTCTCTCTCTACTGTATATATATTACATTATATACATATATACTGTATACATAATGTTGACAGTCCCTTTTAAATTGTAAGCTCTAGGGAGCAGGGCCCTCTGATTCCTCCCGTATTGAATTGTATTGTAACTGTACTGTCTGACCTCATGTTGTAAAGCACTGCGCAAACTGTTAACGTTATATAAATCCTGTATAATAATAATAAATATAAGTATACTGTATACATACTGTATATAATATAATGCATATAATAACACTATATATATGTAACCTGGATTGTAGCTGATAACTGTTGTGGAACTTCTTCCTTTGTTGCTGCTGTATTATACTTCTGCAGTTTTGACAGGGTTAAAATGAATAATATTTAATGTAGAAGTGAAGCAACCATCCTTAAGGAGATTGCTTTGTAATGCTCGGTAATGAAGTGTCTCCAAAGCAAGGGCAGCCACCTTAGCTGGGTCTGGATCTATCCTGAAGGACGGTGGTTGGCTGGTGCAACAAAGCAAGGAGAGGGTGTCTGGAGGCTGCTGAGAGAAATGGATGACAATCAAAAGGTCTAGCAGGGTGTTGGAAAAAGACTGGGGCTGCTGACTGAATGGAAGCCTGACATAGCTGAGCACAATCAGGTGGGACCTGAGAAAAGCAAAGAGACTGCGCATCATGGAGGACTAGGGTTGCCACCTGTCCAGGATTCACCCGGACAGTTCGGGTTTGGAATCATGTGTCCAGGTTTCAGACTGCCTGAAACCAGGACACTTTGTTTAGACTGGACTATGGCCTCCCAGCAGGGTTGCTGGCTCCAGCTGTCTAAACTGAGAGTGTCTGTTACACTCTCTTTCACACTGCCAAAAGCCAGCACATACAGATGGGAGAGGAGAGAGGGCTTGATCTGTTCCTTTTCCTCCCACCCCTACCCCTCTGTGAAGTCCAGCAGCCTCAGATACATCTGGATGAGAGGTGCTGACTGCCAAGAGGTGAGTGAGCTCATCATCCATCCCTGTCTGTGACTAAAGTCTCCCCCCTTCTCTCTCCTGCCTCTGAGTCTGTACACTAAGGTAAATCAGGGTTCTCAGAGCACCCCTTACATCAGAGTTCCCCTTTTGACCAGAGGCCACAGTGTTCCCCCTTACATCAGAGTCCTTTCTGTGCATCAGAGTACTCAGTGTTCCCCCTTAAATCAGGGTTCCCAGAGCATTCCTTATATTAGAGTCCCCAGAGCTCTTCCTTACATCAAAGTCTGCAGAGTTCCGCCTTACAGTGAAAGGGAACTCTGGGAGTTCAGATGTAAAAGAGGAACGCTGCAGATTCAGATGTAAAGGGGAACTCTGCAGATTCAGATGTAAAAGGGGAACTCTGTGGATTCTGATGTAAAGGGGGACTCGTGTGATTAACTTCATATGATTAGAAATGTTATTTAATTGTGAAATATATGTATAGTTTATACTATAAAAAAATTGCTGTGCGCCACTAAAGTGTTTGGTTTTGACTTGAAGAAAAGGTGGCAACCATATGGAGGACCTTGGCTCAGAAACTGCCATCCTTCTCCCTGGGATAGTGCGCTATCGGACTGGGGGGACACAAGAGGCCGTCAAACTAAGTGTAGCAATAGGAAACTCTTATTAGTTAAAAAAGACAATTGGCAACTTACTCAAAAGGATGACAATCAATGCTTATCATGAATATCATAAAGACGCCAGCTCAGATGCACCCCAGGGGTTTTTACTCCAGGCAAGAGAACTCTAGCACTGCTGCTAGCCTGGTAATGGAATGAAATGAGGAAGTGGTTAAAACCAGTAAATGACCCCCAGCGTGTTTTCATTCATCTTTATTGCTTTATTGTCATATTTGTTTTGCACATTTGGGAAGAATTGTATATTTCACACGTTTTACATAGAGAGTGCAGCACTGAAACCTTTATTTTAATAAATTATTTGAAATACCTCAAGGTCTGTCAGTAAGTGCTGGGTGAGCAAGCTGTGCCACCTTCAGGTGTGCAGAGAAATCACAAAACGATTCAATGGCTCCCCTAGTTCGATCTATCTATCTATCTATCTATCTATCTATCTATCTATCTATCTATCTATCTATCTATCTATCTATCTATCTATCTATCTATCTGTCTATCTATCTATCTATCTATCTATCTATCTATCTTCAGTGAGTGAAATAAGTATTTGATCCACAAGCAAAACATGACTTAGTACATAGGCGTGTGTCTGGGCACACCCTAATCACACTGTGCTTCACAGATTTCCCCTGCTGCTTGGCTGCAGAGAAAGGGACAGGGGAAACTTTGTCTTAAAAGTGAGACATCAGAGGTCGATTTAGACCCCTGATATTTCACCAAAGCAACCCAATGGGGCTCGTAAAAGATTGTAAAAAAAAGTAATAAAAAATTATTGCAAAAATAAATTTTAAAAAAATTGTAAAAAAGTAATAATAAAAAAAAATAAAAATAAACTAACATTAAGCTCTGCCCTACTGACACCATCCACTGCTCTACAGACACTGTCCATTACCCTACTGATATATATTTATACAGTAATACCGCAGATTGCGGGTAACGCTGTTAATGAGCAGTTCGCAATACGAGCTATTGTTTTTTAAAAATCCTGACTCGGATTGCAAGCGCTGTCTCATAAAACAAGCAGGATTC
This sequence comes from Aquarana catesbeiana, assembly GCF_042186555.1. Classification (NCBI taxonomy): domain Eukaryota; kingdom Metazoa; phylum Chordata; class Amphibia; order Anura; family Ranidae; genus Aquarana; species Aquarana catesbeiana. Next base: position 290,470,328 of record NC_133326.1, read on the forward strand.
AAGCCTCTTTGGCCGGAGGTGCGGGGGCGCTAGTGACACTTGGAGCCGTTCGGATGCACTCGGAAACACTACATTCCCGAGTGTTTCCAAGCCTCTCCGAGTGTATCTGAATGGCTCCAAACGGTTTCCGAGTGTCTCTCCGGTGCCCCCCCCACCTCTGGCCACATGTGGTACTGCATACAATAGAAGTTAATGTGGAACGAATTATCTGCGTTTCCATTGATTCTTATGGGGAAACTTGCTTTGATATACGAGTGCTTTGGATTACAAGCATTCTTCTGGAATGAATTATGCTTGTAATCCAAGGTACCACTGTGTATATATATATATATGTATATATACAATATATAAACACACACAGATATGTGTTTGAGCTTTGGGGTGCACACCCTAATGCAATAGGCTGCACACACCTATGACTATGCGGTGCAAGCCTCGCTTGCAGCCGGCTTGCGCTTCAGCCCTCGCTTTCACCTAGCGCGGAAGTGACGTATTGGCGTGACGAAAATCTCCCAGCAGCCTCTATGCGTTTTGTATCATAGTATAGGAAGCTTCCTGATGACGCATACTATGATGAGAAACGCGTAGAGGCTGCTGGGAGATTTTCATCACTTCTGCGCTAGGTGAAAGCAAGGGCTGAAGCGCAAGCTGGCTGCAAACGAGGCTTGCACCGCACGCGGCACGGGATCCACACGGCGCCATTCCTACACCCATTACCAACTGCTAGAATAGCTTGGAGCCGGCCTATGGGCACCTGTAAATGTGAGTGTAATATTATCTTTTTAAATTGAGTATTAATAAAATAGTTTCTACATACTGCGCAATGATCGTTGTCTGTTTCTCACGAGGAGAATATGGTCTATATATATATAGCGCATTGGGGTCAGCAATAATACGGAGTATGTGGAGTGGTTATCCCTACTAAATGAACCAAAGGCACAGTTTAAACGGCATCTGGTGAGTGGCTAATCCAGGTGGTGGTGTTCCTGGCACTAAAGTGGTGAAGGGGTCACGAAGAGTCACGGATAATATATACTACAGAGATCTTGGCAACTATTGCACATTGCACTTTGCACATGAATTTGGACACTATAGTCTGGTTATAAATGTCACACACCAATTTTGTATATATTTATGTTGTAATTTATGTAAAATACACCCAGTAGGGTGAGTAATTGGAGCACTACTGCATGTAGTATAGAATTCTGGGGGGCATAATGTTTGTGTAAGATTGGAACCTAACAGAGGGATGTGTTCAAGTAGAGTAGCGCATTCAACACACATATATATATATATATAATGTTTTGGGGTTCTATGTAATTTTCTAGCAAATAAATTATGATTTTTACATGTAGGAGAGAAATGTCAGAATTGGCCTGGGTGCTCCAGAACGCCTGAAGGTGCTCCCTGAATGTTGGGCCTCTGTATGTAGCCACGCTGTGTAAAAGTAAAAGTCTCACACATGTGGTATCGCCATACTCGGGAGTAATAGCAGAATGTGTTTTGGGGTGTAATTTGTGGTATGCATATGCTGTGTGTGTGAGAAATAATCTGCTAATATGACAATTTTGTGGGAAAAAAAAAAAGAAACTATGCATCTTTCTAAATACCTTGGAATGTCTTCTTTCCAAAAAGGGGTAATTTGGGGGGTATTTGTACTTTTCTGGCATGTTAGGGTCTCAAGAAATTAGATAGGCCGTCAGTACTTCAGGTGATCAATTTTCAGATATTTGCACCATAGCTTTTGGACTCTATAACTTTCACAAAGATCAAATAATATACACTGATTTGGGTTATTTTTACCAAAGATATGTAGCAGTATAAATTTTGGCCAAAATATATGAAGAAAAATTACTAATTTGCAAAATTTTATAACAGAAACAAAGAAAAATGCATTTTTTTTTACAGAATTATCAGTCTTTTTTCTTTTATAGCGCAAAAAATAAAGAACCCAGCGATGATTAAATACCAACAAGGGAAAGCTCTATTTGTGTGAAAAAAAGGACAAAAATTTCATACAGGTACAGTGTTGCATGACTGAGTAATTGTCATTTAAAATGTGAGAGCACTGAAAGCTGAAAATTGGTCTGGTTATTAAGTGCCCAGTGGTCAAGTGGTTAAAGGAGTAAAGTCTTGTGGTTTTCTCTGCTGCCGCCCAGAGCCCCCCTTTTTCTTATCTGAACCCGATTTATCCAGTGATGAGCACGAGCCCAGCAGCTCCAGCCGCTGTTTTGGGTCCTCATTGGATAGATTGATAGCAGTGGGAGCCATTGGCTCCCACTGCTGTCAATAAAATCCAGTGACACGGAAGTCAGGAGTGGGGCCTGCTGTTTGTGTAAATGGACGCAGCACTAGGGACTAGGGAACACGCCCACACGGGTGCCCCCATAGAATGCGGCTCTCCGTGGGGGCACTTGATGAAGAGGAGGAGCCAGGAGTGCCACCATGGGACCCCAGAAAAGGAGGATCAGGGCTGCTCTGTGCAAAACCCTTGCACAGAGCAGGTACTGTAAGTATAACATGTTTGTTTTATATATATATAAAAAAAAAAAAACCTTTACAATCACTTTAAAGTTTCTTTGCAGTCGCTTGGCAACTCTATATACTGTATACTGCTATGAATATGTAAGTGTTAACATATAGTTATATCTCTTTAGTGTCTTATCATGTATTATCATCTAGGACCTGAGCAGAAACATATCTCCAATTTTCATTGCAAACTGCAAGTCAGTGATTGAAAAGACAGGGATAGCTGAAACATATAAAAGGGCAGGGAAATGACCTGATTCACATCCCTAATAATGGTCACCGCTAGCATCTTGCCTGTGCTTTCATTTCTTGGCAATTCTTCTCCTCCTGCACCCTGGTGTGTAAATTTGGACTCTTTCTTGATAAGATGAATTTATTGCATTATGGGATGCAAAGTGTCACTCCAAAGCTACAAATCTGCATGCCACTTTGTGCTTAGGGGTGCAGTTATTCTTAAAATGCAGATCCTCCCTATCCCCAGCAAGACCTTAATTGTCTTGACCCCACCAACACTTACTTGTCCATGATCACCAGAGATCTTTGCTGACGGGCACAAGTTACAGCAACATCTCATCATAGAATCTTTCCCATCTGGGACATGTGTGCCCAGTAGACTTCTTATTCTTTCCTATGGGAAGGCTGTCCATTGTTGGCCTTAGCTCAATGCTTTAACATTTTCCTTTTCCTGACAACAGATTAATTGTAAGCACTGCGATGTATAACTCAAAGAGATTCCATTATAGCTACATAGCTAAGTTTAAAGAACACAATAGTTCAAGTAGAACTAAAGGCAAACATTTTTTTCCATTCTAGCCAACCTAAGGGAGGGTATTAACTCAGTTTAGTGTCATTTGTTTCCCATTAGGGAGAGTTTTCTTCACTTCCTGACCCATGACAAGAATTGAGAGGTAATCCCTCAAAAAATGAGGGAATCCCTGGTTGTCACCAAGGTTACTGGAACTAGCATTAATGTTTCCCCTCTATTTCTAGTCTAGGGACAACCCACATTTTTCTTTCACTTTCATTCCAGGTGATAATGGTAAACAAAACAAATAGAGAGGTTGAATTTCTCTAATGTAGGCACTAACTAAACTAAAAAAAAGATTTGCCTTTAGATGAACTTTAACCATGAAAAATATACTGTATAAATACATACTGTAAGAAAAAAAAGGTATTTTATATCATTACAATCCTTAACCCTCAGTTTATCAAAGGAATTAGGGATATATAAGGGGAAAAAAACTCTTCCTAGTTCATATGGCCAATATATAGTTCATTTGGAAGACTATTCCATATTTTCACAGCTTTTACAGTGCAGAAACTTTTCTGTACAAACATGTCAGGCTTTCAAACACTAAACCAAGGTTTTTTTTTACGTAAGTACTACCATGACCATGATCTTTACAGCTGTTTATGGAGACATAGCCGACACATCTACAGCCCTCTCCCTCTCTCTCTCACTCTAGACACTGTATATATAGTATATTGTTTTTTTGTGTTTTTTTAAATATACAAAGGGTATATATATACACACACGCAGTATCTCACAAAAGTACACCCCTTATTTTATTACATCTTTTCAAGTGACAACACTGAAGAAATTACACTTTGCTACAATGTAAAGTAGTGAGTGTATAGCTTGTTTAACAGTGTAAATGTGCTGTCCCCTCAAAATAACTCAACACTAGGGATGAGCTTCGAGTTCGAGTCGAACTCATGTTCGACTCGAACATCGGCTGTTCGCCAGTTCGCCGAACAGCGAACAATTTGAGGTGTTCGCGGCAAATTCGAATGCCGCGGAACATCCTTTAAAAGTCTATAGGAGAAATCAAAAGTGCTAATTTTAAAGGCTTATATGCATGGTATTGTCATAAAAAGTGTTTGGGGACCTGAGTCCTGCCCCAGAGGACATGGATCAATGCAAAAAAAAGTTTTAAAAATGGTCGTTTTTTCGGGAGCAGTAATTTTAATAATGCTTAAAGTGAAACAATAAAAGTGTAATATCCCTTTAAATTTCGTACCTGGGGTTGTCTATAGTATGCCTGTAAAGGGGCGCATGTTTCCCATGTTTAGAACAGTCTGACAGCAAAATGACATTTCAAAGGAAAAAAAGTCATTTAAAACTACTCGCGGCTATTAATGACTTGCCGGTCCGACAATACACATAAAAGTTCATTGATAAAAACGGCATTGGAATTCCCCACAGGGGAACCCCGGAACAAAATTTTTTAAAAAAAATGACGTGGGGGGTCCCCCTAAATTCCATACCAGGCCCTTCAGGTCTGGTATGGATATTAAGGGGAACCCCGGCCAAAATTTAAAAAAAAAAAATGGCGTGGGGTCCCCCTCAAAATCTATACCAGACCCTTCAGGTCTGGTATGGATTTTAAGGGGAACCCGTGCCAAAATTTAAAAAAAACGGCGTGGGGTCCCCATGTCATTTTGCTGTCAGACTGTTCTAAACACAGGAAACATGCGCCCCTTTACAGGCATACTATAGACACCCCCCCAGGTACGAAATTTAAAGGGATATTACACTTTTATTGTTTCACTTTAAGCATTATTAAAATCACTGCTCCCGAAAAAATGGCCGTTTTTAAAACTTTTTTTTGCATTATTCCATGTCCCCTGGGGCAGGACCCAGGTCCCCAAACACTTTTTATGACAATAACTTGCATATAAGTCTTTAAAATTAGCACTTTTGATTATTCATGTTCGTGTCCCATAGACTTTAACGGTGTTCGTGTGTTCGAACAAATTTTTTGCCTGTTCGCAAGTTCTGGTGCGAACCGAACAGGGGGGTGTTCGGCTCATCCCTACTCAACACACAGCCAATAACCGCCTGCCAATCGGCTCACGCCGATATACGTCGTCGGCAGAAGGGCACGTACAGGCATACTAACGTACCTGTACGTTGCCCTTTAAGAAGCGGTTTGCGCGCGCCTGCCGCAAGCTCCGTGAGTGTGATTGCGGGTCCTGCGGACTTGATGTCTGCGGGCATACCTGCGATCGTGTCACGGAGAGGAAGAACGGGGAAATGCTGATGTAAACAAGCATTTCCCCATTCTGCCTAGTGACAGGACACTGATCGCAGCTCCCTGTAATTGGGAGCTGTGATCAGTGTCGTATCACACGTAGCCCCTCCCCCCATAGTTAGAATCACTCCCTAGGACACACTTAACCCCTTCACTGCCCCCTAGTGGTTAACCCCTTCACTGCCAGTCACATTTACACAGTAATCAATGGATTTTTAATCGCACTGATTGCTGTATAAATGTGAAAAAAGTGCGCCAAAAGTGCCCGATCTGTCCGCCATAATGTCACAGTCATGATAAAAATCACTGATCGCCGCCATTACTAGTAAAAAAAAAAAATATTAATAAAAATGCCATAAAACTATCCCCTATTTTGTAGACACTATAACTTTTGCGCAAACCAATCAATAAACGCTTATTGCAGTTTTTTTTTACCAAAAATATGTAGAAGAATACGTATCGGCCTAAACTGAGGAAAAAAACATTTTTTAATATATTTTTGGGGGATATTTATTATAGCAAAAAGTAAAAAATAAGTTTTTTTCTAAATTGACGCTATTTTTTTGTTTATAGCGCAAAAAATAAAAAATGCAGAGGTGATCAAATACCACCAAAAGAAAGCTCTATTTGTGGGGAAAAAAGGAAGTCAATTTTGTTTGGAAGCCACGTTGCACGACCGCGCAAATGTCCGTTACAGCGATGCAGTGTCGAATCGCAAAAAGTGCTCTGGTCTTTTGCCAGCCAAATGGTCCGGGGCTTAAGTGGTTAATGTCTAAACCACTGGCAACAAAAGTGAGTACACCCCTAAATGAAAATGTCCAAATTGGGCCCAATTCGCCATTTTCCCTCCCTGGTGTCATGTGACTCGTTAGTGTTACAAGGTCACAGGTGTAAATGGGGAGCAGGTGTGTTGAATTTGGTGTTATTGCTCTCACTCTCTCATACTGGTCACTGGAAGTTCAACATGGCACCTCATGACAAAGAACTCTCTGAGAATCTGAAAAAAAGAATTGTTTCTCTACATAAAGATGGCTTAGGCTATAAGAAGATTGCCAAGACCCTGCAACTGAGCTGTAGCACAGTGGCCAAGACCATACAGCGGTTTAACAGGACATGTTCCACTCAGACAAGGCCAGAAGTTGTCTTTGGGAAATAGACATATGAGTGCTGCCAGCATTGCTGCAGAAGTTGAAGGGGTGGGGGGTCAGCCTGTCAGTGCTCAGACCATACGCTGCACACTGCGTCAAATTGGTATGCATGGCTGAAGTCCTAGAAGGAAGCCTCAAACAGTTTGCTGAAGACAAGCAGACGAAGAACATGGATTACTGGCACCATGTCCTGTGGTCTAAAGAGACCAAGATAAACTTATTTGGTTCAGATGGTGTCAAGCATGTGGGGTGGCAAGCAGGTGAGGAATACAAAGACAAGTTTGTCTTGCCTACAGTCAAGCATGGTGGTGGGAGTGTCATGGTCTGGGGCTGCATGAGTGCTGCCAGCACTGGGGAGCTAAAGTACATTGAGGGAACCATGAATGCCAACATGTACTGTGACATTCTGAAGCAGAGCATGATCCCCTCCCTTTGGAGACTGGGCCGCAGGGCAGTATTCCAACATGATAACGACCCCAAACACACCTTCAAGATGACCACTGCCTTGTTAAAGAAGCTGAGGGTAAAGGGGATGGACTGGCCAAACATGTCTCCAGACCTAAACCCTATTGAGCATCTGTGGGGCATCCTCAAATGGAGGAGCGCAAGGTCTGTAACATCCACCAGCTCCGTGATGTCATCATGGAGGAGTGGAAGAGGATTCCAGTGGCAACCTGTGAAGCTCTGGTGAACTCCATGCCCAAGAGCAGGGGTCCTCAAACTACGACCCGCAGGCCGAATCCGGCCCTCCAGCGTTTTTTATCTGGCCCGCGGACTGCCCCTTTAACATCGCAGCACTCCCCCTGCCCTCTGCTACTTTTATCACACAGGACGGGAAACATGACAGGTCTGGACAAAGGACCTTTTGTGTTAAGAAGCAGGTGATTGGTTACTAGGCATCGGGGCGGTCCCAGGAATCAATAACCTGCCTTTCACTTGCAAAGTCCCGCCCTTTTTTCCGGACCTGCCATGCTTCGTGTCTCGGTGATACAGGTAACAGAGGGGAGTGGGAGTGCTGTGATATTATACAAGGGCTGGCAGTGTGATATGGGGGAGTCTGTGATATGGGGGGATCTGTGATATGGGGGGATCTGTGATATGGGGGGGATCTGTGATGGGGGATCTGTGATATGGGGGGATCTGTGATATGGGGGAGTCTGTGATATGGGGGAGTCTGTGATATGGGGGGAGTCTGTGATATGGGATCTGTGATATGGGGGGATCTGTGATATGGGGGGATCTGTGATGGGGGATCTGTGATATGGGAGGATCTGTGATATGGGGGAGATCTGTGATGTGGGGGGGATCTGTGATATGGGGGAGTCTGTGATATGGGGGGGGGATCTGTGATATGGGGGGGAGTCTGTGATATGGGGGAGTCTGTGATATGGGGGATCTGTGATGGGGAGTCTGTGATATGGGGGGGATCTGTGATATGGGGGATCTGTGATATGGGGGAGTCTGTGATATGGGGGATCTGTGATGGGGGAGACTGTGATATGGGGAAATCTGTGATATGGGGGGATCTGTGAAGGGGAGTCTGTTATGGGGGGATCTGTGATGGCAGAGTCTGTTATGGGGGAGTCTGTGATATGGGGGATCTGTGATGGAGGAGTCTGTTATGGGGGAGTCTGTGATGGGGGAGTCTGTTATGGGGGAGTCTGTTATGGGGGAGTCTGTGATATGGGGGATCTGTGATGGGGGAGTCTGTTATGGGGGAGTCTGTGATATGGGGGATCTGTGATGGGGGAGTCTGTTATGGGGGAGTCTGTGATATGGGGGATCTGTGATGGGGAGATCTGTGATGGCGGAGTCTGTTATGGGGGGATCTGTGATGGCGGAGTCTGTGATGGGGGGATCTGTGATGGGGGAGTCTGTTATGGGGGGATCTGTGATGGCGGAGTCTGTTATGGGGGGATCTGTGATGGGGGAGTCTGTTATGGGGGTCTGTGCTATGGGGGGATCTGTGATGGGGGAGTCTGTTATGGGGGAGTCTGTTATGGGGGGGGGGGTCTGTGATATGAGGGGACTGTGATATGGGGGGATCTGTGATGGGGGAGTCTGTTATGGGGGAGTCTGTTATGGGGGGGGGTCTGTGATATGGGGGGACTGTGATATGGGGGGATCTGTGATGGTGGAGTCTGTTATGGGGAAAGTCTGTGATGGGGGAAGTATGTGATATGGGGAAGTCTGTTATGGGGGGAATCTGTTATGTGGGGCTTTGTGATGGAGAGGAGTTTGTGTTGGGGGGCTTTGTGATGGGGGGATCTGTCATGGGGGGCTTTGTTATGGGATGAGTCTGTGATGGGGAGGGGGGGTCTGTGATTGGGAGTGGTTCTGTAATGAGGGGAGTCTGTGAAATACTGATAAGTTCATATTGATTACAATTGTTCTTTATTTTAAATATTGTACTGTTTTTTCCTGTTTTTTTTTTTTTTGCACTACAGATAAGATGTGTGCATAGGAATTAGTTCATATTTTTTTAATCTATAGTGCGGCCCCCCAACAGTCTGAGGGACCGTGAACTGGCCCCCTGTCTAAAAAGTTTGAGGACCCCTGCCCAAGAGGGTTAAGGCAGTGCTGGAAAATAATGGTGGCCACACAAAAAATTGAAACTTTGAGCCCAATTCGGACATTTTCACTTGGGGGTGTACTCACTTCTGTTGCAAGCAGTTTAGACATCAATGGCTGTGTGTTGAGTTATTTTGACAGCAAATTTACACTGTTATACAAGCTGTACACTCACTACTTTACATTGTAGCAAAGTGTCATTTCTTCAGTGTTGTCACATGAAAACATATAATAAAATATTTACAAAAATGTGAGGGGTATACTCACTTTTGTGAGATATTGTATATATATCAAAATGTCCACAAACAAAAAAATCTTCAACCATCCCAATACAATCATAAATTTATCTGGGTAAAAACAGGTGATATACTTTAATGTGCTGGATACTCATGCCTTTATAGCTAGATTGATATACCATTGCTTCAAAGCATTTATTTTCAGTGCTGCAAAGTTCAGTTTGTAAAGATTTTTGTTTGATGGTTGTTCTGCTTTTTTTGCTGAAAATTGTATTGTTTGTCTAGATGACAGATTTTGCAATTTCAACAAAATTAGATACTGAAGCTGAGAAAAATATGTGTATCCAATGACATACTATATACCCTTAGAGATAATACTTCTTTTCAAAATATATCATTACCTTTCTATCTCAACCAAGATTCTCAAGTTTGAAGTAAAAAGTTCTCACAAGTACCTAATAAATAGTTTCATCTCTAGGTAAAAAAAGGAATTTTTCTTTTTTGAATGCAGATTTTTACTACCGATGAGACTGGCAAACAGCTTCTGGACTCAAATAACTTCTATACAAAGTTATCAATACTCGCACTTTCTAAACAAAAATTTAATAGATAGCCCGCTATCTCCTGTGCAAAACCGACATTCACCTATGGCGGTTTGCACAGGAGAGCTGACCTGTCACAGTATAATGATGGCAGCTGGTCGGCAAGCGGTTAAAGCTGCTAATATGTGTAATGTTAAATTTGTTGTTAAACCTTCTTATGAATTGATTATGCAATTAAAACGAGAGCCAGGTTGTGCAACAGTGACACCTAAACCTGATACAACATAAGTTTAGAGACTAGAAATTATGAGACCACAACATAGAAATCATACTTAAAATTGTTCATAGCCAGAGGGGCCTTTGAAAATGTCAAAAAAGACAAAACAGTGTCTAGATCAGGGGTCAGGCTCGAAAACCAATTGCTATAGCAGTAGTGGGATTACCACTGACCAGCAGGATAGGTACACAGGCAGTCATCCTGGCAGAAGACGCTCACCTGAAGTGCGGAGTCTAAATACTAACTAGTGTTCACCAGAGCTCCTGATGGTGGAGATGGATTTTGCTGCATGTTAGTACCAGGTCGCGGTCCTCAGGATCACCAGGAGGTGAGCAAGCTGGGGTCCAGTAGTGGATAAGCAGGTAAGGGTCAAACAGAAGCATAGTCAATAAACAAGCCAAAGGTCAGTAACGAGTAGTTGCAGGTTTGGATCAGGCAGAGGCGTAGACAAGGAACAAGCCAAGGGCCGATAACGAGTGCTAGCACAATATGGACAGCAGCAGGTAAGACAAGACAAGAGCAAGATACTGGCTGAAGAGAGCACAATAATCTGGCAAACAGGAAGTGCAGAGACATAGCTTAAATCAGGAAGCTCATAGGAAGAGCAAATAAATCAAGATTCAAGACAAACAAGATTCAAGGCAGGATTATCCAAGAAATTGTTCAAGGAACTGTCCAGCATTCAGGGTGGCTCAACAAGAAAAGTTACTACCAGATGCAAGTAGAGGTTCTAGGTTCAAAACCCAGTCCCTGACAGTTGGGCTTTGAAGGTTCCGTTAAAATTTTAAATGGTTTTATATGGATTTTTTTCAATGAATTACTATCTGGTTGAAGTCTTGTTTAGTGTCTCTTCTATGAAATTCCAGGAACTTGGATGGGATCAGTGGAAAAAAAGCAGGAGAACCTCGGACACTGTGTATAAGTGGGGTTGGACAGGTTTTTGAATAATACAGTAAAGCCGGTGTTAGGAGATTCTGAATTCGATTTGTACTACCTTAACGTGGTCAAACAGTTCTTGTTAACCATAACTAACATGGGAGCCCAGTAAGGAGATCACTTAGAGTGGAAGAACACAGCTAATGGAAGAGCTTGGTGTATTATCACATCAGTGCATTACTACATTAGCTGGCAGTAGCCAAAGTATAAAGCAGGCAAATGATAACTGATGATCAACAGTAATGATGGCCACGAAAGAAGAACTGAATCAGTTGGTATAGAATACGTGGCTGATCGTTGGATAAAGTAGTACATGCTGCAGATCAGCAGTACTTTAATTCTTAAAAGGGAGAAGAAATCTTTATTAAGACCATTAGATCATGTAACTTGTGTTTTTAATTCTAATGCCGTGTACACACGGGTGGACTTTTTGACTGGACTGGTCCGACAGACCGAATCCGGCGGACAATCGACCATGTGTGGGCTCCATCGGACCTGCAGTGGACTTTTTCGGTCAAAAATCTGACAGACTTTAGATTTGGAACATGTTTCAAATTTGTCCGAAGGACTTGAGTCCGGTCGAAAAATCTGCTTGTCTGTATGCTAGTCTGACGGACGAAAACCCACGCTAGGGCAGGCAGTGGCTACCGGCTATCAACTTCCTTATTTTAGTCTGGTCCTACGTCATCACGTACAAATCCGTCAGACTTTGGTGTGATCGTGTGTAGGCAAGTCCGTTCGCTCAAAAGTCCATCGGAAGTCTGTCAAAAGTCAGTCGAAAGTCCGTCGGAAAGTCCGTCGGACCAGTCCAGTCGAAAAGTCTGTCCGTGTATACGCAACATAAGAGGTGTTGTTTTAGCACATTTTTTTAAGAGAAAAAATGTCTTCACTACTCGACCCCTCAATTTGGAGACACTAGTGGTTGGAATCCTTGAATTGGCTGGCCATGGCAATATCACTAGCACTGTTTTGATAAGTAGCTTGCTGTTATCATTCTTGGACGCAGTCAGATGGTTGTCTGTTCATAAAATGTTGAGAGGTGAACTAAACCCAGGACCGAAATGAGCAATAGAAAATGTATAAAGTTAACATAAAATAATAGCATTAACCGAAAATGTCTTATTCTCTTCAGGTAAACCTGTTTGCTGGTATACCTTTAGCTCTTAAAAACATAATTGTTTTAGTTTTTTATTATGAGAAAATAATACATGAGAAAAAGTCAGTTAATTGTGCCCAGTTGGTCTTAATTTATGTATTATACAATAGCGTTTCACTATTTCTTTTATTTCACTGAAAAACAATTATAAAAAACAATTATAAAGGAGATCAATTGCTGCTTCTTCTGAAACATTTCAGAGCAGTATCAGAACATGGTGCTTTGCAGGGGACTCTATTGTGTAATTACATATGATTTGATAATGTGGGTAATAGCGCAGAATACAGAAAGCTATTTTCCAACAATTATGTGCATTGGAAGGGATGCTGATCAAGACAGCACATAGCAAATTGATTTACATTAAACTACACATCATTTGTTTTGTTCTTATCACGGTTTGTCTACCAGATTTGAGTTCTAGTAATGACAGAATGCAAGAAAAAAAAAAAAAAACAAAACAATTAGGGGCTGTGTTAGGATAAAATTATGTTTGTCATTGTTTTCTTGTCTTCTAAAGGAACAAGCTTCAGTGCTGTCATTATCATTGCTCATCCTTGCTTCATTAGTTACTAAGTCACCAGGTGAAAGGCTGCAAAAGGAGCTAATAGATTTCAGACATTTGCGAACACAGCCAGAACTGCACAGGTACCAGAGATTACACATTTACTGGACAAAATAGGCCAGTACCACAGGGCTTTCTTAATGAATGGTCACACCTGGGCACTCCATGATCAGGGTCAGGACAAGGGGTGGGGACAGGTGCTGTGTTTGGGGGAGGGGGGGTGCATTGATGATTTGGCTGCTCATGCTGCTCTTCTTTTTTTTTAATTCTTTTTGTTGAAATTTTCATAATAACATTAAAAACATAGAAAACAGTAGTCAGCACTACAATACACTAGCACCAGTACAGCTCCAGACCATAATAGTGACCAGTTTCTTGTAAAAAGGTAAATAAGGAAAACAAAGTATGCATTTGCAGAATCAAATCACATTACCCCAGGGATACCAACAGTTATTGAACCAGGTGCTCACCAAGGCCTGCATATAGGGGACAGTAGCTCACAAAATGAGTACACCCCCCACATTTTTGTAAATATTTTATTATATCTTTTCATGTGACAACACTGAAGAAATTATACTTTGCTACATTATAAAGCAGTGAATGTACAGCTTGTATAACAGTGTAAATTTGCTGTCCCCTCAAAATAACTCAACACACAGCCATTAATGTCTAAACCGCTGGCAACAAATGTGAGTACACCCCTAAGTGAAAATGTCAAAATTGGGCCCAATTAGCCATTTTCCCTCCCCGGTGTCATGTGACTCGTTATTGTTACAAGATCTCAGGTGTGAATGGGGAGCAGGTGTGTTACTATATATGTGCACTGTGATAGCGACAATGTGATGGGGATGGCCTGATGTATATGGGAACTGTGATGGGGATAAAATGTGGGTGAGATTACTGTGCTAACCAGAATAATGAAAATAAAATTAAAGCAACTAACACAACAATGGACAAATTGAAACAGACTATAGAATAAAGTGTAGCGCTGAAACTGAAAGTGAATGAATATTACAACAATGCAATAAAATGTGATATGCAAAAATTCTAACACACAAATATATCAATAAAGTGCATGATGAGCATGGAACAGTGAATCCACGATAAAGTGCATGTGTGCAAATTCATGCAAATATAGCTAAACAAGCCAAATAAGAAGTAAATGTCACTGAATGGTGAAACAAAATGAGTCCAATGAAGAAGCAAATGATGACACAATATGCTGAATGATCCACACTGGGAGAAGACTCAGCGGTGCATTCCAATTCTGAAATGGATGGCAGATGGAATACCCACAACAGCAATGAAATCACCAGGGATGATGCGTCCTCCACCTTGGGGTAAGGGGTGAACACTCTTACCGGAAAATGTGGACTCACCTGCCAGCGGCAGTGAGTCAATCAAGCTGAAGAGAACGGGAACTGTAACTCCGATGCTGAACACTGGAAATCCGGAGACTGTAAACTCACCTACCAGCGGCAGTAAGTCAATCGAAAGGAAGCAGATGGAAACTGGAACTCCGGTGTTGGTCACTGGAAATTCTGACAATGTGCACAAATGCTCTCATCCGATGAGGACATGGGGATCATAAGAAGAGAAATGCCTCCATATGGTGTAGGTCAAACGGATGCATTTATTAAAATAAGTACAAACATCAAAGATGTGTACATAAAATCTGTGATCACAGTAAAAAGCAATGTGAGGAGCTAGGCAACTAGGGGTGTACTCACTTTTGTTGCCAATGGTTTAGACATTAATGGCTGTGTGTTAAGTTATTTTGAGGGGGCAGCAAATTTACACTGTTATACAAGCTGTACACTCACTACTTTACAATGTAGCAAAGTGTCATTTCTTCAGTGAAAAAAAATATATAAAACACAAAGCGCTGTGATGCTAAATAGCTGATAATTACACATAAAACCAAGTGAGGCTGCTATCAAAAGAGAGTGTTTTCAGAGTCACTTAAAAAGATTAAATAATGATATTTGAAGCGCTTCACAATGTGCATAACAAATGAATATATATGAATAAATATAAATAAATAAATATAAATACTCAAATAAATCCAGCGGTGAATAAAAATTCCTAAAAAATCCAGCAATCAAAATAGTGTAAAATTAAAAAATTAGTGCCACCAAATGTGTAAAAAAATCCACATAAAAAATCAACATAAAAATAAATATATAGGGATGTATTCAGAAGGTTCAATTATACAAGTGTAGAATGCGATTGGTATAAAGCTTTGATCCGGTCCCACTAGCAAAACTGTTTAAAAACACTTGCTTAATTAAGGTGCTCATTGACATTTATAGTAACAATGTTTCTTTTGCTTCTGTTCACAACCAATGTGAGAATCATAAACAGATCTCATTTGACAAGCAGATAAGAGAAAAAACCAATCATTGTGCAATGGTTAGGATACCAAGGTACACAGGCAAACTTCAATCCACTCACGTGTGCCTTATAATGATAAGGCATATGCAGGTTTTACTATAGCAGTCAGCCGCCTTAGACAGGAGCAGATTCACTGCAGTACACTGTGTGATACTGCTGATCTGCACAGAGCGTCCTTGGCTCCTCCCACGCGTTGCATCACAGTCACGTGACTTTTTCAAGGATCACCTTAATTAAGCAAGTGTTTTTAAACAGCTTTGCTAGTGGGACCGGATCAAAGCTTTATACCAATCGCATTCTACACTTGTATAATTGAACCTTCTGAATACATCCCTATATATTTATTTTTATGTTGATTCTTTATGTGGATTTTTTTACACATTTGGTGGCACTAATTTTTTAATTTTACACTATTTTGATTGCTGGATTTTTTAGGAATTTTTATTCACCGCTGGATTTATTTGAGTATTTATATTATTTATTTATATTTATTCATATATATTCATTTGTCATTTCTTCAGTGTTGTCACATGAAAAGATAGAATAAAATATTTACAAAAATGTGGGGGGTGTACTCACTTTTGTGAAATACTGTATATGGGCACTGCGATAGCGACAATGGGGACACCTGATGTAAGGGGACACCTGATGTATGGAGACATTGTGATAGGTGAACCTGATGTTTGGGGACATCTGATGTATGGGGGCGCTGTGATGAGGACACCTGATGCAGGCTGGTAGGGGCCCCAGCGCATTACTTTGCCCAGGGGCCCATGATGCTATTAAGATGGCACCTGATATATGGGGAAGCTGTGATTGGGGAACCTGATGTATTGGGACACTGTGATGGGGAATCCTGATGTTTGGGGACACCTGATGTATGGAGACATTGTGATAGGGGAACCCGATGTTTGGGGAAACACTGATATATGGGGGCATTGTGATGGAGACACCTGATGAAGGCTGGTAGGGGCCCCAGTGCATTTCTTTTCCCTGGGGCCCATGATGCTATTAAGATGGCACTGGGGAGTGAATATCCCTACTAGGAGCACAGACAGCAATAAATACCCAACAGGGGTTCTAGGGCAGTTCATAGATAAGTCCGTTTTTTTTGTTTAACCAGAGGTTTGAAAGAAAAAAAAAAACATGATTCCCCCTTCCACACACTTGATGCAGATGGTGGATTCCTCTTCCCCAAGCTATTGTATTCTGACAGCAGAGAGACTTTCCCACCATCAGATTAGAATGATCAGCATTGCAGGCTAAAGCTAGCAGTGCTGATCAAGTGGGGAAAATCCGACAGGGTTGCCCAAAAAATTAATAGATTCACTTCTGTACAACCTCCTTGCTCATACTGTACATGGATCTAAATTCGGGCAGTCCCTGCTGAATAGGCTGAATTTTGATCCATGTAGTGCTGACTTTATACCTCTCCACGCTATTTAAAACAAAAAAAAGTTCTGCATACTTTAAGTTAACATCCTATACTTAAAGAGGTTGTAAACCTGTGAAAAAAATCCCCCCCCCAAAAAAAAACCCTGCAAGACAAAGACATAATGAGCTAGTATGTATTGCATACTATCTTATTATGAAATACTTACCTTAAAACTAAGCTGTTGCAGCACACCACTGTCACAGGCGACATATTTCCTGGAGCTTCTTCCGGGTTTGCGGGCTTCAGCGCTGTGATTGTCCCAAGCCGCGATGACGTCACTCCCGCGCATGCGTGGGAGCTGCCGGTTACAGCATGGGCTCGGAAGGAATGGCATTCATGGGCTGTACCTTCAGAGCGCATACGCCAGTGATGTCACTGGCTGCATGCACTGGAAATATCTCCTACACTGTACAGGTTTAAGAGATATTTTCAATACCTATAGGTAAGCCTTATTATAGGCTTACTTATAGGTAGAAGTTTGCAGAGGAAGTTTACCTTCTCTTTAAGCTGGTCATGCACACATAGAGCTCTTTCATTCAGCCTATTGGCAGAATGTAAGAGGTCCAACAGAATCCTCCATCCATGCAAAAAAAAAGTGCAGATGGAGGAATCGCTCCTGACGGCTATTGTGTCCTGACTACTGGTCAGTAGTTATGAGTTATGACCAGGGCTTTTTTTCAGGGGGAACTTGGTGGAACTCAGTTCTACCACCTCTGGCTCAGACCAATCACTTGTAAACACAGAAGTCCAGTTTCTGTGTTTACAAGTGACAGATCTGCACTCTGTATGTAATGCAATCCTGGTATTCAATGCCCCTTTAAGACCCTCCTACTGTTCGTGAAATTTGACTGACCACACCCACTATTTCATGTGATTTGGAGGGTGTGTGTAGGGGGAGGGGTTTTGGGGGGTCGTGGTTGAGTTCCAGCACCTATTGTTTGAGAAAAAAAGCCCTGGTTATGACCACTATTTATGAGTCAGCTGACTCACTTAAAAAACGCACTTCAAATGCAGTTGATATATTGAGGCTGATTTACTAATGACATTGAGAATGTTCAGTCCTCTCACCACTCCAGCGCTGTCCTGGCTTCTGCCTTGCTTCTATCACTTCCTGCTTTCACGGGAGAGAGCAGTGGGAGCCATAGGCTTCTGCTCCTGTCAGTCAAACTCCTGTGAGGAGAGTGCATGGCTTACCATTTCTGTGTGTGTCTATGGACACACATAGCCTGGCTCAGAGCATGCACACACAGATGCCTGCTTAGCATCCAGCTTACCAACTGGAGGGAAGATAAGTGGACAGCACTAGCAGGGGACTGCCAGAAGATATGGTAAGGGGGCTCTCTGTGCAATATCGTTGCAAAGAGCAAGTAAGTACACCCTCCTTTTTACTTTAACAAAAAAAAAGAAGCCTATACTGCTGAACACTGCCTCAATGAAGAGAAATCAACAGCTAAAGTTTCTTTCATGAACCATCACTTCAAGGAATGTCACTCTCCTGGCCCTTTGTTACTCTCACTGGTTTCTCCCACCAACCCTAAGATCACTATAGGACACATTGGGTTTGGCGAATTAGGTGAATATTTACTATCTTCTTTACAGCTTTACAGGTTCTAAAGCCTAAACATTTTCTACCTTAACCGCTTTCCGACCGCCTCACGACGATATACGTCGGCAGAATGGCACGGGCAGGCAGAATCACGTACCTGTGATCAGAGGTGAGGGGGAGGCCATCCATTCGTGGCCCCCCTCGCGATCACTCCCGGCCAATGGGATCATTCCTCTGCTGCTGTATAGTAAACAGCAGCAGAGGAAGTGATGTCATTGCTCCTCAGGCTCAGTATTTTCTGTTCCGGCGCCAAGGAGAGAAGACATAAAACACAACACACACACAGTAGAACATGCCAGGCACGCATGGGCCCGACGCTGCGTTTCATGGACTTCAATCCACTCTTCAGGAGTCGGATGCATCTAAATTCTATAAAAAATGTATAAAAAAATTGGTCAATGTGTGTTTGATGCATCAAAGGTGGGCCCGACGCTGCGTTTCATGGACTTCAATCCACTCTTCAGGAGCCGGATGAAATACATTTATACTTTTTTTATAGAATTTAGATGCATCCGGCTCCTGAAGAGTGGATTGAAGTCCATGAAACGCAGCGTCGGGCCCACCTTTGATACATCAAACACACATTGACCAATTTTCAGATGTTTTTTACTTCACATGACTTTTATCTTGCTTGGGGGATTAAGATGCATAATTGTACCTACCCATGTCCCATGGTTGTATATACATAGATTTACTGTTTATATGCGATTATTTTATGTATAATGTTTGCAGTGCATTTTTATGCCATGTTGATCATTGGTCCTTAATAAACATACATATGTTTGCACCTCTGTGAGTGTGATTGGGCTGCATCATGCGCACCTCATTTAAAGTCCCAACCTCCCCCCCTCTTTTTCATGATATTAAGGATGGGGGCACAAACCTTCCCTTGCGTCCCAATTAAAGTCCTAAGTTCGCTTTTCCCCCCATTGCTTGCATTGATTAGGGATGGAGGTGCTCATGATTGTAGCCCATCACTCTCTTATGGCGGATTCCTACCGGGTCCGGCCATAATTCAGCATGCTTTATATGAAACGTTCACTGCACTGACAGTTTACATATTTTGATCTTTAACTACTTTATATATATTTTTTACTCCCTGTGGCCAGACTGGGTCTGTGTGACTCATTGTCGGTGGGTGGGCAGATGTCCTGTTTCCCGGGAGCTGCGATGCATGCTGGTGTCCGCCCTCCTACCTCCCCTCCACAGGGTTGGGGGTGGGTGGCTGGGCGGATCTTTCCACTGTGCATCGGCGCCACGCCCCCGGCACTGTGCATGTGACTTCCTTGTTTGGGCGTCGCACACACAGAAGTCTGGTATATCAGCTGGGCTGACATGTGGTGAGCTCCTCTGGCGTTTGCCGAGGTTTTGCTCCACTGTGTTGTGCCTGCGTGACGCTGAGGGGGAGCTGATGTTCCATGCTGGGGCTGCATCTCACTCCCTGCTTCATGGTATTCAGAGATGGTGCTGATACAACCTATGTACACCCTGACCTTCTCCCATCTATGTGGCTTCAAATATCACATGCATTTTCAAGGTAATCTTCCAGGTGCTTTTTTCAATCACCTTGGTGATATCTGCAGCTTATACCATCTTGTTTTTTGTTACTTGTATCATCATAGATACATTTTATATATTTTCTACATTATAGAAGTCCCCTCCACTGCGGGGTGTTGGTGTGTGCGGCCCGGTGTTCCTCGTTGAGGTCCCCCTCTCAGCTCCCGGGCCAGGCTCCATGGCTCACCCCTGGCTTTGTTTTGTCGCACGGTCCCAGTTTCGGCTATCATGTGAGTAACCTTTTTGGAATGGCCCATTATGCCCAGTTTCCCCCTTTTCTGCTGATTTTGTTAGACCCATGAAACTATATTGCTTTTTATACATTTTTTTATAGAATTTAGATGCATCCGGCTCCTGAAGAGTGGATTGAAGTCCATGAAACGCAGCGTCGGGCCCACCTTTGATGCATCAAACACACATTGACCAATTTTCAGATGTTTTTTACTTCACATGACTTTTATCTTGCTCGGGGGATTAAGATGCATAATTGTACCTACCCATGTACCATGGTTGTATATACATAGATTTACTGTTTATATGCGATTATTTTATGTATAATGTTTGCAGTGCGTTTTTATGCCATGTTGATCATTGGTCCTTAATAAACATACATATGTTTTCACCTCTGTGAGTGTGATTGGGCTGCATCATGCGCACCTCGTTTAAAGTCCTCCCCCCCTCTTTTTCACGACTTTGAGTGGTTATACCAGAATGATGCCTGCAGGTTTAGGTATCATCTTGGTATCATTGTTTTCAGCCAGCGGTCGGCTTTCATGTAAAAGCAATCCTAGCGGCTAGTTAACCTCTAGACTGCTTTTACAAGCAGTGGGAGGGAATGCCCCCCCCCACCGTCTTCCATGTTTTTCTCTGGCTCTCCTGTCTCAACAGGGAACCTGAGAATGCATCCGGTGATTCAGCCAGCTGACCATAGAGCTGATCAGAGACCAGAGTGGCTCCAAACATCTCTATGGCCTAAGAAACCGGAAGCTACGAGCATTTCATGACTTAGATTTCGCCGGATGTAAACAGCGCCATTGGGAAATTGGGAAAGCATTTTATTACACCGATCTTGGTGTGGTCAGATGCTTTGAGGGCAGAGGAGAGATCTAGGGTCTACTAGACCCCAATTTTTTCAAAAAAGAGTACCTGTCACTACCTATTGCTATCATAGGGGATATTTACATTCCCTGAGATAAAAATGATTAAAAAAAAATATGAAAGGAACAGTTTAAAAATAAGATAAAAAAGCAAAAAAAAATAAAGAAAAAAAAAGCACCCCTGTCCCCCCCTGCTCTTGCGCTAAAGCGAACGCAAGCGTCAGTCTGGCGTCAAATGTAAACAGCAATTGCACCATGCATGTGAGGTATCACCGCGAAGGTCAGATCGAGGGCAGTAATTTTAGCAATAGACCTCCTCTGTGAATCTAAAGTGGTAACCTGTAAAGGCTTTTAAAGGCTTTTAAAAATGTATTTATTTTGTTGCCACTACACGTTTGTGCGCAATTTTAAAGAATGTCATGTTTGTTATCCATGTACTCGACCTAAGATCATCTTTTTTATTTCATTAAACATTTGGGCAATATAGTGTGTTTTAGTGCATTAAAATTTAAAAAAGTGTGTTTTTTCCCCAAAAAATGCGTTTGAAAAATCGCTGTGCATGTGAAAAAAAAATGAAACACCCACCATTTTAATCTGTAGGGCATTTGCTTTAAAAAAATATATAATGTTTGGGTGTTCAAAGTAATTTTCTTGCAAAAAAAAAAAATTTTTTCATATAAACAAAAAGTGTCAGAAAGGGCTTTGTCTTCAAGTGGTTAGAAGAGTGGGTGATGTGTGACATAAGCTTCTAAATCTTGTGCATAAAATGCCAGGACAGTTCAACCCCCCCCCCCAAATGACCCCATTTTGAAAAGTAGACACCCCAAGCTATTTGCTGAGAGTCATGTTGAGTCTATGGAATATTTTATATTGTGACACAAGTTGCGGGAAAAAGACAATTTTTTTTTTGCACAAAGTTGTCACTAAATGATATATTGCTCAAACATTCCATGGGAATATGTGAAATTACACCCCAAAATACATTCTGTTGCTTCTCCTGAGTACGGGGATACCACATGTGTGAAACTTTATGGGAGCCTAGCCGCGTACGGAACCCCGAAAAGCAAGCACCGCCTTCAGGCTTTCTAAGGGCGTAAATTTTTGATTTCACTCTTCACTGCCTATCACAGTTTCGGAGGCCATGGAATGCCCAGGTGGCACAACCCCCCCCCAAATGACCCTATTTTGGAAAGTAGACACCCCAAGCTATTTGCGGAGAGATATAGTGAGTATTTTGCAGACCTCACTTTTTGTTACAAAGTTTTAAAAATTGAAAAAAGAAAAAAAAACATTTTTTTCTTGTCTTTCTTCATTTTCAAAAACAAATGAGAGCTGCAAAATACTCACTATGCCTCTCAGCAAATAGCTTGGGGTGTCTACTTTCCAAAATGAGGTCATTTGAGGGGGTTTGTGCCACCTGGGCATTCCATGGCCTCCAAAACTGTGATAGGCAGTGAAGAGTGAAATAAAAAATTTACACCCTTAGAAATCCTGAAGGCGGTGATTGGTTTTCGGGGCCCCGTACGCGGCTAGGCTCCCAAAAAAGTCCCACACATGTGGTATCCCCATACTCAGGAGAAGCAGCTAAATGTATTTTGGGGGGCAATTCCACATATGCCCATGGCTTGTGTGAGCAATATATATTTTAGTGACAACTTTGTGCAAAAAAAAAATTGTCACTTTCCCGCAACTTGTGTCAAAATATAAAATATTCCATGGACTCAACATGCCTCTCAGCAAATAGCTTGGGGTGTCTACTTACAAAATGGGGTCATTTGGGGGGGTTTTGTGCCATCTGGGCATTTTATGGCCTTCAAAACTGTGATAGGTAGAGAGGAATGAAATAAAAAATTTACACCCTTAGAAATCCTGAAGGCAGTGATTGGTTTTCGGGGCCCCGTACACGGCTAGGCTCCCAAAAAGTCTCACACATGTGGTATCCCCCTACAGCTGAATGTATTTTGGGGTGCAATTCCACATATGCCAATGGCCTGTGTGAGCAATATATAATTTAGTGACAACTTTTTGTAATTTTTTTTTTTTGTCATTATTCAATCACTTGGGACAAAAAAAATTAATATTCAATGGGCTCAACATGCCTCTCAGCAATTTCCTTGGGGTGTCTACTTTCAAAAATGGGGTCATTTGGGGGGGTTTGTACTGCCCTGCCATTTTAGCGCCTCAAGAAATGACATAGGCAGTCATAAAGTAAAAGTTGTGTAAATTCCAGAAAATGTACCCTAGTTTGTAGACGCTATAACTTTTGCGCAAACCAATAAATATACGCTTATTGACGTTTTTTTTACCAAAGACATGTGGCCGAATACATTTTGGCCTAAATGTATGACTAAAATTGAGTTTATTGGATTTTTTTTATAACAAAAAGTAGAAAATATCATTTTTTTCAAAATTTTCGGTCTTTTTCCGTTTATAGCGCAAAAAATAAAAACCGCAGAGGTGATCAAATACCATCAAAAGAAAGCTCTATTTATGGGAAGAAAAGGATGCAAATTTCATTTGGGTAGAGCATTGCATGACCGCGCAATTAGCAGTTAAAGCGACGCAGTGCCAAATTGTATAAAGTGCTCTGGTTAGGAAGGGGGTAAATCCTTCCGGGGCTGAAGTGGTTAAAGCGGGGTTCCACCCATTTAAAAGTCAGCAGCTACAAAAAGTGTAGCTGCTGACTTTTAATAATCAGACACTCACCTGTCCCACGGTCCAGCGATGTGGGTGCAGGAAGCCTCGCTCCTCTCCCCCTCCTCTCCACGGCGACAGCATTCTAACTGTGGGTGCCCGGCTGTGGCTTCACAGCCGGGTGGACACTGCGCATGCGTGCACCACTCTGAGTGCTGTGAATAGCCTGGCAATCTTCTGGGGCCTGTGATGTGTTCCAGAAGATTGCAGGGAGGGAGGGGGGAGAGGTGATCTTCCTTCTGGCGCCGCGGTACCAGGGGAGGAGGTGGGAGCTGGGTGCCTGTAAAAACAGGGTATCCCCCTCCCCCCAAAAAATGACATGCCAAATGTGGTATGTCAGGGGGTCACCAGCACTTAAAGCGGAAGTTCCATTTTTGGGTGGAACTCCGCTTTAATGCATTTCTTGCATTAAGGTAAAAAATGTTTAGGCATCAGCATCCCCCCTCACCACCCCCCACCCTTACTGTCTCACTGGCTTTGCTGGAGCACTGGGAGCCACTGGCTCCCACTACTGTCAATCAAAGCCAGTGATGGGAGAGGGCACACACAAGTGCCCCCATAGGAAGAAGCATCCTGTGGGGGCACTAAACAGTTAGGAGGGGCCAGGAGCGCCGGTGGGTGACCCATGAAGTAGAGGTTCGCAGCTGCTCTGTGCAATTCCATTGTACAGAGCAGGTAAGTATAGAGATGTTTGTTTTTTTAAATTACCTTTAAGTTTGGTGACAGGGTTGCTTTAGGGTAAGGCTGTACTAATAAACTGAAAAATATGTTCTCAATGAAAATCCATTATAATTTATTTTTAATGTCCAAAATACTCAAGTTTGATACATTCTTTAATAGTTCCAGCTATTATTCAGTGAGGCTAATTAGCTAATTAGAATGTTTTTCTTTTCAGTATTAACCTTTTTTCACCTTTTAAATTTCATCTTTTATTGGTTCTTTGTAAGTTATATTTTCTAACCTGCAGCTCATGGTGATAGAGACATATGTGAACATTTACCAACTATATTAAAAAATACAACAGGCAGACGGCATGTTAAATGGTCTCCTGCATAGCTTCTGAAGGTCTGTATAGAAGGTAACAGAAACATATTTGGCAGTATCCTTGAGACTTGCTTTAATGAGCAGTTGCCTGCAGCTTGTATTAAATATAAATATGCATCAGGCAAGCTTTTAGGCCCTGTGACGGATCTCGGATACCCCGGCTGGGCACCTCCGCCAGACCTGTGTCTCCTGTTCTCCAAACGCACCCGCAGCCGGTCGACTCGCCATAACCAGCCCTTAACCCCCAGTCACGTGGCAAACCACAAAGATGTTGGGGGTTAAACATGCAGAGCATAAACTGTTTATTAAGTACAATACATACACCTTTAAACACCGTTAGGTACACTCTTAGCCTTGTCATAGAGGGGATAGGGTAACAAAGAAGAACCAATGGAAACTTGACACTTGTATATTCAAACAACTACAGTTAAAACACACCAACGGATTATGACAAGCAGGCAGCCTCTCCTTACACATCCCCCCCTGGGATGTGTCTCCACACCTTTTGTCTACATGCCACGACCTAACATACTTAAACACAATAACAAGAGAAGGGATGGGGGAGAAGGGATGCAACTTACATAAAGACCTCATTACATTGCCATTTTGTCCCCAAGTCTCTCGTTCTCTGCTGGGCCATAGTCTGTGGGTAGGAGGCCAGCCCACAGCCTACTCCAAAACACTGAGTGACAGTGGGTTCTGTCACATTTCTCCCCTTTTAAAAACTGGCTGTCACAGACCTAGCCGGGACAGAGGCTGTTGGAGAGGACTGTATGCAAGCCTGTTGCCCACCGATTATGGGCCCTAGCATTTGGGGGAATGGTGCTCTCTGTGAGCTGTATGCCTGGGGACCCTGGGGTTGGTGTTACTTTGGATTCAGCTCCATGTCCCCCCAAAACACACAGACTCTGGAACCCGTTATATGCCATATTAGAATGATAAGACTGAATTATACTGTTGGGACACATCCTGTGAGGAGATGCTAATGTCATCATCTCCATTCACCTGTCTGATGTCAGCTATAATGGGTTTAATGTGAATAAGTTTAGTCTAGGTTCTAAAGGTATTCAACTCATTGTTGTTTGTTCTAATTAACCCTGTGTTGATGTTTATGGTAATGTGTGTTAATTGAATGAGCTGATCACATTGTCCTCTATACAATGTAGGAGACGGGACGACTCCTATTGGAGCTCATGTTAATTAGGTTAATTAGGTTATGTTTGTATTGTTAATTGTAATTAGCTCCAGCTATTGTGTTTATAATCCTGTGTGAAGCTCGGTGACCACAAGTCTGGGCAAAAGGTCATGTCTCAGCCACCTAGGCTGTATAAAGGATGAGATAATTAGCTCATGTTAATTAGGTTACGTTTGTATTGTTAGAGTAATCTTCGCCTGTGTATATAAGACTGTATTCTGGTTCTGAATAAAGTGAGTTCATGGTAGCAGTGAAGCAAGTGTCGCCTTGTCTTGATGCTCAGAGAGGTTGGAATATCTGTTATCTGTATACAGACTGGGAGGAAGTGGTATATGACGGAAGCACTCAAGCGGAGTGTGGGACGTTCCGTGACATTGGTGGCAAGCAGCGGGAAAGCTTCCTACAGTCTGGGGCATCCAAACTTCCATCTGGATCCAAGGTCCAGATAGCAGGAGAGGAGAGGTACAGATACCAGCCGCCATGGATGAGGAATTCAGAAGGAGGTTGCGAGAGATGCAGATACAGCACAGAGGACCAGTATCGGAGCAGGTCCTGCTGGGATGGTGTGATTCTATTCGCTGCAAACTCTGGAAGGAAGCGCTAGCCCGTGAGCAGCGACACCAGGGAAAAGTTCTCCCCTCCATCGAGGAAAGGTACTGGTCGCAGTACGGACTGCGGGTGCGGTTTTTGGGAGAAAAACCACACAAGAAGCAGACAGCTGAATTAAGCAGGCTGGTCTGGGCAGAGATAAAGCTGGATGAGAGCTACAGAGCCCTCCGGTGGCATGTATCCCAAGCATGTCCCTGGATAGCGGATGACAGCCCAACGGAAGGCTTAAGCTACGGCGGCTTGGGACTGTTGTTTGTGAAGCTGACAGGGGACCCTAACTTTGGGAGTGATTTGGAGCGGCGGGTGGACGAAATCATGGATTTCAGAGAAGGGCTACTGAACATTTTGGAAGTGCACTGGGCACAGGAAGATTTGGAGTTTCTGGCCGTTCAGGAATGGGAGCTAGAGATCGCCTACAGACGGCTGCTAGACATTGCTCAGTGCCAGGGCTGGGCTCCCTTTGCCTGGGACTATCAGGAAATACCAGCTGAAGATCTGGTAACTGAACAGAGGGTCCAAGACCTCTGTCCCACACTTTTACCAATTCCAGAGACTGGGGATTTAATAGACGTTTCTGTAGAGGAGGAACCACCTGGCAAACCCCCAGCAGAAGTGCTGGCAACCGGACAGAGGGTCCAAGACCTCTGCCCCACACCTGCAGCAATTGTGGAGGCTCAGGCTGAGAAGATGACAATCACTTCCCAGCAGCAGATACAGGGGGAGAAGGGAGAGGAGGTGTGTGTTGTCCCTCCCCAACAGTTGGCCAGGGCGGAGGAAGTGGGCTTTCCTCCCCAGCAAAGATCCGTGTACCTGGGAGACAGTACCATCGACATGTCGTCCCAGCAGCCAGATGAGGGAATGGAAAAGGAAGCAGCCGGCTCACCTCCCCAATGGCAGCTACACAGTTTGGGAGTGGAGGAAGCCAGCCTCCTGCCCCAACAGTTAGCCGGAGCAGAGGATGCGGAGTCCCCAGCAGAAGTGCTGGCAACAGGGCAGAGTGCTACCAACCTCTGCCCAGCACCGGCAACAACTACAGAGTTCCAGGAAGGCGGGGCAGTCGGCCTCCCTCTCCAACAGTTAGCCGGAACAGATGGTGTGGGGTTTCCAGCAGAAGGGCTGGCAACAGGGCCGAGGACTGCTGGACTCTGCCCTCAACTAACAGAGGATGGATTTCCTGTGAAGGTGGATGGGACTTCAGTCTCCACATGTATACTCCAGGGATGCTGGGCAGTGGGCCCAGATCCCCAACAGCATGACAGAGTGAGCCCAGACACCCTGTCCTCTCTCCAGCGGCAGATATGTTCTCTGAGAGAGGCAGAGGTTGGCTGGGTGAGTAATGCTTTGTTTGGAACAATTTATTTGGGGTACTGTGTGGGTACAGGCAGTAGAGGACTGGAGCTGTTTACTAACTTCAGAGTCAACCCGTCTGGGGTCTCCTCCTGTGTTAGTCTCCTGCCGAAAGGGGAGAAATGTCACAGACCTAGCCGGGACAGAGGCTGTTGGAGAGGACTGTATGCAAGCCTGTTGCCCACCGATTATGGGCCCTAGCATTTGGGGGAATGGTGCTCTCTGTGAGCTGTATGCCTGGGGACCCTGGGGTTGGTGTTACTTTGGATTCAGCTCCATGTCCCCCCAAAACACACAGACTCTGGAACCCGTTATATGCCATATTAGAATGATAAGACTGAATTATACTGTTGGGACACATCCTGTGAGGAGATGCTAATGTCATCATCTCCATTCACCTGTCTGATGTCAGCTATAATGGGTTTAATGTGAATAAGTTTAGTCTAGGTTCTAAAGGTATTCAACTCATTGTTGTTTGTTCTAATTAACCCTGTGTTGATGTTTATGGTAATGTGTGTTAATTGAATGAGCTGATCACATTGTCCTCTATACAATGTAGGAGACGGGACGACTCCTATTGGAGCTCATGTTAATTAGGTTAATTAGGTTATGTTTGTATTGTTAATTGTAATTAGCTCCAGCTATTGTGTTTATAATCCTGTGTGAAGCTCGGTGACCACAAGTCTGGGCAAAAGGTCATGTCTCAGCCACCTAGGCTGTATAAAGGATGAGATAATTAGCTCATGTTAATTAGGTTACGTTTGTATTGTTAGAGTAATCTTCGCCTGTGTATATAAGACTGTATTCTGGTTCTGAATAAAGTGAGTTCATGGTAGCAGTGAAGCAAGTGTCGCCTTGTCTTGATGCTCAGAGAGGTTGGAATATCTGTTATCTGTATACAGACTGGGAGGAAGTGGTATATGACGGAAGCACTCAAGCGGAGTGTGGGACGTTCCGTGACACTGGCTAACCAGGTCCTTGAACCTCAACTGATCTGGACCTGCGTTAGTCACCAACTACCACCCCAGGCAAACAGCAAAAGGAACAGTATGACTCTGGCGATGGGGAGCAAAACTGCACATACGGTCTCCCATGGATAAAAACAGCCGCTGCAGAGCCAGACCAGCTGTCCGCACTCCCGTGATCTGGGGCTGGGTTGCAGGTATTGGGGAGAGGTGAATAACCCTCTGCCCTGATGCCAGCGCTTCTGCTGGTAGGGAATGTAGGCTGGTAGTACTAAGCTGTTGGGGAGAAAGAGGTACTTGCTTTCCTCCCGGTGTAGTTACCAGCCACTGGGGAGGTATCTTGCAGGGACTATCTCCCAGACTCTTTGTCTCTTTTTCTGCTGCTGGGCAGAGACCAACAGCGCTCTGCCCAATAGTCAGCGCTTCTTCTAGGGGGACGGATACAAAGGCTGAGTTCAGCCACTGGAAAGGGGGAAGGGTTTTCTCCTCTCCCGGTTCTGTGACCAGCCGCCGGGGCGACTTCTGACAGGGCTGTCTCCCAAACCCTCCGAAAACATACTGAGGGCTGGGCGGAGGCCAGCAGCACTCTGACCCGTAGCCAGCGCTTCTGCTGGGGGGGATGAACACTGGGGTAGTGTCTATTTGCTGGGGAGAAAGAATTGCTTTCTTCACTCCCGGTGGGGATATCTGCTGCTGGGGAAACAGCTTAAGGAGGTCATCCCTCAGACTCCCCAGGTCTAACTCTGAGGGTGGGCAGAGGCCAGCGGCACTCTGCCCTATAGCCAGCGCTTCTGCTGGGGGGCTGAACACTGGGGTAGTGTTTAATTGCTGGGGAGGGAGAACAGCTTTCTCCACTCCCGGTGGGGATATCTGCTGCTGAGGAAACAGCTCATGGAGGTCATCCCTCGGACTCCCCGGCTCTAACTCTGAGGGTGGGCAGAGGCCAGCGGCGCTCTGCCTCATAGCCAGTGCTTCTGCTGGGGCACCGGATGTGATACTCTGGACTTACTGCTGATCACCATCTACCAGCCTTCCAGCGACCATCTCAACTCCCCCTTCTGAGACCTTCATGCTATTAGCTTGTCTCGCTGCCTGGGGAACCTCCGGTGCATTCCAGCATTCTAACACTTGCAGTGCCCTCTGTATCATTGTCGCTTCTTCCATTGCGGTTAGGACAGGAAAACATAGGGACACCCCCTGCCCCATTTCCTCCACATCTTTGCGACTGTCCACTACTTCTCCCGGACAGTCCCAGGCAACAGGAGCCATGTCTGGGCTGCTGATCACCATCAAATTGCCGCTTGTAGGCAATCTCGAGCTCCCATTCCTGCTTGACCAGGAACTCCAATTTCTCCAGGTCACACGCCTCTTCGGGGAGGTCCAGCACCTCATATCTGAACTCCAGTCTGTCTTCCAGCCAGCAAACTCACCATCGCTTCCAAAGTCTGGGCCTCCGTACATTTTTTGATGGAGCAGCCCCACGCTGCCATAGCCAACACCTTCTGTCAGGCTGCCATCTGCTGTACCTGGCCACAGTTGAGCTGTGAACCACCGGAGGGCTCTGTAGCTGGCGTCCAACCTCATCACCTCCCGGACCAATCTTCTGAGCTCCGTCTTCCACTTGTCTCGCAGTCGTTCCCTCAGGAACACCTCTCGCGAAGGTACTGCATCCAGTACATCTCTGTGGAGGAGGGAAGGCTCTTCCCCTGATGGTGCCAATCGTTGCTTAGCATCTCTTGCCAGAGTTGATGGTGGATCACATCCCCCCAGCCGAGCATGGTGCGCTCCGTCGCTGGTCCCCGATGTTGCTTCCGCATGCCTTGCAGCCTTCTCCTGAACTCTGCTCTCATGCTGGCTGGTCCCCGTACTGCTCCTTGGCGACTGCCCGGATCTTGAATCCTGGTGGTGGTTTGGATGTCCCGGACTGCAGGAGACATCCCACTGCTGCCATCACTGTGACGGATCTCGGATACCCCGGCTGGGCACCCCTGCCAGACCTGTGTCTCCTGTTCTCCAAACGCACCTGCCGCTGGAAGACTTGCCATAACCAGCCCTCAACCCCCCAATCACGACGCAAATCACAAAGGTGTTGAGGGTTAAACATGCATTTGCAAGTGGTGAGTCGGCTATAATTGAGCATTGGGTTGTGCCACATCCAATAATATAGAAAAGAAACAAAATCCCCTTGTGGTGGACTTTTAAGGCACAGAATCGTTTGAGAAAAATTAATCTAGTTTAAAAAATGTTTATTCAATATAATAAGTACAAAATATAAGAAAGACATAAAAAAGATGCAATAGAACAAATTTACAGTGCTGTCATCACAACATAGTACAAATAGTAAACCAGTAATTCTTGCACCCGACGTGTTTCGGAGCACATATGTGTATCTCCTATGTTGTGATGACAGCACTGTAAATTTGTTCTATTGCATCTTTTTTATGTGTTTCTTATATTTTGTACTTATATTGAATAATGATTTTTCAAACTAGATTAATTTTTCTCAAACGATTTCTGTGCCTTAAAAGTACACCACAAGGGGATTTTGTTTCTTTTCTAGGGTTAAACATGCAGAGCATAAACTGTTTATTAAGTACAAAACATTCAACTTTAAATACAGTTAGGGACACTCCCTTTAGCCTTGTCATAGAGGGGGTAGTGGACAAGGAAGAACCAATGGAAACTCGACACTTGTATATTCAAACAACTACAGTTGAAACACACCAAGGGATTACGATAAGCAGGCATCCCCTCCTTACACATCCCCCGCTGGGGTGTCTCCACACCTTTTGTCTATGTCCCATGACCTAAAATAATTAAACACAATAACAAGAGGGGGGATGGGGGGAGAAGGGATACAACTTACACAGAGACCTGATAACATTGCCATTTTGTCCCCAAGTCTCTCGTTCTCTGCTGGGCCATAGTCTGCGGGTAGGAGGCCAGCTCTCTGCCCCCTTCAAAAAATGGAGTGACTGTGGGTTCTGTCACGGCCCCTTTCACGCGATCGGCCCGCTTGGATCCTCCTGTCTGTTTTTCAGGCGGATTTGAGTGGGCCACCCTTTGACTTCTATGGGCAGGTGGATGTCAGCGGAGATGTGTCTGGTGACACCTGCCTGCCATCCAATCCGACAAGATCCGCTCAAAACAGACACACTATCCATTCACTATCCATCCAGCGGATCAGATGGGATTGGATGAAAACGGACAGGCTGTCCATTTTCATCTGATCTCCCCATAGAGAACAGTGGGGCTCTGACTGGTCCGTCCCTGCAGAGTATGCAGAGACGGACCTGTCATCCGTCTCCTCAGTGGAAATTAACAGAGCGATCCTATGCTGAGCTAGCGGAGTCCGTCCAGCGGATCCACCCCGTGTGAAAGGGGCCTTAGAGGATAGTATGATAGATAAGATTATGTCAGTCTGTAGTAAAAAGTTGATTACATGTATGTATGGTGCAAACTGTAACAACTACTATATATTTAAGCAGGATCATTTCCTAGGAAGTGAAGAAGAGCTTCATTTTGCTTTATCTCTGGTGAAAATGTAAATTTATATATTCATTTCTGCATTGTATTTCAATTATTATTAGCCTACCTATTAATCTGAATGATCTTGTGAAGATCCCTATGCATTTAGTCCCCTGAATTCTGTGACATGTAATCACTATGCCGGGTTGATGTGGGCACTGATGTGTCACGGAATTAGCAGAGCCTGCCTTCTGAACTACAGAGGCGAGAGGAGGAGTTTCAGGAGGTAGACTGATTTCAGTAATCACTGTTTGCAGATAGCAATGTACCATTGGATATGTAGTCCTTAGAGATTGAAAGTAAACAGCAGAGGAGAAGCTCCAAAGCATGCAGGGAATCCAGAAAGTTGTGGAGATGGCAAGTAAACAGGCAGCACTAATATCATTAAAAGATGATTTTTATCATTACAAGAAGCTTATATTGAATTGTCAAAAATAACTATTGTTTTGTATTTCAATTACAATGCTGATGTTATAAAATGAAAGTGGATGAAACAACCATGGAAATACTTTACCTTTGCAAAAAAAAAAAAATAGATAGCTCTGTGATGTTGCTTTTTTTTTTCTTAACAAAGGTTTATGTAGGAAAAAATATTGGTACATGTATTGATACAAAGTTGATATCCATAGTTTGTATACACAGAATTATACCATACACATGGTACTGCAGTGCCATCTTAAAAGCATCATGGACCCCTGGGCAAAGTAATGCACTGGTGTCCTTACCAGCCTGCATTAGGTGTCCCCATAACAGCGCCCCCATACATCAGGTGTCCCCAAACATCAGGATTCCTCATCACAGTGCCCCCTTGCATTAAACGTGCCCCTCCCCCGTTTGTACTCACAGACCACAAGTGTTGTTCCCACCTGCAATGAAGTCACTTCCTCTCCCATGCTGAAATTGAGCTGAGTTCTCAATACCAGCTCTTTTCTGCCCCCTGAAGGAGGGAAGAGAAGGCTGAACCTTCTCTCCAACAGAAGCCAGCCGCTGGCTGTGTAATAAGGCGTACACACGGCTCGGTCGGACTTTGTTCGGACATTCCGACAACAAAATCCTAGGATTTTTTCCGACGGATGTTGGCTCAAACTTGTTTTGTCTACACACGGTCGCACAAAGTTGTCGGAAAATCCGATCGTTCTAAACGCGGTGACGTAAAACACGTACGTCGGGACTATAAACGGGGCAGTGGCCAATAGCTTTCATCTCTTTATTTATTCTGAGCATGCGTGGCACTTTGTCCGTCGGATTTGTGTACACACGATCGGAATTTCTGACAACGGATTTTGTTGTCGGAAAATTTTATCTCCTGCTCTCCAACTTTGTGTGTCGGAAAATCCGATGGAAAATGTCCGATGGAGCCCACACACGGTCGGAATTTCCGACAACACACTCCGATCGGACATTTTCCATCGGAAAATCCGACCGTGTGTACGCGGCATAAGTGTATAAAAAGACTTCCAATTGCGTTGAATAAACAGAACAGTTATTTGGAAAGACGCTAAGTGTATCTTTTTGTGTCTGTTCCCTACTACAGTAGGTTATTATTAAATTAGAGCCACTAACCAATGTGAGGATAGGAATTGCCTATCTATAAAATTTCCAGGGATTCCCTCACTTTGGAGGGATATACTCCCACTTCTGTTTTAGCCAGGGGACAGGAAGTAAAAACAAATCTCCCCAACGGGATACAAATGAAAAAAAAATTATGGGTTTTAACTCTCTGATTTTTTTCTAAAAGCCAGTGATCCAAATCACCCCACAAATACCACTTTTTTCAACTGCACTCTCGCTTCCTGAGCAGTGCTGTTGATTAAAACAGTAGTCATGAAACATTTTAGATACTGGAGAGCTGGACTGCTTCTTTGTTTGAGAGCAGCAATCTAACTCTCCTATGCGCTATCAGCAGTAATTAGCACTTAGCAGTGTAAAAAATTAAAAGGGCCCAATATTTGTTATTGCATGTGCACTCTAACTGGATAAGGGGTTAAGTGGGATTTATTGTGGGCAAATGATCAAAAATAGAATGTAAAGCCAACTTATCTGTGCAAATATGTGTTATATATACACATACTACTGTATATGCATATAGTCATAATCTACATTAGGGAAATGTTTTTAAAGCTTTTTTTTTAATTTAACAGCTTAAGGACCAGCCGCCGCAGTTGTAGTGCGGCAGGTTGGATCCCCTGCGCGAATCGCCGTCATTGTATGTCGGCCACTTTAAGAGCTCAAGGGGGGCGCGTGCATGCCGTCTGAGGCGCGTGCACGCACCCGTGGCACGACGACAGAGCCGATGCGCATGCCCGATGGCCACAATGTCTGCTGTGGGCACACGCGATCGCTCTTGAGAGAGACAGAATGGAGATCAATCCATGTAAACAGACAGATCTCCGTTCCGTCAGGAGAGAGGAGACAGATCTGCTATTCATACTGATTATGAACAATCAATATATGCTCATTGCGATTTTTTTTTTACCAAAAATATGTAGAAGAATACATATCAGCCTAAACTGAGGAAGACTTTTTTTTGGGATATTTATTATAGCAAAAAGTATTTTTTGTTGATAACGTAAAAAAATAAAAACCACAGAGGCAATCACATACCACCAAAAGAAAGCTCTATTTGTGGGAAAAAAGGACATACATTTTGTTTGGGTACAGTGTTGCACGGCCACACAATTGTCAGTTAAAGCGATGCAGTGCCGTATCACAAAAAATGGCCTGGTTATTAAGGGGGATAATCCTTCCGATCCTTAAATGGTTAAAATACAATTTTTTAGAAATGTATATAGTGGGGACTTGTTCAAATTTTGGTCAGCTGTACATTTTTCCTATTTCTTGTTGGCCATATTTCCCTGCACTTTTTGTTCTGGTGACCAGCGATGAGCCGAACACCCCCCCCCCCCCCCCCCCCCATTTGCAGCAGAACAGGTTAAAAATTTGTTCGAACATACAAACACCGTTAAAGTCAATGGGACACGAATGTGAAAAATCAAAAGTGTCAATTTTAAAGGCTTATGTGCAAGTTTTTGCCATAAAAAGTGTTTAGGGACCCGGGTCCTGCCCCAGGGGATGTCAATGCAAAAAAAAGTTTTAAAAACGTCTGTTTTTTCGGGAGCAGTGATTTTAACCACTTGACCACTGGGCACTTAAACCCCCTTCCTAACCAGACCAATTTTCAGCTTTCGGTGCTCTCACACTTTGAATGACACTTACTCAGTCATACAACACTTTACCCATATGAAATTTTTGTCCTTTTTTTCACACAAATAGAGCTTTTTTTTGGTGGTATTTAGTCACCGTTGGGTTTTTTATTTTTTGCGCTAAAAAAGAAAAAAGACTGAAAATTTGGTAAAAAAATGAATTTTTCTTTGTTTCTGTTATAAAATTTAGCAAATTAGTAATTTTTCTTTGGAAATTTTGGCCAAAATTTATACTGCTACATATCTTTGGTAAAAATAAGTACAACTTGGTGTATATTATTTGGTCTTTGTGAATGTTAGAGAGTCCAAAAGCTATGGTGCGAATGTCTGAAAATTGATCACACCTGAAGTACTGACGGCCTATCAAATTTCTTGAGACCCTAACATGCCAGAAAAGTACAAATACCCCCCAAATGACCCCTATTTGGAAATAAGACATTCCAAGGTATTTGAAAAGATGCATGGTGAGTTTTTTTGAAATTGTCATCTTTTCCCACAATTCTTTGCAAAATCAAGATTTTTTTTTTTCTTTTTTTTTTTTCACAAAATTGTCATATTAGAAGGTTATTTCTCACACACAGCATATGCATACCACAAATTACACCCCAAAACACATTCTGCTATTACTCCCGAGTATGGCGATACCACATGTGTGAGACTTTTACACAGCGTGGCCACATACAGAGGCCCAACATGCAGGGGAGCACCTTCAGGCGTTCTGGAGTACCCAGGCCAATTCTGACATTTCTCTCCTACATGTAAAAATCATCATTTATTTGCTAGAAAATTACATAGAACCCCAAAACAATATATATATTTTTTTAGCAAAGACCCTAGAGAATACAATGGCGGTTGTTGCAACTTTTTATCTCACACGGTATTTGCGCAGCAATTTTTCGAACGCGTTTTTTGGGGAAAAAAAACAGTTTTGTGCTTTAAAAAAAAACAAAACATTAAAGTTAGCCCAATGTTTTTGCATAATGTGAAAGATGAAGTTACACCGAGTAAATAGATACCTAACATGTCACCCTTCAAAATTGCACACGCTCGTGGAATGGTGCCAAACGTCGCTACTTAAAAATCTCCATAGGTGACGCTTTAAAATTTTTTACTGGTTACATGTTTTGAGTTACAGAGGAGGTCTAGGGCCAAAATTATTGCTCTCGCTCCAACGTTCGCAGTGATACCTCATATGTGTGGTTTGAACACCGTTTTCATATATGGGCGGGACTTACGTAAGTGTTCGCTTCTGCATGTGAGCACACGGACAGGGGCACTTTAAATTTTTTTTTTTTTTTTTTATTGTTTATTTTACTTTATTTATTTTAGTTTGACACTTTTTTCCCCCAAAAAAATTTTTTGATCACTTTTATTTCTATTACAAGGAATGTAAACATCCTTGTAATAGGAATATGGCATGACAGGTCCTCTTTACAGTGAGATATGGGGTCAATAAGACCCCACATCTCACCTCTAGGCTGGGAAGCCTGAAAAAAAAACAAAAAAAAAAAACGATCTTGGCTTCGATCTAGCGGTGAGTCGGTAGAAGCACCGGAGGGTGGCGGGAAGGGGGGGGCGTCCCCTCTCGCCTCCCATAAGAACGATCAAGCAGTGGAACAGCTGCTATGATCATTCTTATGGTGTAGGAAATCGCCGGCTGAAAAAGCTGATATCTGAATGATGCCTGTAGCTGCAACCATCATTCAGATATCCCCGCTCAAAGTCAAGGACGTCATATGACTGTGGGCGGGAACTGGTTAAAAATTGCAGAGTATTGCAGAGTATTGCAGGGTATATTGCAGGGTAGTGCCGGGTATATTGCAGAGTAGTGCCGGGTATATTGCAGAGTAGTGCGGGGTATTATGCAGAGTATTGCAGGGTTATTATGCAGAGTATTGCAGAGTATTGCAGGGTATTATGCAGAGTATTGCAGGGTATTATGCAGGCTATTATGCAGAGTATTGCAGGCTATTATGCAGAGTATTGCAGGCTATTATGCAGAGTATTGCAGGGTATTATGCAGAGTATTATGCAGAGTATTATGCAGAGTATTATGCAGAGTATTGCAGAGTATTATGCAGAGTATTGCAGAGTATTATGCAGAGTATTGCAGGGTATTATGCAGAGTATTGCAGGGTATTATGCAGAGTATTATGCAGAGTATTATGCAGAGTATTGCAGGGTATTATGCAGAGTATTGCAGGGTATTATGCAGAGTATTATGCAGAGTATTGCAGGGTATTATGCAGAGTATTATGCAGAGTATTATGCAGAGTATTGCAGGCTATTATGCAGAGTATTGCACGGTATTATGCAGAGTATTATGCAGAGTATTGCAGGGATGGCTGAGCATGGAGGGATGGATGGATGTGACAGCAATTGTCACTGAGCACCGCTGTGGGCACTACACATGCAGCCCACAGCGGTGCTGCCATCCGATCCCTCCCCCTCTCCTCTCACACTGTACCGATCGGTACACAGAGGGGAGGGAGGAACCGGCGTCATGACATGACGCCGGTCTGTTGACATGTGATCGCTCCGTCATTTGACGGAGCGATCACATGGTAAACGGCCGCGATTAGCGGCCGTTTACCGTGATCCGTGATGCGCCGGGTCCTATGGACCCGGCGGTCACGGAAGTTCTCGGGTGCGCGCCCCAGGGGGCGCGCGAGAGCAGTATTCTGGGAGGACGTCCATGGACGTCCACCCAGAACTAGCCGACCGCGCTGTAGACGTCTTTCGACTATGGCCCGGTCGGCAAGTGGTTAATAATGCTTAATGTGAAACAATAAAAATGAAATATTCCTTTAAATATCGTGCCTGGGTTGTGTCCTTAGTATGCCTGTAAAGTAGCACAACTTTACCATGTTTATAACAGTGCCACAGCAAAATGACATTTCTAAAGGAAAAAATGTCATTTAAAACTGCTCGCGGCTGTAATGTATTGTCGGATCCCAGCAATATAGATAAAAATACCAAAAGTACAAAAATAAAATGTCATGGATGTTACCCCCAAAATCCATACCAGGCCCTTCAGGTCTGGTATGGATATTAAGGGGAACCCCACACCTAATTTTTTAAAAAATGGCGTGCGGGTCCCCCAGGCACTATATACTCTGAACAGCAGTATATATGCTATACGGCCTGCCCTATATACTCTGCAGAAAATTGGGCCTTAGGTGTTGGTGGTACCAGAATACTGTTACTCTTGTTGGGCACAGGAACAGGCCCTGCTGTGAAATATTATATCAAGATGTGTAATTACATACCCTTGTTAAACAGGGCCCGAAAAATTGGACCTTGAGTGGTGGTGGTGTTGTCACAACACTGTAAGCCCTCACAGATTCTCTTGTTGGGCGCAGGAACAGGCTCTGCTGTAAAATATTATATCAAAAATTGTAATAACATGCCCCTGTTAAACAGGGGCAGAAAATTTGGGCCTTGGGCGGTGGTGGTGGTCATACTGTAAGCCCTTACAGATACTCTTGTTAGGTGCAGGAAAGGGCCCTGCTGTGAAATCTTATATCAAGAATTATTAAACAGGGACAGAAAAATTGGGCCTTGGTCGGTGGTGGTGGTGCCACAGCACTGTAACCACTCACAGATACTCTTGTTTGGCACAGGAATGGCCCTGCTGTGAAATATTGGATTAAAAATTGTATTTACATGCCTCTGTTGAACAGGGGCAGAACAATTGGGCCTTGGGTGGTGGTGGTGCCCTAAACCAAAAATATTGTTGGAAACTAGCATTATCAAGATTGAGGAGGAATAGGATAGTCAGCATAGGCAGTCTTCAAGGGATCCCACATCCATAGCAAATTCAATCAGTAACATCAGCATCAGGTGCTTGATAGCTGCTGATCCAAGACTGATTCATTTTTATGAATGTGAGCCTATCAACGGAGTCTGTGGACAGGCACACTCTTTGATCCATTACAA
Organism: Aquarana catesbeiana; assembly: GCF_042186555.1. Classification (NCBI taxonomy): domain Eukaryota; kingdom Metazoa; phylum Chordata; class Amphibia; order Anura; family Ranidae; genus Aquarana; species Aquarana catesbeiana. The sequence goes on from NC_133326.1 coordinate 290,509,933, forward strand.
CACTCCAGCAGCACAGAATGTGTGATCAGAAAGCACACTGGCTGCAGGTCAGGCCATTAGCTCATTTGCATATTGAGCAAGTTCTGGCCAGTGGTCCCTCCTCAAGACCCAGTAACCCAGTGGATGCTCTGTTGGTTGGTTGGTTGGTCCATTTAATGCAGACTCTGGCGATGGTTGCTTGAACAGATCAGACCTTGGCGCCGAAGACTGAAAAATTGCTTGGCGCTCTTCTGACTGCACGAAGCCTCAGCAACACGTTGTCCAGCACCAGAATTATTACCTCCCAGGGTCTGGAAATGTATTGTACAAACCTTTCTTCAAGGCCTCCTGAAGATGTTTCATCCTCTGCTCCCTCTGCGAAGGCAGGATGAGTTCTGCAACCTTACCCTTGTACCGTGGATCAAGAAGGGTTGCCAGCCAGTAATGATCCATCTCCTTGATACCACAAATCCCAGGGTCCTTTTGCAGGCTTTGTAGAATCAGGGAGGCCATGCAGTGTAAGTTTGCAGAGGCATTCAATTCTGAGTCCTCTGGGTCACTGAGGATGACGTTGTCAGGAACTACCTCCTCCCAGCCACGTACAACTCCTTGGGGTTCTGAGGTCTGAAAACCACCCCTTGAAGACTGCTGCTGAGTGTTATCCTCTACATCCATGCTGACACAATCCTCCTCCTCCTCTTCTTCCTGTGTGTTTGGAGGGCCCGCAGGAATGCTATCTGGATAAAGGGGGCCCTGAGAGGTAAGGAAGTCCTCCTCTTCCTCCCGCTGTTCTGCCTCAAGTGCCCTGTCCATTAATTCCACGAAGCGTATGCTCCAACAGGAAGACTAGAGGGACAGTGTCACTGATGAATGCATTGTCGCTGTTCACCATCCTTGTGGCCTCCTCAAATGGTGACAGGACAGTGCATGCATCCTTGATCAGTAGCCATTGGCGTGGCAAAAAAAGAAGCCAAGCTTCTCTGACCCTCTTCTTGTACCATACTCGCACAGGTACTCATTGATGGCCCTCTGCTGCAGCATTGCCAACGTTGAGTTCCACCTGGTGGGCATGTCACAAATGAGGTGGTTGGTGGGCAGGTTGCATTCCCTTTGAATGTCAGCCAGCTGAGCACTGGCATTGTATGACTGTCGGAAATTACTACAGACTTTTCTGGCCTGCCTCAGGAGCTCATGTAAGCCTGGGTACCTGCTCAAGAACTGCTGCACCACCAAATTCAAGACGTGTGACAAACATGGAACATGGGTCAAGTGTCCCTGTTGGAGGGCGGAGAGAAGATTGGTGCCATTGTCGCATACAACCATTTCTGGCTGAAGCTGGCATGGTGTCAACCACCTCTGAGCCTGCCCCTGCAGAGCTGACAGAATCTCTGCCCCAGTGTGGCTCCTGTCCCCTAGGCAGACCAACTCAAGCACCGCATGGCATCTTTTAGCCTGACTGCTTGCGTAGCCCCTTGAACGCTTATGGAGCACCGCTGGTTCAGAGGACAAATCTGCAGAAGAGGCCATATAGGAAGAAGAAGAGGAGGGGATGGAGGAGAGAGCTGTGGCAGAATCACCACTAGCATTTTGGAGGCGTGGTGGCAGAACACTCCAACACTAAACCCTGTCCTGCATCCTTTCCAGCTGCCAGCAGAGTTACCCAGTGCGTTGTGAAGGAAAGGTAACGTTCCTGCCCATGCCTGCTGGACCATGAGTCAGCGGTAATATGAACCTTACTGCTGACTGTCCTCTCCAATGAGGCCAAAACATTGCCTTCCACATGCCGGTAGAGAGCCAAAATGGCCTTCCATGAAAAGAAATGGCATTTTGGAACCTGCCACTAAGGTACAGCACATTCCACAAATTCACAAAAGGGGCAGGGTCTACCAGCTGAAAAGTCAGCAGTTGCAGTGCTAGCAATTTGGCCAAGCTAGCATTTAGACGCTGAGCATGTGGATGGCTGGGACCGAATTTATTTTTATGGTTCAGCAACTGGGGCAGGGAAATTTGCCTGCTAAAATCAGATGGTGGTGTACTGCTATCAGATTGGCTGCAAGTACTTGGGACACCTGTTGCTATACCTTCATTCCTCTCAGTGCAGGTTTTTGAGAGGACTGGAGGTATAGTAGGGCTGGAGATCCCAGATGAGGAGCAAGGAGAAGTCTGCCTTTTTCTTTGATGTTGGTCTTTCAAGTGCTGTTGCCAATGGACTGCATGGCAGGTACTCATATGTCTGGTCAAGCATGTGGTGCCCAAGCGGCTGCTGTTCTGGCTATGCTTGATCCGCTTCAGACATAGGTTGCAAACAGCAATGGTGCGATCTCCTGCACACGTCTCGAAAAAGGCCCACACCAAGGAACTTTTAAAAGTCAGCGGGAGTCAGCAGCACCCTGCACCTGTGGAGCTCTGTGATGTGATGCAATAGGGTGGCTGCCTTTAAGCTGCCCCCTAGAGGACATCCTGCCTCGTTGGCTTTATGCCTCCTCCTCATCCTCCCTTCTATCACTCATGATAGTGGGGTTACGGAAGGAGAGACTAGACAAGGAGCCGGTGGAATAGGCAGCTTTGGCAGCTGCGTTGGAAGGCAAACTACTCTGAGCCTGGGTGACAGAGGATGAGGAGGATGAGGAAGGCTTTGTTATCCAGTCCACCAACTCTTCTGCATGTGCTGGCTCAATAACACGGCCAGCAGCAGAAAAAAAGGACAAGCGTGCCCCACGGCCACCTGCAGAGGATGCACCATGTCTACGACCACCACTGTTGACTGTAGACACAGAGGCTACTTGCCCTCTTTTAGTGGCCTGTGAGCGTCTGCCTCTCCTTGGTGGCCTTCCTGACATGACATATTTTTTGTTTTGCAACAACTGTACACACTGTATTAGATACTGTGTACACCACCAGAAAAGTAGTAGAAACTGTACTACGGCTGCACTGTATTGTGTACTGTGTACACCACCAGAAGTGTAGTAGAAACTGTACACACTGTATTAGAAACTGTGTACACCACCAGAAAAGTAGTAGAAACTCTACCACGGCTGCACTGTATTGTGTACACCACCAGAAGTGCAGTAGAAACTGTACACACTGTATTAGATACTGTGTACATCGCCTGCACTTTATTAGAAACTGTACTACGGCTGCACTGTACTGTGTACTGTGTACACCACCAGAAGTGTAGTAGAAACTGTACACACTATATTAGATACTGTATACACCGTTTGCACTGTATTAGAAACTGTACTACGGCTGCACTGTATTGTTGTCAGAAACCATGAATCAGACCGAGAAAGAAGTACAGTTAAATCACACTTGTTTATCAATAAAAGTAAATAGAACAAACATAGTCAAAACATAGCCAAAGTTCGGTAACCGGAACAGATAGTCTGACAAGTCAGAAAGTCAGGAAGCCAGGAATCAGCGTAGTGGAACAGCAAAGGATCTGGAGCCAAAAGGAATATCAGCCAAGCAAGTCTTTAACAGGAGCGCAGGAGAAAGTCTCTGTGATGTTGACCAAGGCGAAGGCAGAGATCATCTGGGCTGGACGGAGTAAGTAAGCAGGACTGATGAGCAGGATATCATCACCCAGCCCTGACAATTGTGTACACCACCAGAAGTGTGGTAGAAACTGTACACACTGTATTAGATACTGTGTACACCGCCTGCACTGTATTAGAAACTGTAGTACAGCTGCACTGTATTGTGTACACCACCAGAAATGTAGTAGAAACTGTACACACTGTATTAGATACTGTGTACACTGCCTGAACAGTACACCACAGAATGCACTGAATATATAGTCTATGCTAAATACAGAGTATATGTGTGTGTGTATATATATTAGACTGACTGTAGATATAGGCTGCTACAATGACTGGATGTTGCAGAATCTATATATATATATATATATATATATATATATATATATATATATATATATCAAATACAATGCCACTCTAACTGAATAACCTGCCTGCTTAATCTAACTTAAGCTATGCTATCAAGCTAACACCAACAATACTACACAAGGCCGCCGTGTAGGCAGCCTTATATAGTGCGGGGCATGGACTTAGTCCCCCTGAGCCATGATTTGCCAAAGGTACCCTGCCTTTGGCCAATTTTGGCTCTCTTAACTTAGCGTGCTATGATTGGCCAAAGCATGCAGGTCAGGTGCATGCTTTGGCCAATCATCATACAGCAATGCACTGCGATAACGCAGTGCAACATGGGGCGTTTCGCGGGGCTCAAATTTTCCACGAACGCCCCATAATGTTTGCTCTTCGGCGAACGGGCGAACACCTGATGTTCGAGTCGAACTTATGTTCAACCCGAACATCAAGCTCATCCCTACTGGTGACCAGGAATGAGTGGATTGATTTCCGCAAAACTGAATAATTTGTAAAACTACAGATTACCTTCATTACAATTACAGCAAAATCAGTAGCCTTGTGGCACACTATTTTTTTAAATACTCCAGAAAGGACCTAAATATTTCAAAACTAATAAAAAGTTATTGGCTAGAGTTTGACTTTAGTCCTTACTTAGCCTAAAATTGTGGTATTAATGGAATAAGAGAGGAGAGTTCTATTCATGTTAAATAACTTTGCTGGTGTGCACAGTTCAAAGTAAGGTTGAGACTCATGATTTTCTTATAAGTCACTTTCATTGATGCAGAAATACAGTATAAATATGATCCAGAGCTAGCTGCAGTTAAAATGCCACTTCGTTAGTCTTCTAAGACATGCAGGTACAAAGAGATCTCAGTAGCTGAAAACAGTTTTGTGCACTACTCACACTTTTTAAAGCAACAATATATACACCAGCTAATGAAATACGCTATTTAAGGAAATGTGGTGTTTTTTGTATAGACTTTTTCCTTTATTTATCATGTTCACAACTAAATAATACAATGTCTAAATTAATATTTTCCTTTTTGACAAGAAAATATAAAATATTGATTACAGGCGGTCCCCTAGTTACAAACATCCGACTTACAAACTACTCCTACTTACAAACGGAGGGAGACAACAGGAAGTGAGAGGAAATCTCCCCCTAGGAAGGAAAATTCACTCCTGTAAGAGTCATTATGGAAAAAGGTACCTCCACTGATGCCTTATCACCAAGGCTTGTTTCCACAACAACCCAAAATTTTCAAAATCCAGTTGTCGTTGGGACAGAAAGTGAGGTGAAATCTTCTGAACAGGGACACAGACGGCAAAAAAAAAAATGTTACAGGGGTGTTAACCCTTCCCTATGCTATCCAAAAAGCTTAAAAATCTTTTTTTTTTGGCTGGAGCTACACTTAAAAAATTTACCTGTTCCGACTTACAAACAGATTCAACTTAAGAACAAACCTACAGACCCTATCTTGTTTATAACCCAGGGACCACCTGCATTTGATATTTTTTTTATACAGCTAATTAGTGGTAATACTTCTAGTGTTAGTGAATTTGATACATCTAGAACACAGTGCATGTTTATGGTTTGTGTATCTCACTTCAGACATACTATGGGGTAATGCTGGGAAAATGCTTAAAGTGGATGCCATACAGTTTAAAAGAGTAAAATGTTTGTGTAGCACTACCCCCGTAGGAGTTGCTGAAGTTAGGGTTCCCCACAACTGCACAGTCAGTCACACAGCATTTCCTTCGTTCACTCAACACAGAAAACAGTCCTTGGCTTGTTTTATTGGGGGATAATAACTTGGATGGGGTAGGGAATTATGGGATTCCTAGTTCGACAACAAACAGAACTTCAGGGACAACTTCCTCCCTATTTACAGATTCTTCTTCTCACTTCCTCCTGCACACACGGTTCCTCTATGTACAGCTTTTGCTGGCTCACTCCTGAGGGAACTAACAGTATATTGCTAGTTCAGCAAAGACCCATTACAGGCAGGGACTCGCAGCCCCTTTCACAAAGTAGCACAAATGGAGTGAAGAGCATAACACACTTCCTTCTGCCTTCCTGTGGTCACTGATCCCAGTTCCACTTTGCTTGCAGAAGGCTAGCCTACCTGGCTGCCACCAGCCGCACCTAGCTGTGTTCCATGCCAGTCCTCCTGACTGGCTCTCTGCCCCAGTTTTGCCCTACTGACACATACACATGAAGATTCCCCAGGGCAAGGTTGGATGAAGACTTGGCACACCACTGTCTTCAAGAGAAATCTGCTACAGATGACAGTCTCCCCCTTGTCTGTCTCTGCACTGTGCTGATCTACTCACTGTCTCTCCTTCTCTCTCCACAGCCTCTCTGGCTTGAATCCCTCCAACTGCCTCCTGTGGTGGGATCCTTCCAGGCCAGCCTCCAAAGCTCCAGCCCGAGGCAACCCCCCCGGTAAGGGCTCCCCAAGGGCCACCGACAGCCTCTTCTCAGCACTGCTTCTCCATCTTCCACCGAACTCTCCTGCTGGCAGGCAAGGTCCATGTCTATCCATGGTTTTCCAGTTCCCTGCCAGGCCCACTCCTGGGGACTGGCCGAGAGCCCACAAATATCCAAGGCAGCTCCTCCTCACCTCCACCCACTAGTTCCAGATCATTTTCCGATATTCTAGAAACATGGGGAGGCACCAGAGAACTGCCAGGATGAGCCATCCCTGACCTCTTACAACCCTGACCCAGACTCATCCCTGGGCGAGAAAAATGTTTTTTCCCACACTCACGTCTAGTAGCACACACGACAATTCTATAAATAAATAAATCAAATTGTAACTTTGTATCTTTATCATTTTTCTCTGCTATATTCCAGGCTTAGAGGGGTGTGGGTGAAGCCTACCTATGACAACCAGTTGAGCTGCCAATATCACATATCCTAGCTGCTGTCAGTCAAACAGTGCAGAGCTGGGGGGGGGGGGGTGGCAGCAGCAGTCCAATCAGAGTACAGGCAATCTGTGTCTATGTAAAGGGCAGATATTTCACTGGCTTTTGCACATTGGGTCCTTCCTTGTGACCAAAGAAGGTGGGGGAGGTGGTAGCAGCAATCCAGACAGGGTACAGAGATGCCATGCATGTGGAAAAGGCATATACTTCACAGTCTTATGTACCCTGGTTCTTATTTGTGATGAACTGGACAGAGGCATGACAGTAGAAGTCTGTTCATATGCACGACATCCTTTTGCTCCCAAGTAGAAGGCATAGATGCAAATTGACCATGCTAGAATGGATGTGTTTGAGCAAGAGAACTGGCAAGATTGCCAAGTATTTTCATAGCCAAGTAAGCAATAAAAAGAGAACAGGTTATAATTTTAATACAATTACACCATACTACATACATATCTGAAATATTACATTTTGGGGTAACATGTACTTTAAAGTATAACTAAAAGCAAAACTTTTTTAAGTTCTAGATAGAGTGGAGAGGGAATAGAACACCTGTAAGGTTTTCATTGCTGCCTGTGTCCCCGAAAAGGAGATTCACAACCTATAATTGTCATTTTATGCCAAACTTTGGTTGTCCCCGGAGCAGTAAGGAGAAATCTTCTAATGGAAAAACTAGTTCTGGTCACCCTGGCGACAACCAAGAATTCCCTAAATTGGTAGGGAGTTCTCCTATGGGACAAGAATTGAAGGGAAATCTGCCCATTTGGGACTCACTTTATCCAAAAAGAAAAAAAAAAGTTTGCCTTTCGTTCTGTTCTAGGAATCAAGTATTACATGTTCAATGAAAACCTAAAAAAGGAGAATGTAGTCTACTAATAATCTATTGAGAAAAACTGCTAGATGCCCACCTACATTAGCTTTTTCATAGACATCTTTATTGTTGCTCCTGTCATCTGGTAGCTGTGCTGTGTGCTAAAAGGATCCCCTTCAACCTGTCAACTTGTGTTTTAAGAGTTTTAAAGCATCTTACAGGATGTTAAAGGTCTTAAAGAGGATGTTGGCAATGACATCCTGCCACTAGGTTCAGTAAAAAGCTTTTGGCATCAAATTATGCTGAAACTGCACTTTGCATGCTTTGGTAAACAAAAAATATATATTTTTATTACTCTTCATGTTGATTACATGTTTTATCATCTTTTGATCTTTTCCAAGATCGCTCATAGATTTTAAATGTACATATAATATTAATACTTGGAGCAGACTTCTCAATTTCTATATGATAGGTTATCTATTACTAGGTAATCTAGTAGATAACATTGTGATACTGCATGAACAGTGCTTAGTGCAACTGGAATCCAAATAACATATCCCCCAAAAAAACATCAAAATGCAGAAATGTGTACAAAAATATATATTGTAACCTACAAATCAATCTACAAATCAATCCTTAACACACTTTAAACACGTTTGAAGTTGTTCTGTGAAGAAACGCATAGGCTGGAACTAATGCATGGTGATGTCATCACATACTGAAGAGAAGAATGCCCTCAATCAGTATTGCTCTGGGGTGAATGGCACAACCTCACTAAAGGAAGTTCAAACTGTCATTTCTTCAGTGTTGGATGAAACACTGCTGCCATGAGTGTTCTATAGTCCTTATATTTTTTTAAACTTTGTAATAAAAAGTGTTTTTTACCCTAAGATCTGTTTCTTTTCCTGTGAAGAAATGACATATACCACAATCCCTGGGTCTCTTGGTTTAGTGATCTGCAGGTGGCAGCTGCATAGTAATTAGATCTCAAACAGACCACAGTCACACTAAAACCTAGTTAAAGCATATAGGCTGTTGCTATATATATTTTTTGCACATAAATATTTGTATTATTTATGCACTATTTGCACTTTGAGGTTTTTTGGGCACACATGTTATTTGTACTTAAGTTGCAGTGAGTGCTGTTCATATGGTATTCCAATTCTATATATTGTAATTTCAGGATAATTATACAGCTGCTAGTGTTTTAGTTTTTACTATATGTTTTTTAGCCCAGTTAATGTTTATATGTATTAGTAGATAAAATTGTCACAGGACTTCAAAGCCCCAGTCTTGGTGTGTTTTGAAGTCAGAGTCTGAAAACAGATCCAGTGGGCATATAAAGGTTGCTTCTCATCTATGAGTTTATCCTTTGACATCAGGCTACAATATTTTAAGTCTTCTTATTTTTTAAATAATTGCCTTTTGCCACCAGAGGAGTCATTGTTAATGTTTTATTGTGGTGAATGAGAATTTTATTCTCATAATACATGCTATTTCATGAGAAGGTTTTTATTTCTTTAGAAAATAAAGCTATATTTGATGCTTTGCTGTGATGCTACTGCATGCTGGAATATTTTCATTCTTACGATGCTTTGCTATGGTGCACCCTATTGGATTTTTGTTCTTCCACACCCTGGAATATTCTTTCTTAAAAAAAATCACTGTGGTTTTTTGGGATGTATTGCACCCTGCAAAGGAAAATGGTGTTTTCCTTTACGGTGTGCACCTTTACAGGATTCGCACTATGGGAATGTGGTGCAACTCCTGTCCGAATCACATGCGGTTTCCTGCACCGCTCTTGTGTGAACCCAGGCTTATCATAGTGACTTCAGCCTGGGTTCACACAGGAGCAGTGCAGGAAACTACGTGTGATTCTGGCAGGAATCGCACTGCATTCCTGTTCAAATCAAATGCGATTCCCTGCAGTGGGATTTGAGCCCATTCATTTTGTATGGGCTCAAATCGCGCTACAAAACAAAAATAGGTATCTGTAATTGGTATCGGTGAGTACTTGAGGAAAAGTATGGGTACTTGTACTTGCTCTGAAAAAACTGGTATCAGTGCATCCTTATCACAAATGCTTTATTGGATCTCCCTACAGTGTTTTGACACCAAAACATAATAAAAAATGAATGTAGAACATTTGTAAATACTGGGCTTTTAGTAATCGCACTGGAGGAATAGTTCAATCCTTATAAAATAATTCACTGTTTATTCATGAAATGATTAAATGCCACACAAAAAAGTCCAAAAAAGTCCACTTGTACCTATTACTTGTTTCCGAACAGAAAGAATTGTATGGAAACCACTGCAATAAATAGTATGCCTTAGGATAGTATTTAACTTAATCCGTGACTCATATGTTGTGTCAACGTGTTTTCCAGATAGGTCGCTTCTGCAGGTAATTACTATATGTTGCTCCAGCTTTGTATGTGACATAAAGATACATGATACATCATCATAAATATGTAATGTCAAAATATGTACACATAAAAAAACCTAGGGCACTTACGTCATTTCTCATCTTTACCAAATACTATATTTAAAAAGTAATTCCACTTTTGCAGTCAAATTTGAGAAAACCCCACTATGTTTGTTATGGGTTCCTATTCACACAGCATACCTCATTGTTTGTAAATTACTTTTTTGGTGATACTGAGGAGAATGTGTAATGGCTGACTGCAAGCATTTCTTGGCTAGCTCAATGTAATCTGTCCCAATGGCCTGGGCTGTGGGCTGTGGACTGGCTGAGTCCAGTTCTCATTACCCTACAATGGAGAAGCCCAGCTCCTAAAACGTTATCCTTTTGTCAAGTTTTGTTCGGACTGAGAGTGTTCCTATTTAGTACATCTGATGGGATATTGGCTTCCAGACGAGGTTAATTATGGTAAACACCACTACCTGATACCCCTCAACACAAAAAAGAACTAAGTAGAATTTTTGTCTTGTTGGAAGTTTCAGAAAAGAGCATCTAAAAAAGTAAACTGTAATTATTAAGTATTAGTTATGCTATGTGAATGGGGACTTGTAACAAATATAAAGAGGCTATTGTAATAAATTGTCTGCAAAAGTGGAAATACCCTTTAAAGGTGCTACTTGAGGCTAAATCCAAAGACTGATCTAATGCAATTAGTTGTAAGTATCAGCAAAGCAGATTTTAAATGTATTTGTACCCTAACCTCGTATAATGATATACAGTTTATTCAAAGAAAGGGGAATTGAAAGCAATATAGAAAAAGCTAATATTATTTAGGTAACAGCTGGACACACAATTTTTTTAATGGACGCATTGTCAGTACAGTTTTACCATAAAATATCAATCATATTTTCACTTTTTACAACAGTAGAACTTCTATTAACATTTTAATAATACTTAAATGCACTGGCGAATATTTAAAAAACTAACGTTGCATAACATGATTCCCTTATAGGAAATCTATAGTTGTTCTGCCTCCAGCAGGAAATTAAATAAAGTGTTTGTTAACTCCCCCCAAAAAATTCAGATCCCGGTCCCTTAAAGCAGATTACACAGCACAGTGCTTGTGCTGTGTAATCTGCCCCCCTCTAAACAGTAAAAAAACCTCCCTGAACCTTGCACTTCCTGTATCCTCTCTCTGTACTGACCATGAAAATCAGGACAGCTGAGTCCTGACCACCGTGGTCAGAGTACGTCCCTCCGTCAGATGTAGCTGTCCTCTCTGCTCTCCTCTCTCCCCCTCACCCCCTCCTCCTTGCCTGTCAGCTCCCTCTCTTTGTTTCTGTCTCTGCCCCACCCCCCCTCCACTGCTATTATTAAAAATCAAAAACCTACAATTGTCACTGCCAGCCCCTCTATTAGAGCCTGGCATACCACACTATGTAAGTCATTTCTAAAAATGAGCATTGTAAATACCTATTTAAAGTTAACTTCAGGCCGGTCACGTGACTTGCGGCCGCTTTACAGCCTCGAGACAGGACAGGCTTCTGCAGGAGACCACACGATCTCCCTGGCTGATGTCAGAGGGAGATCTCGGCCCCTCCCACAGAAGCCCTGTATTGGAGCTGTAAAGTGGCCGCAAGTCACGTGACTGACTTGAAGGTAGCTCCAAATAGGTATTTACAACACTCGTTTTTAGAAATTACTTACATAGTGTGGTATGCCAGGCTCTAATAGAGGGGCTGGCAGTGACCATGAATTTTAATCTAAAGGGGTTGTAAACCCTCATTTTTTGTTGCCTTAATGCATCCTATGCATTAAGGTGAAAAAACTTCTGACACTGACCGGCCCCCTAGCCCCCCCGTTTTACTCGCCTGAGCCCGTTTGTTCCCTCGGCAGAGACGTGCTCTTCCTCTCTGCCCAGGGTTCTCAGCTCTTGATTGGATAGATTGATAGCAGCACAGCTATTGGCTCCCGCTGCTGTCAATCAAATCCAATGACGCGGATGCCAGGGGGCGGGGCCGAGTCCAGCATTCTGTGTCTATGCACACAAATGCTGGACTCGGGAGCGCGCCCGCCAGGTAACCCCCAGGGAGAACGCTTCCAGGGGGTTTACCGATGCGAGGAGGAGCCGCAAGCGCCGCCAAGGGACTCCAGAAGACGAGGTTCGGAGACACACTGTGCAAAACGAACTGCACAGTGGAGGTAACTATGATATGTTTGTTATTTAAAAAAAAAAACTAATATTTACAATCACTTTAACAAACACTTTAAGTTGTTTGCCCGCAACATCAGATTTGACCACAAGAGGGAGCCGGTGGTAAATTTGCTGTCTTTGCAGAAACTAGAAACTGTTGACCTTTAACAAAAGTTCCCATCATTCCTCAGTGTAAGGAAACAGATGCATCCTGAGAACTCAGACTCCATCTTGAAGATTGAAAGAAGAAACCAGCTATCAGAGTCCATGTTGGAGTAAAACTTCCATCCTCTAAATGCAGCATCGCTGGTGAGAGATACTTATCACCATCTACAGCCTAGCTTATTCATTGTGTTTCTGTATAGTTCATATACTGATTATATGTATCTGTGTTTGATTTTTTCTCAATAGTTTTACCCCACCTTGTTTTGCTAATAAAGTTTCAAGATTACACTCAGTCTCGCTTATTGCAGAATAGGAGGATTTAGCTGCATGTCCAGTTACACACAAGAAAAGGTGAAGTGAGGACAGAACAATAGTCATGGTAAAGCTTTTTTTTATTATTATTATTATTTTTTTGTGTGAACATGGTCTACATAAATAGATCCGTGGAAAAACAGTACAATACACCCTTGTAAATACATATATATATATGAGCAGCATATTTACTCAAATGCTTGTTATTCTTTTCAGCCACTCTTGTTTTTCACGCTTACCTGCACAGTATGCTATCAATTATATACAACATACAGTCTGGTGGATGACCCCACTTATACCTTGACAGATAACAAGCTTTTATAATTCCCCTATATGTTTAAAGGCTGTTAATTCATCTGTCTTCTGTAGCATGTTATTATATATAATCACACACTAGTGTTGCTGCTCATTTGTTCAGCCAGCTCTCATACATAGACCCACACTGAGAAAATGTGATGGAGGCACGAGGCAGGGTCCACAAGTAGTAGGCCTCATGCACACTGGACATTTTGGACTTTTTTACAGCTGCTGTTTTTGGCTTCAGATGTTTTTTTCTACAGTCTGAAGTAGCAGGCAGAATATCGGTAAAATGACGTTGCTGGACAAAGGACTCAAGTATGGGAGATTTATTCCACTTTTTGGCCAAAAAGTGAACACGCTTGACCCGACTCGTGTCTGAATGTCAAGTGTGCCCAAATTACAGTTTACACAGTGTAAAAATAATTTCAGTATATTGCGTCACAAGCGAACAGGCGGTACATTTCCGTTATACAAAACATTCTAACCTTTTAAAAATCAACCTAAAATCAACTTACGCATCCTAAACCAGACAAGTTCTGTAAAACATGTTTGTTTAAACCTTATGCAAAACTTTCGTTTTCCTTGCACAGAAAGAGGAACAACTTAGCAGGTTTCTGTGATGGGAGTGGGAGTGAGTAAGTCCAGTGTCTTTAACCGCAACCTGTCACAAGTAGTTTCAACATGAAATCCAAGAAATATGATTCTTAGCTGAAATTCTAAATCTGTCTTACTACACACATAACTATGGCCATATAAACTGACCCTTGTTGCCACTTCAAGTCAATAAACTCTCCAGCATGTTATCCTATGTTTCCATGCACACATAGGCTGTTTTTAACTGTTTTTGGCTGGAAAAACAAAAACAAAACTAGTGGGTTCTGAGAGGCGTTTTTTTCAGCTGGAAAAATGCTCCAACGGCAAAAAATGCCTAAAAACGCCAGTAAATGCAGATAAAGGCTCAAAAACGCGGCTTACCAGTGTTTTTTAACATTTTTGATCCATTGGAAAAAAAAAAACGCTAAGGCTGAAAAACGCTATTGCAAAAACATTGAAAAATTCATTGCAAAGCTACTGCCATTTTTATAATGTTAATATAATGTCTTGTTTGCATGAGGCCGTAGGAGCATAAGTTAGTGCCAGATAGGAGGAGCCATGGTCAGTGACAGCACTGTTCATGCATTTATTCCTAACTGGTATGCCTACTTGAGTACTGCAGTTAGGAACATCAGCAAATTGGAGATGAATTTATATAATGTGGAACTGCGGACCTGGGCAGGGGTCCACCCAGTGTCCCCTGTCTCTAGATCCACTACTGCACTTATAACCGGCCATTGTACACACTCGTGTGTAGTAATAGTAAACATAACAATACGTGAAAGGTAACATTCATCTTTTCAATTTTTCCCAAAATAAAAGTAGAATTTAAAATGATATGTTGAAAACGTTAGTAATTTTGCATGACAATGCCAGTAAGACAGAAACAATGAATTGCTTACAGCACATTTCAAATAAATAAAGTTCCCTAAAACCATTGAAATGAAGCATTACAATAATAAACATAAACATGGGTTGTTTTTTTTGTATTCACTATAATAATATGTTATTCCACTTAAGTTGTCAAAGCAATTGTAAAGCAAAAAATAAAGCTGTGTTTATGCTAATCACACATGGATACTAAACAATTCTTCACGCATGATTGTCAAGAACTAGAATAACACACTGCTACTGGAATCTGCATTACACGTTTGCAATTCATGGGAAAGCTATTTCTTTGATCCAAACTTTGTTGTAGTTTTCCAGGGTAAAAGGCTTATGCTTAATACACACGATGGGAAAATCCTATGAGAAATACTGCTTTCGTATCGATCGTACAATAATCTGATCGTTAGTACACAGAGCATGACAGGTCATGCAAATTTATCCAAAGGGACATGCACAAAAAATGTTCTTGTACAATAACAGAACAAATGATTTAATCAGTACAGTATTCGACCGAAAAAAATCATAAAACCAAGACCATGCTTGCTTGGAAACTAAAGAATACATTACAATACAATACAACAAATTACATATCTTCCGTAATGTGTTCTGCTGTACGAGAATTTTGTAAACTTAATAACATATTGGTTTTCGTTTAACTGGTAGTGGCAGAGGTAAACCATGCCTGATACAGGGGCACCAAGGGACACTTTATTTCAGCAAGATATTAAACAAACACTCTCCCAAGCCTCTGGGCTCCAGGAAGTGGACCAGAACTTATACGGATCTGAGAAAAGGCATAGCAGGCACAAACCCTGGAGCTTCTCACAATGTTTAGGTGAGAAATCTCATACTGTCTACAATCCTGACAGCCTCACATACCATCCTGCACATTTTGCCACCAGACAGTGGATTACTGATAGTTTAGAGGTGTTCTTTGTTGGGTCCCTGGCATGTGCTTCACATAAAATGTGAAGTCTTGCAGGGTCTGTGTGACCCTTGCATTGTTCCCTTTGTTCCAAACAATCCACTGTAGTGGAGAATTGTCTGTAATCAATTGGAAACTGTCTGCCAAGAAGGTAATGCCCTAATGACTCTAGTGCCCACATAATCGCACTCCCTTCCAGCTGTTAGTTTCAGGCTGAGGTATGCCACTGGATGTTCTTCATTAAAT
Source organism: Aquarana catesbeiana (assembly GCF_042186555.1). Classification (NCBI taxonomy): domain Eukaryota; kingdom Metazoa; phylum Chordata; class Amphibia; order Anura; family Ranidae; genus Aquarana; species Aquarana catesbeiana. Next base: position 290,525,584 of record NC_133326.1, read on the forward strand.
CTCAAGGAGAATACTGGCCAACAGAAGAGACATTTGCCCGTCTATGCCTCTTCATTCCATTTCGCCATGATGGGACTGTTCCTCTTGGTGAGATCAGTGAGTGGAGCTGCTATCATAGAAAAGTTAGACACATACAGTCTATTGTCAAAAGTATTGGGATGCACAAACACATTGTTTTGCTTGCGTCCATCTAGCAAGGTTACTCTGTGGTATAATCAAGGAAGCTGAGATTTCTGCAATGTGTAAATGTGCTTTTACTATACAAAGATGCTGTACATACAAAACTATTACAATATTAGGAATATAATACAAGACTGACAGATATCAATAACAAGCAAAATGCCTAGCAAACTAAACAGCCTATGGTCTATAATAGTACAAATACACTTAAAGGTTACTTATCTTCTGTTACTGTATGTTCGTGATCTCCATTGGCAACGAATCTCCTGGAGCATCAGGCAGTGTTCTTGTATCATGAGTGGTGGCTTCTGATCTTCAAAGCATGATGGTGTCTGTGTGTGTGTGTCTAGCTTATGCCTGAATCCCCCTTTTATGTGCCAGACTGTTTGCCATAGTTATCAAACAACAGAAAACATGCCTGTTTACTGTAGCTGTAGAAACAATGGACTGTTGAAAACTGTATCTACGTACAAAATGGAATCATTGTCTACTCAAACCAAGACAGTAATTTAACAGCCATTCTTTCAGTTTGAAAGCTGAAAGAATCCCAAACAACTAATGTCTTACTTGTTTACTGTAGCTATAGAGTCAATAGCCTGTTAATTGAACACTCAATTGAATACAACAATGATATCTACCCCCATTGTATAAAACAGCATTTGTTTGAGAAATCTACTCAAGCCAAAAACTGACAATATCTCTATGACCAACCACTATTGTGTAATGTTATGTCCCATGTATCAAGTCTGATTAATAAAAAAAAATCATATTGTAACAAACGCAACACATTCCGCCCTATTCTTTTTTCCTTTCAGACTCCATACAGAAAATTACTTCATTACTATGAAAACTCATTTTAAACATTCATTTTCCTTGAAAGCAACACCTCGCATTTCTGTCACTGAGAAGGTGTTTCAGTCTTTAACTAAAAAAGTTCATTAGAAAGTCCATTCTAAAGTTCTTTAGAAACAAGTCCAGGCTTGCAATACGTCAAAGGCCTTGCTCTCCACAGCTCTTGCGATCTTCCTTCATTCTTTCCATCATGTAACCACTTTTCTCTGGTCTTCCTATGGATCAAATCGGAGTCAGCCTGAGGAGTGGAAAGCAAAGCGGATTATCTGTTCCTTCTAATACTACATCAACAGTAGATCATGGCCCTTCAGCTAAAATCTCTCCTCTAAATGGCTTCTTGCCTGGATATCTGACTAACACTTTCCCCCCTGCCTGTACCCACTTCTGACCCTACCAAAGAACATCAGTAGGGAGGAGAGGAAATATACTGATATTTCCCAGAAGATCACTGCTGTTTATTTTGGAAGGTTTTCTGTTATGTAGCCTCACTTTCCACTCTTGCTGGGAAGTATCCACTAACCAGTCAGAGTCCCAGCCACTGTCTTGAAGCTCATCTGTCAATGCAAATGTAACTTCAAACCTTCCTGCCAGATTCCCTCCGGTGAAGTGTGAGCCGTTATCACTTTGCACTTGTTTGGGACAACCATAAGCAACGACAAGTTTCTGGAGCAGTTGAAGCGTTACGGCTTGATCTGCATGTTTGCAAGGATGAACAAGCATAAGTCCTGAATAGGTGTCCACTGCAGTGCAACAATATCTCAGTCCATTGTTTCCCCGGGGCAGGGGACCGATGAAGTCAATCTGCCAGATCTCTGCAGGCCTCTCACCCCTCTTAATCGATCAGGTGGAGTACCTTTGCAATGGCCATTGTCGCACTTCTCCACACACTGTACAGTTCCCTATTACAGTCTTTATCATGTCCATGGATATAGGCAATCCTCTCTGCTGTGCCCATTCATATGTTGCTTTCTGCCCCAAATGTCCAGATTGCTTGTGGGCCCAGTTGGCCAAGTTCATCAAGACAGGATCAATTGGCACAACTGCTTTCACTTTGGCGATTTCATCTGCAACTCTGTTATAGTTCTCAAAGTCTGGGACTAGGGGCACATGTGCATCAACATGCCCCACTTTTATGGTGCGGGAGTGAGCTTCTTTCCAGATGTAGTCCCAGACTTCCTTGCCTCCCCACACCACCTTTCCATGAATCATCCATTCATTGGACTTCCACGTGGGCGTCCAAGTTGTCAGTCCTTTAAAAACCGCCCAGCTGTCAGTGTAGATAGTGACATGGGAAGAGGATCCTCCTGAAGAGTAGGGATGAGCCGAACACCCCCCGGTTTGGTTCGCACCAGAACCTGCGAACGGACTGAAAATTCGCACGAACGTTAGAACCCCATTGACGTCTATGGGACTCGAACATTCGAAATCAAAAGTGCTCATTTTAAAGGCTAATTTGCATGGTATTGTCCTAAAAAGGGTTTGGGGACCCGGGTCCTACCCCAGGGGACTTGTATCGATGCAAAAAAAACTTTTAAAAACGGCCGTTTTTTCGAGAGCAGTGATTTTAATGATGCTTAAAGTAAAAAAAAAAGTGAAATATTCCTTTAAATATCGTACCTGGGGTGTGTCTATAGTATGCCTGTAAAGTGGCGTGTGTTTCCCGTGTTTAGAACAGTCCATGCACAAAATGTCATTTTTAAAGGAAAAAAATCTCATTTAAAACTGCTTGCGGGTTTAATGTAATGTCGGGTCCTGGCAATATGGATGAAAATCAGTGAGACAAATGGCATGGGTATCCCCCAGATCATTACCAGGCCCTTTGGGTCTTGTATGGATATTAAGGGGAACCCCGCACCCAAATTAAAATAAGGAAAGGTGTGGGGCCACCAGGCCCTATATACTCTGAACAGCAGTATACAGGCGGTGCAAACAAGACAGGGACTGTAGGTTTGTTAAGTAGAATCTGTTTGTAATTTTTAACGGGTACATTTTTAACGTGTTTAGCTCCAGCCAAAAAATCTTTTTTAAGCTTTTTGGAAAACATAGGGAAGGGTTATCACCCCTGTGACATTTGTTTTGCTGTCTTTCCTCCTCTTCAGAAGATTTCACCTCACTTTTTGTCCCAATGACAAATGCTTTTTGAAAATTTGGGGTTTTTTGTGGAACAAGGATTGGAAAGCATCAGTGGAAAGGAGAAATGTTTTTCCCATATTAACTCTTACAGGAGAGAATTTCCCTTCCTAGGGGTAGATTTCATCTCACTTCCTGTTGTCTCCTTCCGTTTGCAAGTAGGAGTCGTTTGTAAGTTAGATGTTTGAAAGTAGGGGCCTGCCCTATATACTCAGCAGAAATTTGGGCCTTAGGTGTTGTTGTGGCCACAAGACTGTAAGCCCTCACAGGGCCCTGCTGTGAAATATTAGATCAAGAATTGTAATTACATGCCCCTGTTGAACAAGGGCAGAAAAATTGGGCCTTTGGTGGTGGTGCCACAACACTGTAGGTCCTCACTTGCTCTTGGTGGGTGCAGAAATGGGCCCTGCTGTGAAATATTAGATCAAGAATTGTAATTACATGCCCCTGTTGAACAGGGGCTGAAAAATTAGGCCTTAGGCACTGGTGCTGGTGCCACAACACTGCAACCCCTCAGAGATACTCTAGTTGGAACGCAGAAATGAGCCCTGCTGCAAAGTATTGCATCAAAAATTGTAATTACAGGCCCCTGTTAAACAGGGGCTGAAAAATTGGGCCTTAGGCACTGGTGCCACAACACTGCAACCTCTCACAGATACTCTAGTTGGAACGCAGAAATGAGCCCTGCTGCAAAGTATTGCATCAAAAATTGTAATTACATGCCCCTGTTAAACAGGGGCTGAAAAATTGGGCCCTAGGCACTGGTGCTGGTGCCACAACACTGCAACCTCTCACAGATACTCTAGTTGGAACGCAGAAATGAGCCCTGCTGCAAAGTATTGCATCAAAAATTGTAATTACATGCCCCTGTTAAACAGGGGCTGAAAAATTGGGACTTAGGCACTGGTGCTGGTGCCACAACACTGCAACCCCTCACAGATACTCTAGTTGTAATGCAGAAACGAGCCCTGCTGCAAAGTATTGCATCAAAAATTGTAATTACACGCCCCTGTTAAACAGGGGCTGAAAAATTGGGCCTTAGGCACTGGTGGTGGCGCCCAGAACCAAAAATGTTCTTACAAGCTATCAGCGTGATGATTGAGGAGGAAGAGGATATTTACTCAGGGATAGTCACTCAGCATCAGCATAGGCAGTCTTTGAAGGGATCTAAGATTTCAAAAAAAATTATTCGGTTACATCAGCATCAGGTGCTTGGTAGCTGGTGGTGATCCAAGACTGATTCATTTTTATGAAGGTCAGTCGATCGACCGAGTCAGTGGACAGACGCACCCTGTGATCGGTTACAAAGCCTCCAGCAGCACTGAATGTGCGTTCCAAAAGAACGCTGGATGCAGGACAGGCCAGTAGCTCAATTGCATACTGTGCAAGCTCTGGCCAGTGATCCATCCTCAAGACCCAGTAACCCAGAGGATTTTCGGTGGGAAAGGTGTCCAAGTCAGATCTTGCCCCTAGGTATTCATGCACCATGTAAAACAGACGCTGGCGATGGTTGCTGGAACCGATCATACCTTGGGGCTGCAGACCAAAAAATTGTCTGAACGCATCGGTCAGACAGCCACCTTCTCCACCGCTCCTTCTTTGACTGACCGAAGCCTCAGCAACACGTTGTCCAGAAACAGGAGTTTGTAACCTCCCAGTCTCTGGGAACGCGGTGCACAGACCTTTCTGCAAGGCCTCCCGAAGATGTGTTATCCTATGCTCCCTCTGCGATGGCAAGATAAGGTCCGCAACCTTACCCTTGTAACGTGGATCAAGGAGGGTTGCCAGCCAGTATTGGTCCTTCTCCTTGATACCACGAATACAAGGATCCTTACGCAGGCTTTGCAGGATCAGGGAGGCCATGCGTAGGTTTGCTGAGGCATTCGGTCCGGAGTCCTCTGGGTCACTAAGGACGACATGGTCCGCAGCCACCTCCTCCCAGCCACGTACAAGTCCATGTGTTTCTTGGGACTGATCCCTTAAAGACTGCTGCTGATGCTGAGTGCCAGGCTCCACCTCCATACTGACACAATCTTCCTCCTCCTCCTCCTCCTCCTCTTCCTGTGTGATCGGCGGGCACGCAGGAACACTGTCTGGATAAAGGGGGCCTTGAGAGCTAAGGAAGTCCTCCTCTTCCTGCCTCTGTTCTGCCTCAAGTGCCCTGTCCATTATTCCACGCAGCGTGTGCTCCAACAGGTGGACAAGGGGGACAATGTCACTGATGCATGCACTGTCACTGCTCACCATCCTCGTGGCCTCCTCAAATGGTGACAGGACAGTGCATGCATCCCTGATCATGGCCCACTGGTGTGGGAAAAAAACCAAGCTCCCCTGACCCTGTCCTGGTGCCATAGTCGCACAGGTACTCATTGATGGCCCTCTGCTGCGTGTTAAGGACGTGAGCCAAACAGGGCACATGGGTCATTTGTCCCTGTCGGAGGGCAGAGAGGAGGTTGGTGCCATTGTCACAAACCACTATTCCTGCCTTAAGTTGGCGTGGCGTCAACCACCTCTGAACCTGCAGAGCTGACAGAACCTCTGCCCCAGTGTGGCTCCTGTCCCCCAAGCACACCAGCTCAAGCACCGCATGGCATCTTTTGGCCTGCGTACTTGCGTAGCCCCTTGAACGGCTACAGAGCACCACTGGTTCTGAGGACAAAGCACAGGAAGAGGCCATGGAGGAAGAAGAAGAGGAGGGGGTGGAGGAGAGAGGTGTGTCACAATCATTAGCATTTTGGAGGCGTGGTGGCGGAACAACCTCCAACACTACTGCACCTTGTCCTGCATCCTTGCCAGCTGCCAGCAGAGTCACCCAATGCGCCGTGAAACTTAGGTAACATCCCTGTCCATGCCTGCTGGACCATGAGTCAGCGGTAATATGCACCTTACCGCTGACCGCCCTGTCCAGCGAGGCATGGACATTGCCTTCCACATGCCGGTAGAGAGCCGGAATCGCCTTCCGTGAGAAAAAGTGGCGTTTGGGTACCTGCCACTGAGGAACCGAACATTCCACAAACTCACGGAAGGGGGTAGAGTCTACCAACTGAAAAGGCAGCAGTTGAAGTGCTAGCAGTTTTGCCAAGCTAGCATTCAACCGCTGGGCATGTGGATGGCTGGGAGCAAACTTCTTTCGGCGGTGCAGCAGCTGGGGCAGGGAAATTTGCCTGGTACAATCTGACGTCGGTGTACCAAAAGCAGATTGCCCACAAGTACTTAGCTGTGACACACCTAGTTCTACACCTTCATTCCTCTCAGTGCAGGTCTCAGAGAGGACTGAAGGTATAGTGGGGTTGGAGATCTCAGCTGATGAGGAGCAAGGAGAGGTCCTCTTTGTTCTTTGGTGTGGGTCTTTTAGATACGCTTGCCAACGAACTGCATGGCAGGTCAACATATGTCTGGTCAAGCATGTGGTACCCAAGCGGGAGATGTTTTGGCCACGCGTGATACGCTTGAGACATATGTTGCAAATAGCAGAGGTGCGATCTGATGCACTCGTCTCAAAAAAGGCCCACACCAAAGAACTTTTTGAATAACGCGCAGAGACTGCAGCGCCCTGCACATGTGGAGCTTTGGGGTGTGATGCAGTCAAGGTCCTGCCTCGTTGGTTTAGCTGAACACTGTGAGGTGGACGCACCACACTAACTTGTAGTTTTAGCTGAACACTGTGAGCAGGACGCACTGCACTAACTGTAAATAGTCTAGCTGCCTGACTGTGGTACTAATAGGATCAAAAGAACACCAGCAATTTTCTTCAGGTAGCTGTAAATACTGTAACAAGTCAAGCCTGCCTGTCAGTAAGAAGATAACAGGAACGGATCTAGCTGAACACTGTGAGCAGGACGCACTGCACTAACTTGTAGCTTTAGATGAACACTGTGCAGAGGTCTCACTACGCTAACTTGTAGGTTTAGCTGAACACTGTGAGGAGGACGCACAGCACTAACTTGTAGTTTTAACTGAACACTGTGAGCAGGACGCTCCGCACTAACTTCTAGGTTTAGCTGAACACTGTGAGGTGGACACACCGCACTAACTTGTAGGTTTAGCTGAACACTGTGAGGTGGACGCACCACACTAACTTGTAGGTTTAGCTGAACACTGTGAGCAGGACGCACCACGCTAACTTGTAGTTTTAGCTGAACACTGTGAGCAGGACGCACTGCACTAACTGTAAATAGTCTAGCTGCCTGACTGTGGTACTAATAGGATCGAAAGAACACCAGCAATTTTCTTCAGGTATCTGTAAATACTGTAACAAGACAAGCCTGCCTGTCAGTAAGAAGATAACAGGAACGGATCTAGCTAAACTGAATACAGTGTATATATATATATATATGCAACACCTGGGATGCATATATATACACAATACACTGTAAGTGCAGCTAACTGACTGACTGTTCTGCCTAATCTATCTAACTCAAATCAAATGACACTGTCTGTCTCTCTCTCTCTCTATCTATGAACGCCGGAATACATACTACACAGGGCCGCCGTGCAGGCGGCCTTATATAGTGTGGGGCGTGTGCTAAATCCCCTGAGCCATAATTGGCCAAAGCCTCCTTGGCTTTGGCCAATTACGGCTCTCTGTTCAGACGGCGCTGTGATTGGCCAAGCATGCGGGTCATAGTGCATGCTTGGCCAATCATCAGCCAGCAATGCACTGCGATGCCGCAGTGAATTATGGGCCGTGACGCGCCACACGAATTTGGCGCGAACGGCCCATATCGTTCACAATTCGGCGAACGGGCGAACAGACGATGTTTGAGTCGAACATGGGTTCGACTCGAACACGAAGCTCATCCCTACTGAAGAGTCATCACCACCGCTTTCAACTCTGCATACTGACTGGACCCTCCAATTCCGGTCTCCTGCAGGACTGTGTCTGTACTTGGGTTGTAGGCTGCTGCTGTCCATTTACGTCCAGACGAGCTGACTATGGCTGAACCATCAGTGAACCACGCTGACTCCTTCATGTCTTCTGACAGAGACTCAAAGGGTGGAGCCTCTTGAATGGGGGATGACTGCAGCACAGGAATTTCTTCTTCTGGCCGGGTGCTGGTAAAAGTGACAAACCCTGCCAACTGTTTTGAAATGTCTCTAACATCCCCAGCTGCAATACCCCCTCTTTCTTGAAGGTACCACTTCCATTTCATCAGTGTCTGGTTCTGGGCTACAGCTGCCCTAGTGGTCAGTCCATTATCTCTCACCCATCCTGCTATTGGTGGTATTAGTGTCCTTTCCTGTAATGGTCTCTACATGTTGAAGTGCTGTGTAGGCCCCAAACAGGTACTTCTCTAGGGGCGTGTATCTCTTCTGTGCCCCTGTCAGTTGTTTGGACCAAAATCCAATGGGTATTGCTCTCAGTCTTTCTTTTCATTTGGCTGCCACAGACTCCAAGATATGGTACCATTCTGCTTCACTACATCCTGCTGAAATGGTACTCCTTGTCTCACAGGTCCTAATCCCTGATGCTGCAAAATAGCTTCTTTAGCAGCCAGGAATGCAGTCCACTGCTCTGAACCCCATGAGAACTCAGTCTTTTTTCTGGTGACATTATATATAGGCCTCAGAATCAGTCCAAGATGTGGGATGAACGATCTCCAGAACCCCACAACTCCAATGAACTTCTGTGCCTCCTCTTTGGTAGTAGGGGGCGACAGAACCTGGATAGTTTGCACAACTGTCTCTGGAATTTTCCTCTGTGGCCCAGTCCACATCATTCCCAGGAATTTCACTTCTGTGGCAGGTCCTTGGACTTTGTCTTTGTCGATAGCCCACCCTCTGTTCTCCATGTGATGTATCAGCAGGTGCAGTCCTTCAGTTACATCTTCTTTTGTTCCAGAGATCATGATGTCATCAATGTAGTGGAACACAGCGACTTTCAAACTCAGGGTACTTAAATCTCGGTCAATCAGTCCATGACAAATTGTTGGAGAATGAACATAGTCTTCAGGAAGCACGGGGAAAGTGTACTGGCGGCCATCCCACACTATAGCAAACTGGTCTTGACACTCTGGGTCTATCAAAATCGAAAAGAAAGCATTAGCCAGGTCTATCACAGCATGATATTCTCCTGCATCTTTAGCAATTTTCTCAACAATTGAGATCATATCTGGTGCAGCTGACTTCAATTGAGGTGCCACTTTGTTTAGACCTCTGTAATCCACAGTCATTCTATATGTCCCATCAGGTTGCTTTACTGAGAACACCGGAGACGAGAAAGGACTTACAGCAGGTCTAAGGATCCCTATTCTCAACAGTTCTTGAATAGTCTCCCCAATTTCTTTGTGGCCTCCAGGAAGTCTGTACTGCTTGAGACAGACTGGCTTCTCTGGTGGAGGACTGTAGACAGGGGTCCATTTCACATGACCTCTGACCACAGCCTTCACCGCCCTAACCAGATACGCTTTATCAGGATACCCGAATGTGAATGTACCTCTTTCAGTCTGAATTGACTGACCTTGAAGTACATCCATCCCAAGAATATTTTCGGGTAACTCTGATACCAAAACATTTGTCATAAATCCTGATCCCTTGCCAATAGCCAATTTCACCCGTATCCTAACTGCTGGTGTGGTTTGCCCTCCCAAACCTTCTACATAAATCAATTCTCCTTTGTGATGGGAAGAATTACCTTGCAAAAGTGTAACTTCAGCTCCGCTATCAACTAAAGCCATTACATGTGTAGGAGAAGATGACTTCCTCCACCATACAGTGACAGGTGCATATGGGCATCGGTCTCTTGCTGTCACTGCCCTCACGGCTATTACAGGAGACTCACCTTCCCTTCATAAAGGATAAGGAACCTCCCAATCCCCTTTTCTGATTTTCTCTAACTCCTCCCCAGGATAAAGGGATTTGGGTTCATGTTCAGTTTTGGGAATTGGTTTGGGGCTAACAGAAGGGTCTGTTCTGTTTTCTCTAAGTCCAGGCTGATGTTATCTTCACTAGGAGTAGTGTTTCAAACCCTGACAGTTTTCCCTACTAAATGTTTCTACCTCTTCAGCATGTCTGCAGTAGAAATCCCATCTATCTCATCTTTAGGTATTCCTGCCTTTAATAGGTCCACCCACACTTGTTTCCTAGAAATAACTAGCCTGGTTTTCTCTTCACCTCCTGTCTTCTCTACCCCATTCCCTTTCTTCTCTGTTCTTTTCTGCTTGTATTCTTCCTGTCTGACCTTGACCTTATCTACTGCCCTGACAGGTTTAAAAGGGTTGTGGCTTCATGAATCTTGCTGTTTAATCCCAGGCCTCCCAACAAGGACAATAATGGAGCCCTGAGATTAAATGGCGCAGACTTCATCAGCTTAGAGCGCAGAGCAGACGTAAAGGGTTCCATATCTGGACCCATCCATTCTGGAAATGTATTTAATCTGGTTATACAACCCATCTCACGTAACCTGGAAATACCCTCTCCTATTGCTCACCATGAGTAGGTATTTTCCAGGTCAGTAGGACTAGCGTATACTCGGACTATTCCATCTCTCACGAGGTCTAACAGTGAAAAATTCACGCTAAACTCTCGGGCTTTTCGCATTGCCTGACGCAATTGTGGATCATGGGTTAACACTCCCATAGTCACTGCTTCCTTACCTGACAAAACAACACTGTCCGCCCCTTCATCCCATAAGCATAAGAGCCAACTCACTAGGGGTTCCCCAGACCTTTTTTTGTATTGTTTTGCCAGCTCATGGAGTTCAGTTTGTGTAAACTCCCGTACTTCTTCACATTCAGCATCTCTGGGGTTGCTATAATGCACCTCCCCATCTGCCATATCCTCTCTATCATGTTGCCGTTTCCTATGCTTAGTAATGAGAGGTCTGGCATACTTTTTCTTTCGCACTAGCAGATCATCATGCAAAATATCAAACTCTATCTCCTCATCCTCACTATCATTTGAGGAGAGCACATCCTCACAATCCCAATTTTGGGATGTGACAATGGCACGTACCCTGGCTTTACTAACAGGTTTACGGCCCTTCCTTTTCCTTAAGGCATTAATTGATTTGGTCATGAGGGCTGCACACTGCTCTTGCAAATCATCAGCCCGACTAGCAGTTGAACGCACACACTCTGAAGCAACTGCTAGCTGGTCTTTTAATACCTTAACTTCTGCCTCTGCCTTCTCTCTTCTCTGTGATTCAGTGTAAATAGCATTAAGGAAGTGCCAACCCACTGTGGACACTGTCCTCTTCTCTTTTTTACTTAAATCCAACCCCTTAAGGCTAAAATCTACAAAATTATCTGAGACTTTATCGCCCCAAGTCAGCTTCAAGGGAGAAGCATACTTCAAAAAATCTTTAGCAAGAGGCTCCCACTCATTGTCTCTGGCCCAGATAGGTAAGCTGCACACTTCCTTCTGGCCACCAGAACCCTCTGCAGCCTTGCTTTTCCTAAACAGCTTATGCAGCATTTTACCTAGCACAAGTTACACAACACACTACAGAAAAACACGTCTGCTTCAGTTGAATTATAGCACAGATCCCGGATGAGCCCCCAAATGTTTTGCTTGCATCTATCTAGCAAGGTTACTCTGTGGTATAATCAAGGAAGCTGAGATTTCTGCAATGTGTAAATGTGCTTTTACTATACAAAGATGCTGTACATACAAAACTATTACAATATTAGGAATACAATACAAGACTGACAGATATCAATAACAAGCAAAATGCCTAGCAAACTAAACAGCCTATGGTCTATAATAGTACAAATACACTTAAAGGTTACTTATCTTCTGTTACTGTATGTTCGTGATCTCCATTGGCAACAAATCTCCTGGAGCACCAGGCAGTGTTCTTATATCATGAGTGGTGGCTTCTGATCTTCAAAGCATGATGGTGTCTGTGTGTGTGTGTGTGTCTAGCTTATGCCTAAATCCCCCTTTTATGAGCCGGGCTCTTTGCCATAGTTATCAAACAACAGAAAACATGCCTGTTTACTGTAACTGTAGAAACAATGGACTGTTGAAAACTGTATCTACGTACAAAAATGGTATCTACGTACCATTGTCTACTCAAACCAGTAATTTAACAGCCATTCTTTCAGTTTGAAAGCTGAAAGAATCCCAAACAAGTAATGTCTTACTTGTTTACTGTAGCTATAGAGTCAATAGCCTGTTAATTGAACACTCAATTGAATACAACAATGATATCTACCCCCATTGTATAAAACAGCATTTGTTTGAGAAATCTACTCAAGCCAAAAACTGACAATATCTCTATGACCAACCACTATTGTTTAATGTTATGTCCCATGTATCAAGTCTGATTAATAAAAAAAAATCATATTGTAACAAACGCAACACACACACAAATTTTAATGGCATCCCAGTCTTATTCCGTAGGGTTCAATATTGAGTTGGATCACCCTTTGCAGTTATAACAGCTTCAACTCTTCTGGGAAGGCTGTCAACAAGGTTTAGGAGTGTGTCTATGGGAATGTTTGCCCATTCTTCTAGAAGTGTATTTGTGGGGTCAGGCACTGGTGTTGACAGGAAGGCCTGGCTCGCAGTCTCTGCTCTAATTCATCCCAAAGGTGTTCTATCGGGTTGAGGTCAGGACATTGCATGCCAGTCAAGTTCGTCCACCCTAAACTCACTCATCCATTTCTTTATGGACCTTGCTCTAGTTTTACTTTATATAAGTACATTAGAGAGGATGTCTTTCTAGTTTTTTGAAGTGTAAGACGACAATGACTTTCCTAGCCTTTTCTCTGCAACTAAAGTGAAACTAAACTGGACAAGAAAAGGATCAGGGAGTGTCTAGCTAGGGATTGTACTAACTAGGAGAACTAGGAACAAGGAGAAGGGAACAGAAGAACATATCAAAGATGCAAAATAAACAGACTGCTATAGCAGCACACCAGTCAAAACTCCATATGGCAGGTACAAGCCAGCGGGGATTTGTCCAATGCCTTCAAGCCATTTGAACGATGTACTCTTGCTTAAAAAAATAAAAAAATAAATAAGAAAAAGGAAATACACTAGTAACAAAGTGGCTGAGTGACTGTAAAGCCTCACCTTGTAAAAACAATCCATTCAATTCAAAATAAAAATGAAAGGCAAACCATTTGTGTATAGATATTAAAAAAAAAATATTATAAGTACAGTTTTTTTCCCTTTTTTATAAGTGATCACATTCCTCTGTTCTCAGCTGCATAAGAGCTATGGGAGGAGAAACAGCAGTGAAAGGCTGGGTAGGGGGTGTGTTTTAGGACAAGTCTGATTATTGGAGGAGAGCAGGCTGAGTTCCCAGCATAGCTAGAGAACTGACCATGGTGTGTTCTCCTGCTGTGGCCAGTTTTTAACCGATTCAGCCCCAGAAGGATTTACCCCTTTAATGACCAGGCCATTTTTTGCAATACGGCAATTTTGCGGTCCTGCGATGTTCTACCCAAATAAAATTGATGTCCCTTTTTCCCATAAATAGAGCTTTCTTTTGGTGGTATTTGATCACCTCTGCGGTTTTTATTTTTTGCACTATATAAAAAAAGCGACAATTTTGAAAAAAATTTTACATTCTGCTATAATACATATCCAAAAAAATATATATATAAAACTAATTTATTCATCAGTTTAGGCCAATATGTATTCTGCTACATATTTTTGGTAAAACAAATCACAATAAGTGCATATTGATTGGTTTGCGCAAAAGTTATAGCGTCTACAAAATAGGTGAAAGATTTAGGGACTTTTTATTTATTTTTTATTGTGTTTACTGGTAATGGCGGTGATCTATGATTTTTAGAGGGACTGTGACATTACGGCGGACAAATCTGACCCTAAGTGACACTTTTTGGTGAACAGTGACACAAATACAGTGATCAGTGCTAAAAAAATTAACTGGTCAATGTATAAATAGAAGATATCAGTGATTACTTTGTAGTACCAACATCCTGGATTCAAGACAAAACATGGGGTTCCCCTTGGGTTTGGACTTTACCGGCATTCAATATATGTAACAATAATATTAAAGTACTATACTATACCATATACTATAAAATACTTTAATTGTCACATATATTGACTGCCGGTAAAGTCCAAACCCAAGGGGAACCCCATGTTTTGTCCTGATCAGTGTATAAATGGCATTGGTAGGGAAGGGGTTAAAACTAGGGGGGCAATCAAGGGGTTAAATGTGTTCCCTCAGTGTGTGTTCTAACTGTCAGGGGGACGGACTGACTAAGAGAAGAGAGAGATCGTTGTTCCTGATCACTAGGAACAGCTGATTTCTCTTTCCTCCTCTGTCAGAATGGGGATCTGTTTGTTTACATTGACAGATCCCCGTTCTGCTTCTCTTTCCTGCGATTGCGGGTAGCCAGCGGATATTGAGTCCGCCGGACCTGCGGGCGAGCTCTCGCAGCGCACACGCACCCGCAGTACCACACGCACAAGCCGAGCCGCCTTTCTGCAGTATATATGCGAAAGGCGGTCGGCATGTGGTTAATAGGAAAGCAGAGGGACTGTCAGGAACACCACAGACTTCACATAAGTGAAGCAATACAAAGAGAACAGGATAATTTATCATACAAGTAAATGGTACAACAGGCATATATCAGAAATATGAAATGTTGGGTTTACATACTGTACCATTTAATTTTTAATGGGGACTGGAAAACATTTACTGACATCCAGTCTGACAGCAAGCAGCCCCCATGCATAGCTCCCAACTGTCCCTGATTTGGAATAAAGTCCCTCTGTCCCTCTTTCCTTCTCATTTGTCCCTCATTTTGGTCTGATCTATTTAGCTGTATAGAAAATACAATATTTATCTTTCAAAAAGTGTTTACCAGTGCTAAACCTTTCATTGTATTTCTAAATTGCTGCATTTCAAAACCAGTATAAAGCAATAATAGTGGTTAAAAAAAAAAAAAAGCACTTGTGGGTTTAACTAATCTTTTTTTTTTTTTTTTTTTATAATTCTCCTTTAAGGGCATGGCAGGGATGTGTGTCCTATGCCCATGTATTTTTGCTGATAGGTGTCCCTCGTTCCCATCTCAAAAGGTTGGGAGGTATGCCCATGCACAAATTGCAGCTGCCAATAAACATGAGAATCTAGAATTATGTTGCCTCTACACTGGACATTGCATATTGAAATGTTTGAAGCTTTTTAAAGATGATCTGTATGAGCTCTGTTTGCCCAGTGGCACTGTACTTGTTCTATATGTTGATGATCCTGTTGGCTGGTACCTCTATGGAGGCTTGCAAGCAGGACTCCCTTTGTTTACTGACATTTTGGCTGAGGAAATACAAAGGATACGATGCCTTACTGCACAATCTACAATTTTGTAAGGAGAAAGTTCAGTATGTAGGTCACTGCATTTCCTGGGAACTTAGACACTTGTTCCCATATTAGATCAATTTATCATCACAAAACCCGATGCTTCACAATGAAGGTCAGTTGTGAACATTTTTAAGGATGACTGAATATTGTAGACAGTGGATCCCTAGTTATTCTGAAATTGCTCGCCCTATACAAGAAAAGCTTAAATTTTGCCACTCTGATTCAAGGGAAAGAAATACGTTGATTTGGACAAATACATCACAAGTGACTGATTGAAAATATAAATGTATTTGTATGGATAAGATCTTATTTCTCAGTTGTTGATCAGGGAGGTTAAGTGAGTGAAGTAAAATATAAATAGCCACTACAGGAAGAATCTATGGATTGTAAAAAATATACATCAAAAGCTATAATGCCCAGCAAGTAAGTTAAATCAAAAATTAATTTAAAGCGGAGCTCCGCTGAAATTTTTTTTTTTAAAGTCAGCAGCTACAAATACTGCAGCTGCTGACTTTTAAAACATGGACACTTACCTGTCCAGGGCGCCCGCAATGTCGGCACCCGAGGCCGAACCGTCTCTCGGTCCTCGGGTGCTGCCGCCTCCATCTTCGGGAAGGGAATCAGGAAGTGAAGCCGTGCGGCTTCACTTCCCGGTTCCCTACTGCGCATGCGTGAGTCGCACAGCGCAATACGGCTGGTCCCTGCTGTCTCTGGGACCCATGTGTTTCCCAGCAGACAGCGGGGGGGGAACAGGATGTGGCGTAAATAACCGCAGATTCTGCGGCTATCTACGCCGGAAGTGGGTACAGATAACTGTAATATACAGGTATCTGCACCCCCCTCCCCCCTGAAAGGTGCCAACTGTGACACCGGAGGGGGGGAGGAATCCGATGAGTGGAAGTTCCACTTTTGGGTGGAACTCCACTTTAAGGAGTATTAGATCCAATACTTTTGTTTAGGAAAGTGTGAGTACATGTTAAATCCCCTGTTTTTCTTGCTTTCTGTATCCCTGCTGGGGAGTAGAGATTAGCTCAGGTTTTTGACAAACTGAATTCAGCCCAAACTTTTGGGCAACTATCCCATGATAGCCACATGACCATATTTGGATAATGTCATTGACTAGAAATGGCCATATTGGGTCAATAATGTCACAAGCATCCCTGCCCCTTTTTACATGTAGCTGTTGTGAAATCCACAGTCACAGCCGATTTGACTGGTGGCCTCTTATCATGTGAAAAACTCCTGTGTGTTTAAAAACCTTAGCTCATCCTTACTGGGGAGATTTAACCTCTCTATTTGTCCTGGTGACCATTGTCTCTGCTACAGAAAGTGATGAGAAATTCAATATTTTAGAATTGTCACAGAAACAGGAGATGAGGGGACACCTGATCTGGTGAGAACTGTCACTTTGGAAAGACCTCTTTTTTCCTGTTGTGTTTCTAGGACAGGGTGTGAAGAGACAGCAACATACAGGGGGCTGCACATACCGGGGGTTCTTCCAAAGAAGTGGGGTTCTTTAAATAAGTGGTACTTCTGCTCTTGCACCATTCATCTGAACATTTTCTTCTCTCTTCACAGGTAAACCTGCTTTTATACCTCCACATACCTTTTAAACTGAACATTGACTGACTGCTCAAATGCATATTTGGTAAACCTGAGTTTATACCTCCACATACCTTTTAAACTGAACATTGACTGACTGCTCAAATGCATATTTGGTAAACCTGCGTTTATACCTCCACATACCTTTTAAACTGAACATTGACTGACTGCTCAAATGCATATTTGGTAAACCTGCGTTTATACCTCACATACCTTTTAAACTGAACATTGACTGACTGCTCAAATGCATATTTGGTAAATCTGTTTGTCACCACTGTTTCAACTCCATCTGTAGCCATGCTCACATTATTTCAATGTTTATTTAGCCATTAAGTCTTACCTAAATTACGGGTTCCCTTATCTTTACTATTTTGGCCTTTTAGTCCCCTTGCAGTTTGATTGTGGTGTGAAAGTTATGCCCTGCTAGCTGTGTTCCTAATATGCCCTCCTAATTGATTAATTGCCAGATTCTATCCACACCCAACACACAGTATAAAAACAAGGCCTTCTTTACGGGGGAACACATACAGGGGGCTGCACATACAGGGGGTTCTTCCAAAGAAGTGGGGTTCTTTAAATAAGTGGCACTTCTGCTCTTGCACTTCAGCAATTTGCACAAAGCCAACCACAACAGACTGCAGATGACCTCAATTCCAAATTATCTCACCTTCCTCTCTGAAACATGCTCTCTTTACCTCTCCTCCTTTTCACAATTGCTGCCTCTCTCCTCAAACTCTCTTTTCTTCACCCCTCTGCTCCACCCCACAATTTGTACATATCACCCTCACTTCTCCCCTCCCCCTATTACTGCAGTCATCACCTCCTTCTAACTCTAAGCCCATTTGCTAACAAACCCCCCAGGATACTGAAGCATGTCCCCTCATACAAATCATATTCTCATATTACCTCCCTTACTCTTCTGCTTCTCCTAACCGCTGGAGATATTTCCCCAAACCCTGGGCCTCCCTTATTTAACTGTGCCCAACACACCCATCACCCTACACCCTCTGGTGGTAGTCGCGATCTAGGCAATTTAGTCTCCATTCCTCTTCTTCCCAACACCAGCCTCCCTCTCTCCTGCGCCCTCTGGAACGCCCGCTCTGTCTGCAACAAACTCACTGCTGTTCATGACCTCTTTGTCACTAATTCCTTTAATCTACTTGCTCTCACCGAAACCTGGCTCCACGAACATGACACCCCTTCTCCTGCTTCCCTATCCCAGGGTGGCCTTCACTGGACTCACTCCCCTAGGCCTAATGGACGCAAGGGAGGTGGAGTGGGATTCCTCCTATCCCCCCAATGCACCTTCCAGGTTATTCACTCTCCTCCCTCTTTTTCTCTCTCATCATTTGAAGCCCACTGTATACGTCTATTCTCTCCTACTTCCCTAAGAATTGCTGTGATCTACCGGCCCCCTGGACCATTATCAACTTTCCTTGATGAGTTTTCTGCCTGGCTACCCTACTTCCTCTCTTCAGAAATTCCCACAATCCTTCTCGGTGATTTCAACATCCCTGCTAATACAAACACTCCTGCTACTTCTAAACTTCTTAGTCTAACCTCTTCATTTGACCTAAAACAATGGGTACAGGCTTCTACTCACTCTGATGGCAACACCCTTGACCTTGTATTCTCCTACCTATGCACTCCATGCAACTTCTCAAACAATCCTTTTCCTCTCTCCGACCATCACCTTATTAGTTTCTCCCTCCCCCTGTCTTCCACCACCTTTCCCTCCAATCGCCTAACCATCACCCGTAGAAACTTTCGCAACTTCAACTCCTCTCTCCTCTATTCTGCTACTGACCACCTCTATGACAAAATCTCTCCTCTGTCCTGCCCCAACCAAGCCACATCCATCTACAATAAATCCCTGTTCTCCATCCTGGACAAGCTCGCTCCCTTCACTACACGCAGAATCAGGCCTCGACCCCTACAACCCTGGCAAACAGATGACACTAAAATTCTCAAAAAACTAAGTCACGCTCTTGAGTGTCTGTGGCACAAGACTAAGTCTCTCAAAGACTTCAACCAATACAAATCTGCCCTCCAAAAATACTATTCTTTCCTCCACACTGCCAAGCAAACCTATTTTACAGCTCTTATTTACACCTTCTCATCTAGTCCCCGTAAACTCTTCTCTACCTTCAACTCTCTACTTTGTCCTCCACCACCTCCACTCACTGACTCACTCACTGCCCAGGAGATCGCTAATCACTTCAAAAACAAGATTGATACTATCCGCGATGAAATCTCCCCTCTACAGGAATCTCTCCCAGCTAAGACCCCATGTCAACAGGTACAACTGACACTCCCCCTATTCAAATCTGCTACTACAGACGACGTTGCTAAACTCCTTTCTATCGCCCACCTAACCACCTGTCCCCTGGACCCTATTCCCTCTCATATGCTACGGTCGCCCTCTGACTCCATCCTACACTCTCTAACCCACATCTTCAATCTCTCCCTCACCTCTTGCGTCTTCCCCAATGCTCTAAAACATGCACTGGTCACCCCGAAACTTAAAAAGCCATCCTTGGACCCTACCAATCTTAACAACCTACGCCCTATCTCCTTGCTCCACTTTTCCTTTAAACTCCTTGAACGCCTGGTTTACAACCAACTGAGTGACCACCTCATTAAAAACAACCTTCTTGATCCCCTTCAATCTGGATTTCGCCCTCAACACTCCACAGAAACTACTCTTTTAAAACTCACAAATGACCTACTAACTGCAAAAACCAACGGACACTATTCTGTACTCCTACTTCTGTATCATAGCTGCCTTTGACACGGTTGACCACCCCCTCCTCCTCAAAAAACTTTACTCCCTCGGTCTCCGTGACTGTGCTCTTCAGTGGCTCTCATCCTACCTATCCCAACGCACCTTCAGTGTCACTTACAATTCTACTTCCTCCACTCCTCTTCCCTTCTCTGTCGGGGTCCCCCAAGGTTCTGTTCTTGGGCCTCTTTTATTTTCAATCTACACCTCTTCCCTGGGTCAGCTGATAGCCTCTCACGGCTTTCAATATCATTTCTACACTGACGACACACAAATCTATCTCTCCACCCCTCAACTCACTCCATCAGTCTCCTCACGCATCACTAACTTACTAACTGACATATCTGTATGGATGTCACACCACTTCCTCAAACTCAACTTGTCCAAAACCGAGCTTATAATATTTCCTCCCTCACGTGCCTCTTCCCCTGACTTGTATGTCAAGAGCAATGGCACAACCATCCACCCGTCCCCACATGTCAGGGTACTAGGTGTTATCCTGGATTCTGAACTCTCCTTTCGGCCCCACATCCAATCACTTTCCAAAGCTTACCGCCTCAACCTCCGCAACATCTCTAAACTACGTCCCTTTCTAACCAACGAAACCACAAAGCTCCTGGTTATCTCTCGCCTCGACTACCGCAACTCCCCCCTCATTGGCTTACCTTTAAATAGACTATCCCCCCTTCAGTCCATCATGAATGCTGCTGCCAGACTCATCCACCTTACAAACTGCTCAGTGTCTGCTATCCCCCTCTGTCAATCCCTCCATTGGCTGCCACTCGCCCAACGAATTAAATTCAAAATACTAACAATAAGTTACAAAGCCATCCACAACTCTGCCCCCAGCTACATCACTAGCCTAGTCTCAAAATACCAACCTAATCGCCCTCTCCGTTCCTCCCAGGACCTCCTGCTCTCTAGCTCCCTCATCACCTCCTCCCATATCCGCCTCCAGGACTTCTCCTGAGCCTCGCCCATCTGGAATTCCCAACCCCAATCTGTCGGACTGTGTCCAAATTTATCCACATTTAGGCAATCCCTGAAAACTTTCCTCTTCAGAGAAGCCTATCCTGCCTCCATCTAACAACTGCACTATTTTCTCCATTAGCTCATCCCCCACAGCTATTACCCTTTTGTATAACTTAACCCTCCCTCCTAGATTGTAAGCTCTAATGAGCAGGGCCCTCTGATTCCTCCTGTATTGAATTGTATTGTACTTGTACTGTCCTCCCTATTGTTGTAAAGTGCTGCGTAAACTGTTGGCGCTATATAAATCCTGTATAATAATAATAATAATAATAATAAAGAAACTTAACAGGGCTCTTAACCGTTCCCTAATCCATACAAAATTTTAAAAAAGTTTTTGTTTTACATATAAGTGTAAATTCACTTTTACAGAAAATCTGTAAGGTGAACTTACACTGGACCCCCCCCCCATCCCCCCTGGTCCCGCTAACCTGGAGTCTGGTGATCCCCCACACTGACAGATCATATTGCCAATGTACATGCTCTTCACATGCGGTGACAGGATGGGACACACGGGTTCTGATTGGAATGCTCCTAAACGTATCTCCTGATGAGGTACGATTTAGAAATTAAGCTGCGGGAGATTTCTAAGCCCCGGACCGGTGAGGAGGTGAACCAATGTTTCCTGGGGGGGGGGGGGTAGGAGGGGCTCCTGTGCAGGTTCACCTTACAAATTTTACTTTAAAGGTGAACTTACCCTTTAAGGTAAATGTTGCTCAAAAATGTATTTGTGAAAAATACATAATAGACTCCCTACTATGTAAAAATGATGTTCTGGGTATGTTTCTATGCAGTTTGTAAGGGGGGCTACTATGGGTACCTGTTGGTGTCAAACTGTGCAAGTCCCCACCCTGCTTCTTCTTGGAAGGAAAACTATCCACCTGATGTTGATGGACCAACTGCTGTATCATACGCCTGGCCAGAAGCCCTCTCTCCACATTCCCGGCTGTAGGCCTTAAAGCTGAACTCCAGCTTTTCATATACTTTACACATGAACTATGTCCATCACAAATGTGCAGTATAAACTGTATGTAGCTTCAAGCCAAGACTTCCATTCTCATACCAGGAACACAGCAGAGTTTATCACAGCGGCGCTCACCCATTCAGAGTAAGTGATGTATTCTAGCAATGAATGAGCCTAGCAATGAGTCAGAGGCTGTGACCTCATTAGCCCACCTCTCTGACTCCAATCAGAATACAGCACTTTCTCTGAATTGGTGAGTGCCGCTGTGATAGACTACTGTGTTCTGGGTATGAGACTTGGAAGTTGTGGCTCAAACCCGGAACACAGTGTGGTATGCTGTATGTAGCCTAAGCTACATACAGTTTATATTGCATATTTAGCGGCCTCACATGTTAGTGAAGGACATAGTTCGTTCGGGCCAGCTTGGCTCAAACAAACTATGTAAAGTGTATGACTAGCTGGAGTTCAGCTTTATTACTTAGAAATAAAAGAATGTTCACATATAAAATGCATTTTCCGCACTTTACTGCACCTGCACAAAGCTTTCTGTGACATCACATTCGACACAATATCAGAGTTCTTCACCGTTGAACAACACATACAGGAGTAGACATTCTGTAGTTGTCATTTCTGAGCAGAACACAAGCACACATCTCTTCTGCTAGGGAGCACTACAGAGTTGGGACTAGCTTTAGTTTTAACTTCCATCGCCTTGTCACAGGAACTGCAACTGAGGGTCAGGTGGATCAAGGTGCTCTCTTTAGTATACCAATCTCTTCCTGATGTCCGTTCTATACCTTTGTTCAGCTGAGCATGCTCCCAGATGGCACATACTCTCCCAAGCTCCCACCACTACTCACAAATGCTGTTCCACTTCACCTGGGACTTCAGTCCTGCAAAGGGCGTTTTAGGTTAACACTGCAGGAGATTACATCTTGACAGATCTGGGTGTTTTGCTCCCATGCCCTATCTAGCATAAGGCCCCTCCCACACTGGGATTTATATGCTCACTAACTCCACCCATTACATCACTAGAGGAGGGTTTTCTCTAAAAGATGAGCTAACACCCAATTACCACTTACCCTTTACTACACCATAATAGTAACAAAGACATCTAGTTGTAGGCAAGCTAACTACACCTGCTAACAAGCTGAAAGGTTGCTGTCTTAGAAGTGTCAAAGATTTAGGTACAAAACACCAAAGCATTTGATTTACATCTTCTCCTCTATCACAACCAGGCTGAAATTGCTCATTTTGCTCAGAATAGACTACTTATTAATTTTAAAAATCTAAATAAATACATTTCTGAAGTGTCATAATGTAGAACAAGTTAACCACGGTTCAGTTACAGGCTGCATTATAAGTGAAGTATATTACCAAAAAAACTGTATATACCGGTATTATCATGAGAAATCAGTTCTTTAGCTCCTGACAAGTCAAATTGCTTAGATTGAGATAATGGGGGAATTACAAAATGCAAATATACAGTTCACTTTGCATGGGAAGTTGCACTTCCAAAGTGATAATCCACAGAATTTAGTGAATGAGATGAAGCTCTGCTGACTTCAATCATTCAAACAAAAGATGTTTCTTTATTTTCTAATTTTTCAGTACATGATTGAGCATTCTTTACAATGTGACATTTAACCACATTCTCTAATCTCTGGGGAAAATTCCCTTGTAAAGTGTAACATCCCTGCAAAGTTAACAGCCTATTTGCCTCTAGTAAATCAACCCCAATCTCGTCAGTATACTGCAGGTAGGGGAAAGCATTTCCTCACTTACCTGCACAAAGCATTTTAGCTTAAAGTGGTTGTAAACCTCAGTCATGAAATCGGAACAAAGCACATACAGTATATCTGTAGTGTTTACTTGTCTATCAGGAAGAACTGAGTTAATAAGCCTGATTTAAACTTAACCATTAATGAACTACATAGAATATATATAATGTTGCTCACTAGATTATAATAAATTCTCATTTTATTGATCGAAAATATAACAAGAAAATAACAAAAATTAGATATATGCAAATTGTGTAATGTATTAAAATGGTACCAAACGCACATCATACACACCTAAAAACATGTATCCACCTCTCTCACTATATACAAATACTCAATGAGCCCTTACAAACACCATTGTATAGTGATTTGGTAAACAAAATATCAAATAATCAAAAATGATAATGTGATGCCATGCATGATGAATAAATGGAACTATGGAGACAAATAATTCAATATTTTGTGAGGCAAAAGGAAAACAAGCTAATAGACATTCAATGATAATATCCTTGTGAGAGATGATGATAAGTATCATAAGTATGAATAATCCAAGGCGCCAAGTAAAGGGACAAGCGAAGAAACATGGATCTCTGGTTGACTCATATTGTAAAAACTCCCATAGTGGTAAGGGAGACATGAATTTGTGTGGTCCAGAGAAGGATAAATGTTCACCAAAACAAAGTCAACGCTTGTCTAGAGCAGTGTTTCTCAACTCCAGTCCTCAAGGCGCCCCAACAGATCATGTTTTTTAGGCTTTTCATTATTTTGCACAGGTGATTTGATCAGTTTCACTGCCTTAGTAATTACCAAAGCCATTTCATCTGAGGGAAATCCTGAAAACATGACCTGTTGGGGTGTCTTGAGGACTGGAGTTGAGAAACACTGGTCTAGAGCATATGTCTGTATGGTCCCAAGATGGATTTTGTGAACATAACCTCCCTCGCACATCAATGCACATTCAAGTAAACCATACCATTGGCTGCTTTGGAAAAGTGTCCTCTAAATAATTGAACAAGATCCACGGGTCAAAAAGTCAGTGGCTGTGCTTGTAAAAACATGCATGTAAGTTTTGTATACTTATCCAACCAGTAGTTCATGGAAAAATAGCCCCATAGTAGGGGAATGCACTTCCTAAATGCATGTAGCCATGTACCAACGGATCACCAATGGGGAAGAGAGGGAAGGTAGACGCCAGATGCCCCTGAACAGTTACGCAGGGCACAGGCCGGCTGCTTCAGAGGCTGCCTCCAAGTCACTTTTAACAAGTTTTCTCGACACATGAGATAAATTTGTGATGGGGGAGGAGAGCTCTGCACAGAGCTTTTCTATTCAGAACACAGCTCTGTATCCTTTCTTGGTTCCTGTGCTGTGTGTGAAGAGGGTTGTGTCACTTTCCTTCAATCAGCTCACACACAATGTATAAGAGCTATAACTGCAGCTCTCCACCCCCTCCTCTGTGATACTGACAGATGCAGAAGGATTTTATCACAATTCACCCCTTTTGAATGGATATAGAAAAGTGAAGGCTGCAGATAAGCAAGAAAAATGTATGTAGTATGATTTGTTTCATCTCTAAATATCATCTGAGGTCAGTCACTTCACTGTATATGAGAGGGTTTACAACCACTTTAACACATTGAGCGCAAAAAAGAAGACAAATATTTCCTGGCAAACTATTTTTTAACATTCATATTCCAAACTTGCAGTTTACAACTTTCACTGCTGGCTCCTGCTCTCCTAGTGCTGCTTCCCTGAACTTCTGGTCTTCTCGGGAAAGAGTTAACAGTTAAGCATGGATTCAGTCTGTTAGCCTGGAGAAGGAAGAGGGGAGCAGCAGAAGAGGGACTTGCCACCCTAGGATTGAAGACGTGTGTTTCCTTTGCTGCACACAGTATAGGGAGACACAACTTTGTTCCCTGCATGCAACATTGGTAAGACACTGCAAGAGAAAGGATGCTCTACTGCTCCTTTTTGAGCACTCAGGTCCAGAGGACATGTGAAGGAAACAGAGGTGCACTTCAGCATTTGGAATGCAAGCTGGATGACAATGGCCCATCATAGACAAGTGCCCCATTTGCCTCCTCTTTACAACAGCTCCGATTAGAATGGTCTCAGTTATCAATACGCTGGTATTACAAATATTAAACAAGAAAGCTATTCTTAACATTTTGCAGTGCTTAAAAAGTCAATAAAGTTAATTATTAAAATTATGCACAACAACAATTAGGTTTAAGATTTAATCATTTTAAAATACTCTCTGACTAGTACCTGCAAGATTAACAAACTTTATAAACTGCTCTGTGGGTAAAAAAGATAAACTCTAGACAAGCAGCTGAAAGACAGTTAAAATACATGTATGAAAATTGTTTTACCTGCCAAACGATTTGTATTTCTGTGCTAGTTCTGTGATCCAGACAACTTTGCACAGCTGGAAATTCCAGTCTTCACTGCAGCAGCAGCATAGCTTGCTCAAGACAAATTCAGATACTTATTCTTATTACCAATAAATATTTTTATGACTACATTACTGCATTCATTAATGTTTTTTTTTTTTTTTTTTATCTGCACGGCATTAAGCTTTAAATATTAAGCATGCTGTATAAATTGCAATACTTTCTACGTACCATAACATAATTTGGTATTTTTTAACCATCTTTCAAACTCATCCCAGTGGAGAGAAAATACCATCATACAATTTTTATTTGGTATTTCAAAGACTTTTTCCATTTAGTGTTTCAATAACAGCATAGCTGCAAACATTACAAAAAAAAATCTTTCCTTTTTAGAAATGATAATTGTAAACACTACAACTATCCCACAAAAATGCATTTTAATGAACAACGGCGATTTTCCTTAGGGATTAACAGTTTACAATATAGTCTTAAATCTTTTGATCCTTTTCCTGTGCTAACAAGATAAGAGAATACTGCTAGATTGGAACCCAAGAAAGATATTTCTTTTTATGGACTACCTTCCTTGTATGTCATTTGTGTTTCTATGTTGTACTTTGTTATTACAAATTGTCACACAGCTGACTTTGGAAAATTCCTATATTGATGTACTGCAGCCTGCAATGTCTTTTTGTGGCCCAAAGCTACTTCTTTAAGGAAAATGTAATAATAATGTTCACTTATGCCGCGTACACACGGTTGGACTTTTCGACAACAAAGGTCCAACAGTCTTTCCAACAGACTTTCGACAGAGTTACGACGGACTTTTGACTGACTATCTAACGACCGGACTTGCCTACACACGATCACACCAAAGTCCGACGGATTTTTACGTGATGACGTATGACCGGACTAAAATAAGGAAATTGATAGCCAGTAGCCAATAGCTGCCCTAGCATCGGTTTTTGTCCATCGGACTAGCATAAAGACGAGCGGATTTTTTCGACTGGACTCGAGTCCGTCGGAAAGATTTGAAGCATGTTCCAAATCTAAAGTCCATCAGATTTTCACCTGAAAAAGTCCGCTGTAGGTCCGATGATGCCCACACACGGTCGAATTGTCCGCCGGACTCGGTCCATTGGACCAGTCCAGTCGAAAAGTCTGCTCGTGTGTACGAGTCATTAGAAGTATGTTCAGCCAAAACTTTTTTCTTAGTTTTAGATCTGGAGTTCTGTTAAATAGATTTCCCCTTACTTCCTGTTCTGCTGATAATACTGGGCAACAACTTTTTTCAAAAGTCTTACTTCCTGGAAAAACTTTTGGTTATTATATATGATAGTCCCCTTCAATAAAATAATTTCAGGATTTGAGAAATATGAAATTAACATTTATTGACTATAATGTATTTAATCGCATAATGTTTCCTTGTCAAAAGAAGTTTATTGAGTATACAATGTTATAAAGATACATAAAGTAAGTTTACAAGGATCTATAAAGTAAGCTCATTGTTTTACAGTAGGGTTTATATAGGTAAATATCATGAAATTTCAAATATTAAACATTGGGTTCACGTAAACCTAAATTAAAGATATATATCATTTCCTTAGTTACTTTTGTAGGTATTTAAATGATTTATACCTACTATACATATTGTTTACAAGTAGAGTGTATATAGGTCAAATAAATTCTGATAATGAGCTTTAATCGTAAGGTGGAGAAAAGGAAAGAGAAAGAAGAAAAAGGGTTGAAAGGTAGAGGTATGGTCCACAAGGTTGTCCCGCTCGTCAGTTTATTATTCTTTTTAGTTCTCTTTGAAGCCTTAGAATGGGTGTCTCTGTAAGTCATTTAATCTGTTACCATGGCAACAGGACAGAGTCATTGAAGTTTGACAGGAACTGTTGTTTTATCCAAGGATGCCAAAGTTTTTCGAATTTTGGAATTTGGTTTTGATCGATGGCTACCATCTTAGCATGGGACATTGTATTATTCATTCTGTGAATTGTTTCTGCTAGTACCAATGTAGGAGATTTCCATGCCTTGGCCACTGTTTGTTTTGCAGCCGTTATTAGTTGGATCATAAGTTTGAATTGAGAGTGTGTTAACCATTCCGGTTTTAGATTAAGTAAAGTTAAATATGGATCTGGTTGTATTATTTTTTTAAATATTTTAGATGCAATCATGAAGACTTCCTTCCAGAAGGTTTGGATTACTGGGCACGTCCACCATATGTGTAAATATGTGCCTATTTCTGGGCATCCTCGAAAACAAAGAGCTGAGGTATTAGGTGAATATTTTGCCACTCTAGCGGGTACAAGGTACCAGCGAGTTAGGACTTTATAATTTGTCTCCAGTGCTAAGATGTTGGGTGAGGATGACTTAGATGTGAGCCATATGTTAGACCAGTCCGTGTCTTCTAAAGTTCGTCCCAGGTCCTCCTCCCACCTCTGAACGTAAGAGGGTCTATTAAGATTTGCTACTCCATATAATTGATTATAAAGTGATGAAATTGTACCTTTAGCAAATGGATCTTTTGTACAGATTGATTCAAAAATGGATAATTGGGATAATGGTGTATCCCCCTTTAGGAATGGTGTATAGAAATTTTTGATTTGGAGATATCTAAATATCTCAGAGTTTGGTAGATCATATTTTTCTCTAAGCGATGGGAATGAAAGGAATGATTTAGATGCTATGAAGTCATTTAGTGTCTGAATGCCTGATGTTGTCCAAGCTTTAAAAGAATTTGGGTAGATCCATGCCGGATAAAAGGCCGGATTTCTGATAAAAGAAAGGAGAGGATTGTGTGGAGATTGTAACTGATATTTGGTTTTTAGTTTATCCCAGAGAGATAAGAAGTGTTTAGTTATGGGATTATGAATTTTAAAGCGGTCTTTAGGATCAAGCCATAATAAATTTGATATTAATAGAGGGTCATTTTCTGAAGCCTCTATAAATACCCATAATGGGATTTCCTGTTTTGCATGGTATTTGGACAAACTGGCCAAATGTGCTGCTCTGTAGTAGTTAGTAAAATTAGGGTATCCCAGGCCTCCTTTATTTTTGGGAAGATGTAGTGTGTGTATAGGTATACGTGGTTTAGAAGAGCCCCATATAAACGAAGTTGCTCTTTTTTGTACTATTCTCAAAAAATAGGAAGGAATTGGAATAGGGAGGACTCTGAATAGATAAAGCAATTTGGGTAGAATAGTCATTTTGATTGCATTAATCTTCCCTATCCAGGATAAAGGAAGTTGCGACCATTGTTTTATTAGATTTGTGATCTGTCTTAATACAGGAGGATAATTGGTTGAGAATAAGTCAGAATGAGATGCTGTTAAATGAATTCCAAGATATGGGATTGATTTTTCTGCCCATGTGAATGGGAGTGCAGCCCTAGCCGGGATCAATTCCATGTTTGTGAGTGAAATATTAAGCACTAGGCATTTCTTAGGATTAATCATAAGGCCGGATAGGGCTGCAAATCCATCAAGAGCTGGTATTAAGTTAGGACCAGAGACCTGTGGTGATGATAGAAAAAGTAATATATCGTCTGCAAATATACATAATTTGTGTGTAATACCTCCTACTTCAATGCCAGTTATAGTTTGGTTTGTTCTGATGTATTGGGCCATAGGTTCGAGTATAAGGGCAAATAATAAGGGAGATAATGGGCAACCCTGTCGGGTACCTCTTTCGATATTAAAGGCTTCAGATTTGTATCCAGCATATTTTATATAGGCTTTGGGTTTATTATATAATGCTTTGATCCATGTTAAAAAGTGGGGTCCAAAACCCCATTTTTGTAATGAATATTGCATATATTGCCAGGATACTGTGTCAAATGCCCTCTTAATATCGAGCGATAGAAAACATAAAGGGATTTTCCGTTTTTTAGCAATATGTGCCAATAACACTGCCCTGCGTATATTATCGCCTGCCTGTCTATTTGGCATGAAGCCTACTTGATCTCTATGTATTAATTTTCCTATAATGCTATTGAGGCGTTTTGCTATTATTTTTGCTAATAATTTAATATCAAGGTTTAACAGAGAGATAGGCCGATAATTCACACAGGAAGTATCATCAGAAAGGGGTTTTGGGATCATACAAACAATTGCCATTAGTGTTTCTTGCCGAAAAGAATGTCCATCTAGAAGATTGTTAAAAGTTTCAGTGAGAATGGGAGAGAGTATTTCTGAGAATGTTTTATAGTATAAAGCCGAGTAGCCATCTGGGCCTGGTCTTTTGTTAAGTTTTAGGTCTTTTATGGCGTTAGCAGCTTCATCTATAGTTATAGGCTCATCCAAACTGCTTTTTTGATTCTGAGATAATTCAGGTAAGGTTATTTTTGAGAAGAAGGATTCAGCCTCTGTAGGATTAAATTCATTGTTTGTCTTGTATAAAGTTGCGAGATGTGAGTGAAATTTATGGACTATTTTAACTGGATTACAAGTGTAAACATTTTTTGATAATTTCAAACGTATTGGTTTGAAAGATTTGTTAGTTGATTTTAATGCCCGAGCCAAATATGTACCTGGTTTGTTTGTATTCATGTAGAAATTGTGTTTGGAGCGTTTGAGGGATTTATCAACTGACTCAGTGAGAAATAGATCGTATTCCAATCTAGATTTTTCCAGATGAGATTTTGTACTCTGAGATGGATTATCTTGAAATGATATGTAGGCTGCATTAAAATTGAGTTCTAGTTTTTTTGCTAGATTTTTGCGTTCCCGTTTAAATAGTGCCATTTGTCTTTGTATTGTACCACGCAAGACAGGCTTATGAGCTTCCCACAGTGTTATTGGGGAGATGTCTGTTGTATTATTAATTGATATGTATTCCTTTAAAGCTTGTTCAATGGCCATCTGATGTAGTGGGTGTTTGAGCATTATGTCCAGTAAGTACCACGTTGGGTCATGCGCTTTTGGTATGGCTGAGGCTATAGTAGTGTATACTGCATTATGGTCAGACCACGGAATCGGAATTATATCTGATGCAATAATTTCTGGTATCATTCCTATTGTTAGAAAAATATGATCTATTCTGGTGAAGGTTTGATGAGGGTGCGAGAAATAAGTGAATTTCTTTTTCATTGGGTTACTTTCTCTCCATGAATCTACCAGATTGTATTTGGAAAGAAGTTGAGAAAAAGGTAATCTAGAGGTTATTTTGGATGGTGTAAAAGGTGATTTATCTAGAAATGGGAGGAGGACCTGGTTCGAATCCCCACACATTATCACTGTTCCTATTTTGTGTGTATTAATCACTTGTAATATATGTGAGAGGAATGGTGTAGGTTGTTTGTTAGGAGCGTAGTAGGAAATCAGCGTGATTGCTGTATCCATTATATAACCCATGAGTATCAGGTATCTACCTTCTGGGTCTTTAATTTCTGATGATAAGGTGAATGGTGTGGATCGGTGAAATGCAATTAGAGTTCCCCTTTGCTTGGTACAGGCAGAAGCCGTGTAAATTTGTTGATAAAAAGGAGAAATATATTTTGGAGTAGAATCTTTGGTGAAGTGTGTTTCTTGGAGGCATACTATGTGAGCATTCTTGTTATGGAAAGTACGGAAGGCTTTGGTCCTTTTTTGAGGGACATTTATTCCCTGAACATTCAGGGAAAGTATATTTAGTGGTGCCATGGCAATAGATCAAATAGTTTTGACTTACTTTTTGTTATGCAGAGCTGACTGCGCAGATCAACCTGTGTGGACTGAAGAGATGAATAGATAGAAAACAAACCAGTGAATTCTGGAGTAAAGAGTAAACAAAAAACATATGAGATTAGATGATACATTGTATAAATTATTTTTTGCAAGTAATCACAATTTACCCGTGAAAGAGAATAAATATCTCTCTCAGGGGAATAAGTGCCTTCGTCACACTCCCACATAATATGGTTGGGAGAATGAGGAGGGCTAATGGGGGTACACGGATCTTCCGCTTACAGGAGAGAAGTGCTATGTCAAAAGACATCAAAATGATGTTTCATTAATTGGAGTGCAGAATATAGTTTTTGTTGAAATTATTTATTCCAGGGTGGTTGTATATGGTTAGTCTTGCCCTAGGCTAAATAATTCAGTTAGAAAGGTACTGTTAATAACTTTGGTATTGATGACGATAGTTTGAATTATTTTGGGACTTTAACCCCTCCAGAGTAAACAATTACATATTTTATTCATATGTAACTGTTTAGATATGTTAACTCATAAAATTGAGGTTGTATTGCTTCAGATTAGAATAAACAAAAACATAATTCTAGGAACTAGTTAGGTAATAATATATTTGTTTTAAGAAAAGAAAGAAAAAGCTTCCATTACTTCTGGATTATTGAACATATTTGTCCTAAAAAGTAATAAATCTATTGTTATTACCTGATAATATATAACTGAACAAGAATTTCCTTATTTCACTTATATATTCTAAGGCTATATGAATCAGAAGTAATAAGAAATATAACTGGAATGTAACATGATCCCACACAGTGTGTGACTATCAGAATGCAGTTACATTCAGTTATAAATACAGGTTTTTTATAGAGAACCATCTCTTAGTATAATAAATGAAGAGATATCAGGAATTTTAATGTCAGTCCATTGAATCTTCTTGGTCCATGGATGATGTGGCATAACGGCCTCTTTTGTGAGAATGATGATTCCCATTTTGTTCTGGAATTTTCTGGGTGCTGCCTGAAGGTGAAGATGATGCCATTCTTCTGCGTGTGGGAGTGTTGCTGCTTGTGGGTTCTGTCAGATTTAATTTTAAAAGGGTTTGTTGTAGTTCATCTGCTGATCTGCTTCTGTAAATTGTACCTTGGTGGTTAAATCTGACTGAAAAGGGGAAGCCCCATTGATACATAATGTTGTGGCGTTGCAGTTCCATTAGTTGGGGTTTCATGGATCGTCTTTTAGTAATAGTAAGTTGGGATAGGTCAGCAAAAATTTGATAATTGTGTCCTTGAAAATTAAATTCCTTTTTTTCTCTTGCAGCAATTAGTATTTGTTCTTTCGTTCTGTAATAATGAAATTTTGTGATTATATCACGTGGGGGTCCATCTTTCTTTTTGGCTGTGAGGGCTCTGTGTACTCTGTCCAGTTCTAAACGTTCAATAGGGATATCTGGCTTTAGTTCTTGTAATAGAGCAGTAATAGTAGATTGCAGGTCTGTCACAGTTTCAGGTATTCCCCTTATGCGCAAGTTTGAACGTCTGGCTCTATTTTCATAATCTTCGAGCTTAGTTTGAAGTATTAAATTCTCTTTTTTTAATTGTTCCAATTCTGTTATATTTTCTTGGGTTGTAATTTCAATTTCATCCATTTTTATTTCTAAGGCTGCGGTGCGGTTTCCCAGCTCTCTTATTTCTTTGGTTAGGCTTTTTGTTATTTGGTCTGAGGTTTGTTTTAAAGCCTTATGAAGCATCTTTTCAAACTGTAATAATATTACTGGGGATACTGAGGAGGCTTGTGGAGAAGTTTGTGAGAGGATTTGTTCTGTATCTGACTCAAATGGAGAGTCTTGCTGTGACATTTTCTGTCTGTGAGAGCGCCCTGATGCTGTATCTTGTGAGGTGACTGGAGCTGCTTCAGCTGCAGTGAGTGCCTGTGAGCTCTTTGTGAGGTGATTTTTATTTCTGCCACGGTTTCCTCCCAGTACCATATTTCCTGCCCAAACTTTCACAGTTTGTTCCCTGGGGCAAAAAGGTTCAAATGGATACCTTTTGAGCCTGCAGGCTCCGCTTTGTCCTTCTCTTCTCTCCTCAGCGGTGTGGAGCTCTAACAATGCATGTCTGCTCTGCTAGGCTCCGCCTCCTGCCCCCCGCATAATGTTTCCAAGACGCTGCATGCGTTCAACAGAGCTAAAAGTGTTTTGCTGCTGATTTTTGTTTGTACTCTGGTGCATCTCGCTGCAGTGTCCAAAAATAGTCAGCTAGCATTGATGGATTCCAGTTGCCATGATACCATTTTTCCATTGTGGCAATGTCCTGGGGAAAACTTTCACCATGTACGTCACTGACTGCACCAAGATTTTCAGAAAAGAAGCCCAAGTCTGAATGCAGAAAATTAATCTTCGGTGACACGTTACACTTCATGGTCTTGTAAACTGTATAAAGTTTGTCAACCAGCTGAATGTAGTTTGGTGCTCTGTGGTTGCCAAAAAAATTCTCAACAATACCCTTGTATGCTTTTCTGGTGATTTTTTCACCCGCTTGTCATTGATGATGTATCCCATCTGTGGAACAACACAAATGCCTTCCTTAATCTTGGTATCAGTTATGCTTTGAAACATCTAGCTCAAATAATGAAAACCTTTATCTTCCTTGTTTATGGCTTTCACAAAATGTTTCATCAGTCCAAGTTTTATGCAAAGGGGAGACACCTCACCTTATGTAGATTATAACTCTCAATGTCAAGGTAAACTGTACTCTCTCTTTCTCTCATTGAAACTTCAAGGGTTATTAATTTCAGTTCCCAAACCATACATTCCCTCAGTTGCCCAGTCCAAAAAAGCTAACAATTATTCACATTAACATATATATACAATAAAAATCCATGATATAAAGCATATGTTTCCTTTAAAAAAAAGCTATATAACACCACTCATTGGCAGATCTATAAATCAGTTCAGTAATCCTAAAAGTACTTGTTGGGAGCAACCTCATATTAAAAAAATATCTTTATATATCTGCAGCAAGTATTGCACTGTCATTAAATGATATTTTCTGGGGGAATACAGCATATACTGTCTGTCAGTTCACATACCCAGGGAAGTTCAGTCCACCTCTGCTTTGCTTTACCTACTGGCAGAGTTCACGGTCTTTATATTTTTTCCTTCCTCCAAGCTTCCATGCCTTGACTGGTTCTCCACAAATATTAAGCACAGCTTTAATAAAAACTCCTTGTAATGAAAGTGCCTTGATGTAGATTCAACATCAACCATGTTATCCAGCAATGTAGATCCTGTGTCAATCAAGATGACCCACTGCCCAACAATGTTATTCAGGCCACCACTTAATATTCCCACTCGCAGCAGTACCACCGAAAAATGACAGATCCCCAGCTGGCTGTTGTTTGTAGAGAAACTGAATTTGACCAAATGTCTTTGACCAAGTATAGTCATGACCATACTTTTCACCCAAGATCTCTTACCAGTTTGTTTACAAACACCAGCCAGACATGGCTCTGTTTTTTTGCAGTAGTGCTTTTTCTATTAAAGCAGAAGTCCACCCTAACATTAAAATCCTGACATCTACAGTTATCCATGATCTAACACTATCCTATCTAGCCCTGTAAAGAAGAAATCAGTATACATACCTTTTTTAAGGCCGATCCAACCCGATCCCACACTGAGCTGTCAGCTGTGGCTTTGCTGTGGTGGCGGGCCTATGGGTGAAGTCACTCCCCATTCATTTCACAGCCGTTGTTGGCTATGTCCTCTGCAGAGCTTCCACTGCTGGAGACCGGATCAGATCGGCTTCAAAAAAGGTATGTACAGTATACTGATTTTTTCTTTACAGGGCTAGATAGGTTAGTGTTAGATCGTGGATGTCTGTAGATGCAGGGATTTTAGTGTTAGGGTGGACTTACAGTTTAATGATACTTTAAAAGATTAACTTGTCGTGTTCCACAATTTACATTGAACTCTAAGGCATTCCCCAAAGCATGTCATTTAAAGGTTCATATTCAGTGTTGCCCTCTAAATCACCTTAAAAGATGCTCTCCCCACTGAAAGTATTTTTTTTTTAATTTGCATATCCCCCATGGCAGGGCTTAGATACTCATGTCCAACAACAGTATAATAAATGTGTTGTAATTAACCTCCCTGGCGGTAATCCCGAGTGTGGCTCAAGGTGAATTTTCATTACCAAAAGCGGTAACCCCGAGCCACACTCGGGATTGCATTGCAGTATCTGACATAATCTGACATAATCATACCGCCAGGGAGGTTAATACATTAATATATGTGATCAAATAAAACATAACATACATCAGAGTGATAAGGCATTGCATCAAATAATGAATAAAGTTTGATTTGTGTCACTCTTTCTTGAAAAACAACATCAATGTGTGCACCACCCATTGATGAAAAATAGTGCTAAATTCACTCAATCTAGCAAATATTTCAAATTATGTGAAGAACTGTGCTCCCAAAGCAGAAAACCTCCACCAAACGCCTAAAGGTGTTTGCTTACCTTCAATATAGGACCTTCTCAACAAAGGTCAAATATGCATGTTAACCACTTCAGCCCCGGAAGATTTTACCCCCTTCCTGACCAGAGCACTTTTTACAATTTGGCACTGCGTCGCTTTAACTGACAATTTGTGCGGTCATGCAATGCTGTACCCAAACTAAATGTACGTTCTTTTTTTGCATGAATCTATCTATTAGAGGGGGGTGGCTGGAGAGAGGGGGCGGTGCCCGTGCGCCCTTAATGAATGCACTGTCACTGATATCAAGATTCAACATTCAGAATAAAATTGGGTTTGAGGTTTGCAGACTTCCTGCTGGATTCCTGAACCTCCTGTGCACCAAACTTTGCCTGATTAAATCATCACTACAGTATAGGGATGAGCCGAATACCCCCCAATTCGGTTTGCAGCAGAACATGCAAACAGGCAAAAAATTTGTTCGAACACGCGAACACCGTTAAAGTCTATGGGACACGAATGTGAAAAATCAAAAGTGCTAATTTTAAAGGCTTATATGCAAGTTATTGCCATAAAAAGTGTTTGGGGAATCGGGTCCTGCCCCAGGGAACATGTATCAATACAAAAAAAGTTTTGAAAACTGCAGTTTTTTTGGGAGCTGTGATTTTAATAATGCTTAAAGTGAAACAATAAAAATGAAATATTCCTTTAAATATCGTGCCTGTGGGGTGTCCTTAGTATGCCTGTAAAGTAGCGCATCTTTCCCATGTTTATAACAGTGCCACAGCAAAATGACATTTCTAAAGGAAAAAATGTCATTTAAAACTCTGCTTGTGGCATAGATAACAATACCAAAAATACAAAAAAAAGGCGTGGATGTCCCCCCAAAAATTCATACCAGGCCCTTCAGGTCTGGTATGGATATTAAGGGGAACCCCGCACCCAAATTTAAAAAAAAATGGCGTGGGGGGCCCCCAGGCACTATATACTCTGAACAGCAGTATATATACTATATGGCCTGCTCTATATACTGTGCAGAAAATTGGGCCTAGGTGTTGGTGGTACCAGAACACTGTAAGTCCTCACAGTTACTCTTGTTGGGCGCAGAAACAGGCCCTGCTGTGAAATATTATATCAAGAATTGTAATTACATGTCCCTGTTAAACAGGGGCAGAAAAATTCGGCCTTGGGTGGTAGTGGTGCCACAACACTGTAACCCCACACAGATACTCGTGTTGGACCCTGGAATGGGCCCTGCTGTGAAATATTATATCAAAAGTTGTAATTACATGCCTGTGTTAAACAGGGGCAGAAAAATTGGGCCTTGGGTGGTGGTGCCACAACACTGTAACCCCTCACAGATACTCTTGTTGGGCGCTGTAACAGGCCCTGCTGTGAAATATTATATCAAAAGTTGTAATTACATGCCCTTGTTAAACAGGGGCGTAAAATTGGGCCTTGGGTGGTGGTGCCACAACACTGTAACCCCTCACAGATACTCGTGTTGGGTGCTGGAACAGGCCCTGCTGTGAAATATTTTATCAAAAGTTGTAATTACATGCCCCTGTTAAACATGGGCAGAAAAATTGGGCCTTGGGTGGTGGTGCCACAACACTGTAACCCCTCACAGATACTCTTGTTGGGCGCAGGAATTGGCCCTGCTGTGAAACATGACTGCCAGTTTCTTGTCCTTCTGTGGCACCCCCTCTCTCTAGGCTCATGTTACTCCCTTCCTCAATCTGGTAACCAACATCAGAACCTTCAAATCGCTGCGCATCCTCCAGCAGCAGATAACCGACCATGTAGTCGAATAATTCTGGGGACTCCTCCATGCATGATGGTGGGGCTACGGAAGGAGTGACTGTGGACAAGGAGCCAGTGGAATAGGCCACTTTGGCAGCTGCGTTGGAAGGCAAACTACTCTGAGCCTGGGTGACAGAGGATGAGGAGGATGAGGATGGCTTTGTTATCCACTCCACCAACTCTTCTGCATGTTGTGGCTCAATAACACTGCCAGCAGCAGGAAAAAAGGACCAGCATGTCCCACAGCCACATGCAGAGGATGCACCATGTCCACGACCAGCACTGTTGACTGTAGACACAGAGGCTGCTTGCCCTCTTTTAGTGCCTCTCCTTGGTGGCCTTCCAGACATGATGTATTTTTTGTTTTGCAACACCACACAACACTGTATTAGATAATGTGTACACCGCCTGAAGTGTATTAGAAAGTGTACAATGGCTGCACTGTATTGTATACTATGTACACCACCAGAAGTGTAGTAGAAACTGTAAACAACTGTATTAGATACTGTGTACACTGCCTGAAGTTTTGTCAGGGACTTACTGCAGCAAAAGTGAGGTGCATGCGCGCGCGCATGCGCACACGAGTTCCAGTCCAACAAGTTGGGCAGCAGCGTGTGTGTGCGCGCACGGGGGCACGCGCTAGCCGCTGCTTGGTGCCAATGGGCCTTTAAAAGAACAGTAGCTGCACTTGTGCAGTGCTGTTAGATCTGCAGCTTACCATGTCCTGAAACCTGTACCTGCTATCTGATTACCTGTATTGACCTGGCTCTGCTGACTTACCTGATATCTCCTATTATGACCTCGGCTTGCCTTGACTCTGCTAAAGACTTTCTGGTTGATATCCTGTTGCCAACCACTGCCTGTTCATCTGACCCTGCTCCAGCCTGCTGCCTTGCTCTGTCTAATTACCTGTGTTGACCCGGCTTGTCTGACCCCGCTCCAGCCAGCTACCTTGCTCTGTCTGATTACCTGTGTTTTACCCGGTTTGTCTCACCCTGCTCCAGCCTGCTGCTGATCTTGCACCATGTAGCTGACCGGGTCGCTGACCTGCATCTGCCTCCTCTGTCATCCGCATCCCGGTCCTTCCTGGTGGTTCATCATCCGCCCATCTGTGCCAGCTACCACAGATCTCCAGACACTCCTACCTCACTGCGCTATGAGGCCACTGTCCCAACTCTAGTAGCTCCTGAGCCAGGGCTGTAAGAGAAGTCTCCTCCTACAAGTCAGGCTCTACTACAAAGTACGTAACAAGAGTATTAAAAACAGTACACCATGGAATGCACTGTAGATATA
Organism: Aquarana catesbeiana; assembly: GCF_042186555.1. Taxonomy (NCBI): domain Eukaryota; kingdom Metazoa; phylum Chordata; class Amphibia; order Anura; family Ranidae; genus Aquarana; species Aquarana catesbeiana. Next base: position 290,564,821 of record NC_133326.1, read on the forward strand.
GGCTACACCAAATGGAGAGTATATGTAGGAAGGCCAGTATGGAGGCCTGAATTTATGGGAGGAGCCCAGGGAGTAATAAACCAGTCCGCTTGCCTGTGGTTTTTGTCGGTTTCCTGTGCGCGATACTACGTCACTAGGCTGACTATTCAAAACTCAGTGTCCGTGAGTTCTCGTGTTTGTGAGTTCCCGTATTCGTAAAAGTTCCCACGTTTGAGATTTTTCGAGGCCCTCATTACCAATTTGCAGTTTCGTACAACGTGTCTGGCTCGGCTGTCGCAGGTTGGGTTTCGGCTGACGTTTTTTCATTTCACGCATTGTTAGATATCATGTCACTAAATGGTGATATCAAACTTACGAACCACTAGTAAAACTTCACACATAACCGTAAAGTATACCACTCGTACCGTCGTTATATTAGTCATTTCATTATTTTGTACCCCACTCCGACACAGGTGCCGCTTAGTTCAGGCTAGTCTAAAACTGTTTACCATGTTTCACAAGACAAATCGTTGTCACTCGCAAAAAATTCTGTACACCGACCCGTGTCATTTCAAAGCTAATTCATTTCACAAACATTTCAAAACATTTCAAAGCATTTCAAACCATTTTGAATCATTTCAGTCACGTACCGCGCTCTGATTCGAATCCAGTCACATCCAAGATGCACCGATTCGCTCCGGTGTGCCCCAGTTGCTAACGGCCTCATTTCAGTACATGCTCCAGAGTCAGATTCATTGTCAGTCGCAGGTTACGGCTCCCTGATTCATGTCTCTGTCATGGCCTATCATTTCACTGTCACGTATCACATTCCGATAGGAATCCAGTCGCATAAAAAATGCACCGATTCGTCTCGGCGTGCCCCAGGTATTTTAGCTACATTTCAGTACATGCTCCAGAGTCCGTTTGAGCGAGGTCAGTGGCATGATCGATTTGTGCCTCTGTCATGGCAATCAAAACCAGTTCACTGTCACATAACGCGCTCTGATTCAAATCCAGTTGCATCGATTGCACCGATTCGTTCTGGTGTACCCCAGTTGTTTGGCCTCATTTCAGTACATGCTCCAGAGTCCGGATCGTTGTTAGTCGCAGATGCAGTGCGACCGATCCGCATCTCTGCCATGGGAATTAATTATCATTCATTTCATTCCCACATATCGCGCCCCGTTTTGAATCCAGTCGCATCCAAGATGCACCGATTCGTTCCCGGTGTGCCCCAGTTGTTTCGGCCTTATCCAGTACCTGCATCAGAGCTCACTTCATTGTCAGTCACGGTTGCCGCACAATCAATTCGTGCCTCTGTCAGGGCAAAACATTTCATTCATTTCATTGTTACGTACTGCGCTCCGATCCGAATCCAGTCGCATCCGTGATGCACCGATTCGTTCTGGTGTGCACCAATGTTTTCTGTTGCCTCATTTCAATACATGCTCCAGAGTCCGGTTCGCTGTCAGTCGCAGCTGCGGCATGACCGAGTCAGGCCTCTGTCATGGCAAGATGCTTTATTTATTTCATGATCAAGGCAAACATTTCATTCATTTCATTATCGACACACCGCACTCAGATTTCAAATCTTGGGCATTCGTGAGGCATCAATTCATCCCGGTAGGCCACAACAGTCTTGGCCTCGTTTCATGCCATGCCCCACAGTTCGATTCGTAGCTTGTCGCAGTTGTGGCATACCAATTCGTGCCACCATCAAGGCATACACATTTCACTCATTTATTTAGTCCCATGCACCTGTGGTTTAAGTCACCATACAATTTACTTCTTCAAGTTAGTTAGGCAAACCCTTCACAAGTTGTCACCTTTTTCATTTCCCTACAGGTCAGTCATGTTCAGGTCAGTCAAGTGCACCAGGTTGGATGATATTCCCCCAGGTAAAAAAAAACAAAAAAAACAAAAGAGCAACAGCTGGGTACGTATGCCTTTTTAGGGAAAAGAAGCAAACTTGAAATTCATGTCACCCCCAATAGGTTCTGGTCGACCAAAACACGACCCCAAGGACAGGACATTGTATCTAGGGCAGAACCATGTCCCAGGCCAGCAGCGAAGACCTCACGGCCCCTCTGTCACCTTCTCCGGTCTCAGAGAGCCGTCCCTCAGGGGTTGGACCATCCCCAAGTTGACAGCAGAACTAAGGCGCAGAGGTGTGCGTTTCCCACTACAGCTAGGAAGGGTGTGCTCTTCAAGCTCCTCTTCCCTCCACCAGCCGCAGCAGGGCCCAGCACCCAGCAGGCCTCCCTCCAGTCAATATCTTCTGCCATCTCACAACTCCACACCATGGTCTCATCTTTGTCTACCTCAGTCACGGATGTCCAAACCAGAGTGGCACTCTTGGAGGCTCGCCCGGCCGCTGCTATTCCTGACCCTACCGCAATCCAGGTTTTGACACCCCTTCCTACAGGTACAACAGGGTGGAGCCCCATAGTCTACCCATCCCATTTGGTTCCAACCAGCATTAGGAAGGACATCCTGGATGGCAGGGACGTCAACCTTGCCCCTCTCCTCATTTCCGTCAACAATCTGGCGGAAAACAAAGCCTACACCTGGGGTGACGTGTCAGTGGTCCTTAAGGCCAAAGATCCCAGGCTCAACTGGAAATTGTCTGTCCCAGAATTCACATTGGCCTTCGGCATGCTGAGGGATGTCCTATGTTCAGCCTCTCCCAGCAGGAGGGAAGAGCTGGACTTATACCTCCATACTGTAGTAGACTTGGGCTACAAGTATGGAGGATTTTCTTTTTACGATTATCATCGTTCCTTCTCCGCCAAGGCAGCAGCTAGGCTCACACAATTCCAGACAACCACGAATTGGAGCCTTATGGACACAGAGCTGTTCTGTCACCACTTTGCCGGCTTGCGCTCACCACTGCGCACCATTTGCCAGTTCTCCACCTACACCGCCACTTGGTGCGCCAATGCGACAATCAGAAGTCCCTTCGAATTTCCCTCTACCTCCAGTGCAGTTCAAGACCAGTCGGCCCCTGTACAGATGCCTCAGGTGACAAATTCGGACGCCCAATCCGAACCGTGGGAGGAGCAGCTATCTGCAACAATTACAACTACGGATCCTGCAACTTCAGCCAGTGCTGCCTGCTCCACATCTGCACCCTATGCCAGAGGGCACATCCAAGGAACCTGAGCGAGGTCAAGCAACAAAAGAGGGCATTACTAAGCCGAGTTAATGTCCTGTGGCTAGGGCTCTACCTCATCTCACACCCCACTCCCTCCCTGGCCACCTACCTTATCCAGAGATTCACAGCAGGGTTTCACACTGGCCTCATTTCCCTGCCCCACACTACCTACGAATGCAGGAATCTCCGCTCAGCGGCCACTGACGAGCAGGCCATAGACCAGCTCTTACAGGCTGAAATAGACCGAGACTTCATCATAGGCCCCTTCACTCAGCCCCCTATCAATACTTGGAGAGTCAGCCCTTGTCAGGCTTGTCAAGGGCAAGTTCTCTAATAAACTACGTCTGGCGTACGACCTGTCTGCGCCTCATTCTTCCCACATTCCCAGTCTCAATTCTCTAATTCCCTCAGAAGAGTCCTCCCTAAAGTATGCCTCCGTAGAGATGGCAATCCAAACGATCATCAGAGCAGGCACAGGCACCTGGCTCACCAAAGCCGACATCTCGGACGCTTTCAAGCTCCTGCCTATCCACCCGTCCCTTTGGTGCTGGCATAGCATTAGGTGAAAGGAGGCATACTATTTTGCCACTAAATTGACTTTTGGTTCGAAGAATAGCCCCTGGCTCTTTGACACATTTGCGCAGTCCCTCACCTGGATACTGTTACACAAAGCTCAGTGTCAAGAGGTCATCCATTACCTGGATGACTTCTTGCTAATCGAACTGCCCAGCACGTCCCCAGGAGACCTCGACAAACTGAGAGTCGTATTCAGAAATCTCAATGTTCCCATCGCTCTAATATATATCTGCTCGCTCGATTCCACTCTCCCGACACTCCTCTGCGGCTATAGAATCAGATTGCAGATCCCAACATCTGATGGTTCGGTCATCCAATGCTCCAGGACTAGAACTACAGCTATGTGCCGTTCTAATCCAGTTGTGTAACTCAGAACAAACACCAGGCAGGCTGTAAGTAATTTCAACCAGGAATCTCTTTTATTGAAAGGAATACAGGCTCTTTTATACAGTAGAAGAGGAGGTATATACCTCCTGCTCATATTACTCTGAACATACACCTGTGACCAGAAACCTAATTAACATGGGCTAATTAACTAATCCCTTTAGACAGCCTAGATGACTCAGACATGACCTTTAGGCCAGACTGGCCGTCTTGTAGCTCAGAAAACCCAATCAACATTATCACAAATCAACACCGAACTCTTGTTCACACAATAGCAGAGTTAATTAACACAAACAGAAATGGGAATCTAATGACTCTTAGATCCCATACTAGACTTATTTACAATACACATTCTAGCAGGCAACAGACAGACAGGTGGCTGGAATTGACATCAGCATCTCCTAACAGTATTTGTCCCAGCATTATTAATCAGCCAGTATTTCTAATATGGTAAATCCAGGGTCCCCAGAGTCTGTGTGTCCTGGGGGACCAGGACCCGAATCCACAGTAATACCACCTCAAGGGTCCCCAGGCATACAGCTCACAAAGAGCACCGTTCCCCCAAATGCCAGGGCCCATGATCAATCGGCAAGAGGCTAGTATTCAGTCCCCTCCAAAAGTCTATCTCCCGGCTAGGTCTGTCACATTTCTCCCCTTTCAGCAGGAGACTAACACAGGAGGAGACCCCAGACTGGTTGACTCCCAAGTTAGTCAGTAGTTCCAGTCCTCTAATGCCTGTACCCACACAGTACCCCAAACAAATTGTTCCAAACAAAGCATTACTCACCCAGCCAACCTCTGCCTCTCTCAGAGAACATATCTGCTGCTGGGGAGAGGCCTGGACTGGCCCTTCTCCCTGGAGCCCTTTCTGCCGCTGGAGAGAAGATAGGGTGTCTGGGCTCACTCCGTCATGCTGTTGGGGATCTGGGCCGACTGCCCAGCATCCCTGGGGTATACAGGTGGAGACTGAAGTCCCATCCAATTTCACAGGAAATCCATCCTCTGTTAGTTGAGGACAGAGTCCAGCAGTACTCGGCCCTGTTGCCAGCCCTTCTGCTGGAAACCCCACACCATCTGCTCCGGCTAACTGTTGGGGAGGGAGGCCGACTGCCCCGCCTCTCTGGAACTCTGTAGTTGTTGCTGGTGCTGGGCAGAGGTTGGTAGCACTCTGCCCTGTTGCCAGCACTTCTGCTGGGGACTCCTCATCCTCGGCTCCAGCTAACCGTTGGGGCAGGAGGCTGGCTTCCTCCACTCCCAAACTGTGTAGCTGCCATTGGGGAGGTGAGCCGGCTGCTTCCTTTTCCATTCCCTCATCTGGATGTTGGGACGATATATCTGTGATACTGTCTCCCAGGTGCACGGATCTTTGCTGGGGAGGAAAGACCACTTCTTCCACCCTGGCCAACTGTTGGGGAGGGACGACGAACACCTCCTCTCCCTTCTCCCCCTGTATCCTGATCTGTTGCTGGGAAGTGACCACCTCCTTCTCACCCTGAGCCTCCGGAACCGCCGCAGGTGTAGGGCAGAGATCTTGGACCCTCTGTCCAGTTGCCAGTGCTTCAGCTGGGGAAGTTCCTTGTAACTTCACAGATACTTCTGTTGGTGCTGGGCAGAGCACAGTGAAGTTTGGCCCTAATAACAGCTCTTCTCTCAGGCTCACCAGGTTGTTCTTCCTCAGCAGAAAAGTCTATCAAATCCCCTGTCTCTGCAACTGGTGTCTGGGGATAAAGGTTCACCATCTCCTCTCCGTGGAACCCAGAAGATGCTATCAGTGCTGGGCAGAGTTTAGCAGAGCTCTGCCCTGTTGTCAGCACTTCAGGTTTTCCACTGCCGATTCTCTGGCATGCTTCTGGACAGGCACATTCCTCCATCCAAGAACATCCCATGCAGAAACAGGATCATCAAGGTTAGTCAGCACTTGCTGCATCCGCCATAAGACCTCCGCCTCCCTAGCTGTGGGGGCAGGTTGGCAAAGCACACTGTTACTCTGCCACATTGTCAACTCTTCAGCCAAGATTTCAGAGTTGTCAACTGGTATTTCCTGATAGTCCCAGGCAAAGGGAGCCCCACCCTGCTGCTGAGCGGAGTCTCGCAGCTGTCTGTAGGCCATCTCAAGCTCCCATTTCTGAACGTCCAGAAACTCCAAATCTTCCTGTGCCCAGTGCACTTCGGAGACATTCAGTCTTCGCTCTCTGTGCTCCATTATTTCCTCCAAACGCCACTCCCGATCACTCCCAAAGTCAGGGTCCCTGGACAGCCTTCAGTACAACAATCCCAGGCCATCATAGTCAAAGCCTTCCGTGGGGCTGTCATCCGCTGTCAACGGGCACACTTGGGATACATACCAATGGAGGGCTCTGTAGCTCTCGTCCAACCGCATTTCTGCCCGGATCAGCCTGCTTAACTCAGCTGTCCACTCCTGGTTCGGCTGTTCCCCCAATAACAGCATTTCATACTGCGACCAGTACCTTACATGGATGGAGGGGAGAACCTTTCCCTGGTTTCGCTGCTCACGGGCTAGCGATTCCTTCCAGAGTTCGCAGCGGATAGAATCAAACCATCCTAGCAGGACCTGCTCTGATACTGGTCCTCTGTGCTGTATCTGCATCTCTCGCAACCTCCTTCTGAATTCCTCTTCCATGGTGGCTGGTATCTGTACCTCTCCTCTCCTGCTATCTGGACCTTGGATCCAGGTGATGATTTGGATGTGTTCACGGCAAGGAAGCATGATCCCACCATTCCCTCCACGGCTCTCAAGTAAGTCTTTCAGCGTGGCTCTCCTGCAGGCTGGTTTGGAGTGTCCCAGTAACTGGAGAGCAAATCCCATGGCTGCCAACCAATGTAACGAGCCCCTGCTCACTTGGTTCCACTCTCCCGACACTCCTCTGCTGCTATAGAATCAGATGTGCGATCTGCAATCTGATTCTATAGCAGCAGAGGAGTGTCGGGAGAGTGGAAACGAGCGAGCAGGGGCTCGTTACAATATATATATATATATATATATATATATATATATATATATATTAGACTGTATATATATATTAATACACTGCCTGATGTCTATTAGAAATTGTACACATTTTATTAGATACTGTGTACACCGCCTGAACTGTATTAGCAACTGTACAACAGCTGCACTGTATTATATACTGTGTACACCACCATAAGTGTAGTAGAAACTGTACACACTGTATTAGATACTGTGTTCCCCCGCCTGAAGTGTATTAGAAACAGTACACCACGGAATGCACTTTAGATATAGGTTACAATGGATGCAGAGTATATATGTAGGAAGGCCAGTATAGTGGCCTGAATTTATGGGAGGAGCCCGGGGGGTATTTAAGCAGCCCGCTCACCTGTGGTGCTTGTCGGTTTCCTGTGCGCGGTATACGTCACTAGGCCGACGATTCGAATACCAGCGTCCGCAAGTTCTTGTCTCGCAAATTCCCGCATTCGCAATTTCCGTGCTTGAGAGTTTCGAAGTCCGTGTTACCGATTCGTAGTTCGTACCACGCGTCCGGCTCGGCTGTCGCAGGTAGGGTCCTGTCGGACTTTTGTTTTCACGCATTGTTAGATATCATGTAACTAAACCGTGATATCAGACTCACGAATCACTCGCAAATTTCACAACGTACCGCAATGCATACCACTCGCACCATGGTTATGTTACCATTTCTCATTATTTGAAAAACCACCGCGACGTAGATGTCGCTTCATTTCAGGCATGTCTAAATTGTTACCACGCGTCAGTAGACAACCGTTGTGTTTCGCAATTCGCAATTTCTTATCGACGTCAGTTCGATACCAAGTCATTTCTCATTTCAGAACATTTCTAAACATTTCTAACATTTCAAACCATTTCGAATCATTTCATTAATTTCAGTCACGTACCGCGCTCCGATTCGAATCCAGTCGCATCTAAAGATGCACCGATTCGCTCCGGTGTGCCCCAGTAGTTACGGCCTCATTTCAGTACATGCTCCAGAGTCACGTTCATTGTCAGTCGCTCGTCACGACTCACCGATTCGTACCTCTGTCATGGTTATCATTTCACTGCCACGTATCACGTTCCGATACGAATTCAGTCGCATGGAAATGCACCGATTCGTCTCGGCGTGCCCCAGGTATTGGCCACATTTCAGTACATGCTCCAGAGTCCGATTTGCAGTCAGCCGCAACAGCGGCATGATCGATTCGCGCCTCTGTCATGGCAACAGCTGTTACACCTGCACTTACCGCGCTCTGGTTCGAATCCAGTCGCATCTTCGATGCACTGATTCATTACAGCGTGCCCCAGGGCTCGGCCTCATTTCTGAACATGCTCCAGAGTCCGGATCGTAGCTAGGCGCAGACATCGGGCGACCGATCCGCATCTCTGTCATGGGAATTCATTTCACTCCCACATATCGCATCACCGTTTCGAAACCAGTCGCATCCACGATGCACCGATTCGTCATGGAATGCCCCAGTTGCCGTATCCATACCTATACCAGAGCTCGGTTCGTTGCCAGCCGCAAATGCGGCACAACCAATTCGAGCCTCGGTCAAGGTGAAAACATTTCTGTCATTTTGTTGTTTCATATTGCGCTCCGATTTGAATCCAAATGCATCAAACATACCGATTCGTCCCGGTGTGCACCAATGTTTTTCAGTTGCCTCATTTCAGTACATGCTCCAGAGCCCGGTTCGCGGTCGATTGCAGTCACGGCAGGACCCAGCCGGACCTCTGTCATGGCAAGAGATTTCACTCATTTCATAATCAAGGCAAACATTTCAAATCATTTCGTTGTCACTAGATTGCAAATCACCTTACAAGTTACTGCTTCAGGCATTCACCAAACTTGCTCAATAAACAAAGATAAATCTAATAAAACTACACCCCTACCTGAATGTTTTTGCCCCCTTATTTTGGCAAACCGGCCATTAGACCAAGGCACACTTTCAGGTCCATTTCATATGGTAAGTCCACACTTCCAGGTCTATTTCCGATGGTAAGTCTTATGTTAATTATAAATGTTATCTATGTCCATATCGGACATAGGGCTCCAACCATAAGTAGGAAGGCCAGTATGGTGACCTGAATTTATGGGAGGAGCCCGGGGGGTATTTAAGCAGCCCGTTTCCTGTTTCCTGTGCGCAGTACCCACCCTCCCATCCCCATTTCAGAGCATTTCTCAACTATTCATTTCTCATTACAGAATAATCATTTCTTAAACCAGGGTATGCCCCCTTATTTTGGCATACCGGCCATTATCTATCTATCTATCTATCTATCTATCTATCTATCTATCTATCTATCTATCTATCTATTTATATATATATATATATATATATATATATACACACACACAGTATCTCACAAAAGTGAGTACGCCCCTCACATTTTGTAAATACACTTTGCAACTATGTAAAGTAGTGAGTGTACAGCTTGTATAACAGTATACATTTGCTGTTCCCTCAATATAACTCAACACACAGCCATTAATGTCTAAACCTCTGGCAACAAAAGTGAGTACACCCGTAAGTGAAAATGTCCAAATTGGGCCCAAAGTGTCAATATTTTGTGTGGCCACCATTATTTTCCAGTACTACCTTAACCCTCTTGGGCATGGAGTTCACCAGAGCTTCACAGGTCGCCACTGGAGTCCTCTTCCACTCCTTCATGACGACATCATGGAGCTGGTGGATGTTAGAGACCTTGCGCTCCTTCACCTTCCGTTTGAGGATGCCCCACAGATGCTCAATAGGGTTTAGGTCTGGAGACATGCTCGGCCAGTCCATCACCTTTACCCTCACGTATGTCACAGTACATGTTGGCATTCATGGTTCCCTCAATGAACTGTAGCTCCCTAGTGCCGGCAGCACTCATGCAGGCCCAGACCATGGCACTCCCATCACCATGCTTGATTGTAGGCAAGACATTTGTCTTTGTACTCCTCACCTGGTTGCCGCCACACACGCTTGACACCATCTGAACCAAATACGCTAATCTTGGTCTCAACAAACCACAGGACGTGGTTCCAGTAATCCATGTGCTTAGTCTGCTTTTTTTCAGAAAACTATTTGCAGGCTTTCTTGTGCATCATCTTTGGAAGAGGCTTCCTTCTGGGACAAAAGCCATGCAGACCAAATAATGCAGTGTGTGGCGTATGATCTGAGCACTCCCAGGCTGACCCCCCACCCCTTCAACTTATGCAGCAATGCTGGCAGCACTCATATGTCTATTTCCCAAAGACAACATCTGGATATGACGCTGAGTACGTGCACTCAACTTCTTTGGTCGACCATGGCGAGGCCTGTTCTGAGTGGAACCTGTCCTGTTAAACCGCTGTATGGTCTTGACCACCTACTGCAGCTCAGTTTCAGGGTCTTGGCAATCTTCTTATAGCCTAGGCCATTTTTATGTAGAGCAACAATACTTTTTTTCAGATCCTCAGAGAGATCTTTGCCATGAGGTGCCATGTTGAACTTCCAAACAAGATATTTGTTTGGAAAACACATTAAAAGATGCATTAAAGATGGTGCAGCCATAAGACTATACAACAGAACAAAATATTACAGGGCACAAATGCAAAAAAAGACATTTACTTCCTGCAAGGCTATTTAAAACACCTAAACATTTTCAAAAAACATTTTTAAATGTTCAAATGTTCAAGTGTGACCAAATCCCCATATTTTTTTAAAATGTTTTTGAAAATGTTTAGGTGTTTTAAATAACCTTGCAGGAGGTAAATGTCTTTTTTGCATGTGTGCGCTGTAATATTTTGTTATGTTGAACTTCCAGTGACCAGTATGAGAGAGTGAGAGCAATAACACCAAATTTAACACACCTGCTCCCCATTCACACCTGAGACCTTGTAACACTAACAAGTCACATGACACCGGGGAGGGAAAATTGCTAATTGGGCCCAATTTGGACATTTTCACTTAGGGTTGTACTCACTTTTGTTGCCAGCAGTTTAGACATTAATGGTTGTGTGTTAAGTTATTTTGAGGGGACAGCAAATTTACGCTGTTATACAAACTGTACACTCACTACTTTACATTGTAGCAAAGTGGCATTCCTTCAGTGTTTTTCACATGAAAAGATAGAATATGTATATATAGATATATATATATATACATATATACATATATATATATATATATATAGATATATATATATATATATATATCTATATATATATATCAAATACACTGCCACTAACTGAATAACCTGCCTGCTTATTCTAACTTAAGCTATCTCTCCGTCTCCACCAACAACACTACACACTGCCGCTCTGTAAGCAGCCTTATATAGTGTGGGGCGTGGACTTAGTCCCCCTGAGCCATGAGGGTGCCTTTGGCCAATTATGGCTCTCTCAGGAGAGTGCGTTGTGATTTGCCAAAGCATGAAAGTCAGGTGCATGCTTTGGTCAATCATCATACAGCAATGTACTGCGATCTCACAGTGCATTATGGTGCATTCCGCGGCACTCACATTTTCAGAGAAACGCCCCATATGTTCGGTTAGTTTTAGAACAAATAAACACCCTATGTTCGACTCGAACCGTGGGCTCATCCCTAGGGATGAGCTTCGAGTTCGAGTCGAACTCATGTTCGACTCGAACATCAGCTGTTCGCAAGTTCGCTTAACAGCGAACAATTTGGAGTGTTCGCGGCAAATTTGAATGCCGCGGAACACCCTTTAAAAGTCTATGGGAGAAATCAAAAGTGCTAATTTTAAAGGCTTATATGCAAGTTATTGTCATAAAAAGTGTTTGGGGACCTGGGTCCTGCCCCAGGGGACATGGATCAATGCAAAAAAAAGTTTTAAAAATGGATGTTTTTTCAGGAACAGCGATTTTAATGATGCTTAAAGTCAAACAATAAAAGTGTAATATCCCTTTAAATTTCGTAGCTAGGGGGTGTCTATAGTATGCCTGTAAAGGGGCGCATGTTTCCCATATTTAGCACAGTCTGACAGCAAAATGACATTTCAAAGGAAAAAAAGTCATTTAAAACTACTCACGGCTATTTTGTTGCCGGTCCGACAATACACATAAAAGTGGAACCCCGAACCAAAATAAAAAAAAAAAAAAAATGACGTGGGGGTCCCCCTAAATTCCATACCAGGCCCTTCAGGTCTGGTATGGATATTAAGGGGAACCCCGGCCAAAATTAAAAAAAAAAAATGACGTGGGGGTCCCCCTAAATTCCATACCAGACCCTTCAGGTCTGGTATGGATTTTAAGGGGAACTCCGCGCCAAAATTGAAAAAAAAAAAAAGGCGTGGGGTCCCCCCAAAAATCCATACCAGACCCTTATCCGAGCACGCAACCTGGCAGGCCGCAGGAAAAGAAGGGGGGACGAGTGAGCGCCCCCCTGAACCGTACCAGGCCACATGCCCTCAACATTGGGAGGGTGCTTTGGGGTAGCCCCCCAAAACACCTTGTCCCCATGTTGATGAGGACAAGGGCCTCATCCCCACAACCCTGACCGGTGGTTGTGGGGGTCTGCGGGCGGGGGGCTTATCGGAATCTGGAAGCCCCCTTTAACAAGGGGACCCCCAGATCCCGCCTCCCCCGTGTGAAATGGTAAGGGGGTACAAAAGTACCCTTACCATTTCACTAAAAAACTGTCAAAAATGTTAAAAATGACAAGAGACAGTTTTTGACAATTCCTTTATTTAAATGCTTCTTCTTTCTTCTATCTTCCTTCATCTTCTTCTGGTTCTTCCTCCGGCATTCTCGTCCAGCATCTCCTCCGCGGCATCTTCTATCTTCTTCTCCTCGGGCCGCTCCGCACCCATGGTATGGGGGGAGGCGCCCGCTCTTCTCTTCATCTTCTTCTCTTCTTCATCTTCTTCTCTTCTTCTCTTCTTCATCTTCTTCTCCGGGCCGCTCTGCATCCATGCTCCAGGAGCGGCCTGGAGAAGAAGATGGAGAAGAGAAGAAGAGAAGAAGATGAAGAAGAGAAGAAGATGAAGAGAAGAGCGGGAGCCTCCCCCCATGCCATGGGTGCGGAGCAGCCCGAGGAGAAGAAGATAGAAGATGCCACGGAGGAGATGCTGGACGAGAACACCGGAGGAAGAACCAGAAGAAGAAGGAAGATAGAAGAAAGAAGAAGCATTTAAATAAAGGAATTGTCAAAAACTGTCTCTTGTCATTTTTAACATTTTTGACAGTTTTTTAGTGAAATGGTAGGGTTACTTTTGTACCCCCTTACCATTTCACACAGGGGGGAGCCGGGATCTGGGGGTCCCCTTGTTAAAGGGGGCTTCCAGATTCCGATAAGCCCCCCACCCGCAGACCCCCACAACCACCGGCCAGGGTTGTGGGGTTGAGGCCCTTGTCCTCATCAACATGGGGACAAGGTGTTTTGGGGGGCTACCCCAAAGCACCCTCCCAATGTTGAGGGCATGTGGCCTGGTATGGTTCAGGAGGGGGGGCGCTCTCTCGTCCCCCCTCTTTCCCTGCAGCCTGCCAGGTTGCGTGTTCGGATAAGGGTCTGGTATGGAATTTAGGGGGACCCCCACGTCGTTTTTTTATTTTTAAATTTTGGTTCGGGGTTCCCCTGTGGGGAATTCCCATGCCATTTTTATCAATGAACTTTTATGTGTATTGTTGGACCGGCAATGCAATAGCCGCGAGTAGTTTTAAATGACTTTTTAATTTAATTTAAAGGGATATTACATTTTTATTGTTTGACTTTAAGCATTATTAAAACACTGCTCCTGAAAAAACGGCTGTTTTTAAAAGTTTGATTGATCCATGGCCCCTCGGGCAGGACCCAGGTCCTGAAACACTTTTTATGACAATAACTTGCATATAAGCCTTTAAAATTAGCACTTTTGATTATTCATGTTCGTGACCTATAGACTTCGCGTATTCGAACAAACTTTTTTCCTGTTCGCATGTTCTGGTGCGAACCGAACAGGGGGGTGTTTGGCTCATCCCTACTCATCCCTACTACAGTAGATTAAGGACTGTTTTGAGTAGAAACCTACAGGTATCCTGCGCTTCCTCCACCCTACTTCCTGTTCTCAATGCGCATGTGCATTAAAACTGCATAAGTCCTAAATAAAGTGAATGGCACCCATCATTCTTAACACCCTGAGGAAAGATTCATTCCCTGAGAAGAATATTCCTAGAACCTTAGTATAAAGTAAGTGGGTTTGGGACATGACATGGGACACAATGTAGTAGCTACTGAGCTGAAGATTAATATTTAATCACTTTTACTGAAGATCAGGTTAAATAGTGTTACACAGAACAGAGCACTATAGAACCCAGACACACACAATCCTGCAGTATGTACACAATCATAAATGCAGTCTTGCACTATTTACTACAACTGGAGCAGACCGAAAAAAAAAATATTTTGTACATTTCTGTAACACATGCATATTTTCCCATTTTTTATACCTTTAAAGGTCCTGGAAATACCGAAGAAAATATGTTGATAAGCCAGAATTTTAGTGTGTGCATCTAACATCTTGTTGCTGTCCTAACTGCTAACTCCTGAAAGCCTTGTACCACACTGTGTGTAAAGAAAAGGCTCTTGTGAAATTCAGCTCTGAGGATGTGCCTACTCCAATAGGGGCTTAGCTCCCAGCATCTGCCTCTAGCAATTTTGCAAGTAGCAGTAAGAAGGGTTGCTGGTTTGAATCCCAACCACGATACCACCTGCCTGGAGTTTGCATGTTCTCCCTGTGCCTGCGTGGGCTTCCTCCGGGAACTCCGGTTTCCTCCTACACTCCAAAGACATGCTGGTACGTTATCTGGATCCTGTCTAAATTGTCCCTAGTATGTATGAATGTGAGTTAGGGACATTAGATTGTAAGCTCCTTGAGGGTAGGGACTGATGTGAATGTGCAATGTATATGTAAAGCGCTGCGAAAATTGATGGCGCTATATAAGTACCTGAAATAAATAAATAAGTCTGGTAAAAATTTGATTGATTTACAAAACGCAGATAAGCTAGGTGAAGATCTGCTGACTTCCATCATCCAATCACATGCTTTCCTTGCATGTGACTGAATATTTATCACCACACTCGCTAAACACTGGGGCAAATTCCCTTGCAAACTGAAACTTCCCTTGCCAAGTGAACAGCCTATTTGCCTTTAATAAATCAACCCCAAATGTCAGAAGGACTGACGAGAGCTGTATCCCACTACAGGAACATGGTAAATGTAAATATAAGTCTGGCATGCTATGAATGAATGACAGGATGGGGGTTTGGAGTTAAATTTGGCCAATTCAGGGATATATCCTTTAAGTCATTCTCTATGCAGCTGCTATTGGTGTAATTGTTAGAAATAGGGAAAAGGGTGCCAGCATATGAAAGCGCCAAGTTCTTTATTCATTGATTAAGTGTCACTTTTATGCAATTTTATGAAACTGATGCCCGTGTCTATTTTTCTCTGATACTAATTCTGTCTGGGAGAGTTACTCTGCTTATTAACTTTAAACACGTCCTGACAGCTCATAGTCATGTTGCTTTCAGCATGTCACATACTAGACATAAAGAAATGACATGGAATCTGAAATAATAGTGGGAACTACATCTATCTGGATTGTTAATGAAATCTGAGTTCTTCTACTTCCACATGATTGTCATGTTCAGATGTATTCAGTAGGCAGTACTTGAAAGACCTTGTACATTTCCACGGATTGTATACAGTATATAGCCTTCTATTGTTTTATTTCATGAAACAACAATTCTGTACACCTGCTTTGCAATCAACATTTTTATTTTGTTTAAAGACATAAAAATAAAGGACTTGTATGCCACGTTCTGGATATAGAAAGTCAACTCCACCAATTATATTGTATAACTTCAAATTAGTTATATAATCCACTTTGTATGTGGACTGTTTCACCTCTTCCTTTATGTTTGAAGAAGCTTTTGCATGATGCATTGCCCTCAATAAGAAATGTTTAAGTATTGCCTGTTACCAAGGAACTGCTAGAAACATAGCAATGTCTTTATGCTCAGGGCTATTACTAGAACAGTTGTCTACTATTCATTCAATGCACCACACATTTCCCATCAAGCCAGGGGCATAACTGGAACTTTCAGGGCCCCGGTGCAAGAAACCATGATGGGTCCCCTGAACCCCCCTTTCTTCCGACCCCCAGGCTTCCAATTTTGGGAGGGTGTCCATGGATATCCTCCCAGAACTTTGCCTCCCCGTGCATCCAGCGCACTCCCAGTGGCCCTTTACCATGTGATTAGCTGATCACATGTAAACAGACTTGCTGGGTATCGGCAGCCCTTTCCTCCCACGATGTGTCTGTGTAAGGTAAGGAGAGGCATTAACTGCCAAGAATGTCAGTAAATTGTTTACACTGATAATCAGTGCTGCCTATCAGTGCCACCTATCAGTGCTTATCAATGCCATCTATTAGTGTCCATAAATGTTGTCAATTTGTGCCGCCAATCAGTGCTGCATTTCAATGCTGCCTATCATTGCTCATCAATGCCGCCTATCAGTGCCCATCAGTGCAACCTATTAGTGCTCATCAATGCTGTCTATCAGTGCTCATCAGTGCCCATCACTGCTGCACCGCCTATACATGCCACAGACCATTGCTCGTCAATGCCACCTATCAGTTCAGACTATCAGTGCCCATCAATACCACCTATCAGTGCTGCGTGTCAGTGCTGCCTATCAGTGCAGCCAATTATTGCTCATCAATGCTGCCTACCTCCTCAGTGCGGCTCTGAGCAGAGAGCAGATCTCTCATACAGCTCAGAGCCGACAGTTCTCTCTGCTCCCCCCTCCCTCCTCTCTCGCACAGGATGACACAGTCGATCTGCTCCTTCTCCACCCTCCCCTCTCCTATGTGTATCGCGGGAGATGTAAGCTTGTTAGCTTCACACTTGACTTCCCACAAAGCAAACACAGGAGAGGGGAGGAGGGAGAAGGAGCAGATCAGCTGTGTCATCCAGTGTGGGAGAGGAGGGAGGGGGGACCAGAGAGAAGTGTCGGCTCTGAGCTGTATGAGAAATACACTCTCCGCTCAGAGCCCTGGGACTAGCAACACCACTGGTGACCCTGACAGTGGTGGAATGCCAGGACCCGGTCGCAAGTGCGACTGCTGCGACCCTGGCAGTTCTGCCACTGCATGAAAGTGAATGATTATGGAAGCTTTTTTCTGACCTCTATTTAAAGGTTCAGATTCTGTTATTCTCATCCTTGCTTTTGGAATAAGTATGCAGCCTGAAATGTCGGAGCTCCTGACCTGCATACTTGGTGAATACACCTATCATAGGTGGATGATCAGATGCCATTTCTCCAGCTCCTCCACTTCTCTCAATAGGATGGCAGGTTAATGGTCACATAAAGAGGTAGAGAAATCTCCATAGTGTGATTTCATTTTATTGTTAAAAAGATTTAAAAGATACAAGCCCCAATCGTGACATCAACGGAAGTTCCCACCTAATGCGTTTCACCCTCCCACTGGGCGTCTTCAGAGGCTGGAGTTAGATAACAGTTGAGTTTAGGGTTTAGGTTAGGTTTATGCTGCGGTTAAGGTATGGGTTGTGTTTAAGGAATATGTTTGTTGTTGTGATGCTCATAGTCACATGCTGGTAGTTACTGGTACAGGGATTCTGGCAAAAAATCAAACTAAATATGCCCTAGCCTAAGCTAACTTAACATGTAGCTATATTCTACTCTAACAAGTAACCTAATCTCCAAAACATGCCCTAAACCTTTAAAGTACAGTTCCAGGTTTAATTTGACTTTATGTTATCCCCCCCCCCCCCCCAATCTCAGCCAATCGCAGGAAGCCATGCTTCTCCTGAATGGCAGAGAAGCATTCAGCCTGACTGTATGTAGTTTCAGCAGCCAATGGAAAGTCATCACAGCGCCTCTTACTGTATGTTACTGATGCTACTACAGTGTAGTACAGTGCGCTGCCCCAGTTAGTAATGGAATTACTAATTATTTATTTGGGCCAGCTTGGACAAAGTCAAAGTAAACCTGGAATTCTACTTTACATCTCCACCAACCTTTAACCCTTAACTGCAAAACCTAAATTATATCTAAAGCCAAACCTTTTTTGATAGAGTAGAGAAGGCCCTTGTGTTTTTTTTTCTGTGTTCCATTGGGAATTTTTCTCTCTATACTTCCTCAATATAACCTAACCACTTAATTCTCAAAGGAGCCCTTAACACTTAATACCCCAACACTCAAGCTGGTCATACACTGCTTGAAATTCGAGTCATGGGTGGCCCTGCGGCACAACCCAGCTTGACAAACTTTGAATCAAAAATTGTCTGCTTGTATATCCAATCAGTTGCAGTCAGTGTTCAAGGATTCAGACAGTGGTGGGTGCTGGCTGTCTAAATACATTAGCCTGCAGGGGAGATTTCTCCATCCACACTCTATTAGGGTTCCCTCCCATGGGCTAAACAAGGGAAATTTATGCATGTATAGCTAGCCTTATTCTGTAAAAAAAACATAAAATCTAAAATAATAATGCGCCAACTGGAGAGTAGGGATGAGCCGAACACCCCCCGGTTCGGTTCGCACCAGAACCCGCGAACGGACCGAAAGTTCGCACGAACGTTAGAACCCCATTGACGTCTATGGGACTCGAACGTTCGAAATCAAAAGTGCTCATTTTAAAGGCTAATTTGCATGGTATTGTCCTAAAAAGGGTTTGGGGACCCGGGTCCTACCCCAGGGGACATGTATCAATGCAAAAAAAACTTTTAAAAACGGCCGTTTTTTCGGGAGCAGTGATTTTAATGATGCTTAAAGTAAAAAAAAAAAAGTGAAATATTCCTTTAAATATCGTACCTGGGGGGTGTCTATAGTATGCCTGTAAAGTGACGCGTGTTTCCCAGGTTTAGAACAGTCCCTGCACCAAATGTCATTTTTAAAGGAAAAAATCTCATTTAAAACTGCTTGCGGGTTTAATGTCATGTCGGGTCATGGCAATATGGATGAAAATCAGTGAGACAAACGGCATGGGTACCCCCCAGTCCATTACCAGGCCCTTTGGGTCTTGTATGGATATTAAGGGGAACCCCGCACCCAAATTAAAATAAGGAAAGGTGTGGGGCCACCAGGCCCTATATACTCTGAACAGCAGTATACAGGCGGTGCAAACAAGACAGGGACTGTAGGTTTGTTGTTAAGTAGAATCTGTTTGTAATTTTGAACATTTTTAACGTGTTTAGCTCCAGCCAAAAAATCTTTTCTAAGCTTTTTGGAAAACATAGGGAAGGGTTATCACCCCTGTGACATTTGTTTTGCTGTCTTTCCTCCTCTTCAGAAGATTTCACCTCACTTTTTTGTCCCAATGAAAAATGTTTTTTGAAAATTTGGGTTTTTTTGTGGAACAAGGATTGGAAAGCATCAGTGGAAAGGAGAAATTGTTTTCCCATATTAACTCTTACAGGAGAGAATTTCCCTTCCTAGGGGTAGATTTCATCTCACTTCCTGTTGTCTCCTTCCGTTTGCAAGTAGGAGTCGTTTGTAAGTTAGATGTTTGAAAGTAGGGTCCTGCCCTATATACTCAGCAGAAATTTGGGCCTTAGGTGTTGCTGTGGCCACAACACTGTAAGCCCTCACAGGGCCCTGCTGTGAAATATTAGATCAAGAATTGTAATTACATGCCCCTGTTGAACAGGAGCTGAAAAATTAGGCCTTAGGCACTGGTGCTGGTGCCACAACACTGCAACCCCTCACAGACACTCTAGTTGGAACGCAGGAACGAGCCCTGCTGCAAATTATTGCTTCAAAAATTGTAATTACACGCCCCTGTTAGACAGGGGCAGAAAAATTGGGCCTTAGGCACTGGTGCTGGTGCCACAACACTGCAACCCCTCACAGACACTCTAGTTGGAACGCAGGAACGAGCCCTGCTGCAAAGTATTGCATCAAAAATTGTAATTACACGCCCCTGTTAGACAGGGGCAGAAAAATTGGGCCCTAGGCACTGGTGCTGGTGCCACAACACTGCAACCCCTCACAGACACTCTAGTTGGAATGCAGGAACGAGCCCTGCTGCAAAGTATTACATCAAAAATTGTAATTACACGCCCCTGTTAAACAGGGGCTGAAAAATTGTGCCTTAGGCACTGGTGGTGGCGCCCAGAACCAAAAATGTTCTTACAAGCTATCAGCGTGATGATTGAGGAGGAAGAGGATAATTACTCAGGGATAGTCACTCAGCATCAGCATAGGCAGTCTTTGAAGGGATCTGAGATTTCAAAAAAAATTATTCGGTTACATCAGCATCAGGTGCTTGGTAGCTGGTGGTGATCCAAGACTCATTCATTTTTATGAAGGTCAGCCGATCGACCGAGTCGGTGGACAGACGCACCCTGTGATCGGTTACCACGCCTCCAGCAGCACTGAATGTGCGTTCCGAAAGAACGCTGGATGCAGGACAGGCCAGTAGCTCAATTGCATACTGTGCAAGCTCTGGCCAGTGATCCATCCTCAAGACCCAGTAACCCAGAGGATTTTCGGTGGGAAAGGTGTCCAAGTCTGATCTTGCCCCTAGGTATTCCTGCACCATGTAAAACAGACGCTGGCGATGGTTGCTGGAACCGATCATACCTTGGGGCTGCGGACCAAAAAATTGTCTGAACGCATCGGTCAGACGGCCACCTTCTCCACCGCTCCTTCTTTGACTGACCGAAGCCTCAGCAACACGTTGTCCAGAAACAGGAGTTTGTAACCTCCCAGTCTCTGGGAACGCGTTGCACAGACCTTTCTGCAAGGCCTCCCGAAGATGTTTCATCCTCTGCTCCCTCTGCGATGGCAAGATAAGGTCCGCAACCTTACCCTTGTAACGTGGATCAAGGAGGGTTGCCAGCCAGTATTGGTCCTTCTCCTTGATACCACGAATACGAGGATCCTTACGCAGGCTTTGCAGGATCAGGGAGGCCATGCAGCGTAGGTTTGCTGAGGCATTCGGTCCGGAGTCCTCTGGGTCACTAAGAACGACATGGTCCGCAGCCACCTCCTCCCAGCCACGTACAAGTCCATGTGTTTCTTGGGACTGATCCCTTAAAGACTGCTGCTGATGCTGAGTGCCAGGCTCCACCTCCATACTGACACAATCTTCCTCCTCCTCCTCTTCCTCCTCGTCCTCTTCCTGTGTGATCGGCGGGCACGCAGGAACACTGTCTGGATAAAGGGGGCCTTGAGAGCTAAGGAAGTCCTCCTCTTCCTGCCTCTGTTCTGCCTCAAGTGCCCTGTCCATTATTCCACGCAGCGTGTGCTCCAACAGGTGGACAAGGGGGACAGTGTCACTGATGCATGCACTGTCACTGCTCACCATCCTCGTGGCCTCCTCGAATGGTGACAGGACAGTGCATGCATCCCTGATCATGGCCCACTGGCGTGGGGAAAAAAAACCAAGCTCCCCTGACCCTGTCCTGGTGCCATAGTCGCACAGGTACTCATTGATGGCCCTCTGCTGCGTGTGCAGCCGCTGCAGCATGGCCAACGTTGAGTTCCACCTGGTGGGCATGTCACAGATTAGGCGGTTCTTGGGCAGGTTAAACTCCTTTTGGAGGTCCGTCAGCCGAGCACTGGCATTATATGACCGGCGGAAATGCACACAGACTTTCCTGGCCTGCCTCAGGACATCCTGTAAGCCCGGGTACCTGCCCAAGAACCGCTGCACCACCAAGTTAAGGACGTGAGCCAAACAGGGCACATGGGTCATTTGTCCCTGTCGGAGGGCAGAGAGGAGGTTGGTGCCATTGTCGCAAACCACCATTCCTGCCTTAAGTTGGCGTGGCGTCAACCACCTCTGAACCTGCCCCTGCAGAGCTGACAGAACCTCTGCCCCAGTGTGGCTCCTGTCCCCCAAGCACACCAGCTCAAGCACCGCATGGCATCTTTTGGCCTGCGTACTTGCGTAGCCCCTTGAACGCCTACGGAGCACCGCTGGTTCCGAGGAAGAGGCCATGGAGGAAGAAGAAGAGGAGGGGGTGGAGGAGAGAGGTGTGTCACAATCAGCATTTTGGAGGCGTGGTGGCGGAACAACCTCCAACACTACTGCACCTTGTCCTGCATCCTTCCCAGCTGCCAGCAGAGTCACCCAATGCGCCGTGAAACTTAGGTAACGTCCCTGTCCATGCCTGCTGGACCATGAGTCAGCGGTAATATGCACCTTACCGCTGACCGCCCTGTCCAGCGAGGCATGGACATTGCCTTCCACATGCCGGTAGAGAGCCGGAATCGCCTTCCGTGAGAAAAAGTGGCGTTTGGGTACCTGCCACTGAGGAACCGCACATTCCACAAACTCACGGAAGGGGGCAGAGTCTACCAACTGAAAAGGCAGCAGTTGAAGTGCTAGCAATTTTGCCAAGCTAGCATTCAACCGCTGGGCATGTGGATGGCTGGGAGCAAACTTCTTTCGGCGGTGCAGCAGCTGGGGCAGGGAAATTTGCCTGGTACAATCTGACGTCGGTGTACCAAAAGCAGATTGCCCACAAGTACTTGGCTGTGACACACCTAATTCTACACCTTCATTCCTCTCACTGCAGGTCTCAGAGAGGACTGAAGGTCTAGTGGGGTTGGAAATCTCAGCTGATGAGGAGCAAGGAGAGATCCTCTTTGTTCTTTGGTGTGGGTCTTTTAGATACGCTTGCCAACGAACTGCATGGCAGGTCAACATATGTCTGGTCAAGCATGTGGTACCCAAGCGGGAGATATTTTGGCCACGCGAGATACGCTTGAGACATATGTTGCAAATAGCAGCGGTGCGATCTGATGCACTCGTCTCAAAAAAGGCCCACACCAAAGAACTTTTTGAATAACGCGCAGAGACTGCAGCGCCCTGCACATGTGGAGCTTTAGGGTGTGATGCAGTCAATGTGCTGCCCTTAGGCTGGCCCCTGGAGGGCATCCTGCCTCGTTGGTGATGTGCTGCCGCCTCCTCCTCCTCCTCCTCCTCCTCCTCCTCCTCCTCCTCTCTCCTATCAGGCACCCACGTTGAGTCAGTGACCTCATCATCCCCTCCCTCCTCATCACTGGAGCAAACCTGGCAGTATGCTGCAGCAGGGGGAGCATGACTGCCAGATTGCTGTCCTTCTTGGGCACCCCCTCTGTCCGCGCTCATGTTACTGCCTTCATCGAGCTCAGTATCGTCATCAGAGCCTTCCAAACGCTGGGCATCCTCCTGGAGCATGTACCCAACACTGTGGTCAAACAGTTCGAGGGAATCCTCATGAGGACATGGTGGAGCTAGGGAAGGAGTCACTGATGACATTGAGCTGAGGGAAGAGGCCGCTGCTTTGCCAGACAAAGCACCCTGGGCATGGGTGAGAGAGGATGAGGAGGATGAGGACGGCTTGGTCATCCACTCGACCAAGTCTTCCGCATGTTGCGGCTCAACATGGCCAGCTGCCGAAAAAAAGGCCAAGCGTGTCCCATGGCCACGTGCTGATGAGGATGCACCGTCTCCACGACCAGCACTAGACACAGAGCCTGCTTGCCCTCTCTTATTGGCTTGTGACTGTCTGCCTCTCCTTCTTGGCCTTCCAGACATACTAATGGCCTGTAGCTGCACTAAGCTGGGATAGAACACCTGTAATTTTCTTCAAGTAGCTTTATATACTGTAACCAGACAAGCCTGCCTGTCAGTAGGAAGATAACAGGAACGGATCTAGCTGAACACTGTGAGCAGGACGCACTGTACTAAATGTAAATAGTCTAGCTGCCTGACCGTGGTACTAATAGGATCAAATAGAACACCTGTAATTTTCTTCAGGTAGCTTTATATACTGTAACCAGACAAGCCTGCCTGTCAGTAGGAAGATAACAGGAACGGATCTAGCTGTACACTGTGAGCAGGACGCACTGTACTAAATGTAAATAGTCTAGCTGCCTGACCGTGGTACTAATAGGATCAAATAGAACACCTGTAATTTTCTTCAGGTAGCTTTATATACTGTAACCAGACAAGCCTGCCTGTCAGTAGGAAGATAACAGGAACGGATCTAGCTGAACACTGTGAGCAGGACGCACTGTACTAAATGTAAATAGTCTAGCTGCCTGACCGTGGTACTAATAGGATCAAATAGAACACCTGTAATTTTCTTCAGGTAGCTTTATATACTGTAACCAGACAAGCCTGCCGGTCAGTAGGAATTTAACAGGAACGGATCTAGCTGAACACTGTGAGCAGGACGCACTGCACTAAATGTAAATAGCAGGAACGGATCTAGCTGAACACTGTGAGCAGGACGCACTGCACTAAATGTAAATAGCAGGAACGGATCTAGCTGAACACTGTGAGCAGGACGCACTGCACTAAATGTAAATAGCAGGAACGGATCTAGCTGAACACTGTGAGCAGGACGCACTGCACTAAATGTAAATTGCAGGAACGGATCTAGCTGAACACTGTGAGCAGGACGCACTGCACTAAATGTAAATAGTCTAGAAGATAACAGGAACGGATCTAGCTGAACACTGTGAGCAGGACGCACTGCACTAAATGTAAATAGCAGGAACGGATCTAGCTGAACACTGTGAGCAGGACGCACTGCACTAAATGTAAATAGCAGGAACGGATCTAGCTGAACACTGTGAGCAGGACGCACTGCACTAAATGTAAATAGCAGGAACGGATCTAGCTGAACACTGTGAGCAGGACGCACTGCACTAAATGTAAATTGCAGGAATGGATCTAGCTGAACACTGTGAGCAGGACGCACTGCACTAAATGTAAATAGTCTAGAAGATAACAGGAACGGATCTAGCTGAACACTGTGAGCAGGACGCACTGCACTAAATGTAAATAGCAGGAACGGATCTAGCTGAACACTGTGAGCAGGACGCACTGCATTAAATGTAAATAGTCTAGATAGAAGATAACAGGAACGGATCTAGCTAAACTGAATACAGTGTATATATATAAATGCAACACCTGGGATGCATATATATACACAATACACTGTAAGTGCAGCTAACTGACTGACTGTTCTGCCTAATCTATCTAACTCAAATCAAATGACACTGTCTCTCTCTCTCTCTATCTCTCAGCACACCGGAACACACACTACACAGGGCCGCCGTGCAGGCGGCCTTATATAGTGTGGGGTGTGTACTAAATCCCCTGAGCCATAATTGGCCAAAGCCACCCTGGCTTTGGCCAATTACAGCTCTCTCTACTGACGGCGCTGTGATTGGCCAAGCATGCGGGTCATAGTGCATGCTTGGCCAATCATCAGCCAGCAATGCACTGCGATGCCGCAGTGAATTATGGGCCGTGACGCGCCACACGAATTTAGCGCGAACGGCCCATAACGTTCGCAATTCGGCGAACGATCGAACAGCCGATGTTCGAGTCGAACATGGGTTCGACTCGAACACGAAGCTCATCCCTACTGGAGAGTGGAGAAAGCAGCCAACACAACAATCAGACAAATTGTGAAGAAAATATAGTGTGGGCAAGTGTGGCGCTAGAAAAAAGATACTCTATATGTACGTTATTGGGCAAAGCCCCACAGAATGTCCGTCTGAAAGGCAATATGCGCAATAAAGTGTGTTAATGAAACACAAAAAATAATTGTGTTAGGACTGTTAGCTAACACTAGCAGAGATAAGTATTGTGAAGTGATAATGAAGAAAAAATAAAAAGGATAAAACAAAATGGATCCTACAGTAACTAACTGCAAATCCCAGAGTGGGGAGGAGTAGTTATATATAAACCGTGAATCAATAATAATATGAAATTACACAACTTCATACAAAAAGTGCTAAGACACAAATAAGTGATGATAACATAAGGTGAATGGGTAGAACTAAAAATAGTGATTATGATGTTGGTAATGTTAACTAAAAATACAGCACATCGCCACATAGATTACTGATATAACTGAAAGTCCGAAATGAACTTATAAATTACTGACGTAACCAAAAGTCCAACATGAATATGTGGGAAAGCATCTAGGAATGTGACTGGACTTTTATTTCGGTCTGGCCGAGTGAGAGAAGAAGATGAATGGACTTCGTGGAACATTTTTATATTTTTATTGTTTAATAAAGGACTTGTCACAAGATGTGTCTTGTGGTTTTGTAACATTTTGACACTTTTTTTGTGAAATAGTAGGGGTACAATGCACTCTCTACCATTTCAAACGGGGGGGGCGGGATCTGGGGGTCCCCTTGTTCCCACCCGCAGACCCCCACAACCACCGGGCAAGGGTTGTGGGGATGAGGCCCTTGTCCCCATCAACATGGGGACAAGGTGCTTTGGGGGGCTACCCCAAAGCACCCTCCCCATGTTGAGGGCATGTGGCTTGGTACGGTTCAGGAGGGGGGGCGCTCTCTCATCCCTCCCTCTTTTCCTGCGGCCTGCCAGGTTGCGTGCTCGGATAAGGGTCTGGTATTGATTTTTGGGGGCCATTTTTTAAAAATCTTGGCGCGGGGTTCCCCTTAAAATCCATACCAGACCTGAAGGGCCTGGTATGGAATTTGGGAGGGACCCCCACGCAATTTTTTTTTTAAATTTTGGTTCGGGTTTCCCCTTAACATTCATACCAGACCCAAAGGGCCTGGTATGGATTTTTGGGGGGACCCCCATGCCGTTTTTTTCAATGACTTTTATCTGTATTGCTGAGACACGACAATTCATTATAGCCGCGAGTACTTTTAAATGATTTTTTTTCCTTTAGAAATGTCATTTTGTGCAGGGACTGTTCTAAACATGGAAAAAATGTGTCACTTTACAGGTATACTAGAGACACCCCCCAGGTACGAAATTTAGAAGAATATTTAACTTTTATTGTTTCACTTTAAGCATTATTAAAATCACTGCTCCCGAAAAACGGACGTTTTTAAAACTTTTTTTTGCATTTATACATGTCCCCTGGGGCAGGACCCAGGTCCACAAACACTTTTTATGAAAATAACTTGCATATTAACCCTTAAAATTAGCACTTTTGATTTTTCACGTTCGTGTCCCATAGACTTTAACGGTGTTTGCGTGTTCTAACTAATTTTTTGCCTGTTCGCATCTTCTGCTGCGAACCGAACCGGGGGGTGTTCGGCTCATTCCTATATGTGAGTATAACTATTGCTGTTTTTACCTTTATCAAAATTATTTTTGGTAATGCACAAGGTCAGTGCGCCCTCTTTTCTTCTTTATATGTTACAGTTCCAAGGACACCCATTGTTCTAAAGAGGGCAGCAAGGCCATTGACATGCCTTGCTGAAGGGTTGACCACACATTCCTAGACCTAGCACTCAAGCGCAGGAGAATTGTTTTGTGATTTTTACATTTTTTTTTACAGATTTTTTACAGATTTTTTTGAGGTCTAAATCAGTGCTCCACTTTTGTGTCTTTTAATGCAAATGTTATTTTAATCACTTCATCTCCAAAAGATTTACTCCCCTTCATGACCAGGCCATTTTTTGCTTTTTGGCACTGGGTTACTTTAACTGACAATTGCACAGTCATGCAACACTGAAATTAAATTGATATAATTTTTTTCACACAAATAGAGCTTTCTTTTGGTGGTATTTGATCACCTTTGAGTTTTTAAATTTTTGTGCTATAAATAAAATAAGACCGACAATTTTGAAAAAAAATATATATATTTTTTACTTTGTGCAATAAAACATATCCAAACATATCCAATTCCTGCTCCGGTGACAACTCAAAAGGTGATATTTTCTCTCTTATAAACTCTCGGTGAAAATGACAAATTGAGTGTGAATTTCCCTAATGGGGACATAGGCAGCAATAAAAACCCGACAAGTATTCTAATCCCTCTCCACTCTATCCCCCCAACAGTTTTTGCCCTCATTTATACTTTATGAAATTTTCTCTTATTTACATAAAGGTGGAAAAAATGTAAACAGCTTGATGCACTTATGCATCGGCACAACTCTCTTCACAGCCCACACCAGAGGTGGCAGTATAACATGAATGAGCCCTAAAGGCGTTAAGAATCTTCACATGATATGTTGTGTGAAGGTTCACTTCAATTATTATCAAATCATGTGAAAAGCAAATTCTGGTTCAGATTGAATAACCAGTCATGTGCAAATGAAATAAGTAAACACATTGTGCTCTTCATATTACTGGATAACTGAAGTGAATATTGTGTGAGAATTCTCAGCTCTATTAGTAAATCAGGATCCATGGCTGTGAGGACCTGCAAGATGGAGTTAGTGTTAGTTAGTGCAGTATTAGTGCAGTAGTAGTTAGTGCAGTATAAATACAGAAAACAATTCAAAAAGGTTTTGCAGTACTCAACAGCAAGCCGACCTCTTTCACATGGGTGGCAAAGGGTGGTAAAAACAGATGGATGGGCCTTTTTTTTACTACCCCCTCGACCACCCACCTTAATTATAGCATGAGTCAAAGAGGGCAGTACAAATGCCTGTGCCACGGTGATTTGTATCGCAACTGTGGCAAATTTAGCAAGGCTTATCGAGTTGACCACAAGAACCACCAGTCAAACTTACCTATTTGAGTAGATAGGGCTGCAACTCAATCGCAAACCAAACACCTGCCTTGCGGCTTTGGTGCAATAATTCCAATGAATATTGCCATTCAGCGAAAACAAAGAAATTAATTAACTTTTGGTACTATCACTGCATAAGCCCAACTTTTTCTGTAAGGTTGTGTACACATATGCAAGGGATGGCATTAAAAATACTGGGTTAGGTACTGTGAAAATAAATCCACTATTGTAATAAAGATACACAATGAGCACTGATGCAGGGATCCAGCCACCAGAAACCAAAGAACCTTAAAGGAGAACTCCAGTCTGGGAAAAACATTTTTTTTTTAAATTTTGGTTCGGGTTTCCCCTTAATATTCATACCAGACCCAAAGGGCCTGGTATGGATTTTTGGGGGGACCCCCATGCCGTTTTTTTCAATGACTTTTATCTGTATTGCCGAGACCCGACAATTCATTATAGCCGCGAGTACTTTTAAATGATTTTTTTTCCTTTAGAAATGTCATTTTGTGCAGGGACTGTTCTAAACATGGAAAAAATGTGTCACTTTACAGGTATACTAGAGACACCCCCCAGGTACGAAATTTAGAAGAATATTTAACTTTTATTGTTTCACTTTAAGCATTATTAAAATCACTGCTCCCGAAAAACTGACGTTTTTAAAACTTTTTTTTGCATTGATACATGTCCCCTGGGGCAGGACCCAGGTCCCCAAACACTTTTTATGAAAATAACTTGCATATTAACCCTTAAAATTAGCACTTTTGATTTTTCACGTTCGTGTCCCATAGACTTTAACGGTGTTTGCGTGTTCTAACTAATTTTTTGCCTGTTCGCATCTTCTGCTGCGAACCGAACCGGGGGGGTGTTCGGCTCATTCCTATATGTGAGTATAACTATTGCTGTTTTTACCTTTATCAAAATTATTTTTGGTAATGCACAAGGTCAGTGCGCCCTTTTTTCTTCTTTATATGTTACAGTTCCAAGGACACCCATTGTTCTAAGGAGGGCAGCAAGGCCATTGACATGCCTTGCTGAAGGGTTGACCACACATTCCTAGACCTAGCACCCAAGCGCAGGAGAATTGTTTTGTGATTTTTACATTTTTTTTTACAGATTTTTTACAGATTTTTTTGAGGTCTAAATCAGTGCTCCACTTTTGTTAAGTTAATTAATTTCTTTGTTTTCGCTGAATGGCAATTGTCACGGAACGCCCCACACTCCGCTTGAGTGCTTCCGTCATATACCGCTTCCTAAGTTCTGGAACACGAGTCCAATGGATCTGACTATAGGAACCCCAAGAACTAGACAACACCAGTCTTGGAGTACATCAGAACTGCCTTTTATTTTGAGATTTCACAGACCTTTATACAGCAGGGATGTCTCAAAGCTAACCTAATTAACATGAGCTAATTTACTACAAGATGTACCCAGACCAGATGACAGACTTGTAGGCACCGAGCTCTCTCAATTAACATAAACAACAATGGGTGAAAAGACTCTTAGAGCCACACTAAACACATTATAGCAGAATTGATGACATTAGCATTTAACAGTACGAGTCACCATTCTAATATGGCATATAAAGGGTTCCAGAGTCTGTGTGTTTTGGGGGGACATGGAGCTGAATCCATAGTAACATCAACCCCAGGGTCCCCAGGTATACAGCTCACAGAGAGCACCATTCCTCCAAATGCTAGGGCCCATAATCGGTGGGCAACAGGCTTGCATACAGTCCTCTCCAACAGCCTCTGTTCTGGCTCTGTCTATGACATTTCTCCCCTTTCGGCAGGAGACTAACACAGGAGGAGACCCCAGACGGGTTGACTCCGAAGTTAGTCCATAGTTCCAGTCCTCTACTGCCTGTACCCACACCGTACCCCAAATAAATTATTCCAAACAGAGTATCACTCACCCAGCCAACCTCTCTGTCATGCTGTTGGGGATCGGGGCCCACTGCCCAGCATCCCTGGGGTATACAGGTGGAGACTGAAGTCCCATCCACCTTCACAGGAAATCCATCCTCTGTTAGTTGAGGGCAGAGTCCAGCAGTCCTCGGCCCTGTTGCCAGCCCTTCTGCTGGAAACTCCACACCATCTGTTCCGGCTAACTGTTGGAGAGGGAGGCCGACTGCCCCGCCTCCCTGGAACTCTGTAGTTGTTGCTGGTGCTGGGCAGAGGTTGGTAGCACTCTGCCCTGTTGCCAGCACTTCTGCGGGGGACTCCGCATCCTCTGCTCCAGCTAACTGTTGGGGCAGGCAGCTGGCTTCCTCCCCTCCCAAACTGTGTAGCTGCCATTGGGGAGGTGAGCCGGCTGCTTCCTTTTCCATTCCCTCATCTGGCTGCTGGGACGACATGTCGATGGTACTGTCTCCCAGGTACACGGATCTTTGCTGGGGAGGAAAGCCCACTTCCTCCACCCTGGCCAACTGTTGGAGAGGGACAACACACACCTCCTCTCCCTTCTCCCCCTGTATCTGCTGCTGGGAAGTGATTGCCATCTTCTCACCCTGAGCCTCCACAATTGCTGCAGGTGTGGGGCAGAGGTGTTGGACCCTCTGTCCGGTTGCCAGCACTTCTGCTGGGGGTTTGCTAGGTGGTTCCTCCTCTACAGAAATGTCTATTAAATCCCCAGTCTCTGGAAGTGGTAAAAGTGTGGGACAGAGGTCTTGGACCCTCTGTTCAGTTACCAGATCTTCAGCTGGAGAAGTTTGTTTTAACTCCATAGATGCTGCTGGCAGAAAATCACATGTCCCTGTCAGTGTTGTGGGAGAAAGGCCGACTACCTCTTCTCTCAGGAAGGCCGAAGCCACTGTTGGTGCTGGGCAGAACACAGTGAACTTTGGCCCTGATAGCAGCTCTTCTGCTGGAGGCTCATCAGGTTGTTCTTCCTCAGCAGAAAAGTCTATCAAATCCCATGTCTCTGCAACCGATGTCTGGGAATAGAGGTTCACCATCTCCTGTCCATGGAACCCAGAAGATGTTATCATTTCTGGACACAGGTTAGCAGAGCTCTGCCCTGTTGTCAGCACTTCAGGTTTGGGGACGGCAATCTCTGGATTTTCCACTGCCGATTCTCTGGCATGCTGCTGAACTTGTTCTAGCAGTTTCCTGTATGCCCTTTCCAGATGCTGTTCCTTCCTTAGCAAATGGTCCAGATCAGGTTTGAGCTCTGAGACCCCTGCAAGACCGAGCATAGACTCTCTATAGTCTCTCATGTCCTCAAGGTCAGGTTCCCCCTCATCGCCAAACATAAAAAGATCTGTAAGGTTCTCCCACAGCAATCCAGGGCCGCCAAAGTCATATCCCTCCGGAGAGCATTCTGTTGTCTCCCCTAAATATCCCTCCTCTGCGTGCCATTGCAGAGCCCGATAACGATTGTCCAGCTCTATCTCCTGCTGGACCAACCTGTCCAACTCAGTCACCCATTGCTCCTGGGGCTGCTCTCCCAGGAATGCCATCCGCAATGCCCGTTGGTCACTGGCCCGTTGCTCTTGGGTTGGAAAGCACTTGCCCTGTTTTATACCAGCGAGACGGAGGGCTGCATTCCAGAGCTCCACCCGAATCAGCTGCCTGAGCTCCAGGTATTCATCCTCAGATACAGTCCTGGTATACGTTGAAAGGATGATCCGCAGCAGCCCCGGGAATTCTGATGCCAGGTCCATATCTCCGCTGGGGTGACTGAAGTCTGCTATGCTGATCTTGGATCCAGTTGGAGGTTTGGATGTCCCAGACTTCAGACTTCAGGAAGCTTTCCCGCTGCTTGCCACCAATGTCACGGAACGC
Source organism: Aquarana catesbeiana (assembly GCF_042186555.1). Classification (NCBI taxonomy): domain Eukaryota; kingdom Metazoa; phylum Chordata; class Amphibia; order Anura; family Ranidae; genus Aquarana; species Aquarana catesbeiana. Next base: position 290,597,143 of record NC_133326.1, read on the forward strand.
CCCACACTCCGCTTGAGTGCTTCCGTCATATACCGCTTCCTAAGTTCTGGAACACGAGTCCAATGGATCTGACTATAGGAACCCCAAGAACTAGACAACACCAGTCTTGGAGTACATCAGAACTGCCTTTTATTTTGAGATTTCACAGACCTTTATACAGCAGGGATGTCTCAAAGCTAACCTAATTAACATGAGCTAATTTACTACAAGATGTACCCAGACCAGATGACAGACTTGTAGGCACCGAGCTCTCTCAATTAACATAAACAACAATGGGTGAAAAGACTCTTAGAGCCACACTAAACACATTATAGCAGAATTGATGACATTAGCATTTAACAGTACGAGTCACCATTCTAATATGGCATATAAAGGGTTCCAGAGTCTGTGTGTTTTGGGGGGACATGGAGCTGAATCCATAGTAACATCAACCCCAGGGTCCCCAGGTATACAGCTCACAGAGAGCACCATTCCTCCAAATGCTAGGGCCCATAATCGGTGGGCAACAGGCTTGCATACAGTCCTCTCCAACAGCCTCTGTTCTGGCTCTGTCTATGACAGCAATATTCATTGGAATTATTGCACCAAAGCCGCAAGGCAGGTGTTTGGTTTGCGATTGAGTTGCAGCCCTATCTACTCAAATAGGTAAGTTTGACTGGTGGTTCTTGTGGTCAACTCGATAAGCCTTGCTAAATTTGCCACAGTTGCGATACAAATCACCGTGGCACAGGCATTTGTACTGCCCTCTTTGACTCATGCTATAATTAAGGTGGGTGGTCGAGGGGGTAGTAAAAAAAAGGCCCATCCATCTGTTTTTACCACCCTTTGCCACCCATGTGAAAGAGGTCGGCTTGCTGTTGAGTACTGCAAAACCTTTTTGAATTGTTTTCTGTATTTATACTGCACTAACTACTACTGCACTAATACTGCACTAACTAACACTAACTCCATCTTGCAGGTCCTCACAGCCATGGATCCTGATTTACTAATAGAGCTGAGAATTCTCACACAATATTCACTTCAGTTATCCAGTAATATGAAGAGCACAATGTGTTTACTTATTTCATTTGCACATGACTGGTTATTCAATCTGAACCAGAATTTGCTTTTCACATGATTTGATAATAATTGAGGTGAACCTTCACACAACATATCATGTAGCTACTGACTTTTAATATAAGGACACTTACCTGTCCAGGGATCCAGCAGTGACACCCTGGGCCGATTCTTCAATCGTCTTCAGTTGCAGGTGCTGGCATCTTTACTAAGGGAAACCAGCAGTAAAGCCTTTAGGCTGTACATGCGGTAGTCGCTCTGCGCTTTCTGAATTGTCCTGCCATCTTCTGGGACTTGTGTGTGTCCCAGAAGGCAGCAGGGGACGGAGGAGGGGCCGAAAATATGCTGCGGTAATCTTACCTAGAAGTGGGAGTGGAAACCTGTCAAAACCAGATACCCGCTCCCTCCTCCCCCCAAAAAGTGCCAAATGTGGCAGTGGAGGGAGGGAGGGCGCGAACAAGCAGAGCTTCCCCTTTTGGGTGGAGCTCCACTTTAAAGAACAACTTATTCAATAATAAACCACAAACTAAAAACTGGATCTGGATAGAGTGAAATGAAAAAGTTGTGCAATGAGCAACCAGTAAATCAAAATAAAAATATAACTAGTAGAAGTTCACAATTATGAAGTGTTATTCTAGAACAAGCCACTTAGAGCAATTAGTCCATATGTGAAGATATGCCCAGAGTTATTTACCTTGCAGCTCTAGTGAAAGAGAGAGATAGTGCTTTTAAAGTGGTTGTAAACATCTGAAAAGAAAAATGAATAAAGCACACACTTCTATAGTGCCTTACCTTTCTGATCTCACCTCTCTCTGCTATCTCTGCTCAACACCAAGCAATCCTGGGAAATGGCCCTTCACCCTCCAGCACACAGCAGGCGATTGACAGTCTCAGCTCAGCATTTTTCCCTATGAGATTGTGTAGAGGAGGTGCGTCTTTTCCCTCCAATCAGGTCTCACATTACACTTATCTCCCTGCTCTATGATGTGCAGTGTGTGCCATCAGATCCCTGCCCCCTGCCTTCTGGCGTTGAGAAAAAGCCTTTCAAGCTTTCAAGTGTATGTTTTAGAAGGCTGTAAAAGAGACATGCTACAGATGAACAGGCACAACTTATGTAGGATGATTTGTTTCATCTCTGTTTATCGCCAAAGGGTTAATCATTTCAGTTGGTATATGTAAGGGTTTGTAACCACTTTAAACTGTAAAACTTCAAAGCACAAGACAAGAGCACATCAACATAGTGCAGCAAACCCTCTTTAATCAAAAGGACAAAAAGTAATACACTTGCAAATTTAAATCCTTGCATAGAAGTCATACGGTCATGCTGATTCCTGGTTAGCATACATCACCTCTGTTTTACTTTGTGAGCACATTTATTGATTTTGGGTAAAGATTTGCTATGCTATGCGGGTGCACTCTTGTCTTGTGCTTTGATGTTTATTCAGTAATGTCTTGCATCTTCTGCCGCTTTTACACTTTCTGTAAAATAGTTATAATATACGGAAACTCAAATGCTAGATAAATTGGTAGCTGTCTGATAGCTTATCAAATACAAGACACAGAATGGTTAAACTTATGACTGACGCACTAGGTAGCACATTGCGATGCTGATGGTAATTTAAACCCTTTCACCCCCTACATTACTAAATGTGTAGATAACTGATCGCATCAGCAGTTCCTTAAGGGCTGCCTGCATGTAAAATGCTTTCTTTGCAAGAACATTTCTGTACATTATTTTAGTACTTTATTTTTACAGTTACTGATGTCTAAAAATATAAGAAGAAAATGTAAAAATAAGGTTTAGTATTTTTCTACTGCTGCAGTCACATAACTTGGAGGAATTACAGTATCTTCTCCAGTGGAGGCTGATAGGGTTATATTTTTGGGGGGGCAGCAAATAACCATCCCTCAGTTGCTCTGTAGCACCCCCCAACACTTACCCCCATCTAGGTTGTGGGCTCCTTTGGGTGGCGGGCAGCAGCCAGGTTGCGGGCTCCTACGGGTGGGTTGCGGGCTCCCACAGACAGTGGGCAGCGGGCGGGTTGCGGACTCCTATGGGCGGGTTGCGGGATCCCTCCTACAGGCACTGGGCAGTGAGCGGGTTGCGGGTTCCTACGGGCGCCGGGCAGCAGCTCCTGTGTCCTCTCCCCACCACAACGGTGTTCCAGTGGCTCCCTCCGTACGGCTCCTCCCTCTTCCTCCTAGGCGTCCAATAGGTTTGCCTGTCCTTTCAGTCAATTGGGTGACGGGTCTCAAGACCCGCTTCCTGATTGGCCGGTAGGGGGATCAGTGTGGGAATAGCAAATATTTATTCACTATTCTCACACAACTGGGTGGGCTTTGGGCACAATGCTCTGTGTCCCGAGCCCACCCTTTTTTGAAGCCTATTAGAGCCCCTGGCTCTAATCATATGCTTCAAAAAAACACTCCCCCCGATTAGAACCCATGGTCCGGTGCCCTGTATGTAGGGGGCCAGGCGCACAGATGGGGGGGCAGTGCCCATGCGCCCCTAGTGGACAAGCTGCCACTGATTCTCTTGCTCACTTACAGCCCCTTTTACATTCAATGAGATCAATTAAAGAACTTTATCAGTGGAGGAAAGGAGGGAAGGAGGCAGGCCACTGTTAGGAACTTTTGAAATGCATTGCAATTTTATGTAACTGCAGCAGTAGGTAAAAAAAAAATTTTAACTAAACTTCTGCTTTAAAGTCAATTTAACAAATAGAAACAATTTCCCAATGATTGATATGTCAATCACATTGTGTAGAAACAAAAAAATAAAAAAAGGTGTAAAAATATATGCTTTATTTAAATATCAGATACACAGATGGTGGCTGATCAACATGTATGTAAAAATCATCATGACAGAGTGACATGTGATACTCATGAGTCCAGGACTGCCTGATTAAAGGACCACAACAGAAGTCCCTGGACTACACCTAACGCGTTTTAGAATCCCTCCTTTTTTCAGGGGTGTGTATGTAGATAGAGCATGTAATTTCTATAATGGAAATAAATAAATCAACAATAATACAATAAAAACCACATGTAGACAGAGAATCCATCCATTGTTTGTATTAGCCAGATTAAACTTACATGTTGACAAAAGTTGATAGAGAACAAATATCAGCCACAAGACAAAAAGGACATACAGCAGAGTCCATCCAGAGGTCCTTGCCACCAAGAACTGCTCACCAAATAAGCACAGTGAAACCCAGCGAGACCAGTTCATGGAACACCCCCACAAAGGTGGTAGAGGATGACGAAAAGGACTAATGCCAAATTCATAGTCTGTATAAAAATAATTTTATATATAGTAAAAGCTAATAGATCTGCAAATTGATATATGCAGAGATGAAGCCAAATAGGCATATATATGTGTATATGGCACAGGAAGAGCCCAACAGCCTATGGGGATTTTTGTTACTAGAATAGTATGGCAAATACTTCTTATATAGTAATTTAATTTAGCACAAATATAGTAATTTAATTAGCATGTAAACAGCATCACTCTAAATGAAGTGGCTGATATCAGAACCAAGCCAAAAAATATATATGCAATTGGGAGATGTCAAAATGACAGCCGCATAGAGTAAATAATGCCAGTACTTACCAGAGAGTCTATTAGTATAGTTTTCTCCATGGGAAGGCAGTGTGTGCACACACGCCAGGGCTCAGAGACAAGTGGATGGCAGATGCAGGAGTCAAAAAAGGCCCCTTTTATAGTGTCATGTATAATTGGGTAAACACTGCATGGCGGTATGTTTCCACCCTGCTGTGATGGCAGGGAACCGACTTGCCCACTCAAGTTGGTTACGGCGACGAACTGCAGTCAGGTCGAGACCCCGATGAGGACGACGAGCATGAAGATGAGCGTCCCTGAGACGGTTTCTGACAGTTTGTGCAGAAATTCTTTGGTTATGCAAACCAATTGTTGCAGCAGCTGTCTGGGTGGCTGGTCTCAGACGATCTTGGAGGTGAAGATGCTCGATATGGAGGTCCTGGGCTGGTATGGTTATACATAGGAGGCCGGTTGGATGTACTGCCAATTCTCTGAAACGCCTTTGAAGATGGCTTATAATAGGGAAATTAACATTCAATTCAAGGGCAACAGCTCTGGTGGACATTCCTGCAGTCAGCATGCCAATTGCATGCTCCCTCAAAACTTGCGACATCTGTGGCATTGTGCTGTGTGATAAAACTGCACATTTTAGAGTGGCCTTTTATTGTGGCCAGCCTAAGGCACACCTGTGCAATAATCATGCTGTCTAATCAGCATCTGGATATGCCACACCTGTGAGGTGGATGGATTATCTCAGCAAAGGAGAAGTGCTCACTAACAGATTTAGACAGATTTGTGAACACTATTTGAGAGAAATAGGGCTTTTGTGTACATAGAAAAAGTCGTAGATCTTTGAGTTCAGCTCATGATAAATAGGGGCACAAAAGTGTTGCATTTATAATTTGGCTCAGTGTATATACATGTTGATTAGCTACCATCTGTGTTTACATATTTTTTTATTTGATATTTACATAAAACTTTTGTAAATTTTTACAACTTTTTTCATTTTTTTGTCTCTACGCAATGTGATTGACATATCAATCATTAGGGCCATTTAAGTCCCGTAATGGGGAATTCTTTCCATTTGTTCCAGATAATTGGGATGTGGGACCACCTCTTTTAGTCCAACCTCATCTCAACATTCTTTTGTTTAAAGTCAATTTAAAGGCAAAAATGAAATTTTAATAGTGCATCAATTACCTTACTCTTCAATCTTTATTCTTCCTAAGCCATCCTGCAGTGTAATGGATCAAAGTCACAGTTTCCTCCATGAGTCAAGCTAATTACCTTCCCTGGGGACCAGATGTTTTTCCCTACTTGTTATCTTCTTGGGCACTCGTCCCCTCAGTCACCACCCCCATGATTTCTCCTGCCTCTGGAGCCTATGATAGAGAACCTGGCAGCTGGGAGTGTCACCTCCACCAATAGGAGGTGTGAACACCAAAGTAAGGACATAAAGAGAAGAAAAAAGAAGAATCAGGCTGGTAACATCACTGTGGCATCAGGTAAATAAAATGGGCATTTGTATAGTCCATTATCAATGGTTAGTTAGATGGGGTAGGGTGGAGGAGTGGTGGTGGTGGGTGTGAGAGGGAGAAGCCAGAATCATGTAGTTGGGATTTAAATGCAGTGAAAATACCATTATGTCAATTTTGCTGGAAAGATACTTAAAGCGGAGTTCCACCCAAATTTTGAACAATATCTGTATGTATTCTCTTCCTTGCCTAGATGCTGACATGCCGTTTAAAAAAATTTAAATCGCCGTAATTACCTTTTATTTTTCTATTCTTCTTTGCACTTCCTGGTTCTCCTCCCCTGGGAGTAGGCGTGTTTCTAGCCTCTCCCGGACTCCTGGGAGCTAGTCTCAGGCTTCCCAGGATGCCACTGAGCATGCGCGGGAAGGAGCGGTGAATACTGGGAGCACAGCATTCACCACATCCAGGAAATAAATGCTTGTGGGCTTTAAATGCCCACAATGAAGATGGAAACTGCCTGCAGTGAATAATATAAGTTATTCTTTCCGACGAAATCTGACACAGGCGGACATATTACACACAATATGTGAGTATGTAATGCTGAGAAGAAAAGTTTGTGAATGAACTCAAAAAAAAAAAAAAGGATAGATAGGTGGACCCCCGCTTTAAGTGAAATACCATGGATTTTTTTTTATTTTGCTAAAGGTATTTTTAGTAAAGCTTAAGAAGTTGGTTATGCATTTTAGATGCAATGCAGATATAGTTTACCTGCCAAACATTTGGTTTCTGAAGAATTATACAATAATGCAACTGAAGATGCATATCAATCTCATCTATTATTCTAGTCCCAACAATGTTTGGTCCATAATCCATTGACATCAGAGCTATATAACTTTTTGAAGTGATGATTTGAATGCAGGTGCTGGCAGTACACATTATATATAAAAAAGAAACTTAATGTTAACCCAAGGTGTGCTTTGTGTACTTCTTCCAGATCTGTGCAATAGTCTATTGTGAAATGTTGCCTCTGTGCAGGAGCTGCTTGTAATAAAGACCAAGCACTGATGTATTGTTTGTGCAGATTGACTGGTCTTGTATCTGCCCCTCTTCTGTAGTTTTCTGCAGGCAGTCTGTGGTCTGTGAGGCTGCTGGTTCCTTTGCATATCACTGCTCTCTGTACAGGTTATGTGCAGGACAGTGGTGATATCACTGCTACATTTACAAGGTAATAATTGAGTTTGCAAAGGCATTTGGTACACACAAATTGAATTATTTCCTTTGTGGCTATTAAGGAAAAGGTTTAGATTAAATTTTGTTGCCTGGAGTTCAGATTTAAGCTTAGTTTGAGCTTTGTTATGACATTAAACTGTGGTAAAGCCAAAGCCTTTTTTATAAGTTTATAGAATAGATTATAGAAGCGTCAAAACTTTGTCAAGTTTTTTTGTAGTCTGCGTGTCTGCTGAGGAGGTTAGCTCTTTATATTTGTATTTATATTTGTAATGTGACTATCACCAAAGTAATGAGAGATCTAAAACTTTAGAGTTGTTACAGGAACAGGAGATGAGGAGAAATGTTATAATAATAGTGAAATTCCAGATTTCCTCTTACTTCCTGTTATATCTCATTAGCTGCTTCTTTTGACATAATTCATCTCTGATTTGACCGAAGGCTGATACTATATGCATATGATGGCAAACTGGCATCATATGATAAGGGCTGAAATCTCAGCAGAGTAGTCTAGACACACATTTGCAAGACATATGGGGGACGGCAACACAGAAGTGTATCCACAGGAGTAAAAAAACACCTCAGTGGCACTGAGTGGCATCACCCGCGGCTCACGCCAGCTGGCTGATGCACGGTGATGTCTAATCCTCTAGCTCCGCCCAGAGGATTAGATGTCACCGTGCATCAGCCAGCTGGCGTGAGACACGGCTGTGTTTTTTTTGCTCTGTAGTACCTGCCTTTTTTTGCATGCCAGCGTTGCAGTGTTACAATAACAGAAATCTTTTTAAGTGTACTGCACCATGAAGCCCTCCTTCTTGTTTTTATGACCTCTTGGAAGCCCCTATCCCTACTCGCCAAACGCGGGTCCCATGGAACATATTGGAGCCTTGAGTTATCGGTGGAGGAGAGGATTCGGATGGACGGTTGAAACTGCCGCCCTTGACTGAGTGTTCCCTCCTGTCTGTGCCCATTAGACCTCCGTAACAGAGGTCCTACGGTTCTGGTAATCGGCCATCTGGCTCCTGTTTTTGGCTATCGTGTGGGACCATATTCAGAAAAGGCTCTCCATTTGAATAATCTATGTTTTAATGGACTGTATTGACAGCGCTATGGACTTTTTCCTGTGTCTTTGTTAGCATAGTTTTTTCCCTTTGATTCAGGTTAATGTATGCACGCTGATGGAATTTTTATATTCATTTTGATACTCATTTCATTTCTGTTTGTTTCTTGCTCTCCTTAAGTTGAGTTCTAAGGGGCACAGATTGCACTTTTCTGTGTGTTTTTCATACACATTGGCCTTTTTTTTGGTTGCGCATCTAATACTTATTTTACATATATTTTAAAACTGAATAATACATTTTTTCCTAGATTGCAGCACTCTTACATATTTTTTAATTAATTACATATTTCTAAATATTGTTTTTCATTTGTATTTATTGGGGGTAACGCGGACTGTCCACATTACACAAGCTGCCATCTTAGCATCTCTTTAATTTGCAGTTGTCATGGTGCTTCACATGTGATCAATTATGACACCATCCATTTAAGAGCTTGACAGTTCTGTTTAGAGCACAGGCATCTGTAATAGTTATTATTCACTGCATGCCTTGAATGTAACTGTTTTGGGTGCCTTATAAATTGATGAGTTTAAACTCTAGAGCCAGGTTGTGAGAAAAATCCTTCCCCTGTTTTTTTTTTTTTCTTGCTCTTTTTTTCCTCTGGAGTCTTATCTACAATATCACCACAGTCTGGATAGTACATATACATCTAATAATATTCTTGGGGTCCACTGCTGTCATCTAAATGCATCTGGGGATGAGTCTTTGGTTGCAAGGAACATATATCCAGATTGAGCCCTGGAGTCTTTCTGTACACCAACTCAGACTTTTCTTATTTGCAAACAGTAATTCTTTTAGAGTCTGCTGCAGCCCTAGCGACAGATTCTAAAGGTGGTGGCAGTAAGAACTACCTAAATCTGGTGTCAAAACTGGTACCAAAACGGATGCATAGCTTTCATGACTTAGGTGCAGGCTATGTTAAAGGGGCCATAGCACCAAAAGTACTTTATTGAAATATACCCCCTTATGCCTTCAGAATCTCTGGAGCACAGTAAAGAATCTGTCATCATTTTGAGTCCACTCAGGTGGGATTATGACACATGGAGGTTGTTTTAAATCTTTATATAGGTAATATTGAGCTATAGATATTACATTTTAAATGCCACTAGTATAAGGCCGGGGTTCAGGGCCGATCCCAGACGGGGTGCACGGGGTGCAGTGCACCCGGGCGCCAGAGAGGAGGGGGTGCTGAAGCGTCAGAGTGCTCCCCTCCCTCCTCCTCCTCCTCCTCTCTGTGTCCAGAGGCAGCTCCCTTCGCAGGTCACACTTGCTGCTGTAGTTTTCGAGGCTCAAGCGGCAGCCCGTCCCCCCTCCTGTCAGAGAAGGAGAGCAGCGCGAGAGATCGGAGCGGCTGGTCTCTGTGTGGATAGAGACCAGCCACGCAGTAACATCGCTGGAGGGGGGGGGGGGGGCGGTCCGTGCCTGACGTGATCTCCTCCTCTGCCTTTCCCTCCCGCCCAAGCCTGACACTCTCTGTTCTCCACCCGGGCTGCGTGGCTACACACTGTCCTCTCCTCTCCAGCTGCTGCCTGGGTGTTTTTATGTATGCTAATGGAGGGGGGGTCTCTACTAATTGAGGGGGGATCTGTCCTAAGGGGGTCTGTACTAATGGAGGGGGGTTTTCCTGGGGGGTCTGTACTAATGGAGACAGGGGCGGTTTGTCCTGGGGGGTCTGTACTAATGGAGGGGGGCTTTGTCCTGGGGGGGTCTGTACTAATGGAGGGGGGCTTTGTCCTGGGGGTCTGTAGTAATGGAGGGTGGTCTGTCCTAAGGGGGTCTGTACTAATGGAGGGGGTTTGTCCTGGGGGGGTCTGTACTAATGGAGGGGGGTTTGTCCTGGGGGGGTCTGTACTAATGGAGAGGGGGGGCGGTTTGTCCTGGGGGTCTGTACTAATGGAGGGGGTTTGTCCTGGCGGGGGCTGTACTAATGGAGGGGGTTTGTCCTGGGGTCTGTACTAATGGAGGGGGGTTTGTCTTGGGGGGTCTGTACTAATGGAGGGGGGCTTTGTCCTGGGGAGGTCTGTACTAATGGAGGGGGGCTTTGTCCTGGGGGGTCTGTACTAATGGAGGGGGGCTTTGTCCTGGGGGTCTGTAATAATGGAGGGGGGTCTGTTCTAAGGGGGTCTGTACTAATGGAGGGGGTTTGTCCTGGGGGGGTCTGTACTAATGGAGGGGGGTTTGTCCTGGGGGAGTCTGTACTAATGGAGAGGGGGGCGGTTTGTCCTGGGGGATCTGTACTAATGCAGGGGGTTTGTCCTGGGGGGTCTGTACTAATGGAGGGGGGGCTTTGTCCTGGGGGGGTCTGTACTAATGGAGGGGGGCTTTGTCCTGGGGGTCTGTAGTAATGGAGGGGGGTCTGTTCTAAGGGGGTCTGTACTAATGGAGGGGGTTTGTTCTGGGGGGGTCTGTACTAATGGAGGGGGGTTTTCCTGGGGGGTCTGTACTAGTGGAGACAGGGGCGGTTTGTCCTGGGGGTCTGTACTAATGGAGGGGGGCTTTGTCCTGGGGGGGTCTGTACTAATGGGGGGGCTTTGTCCTGGGGGTCTGTAGTAATGGAGGGTGGTCTGTCCTAAGGGGGTCTGTACTAATGGAGGGGGTTTGTCCTGGGGGGTCTGTACTAATGGAGGGGGGTTTGTCCTGGGGGGTCTGTACTAATGGGGGGGCGGTTTGTCCTGGGGGTCTGTACTAATGGAGGGGGTTTGTCCTGGGGGGGTCTGTACTAATGGAGGGGGTTTGTCCTGGGGGGTCTGTACTAATGGAGGGGGGTTTGTCTTGGGGGGGTCTGTACTAATGGAGGGGGGACTTTGTCCTGGGGAGGTCTGTACTAATGGAGGGGGGCTTTGTCCTGGCGGTCTGTAGTAATGGAGGGGGGTCTGTTCTAAGGGGGTCTGTACTAATGGAGGGGGTTTGTCCTGGGGGGGTCTGTACTAATGGAGGGGGGGTTTGTCCTGGGGGAGTCTGTACTAATGGAGAGGGGGGCGGTTTGTCCTGGGGGATCTGTACTAATGCAGGGGGTTTGTCCTGGGGGGGTCTGTACTAATGGAGGGGGGCTTTGTCCTGGGGGTCTGTAGTAATGGAGGGTGGTCTGTCCTAAGGGGGTCTGTACTAATGGAGGGGGGTTTGTCCTGGGGGGTCTGTACTAATGGAGGGGGGTTTGTCCTGGGGGGGTCTGTACTAATGGAGAGGGGGGGCGGTTTGTCCTGGGGGTCTGTACTAATGGAGGGGCTTTGTCCTGGGGGAGTCTGTACTAATGGAGAGGGGGGCGGTTTGTCCTGGGGGGTCTGTACTAATGGAGGGGGGGTTTGTCCTGGGGGTCTGTACTAATGGAGGGGGTATGTTATGGTGGGGGTCTGTTCTAATGGAGGGAGGGTGGTTTGTCCTGGGGGGTCTACACGCATGAAAGTACACCCAGGACTGCAGAGGGAGAGGACAGTGCTGAGAGAACACCATCAGAGAGAGAACCCCGCTGCCCTGCGCCACCAGAGGGAAAGCCACACAGTCTAGCGCCATCCCTGGCAGAGAAAGTCATTGCAGGAATACAGATCTGGGTGCTACCCAATGGAGTCGTCACGGGCAATTCAGAGTGAGCTGACTCCTGATCAGAGGAACCATTGCTGTATTGCTGGGTCAGGTGAGAGGGCCGATCGGCCATTATCTACAAACGTCCATAGGAACTGCAGTCTCTGACCATCAGTCTCCTGTATTATATCTGCAGTCTCTGACCATCTCCTGTATCATGTCTGCAGTCTCTGGCCATCTCGTGTATCATGTCTGCAGTCTCTGACCATCTCTTGTATCATGTCTGCAATCTCTGACCAGCTTCTGTACAATGTCTGCAGTCTCTGACCGTCTCTTGTATCATGTCTACAGTCTCTGACCGTCTCTTGTATCATGTCTGCAGTCTCTGACCATCTCCTGTACCATGTCTGCAGTCTTTGACTGTATTCTGTCTAGGGGCTCTTTCTAACGGACAGCCCTCTGTGTGTGCATCAGAGAGACTCCCCTCCAGGTCTCATTAGTGTACTCTCTTTCTGTATTTTCTTTATTGTTAAGAGATCATGGGAGGATCCCAAGGTAACGAAGACTTCTAAGGGGCGCATCTCTGTATTTGAGTTGTTGCCATAGAAACATTTGTAAAGGGGAGGGGTTGGTAAGATGACCATGCCATGTGGGGGTGCCAGAAATATTTCTACACCCAGGCGTCTGTGACCCTAGGATCGGCCTTGCCGGGGTTCACACCTATGCAAAGTAGATGCGGGGTTTCCCCACATCCAAATCGCATAGCAGGAGAATGTGACTGGCTCCCTATGAAGCCGGTTAACATATCTGCGATTCGGGCTGTGGAGCGCACTGCACAGAATCATTGTGCATCTTTGGCTCCATTTCAGGGCTGAATTCAGGCATAGATTCGGCCCTGATTCGTCCCTGAAACGGGGAACAGGGACGCACAGCGCTCCTGTGCGATCCGCAGCCGGTTCCAGTGTGAACCCGGCCTTAGTGCTTCATATCTATCTTTATAGGTTTTAGTTGGCTGATGATTGGGCTGACATTGCTCTAGAACAGTGGTTCTCAACGCCTGTCCTCAGGACCAACTAACAGGCCAGGTTTGCAAGATAACTGAAATACATCACAGGTGATATAATTTGCTGCTCAGTGATTGCAGTATTCTAGTCTGCATCTCCCCAAGGTAATACTTAAAATCTGGCCTGTTGGTGGGTTCTGAGGAGAGGTGTTGAGAACCACTGCTCCAGAACAAGGGTTTTTAACTGGTGGTATCCATATACACTGCTCAAAAAAATTAAAGGAACACTTTGAAAACATATCAGATCTCAATGGGGAAAAATATCATGCCGAATATCTATACTGATATGGACTGGGTAATGTGTTAGGAATGAAAGGATGCCATGTCGTTTGATGGAAATGAAAATTATAAACCTACAGAGGGCTGAATTCAATGACACCCTGAAAATCAAAGTGAAAAAAATATGCAGCAAGCTAGTCCATTTTGCTGACATTTCATTGTAGCAACTCAAAATGGTACTCAATAGTTTGTATGGCCCCCACATGCTTGTATGCATGCCTGACAACATCAGGGCATGCTCCTGAGATGACGAATGGTGTCCTGGGGTATTTCCTCCCAGATCTGGACCAGGGAATCACTGAGCTCCCGAACAGACTGAGGTGCAACCTGGCAGCGTCTTATGGACCAAAACTAATGTTCCAGAGGTTTTCAACTGGATTTAGGTCAGGCGAGTGTGGGGGCCATACAATGGTATCAATTCCTTCATCCTCCAGGAACTGGCTGCATACTCTCGGCACATGAGGCCGGGCATTGTCGTACACCAGGAGGAACCCAGGACCCACTGCACCAGCGTAGTGTCTGACTATGGGTCCAAGAATTTCATCCCGATATCTAATGGCAGTCGGGATGCTATTGTCTAGCCTGTAGAGGTCTGTGGCATATTCCTCCATGGATATGACACCCCAAACCATCACTGACCCACCACCAAACCGGTCATGCTGAACAATGTTACAGGCAGCATAACATTCTCCTTAGCGTCTCCAGACCCTTTCACGTCTATCCATGTGCTCAGGGTGAACCTGTTCTCATCTGTGAAAAGGGAAGGGCGACAGTGACGGACCTGCCAATTCTGGTGTTGAATGGCAAATGCCAATTGAGCTCCATGGTGCCAGGCAGTGAGCAAGGGGCCTACTAGAGGACGTCAGGCCCTCAGGCCACCCTCATGAATGTTTTTGATTGTTTGGTCAGAGACCTTCACACCAGTGGCCTGCTGAAGGTGATTTTGTAGGGCTCTGGCAGTGCTCATCCTGTTTCTCCTTGAACAAAGGAGCAGATACTGGTCCTGCTGATGTGTTAAGGACCTTATACGGACCTGTCCAGCTCTCCTAGAGTAACCGCCTGTCACCTGGAATCTCCTCCATGCTCTTGAGACTGTGCTGGGAGACACAGCAAACCTTCTGGCAATGGCATGTATTGCCATCCTGAAAGAGTTGGACTGCCTGTGCAACCTCTATAGGGTCCAGGTATCGCCCCATGCTACCAGTAGTGACAATGACCCTAGCCAAATGCAAAACTAGTGAAAAACAGTCAGAAAAGATGTGGGGGGAAAAAAATACCAGTGACCTCCAACTGTTAAACCATTCCTGTTTTGGGGGTTGTCTCATTGTTGCCCATCTAGTGCACCTGTTGTTAATTTCATTAACATCAAAGCAGCTGAAACTGATTAACAACCCCCTCTGCTACTTAACCACTTCCCAGTGGGCCTAGCAGAATGACGGCCGGGCGGTGGTTCAATTATCCTGACTGGGCATCATATGACGTCCAGCAGGATAAAATGCAGGTGTGCTCCCACGGGGGGAGCGCAGCGCGGTGATCAGGGGTGCTGTGTGTCAGTCTGACACACTGCATCTACGATCGTGATATGGAGCCTTTGACGGATGCTCCTTACCACATGATCAGCTGCGACCAATCACAAATCACAGCTGATCATCGCGTGAACCAGAAAGTGCAGTAAACGACATTCCTCGGTTTGCGCTGACAGGGAGAGCCGATTGGCGGCTCTCCCTGTCAGAGGGGGGAGTCTGTGCTGATAATCAGCACATTAATTTTCAGCACAGCCCCTTCAGATGTGCCACCACAGCTGCCAAAAAGGTGCCCATCAGCTGCCAGTCAGTGCCCCCTTAGAAACAGCTGTAGGTGCCCATCACGGTGCCAATTGGTGCCCATATCAGTGCCAATCAATACCCACCACAGTGCCAATCAGTGTCCTACAGTAACACCTGTCAGTACCTCATCATCAGTGCTGTCCGTCGGTGCCACCTGTAAGTGCCTCCTGTCAGTGCCAATCAGTACCGCCTATCAGTGCCCATCACAGCCGCCTGTCAGTGCTCATCAGTGCCACCTATCAGTGGTGCATATCAATACCGCCTATTGGTGCCCATCAGTACTGCATATCAGTGCCCATCAATTCCACATATCAGTGCCTCCTCATCAGTGCCCATCAGTGCCACCTTATCAGTGCCAACTGATCAGTGCCCATCAGTGCTGCCTCATCAGTGCCCATCAGTGCCGTCTCATCAGTGCCCGTCAGTGAAGGAGAAAACAACATTTTATAACCGAAACAAAGAAAAACTTTTTTTTCCCCCAAAATTTCAGTCTTTTTTAGTTTGTTTAGCAAAAAAGTAAAAACCCCAGCGGTGATCAAATAGCACCAAAAGAAAGCTCTATTTGTGGGAAGAAAATTATGCAAATGTAGTTTGGCTGTAGGGTTGCATGACCACGCAATTGTCATTCAAAGTGCTACAGCACTGAAAGCTGAAAATTGTCCTGGGCAGGAAGGGGGTGAAAGTGCCCGGTATTGAAGTGGTTAACTGACCAGATCAATATCCCAGGAGTTTAATTGACTTGATGCTACACCCCCCCCTCAACATCACCACTGCCACCCCCCCTCAAGTACCACCGCTGCCAGCCCTCCCCCTTAAGTATCACCTCTGCCACCCCCCTCAACATCACCGTTGCCACCCCCCTCAAGTACCACTACTGCCACCCCCCCTCACCTACCATCGCTGCCACCCCAATAAAAAAAAAAAGTATCAAAATGATGCTTTTTCGGGGAGGGGGGGCATCTTCATGCCCCCCCCCCTCCCCCCTCTAGTTTCTCTTCTGGATTCTCTATATTATTGAACATGAAATTCAAATGGAGAAATCGGCTTGATGTGTCAGATGACATGCACGTAACATTATCAGTAACTGTGCCAATGTTTTGATTGCCAAAAAACTTACCTAGTAGAACTGTTGAAGACGATTTTGACAGTCTGTAGTGAGGGGTATGGGTACATATTGAGCAACCCAATAGTGGTCTGTAATTGTAAATAGGTTGAGAACCCCTCTTTTAGAAGAAAATAAATTTAGAATTTACAGTAAATGCTGTGTATTCTTGTTAGTTATGCTGAAAGTAACAAGTACTAGCTAACCGTATATATCTGCATGTATGTTTATATGATTGTAAATTTATTAAACTTAACAGCCAAGTTTTCAGCTTTCTTATTTTTTTTTTTTTAAGTAGACCATATCAGGCACCTTACTGACTTAGAATTAGTCTGTGTATTGTTGTCACAGACTGCACCATATATAATCTGCCCTTTACTCCAGACAGAATTAATCCTATTTATTATACATTCATCTAACATGTTTCCCTGCTGGATGAAGGACATTTATTATGAGCTGTAGGCATCTGCTCATTAAACCTAGCCTCAAGACTGCCAAATATTTTTCTGTTACTTTCTTAATAGGCTTCAGAGGAGTTCTATGCACGTGGCTTACAAGCAGACATTTAAAATAATGTATTACTGTCTTCAAAACCACCTTGTTTGCTATAGCTACTGCCTACTGATTTTAAAATGGCCAGATAACAGTCAATAGAATTTAGTATGTTATCATTAAAATTGCTTTGTAAATCTGAGAAGAATCTTGCATACCCAAAGTATTTGAATGACCTCCAAATCTGCCCAAAAAATCCATGTTGCTTTCTGGATCACTTACCCAAAACAAATGTGCAGTAAGTGAAGTCAGTGTCAAGTCAGAACCTAACCAGGCATAATATCATAGGTCCCAACTGTCCCTAAATTGAAGGGACTTTTTTAAACCAAATCTCACTGTCCTTCTTTGCACATCATTTGGACAATGGACTTCTTAAAATTGTAATAAAACCAAAACTTTTTCCCTTTATCTTTACCTGGTGATCCAGCCAGCAACACACTATTTGTCTTAGGCCGGCCATACATGGTGCAAATTTCTTTCCTGCAACCACAGTGTTGACAGGGGAATTAGCAATTGTTTTCTTTACTGCTATAGCCACTAGCAATAATCACTGTCTTCTCCTGGCGGGGATGGCTTCCTCCCTTGCCCCCCCACCCGGGAGAAGACAGCTATAGCAGCTGCTAGCAATATTCGTAAGAAAATCCGGCAGGCTGGTTGTACCCAAGTTGAGAGATCGCTCAGCTTGGTACATTCAGCCTGCCCATTAACGGTTCGAGATTCAAACCTTAGCGTTGTTCCACTCTATTGGTAATATAGTGTATACTACTATTACTATATTACATTTTTGGGTTTAATACCACTTTAACTACAAAGTGTTATGCTGTACTTAATGTTTCATCCAACCTCTAAATTATTATTTATTATTGCTTTATATGTTATTTTGAGAAGCCAGTATAAAGGAAAAGAATTGGTAAAAAAAGAATAGTGGGTTTACCCAATCATTTTCTGCATATTCATTCCTTATAGTCTGCATTGCTGGGGACATATCAGAGAGGTATCCTTTGCCTACATGCTTTGCTAAAAGGTGTCCTTTTTTCGCATGTCAGAAAGCTGGAAGGTATGTAGTAGATCTGAGTCAGTGACTTGTAAAGTAATTATGCCAGTGTGTAGTAGGGCAGGGGTAGAAGGTTGCATGAGTGGTGGTCCTCCATGTTTCCCTCCTTGTTTCAGAGAGACAGTGTTTTCAAGCAAAGGTCACATGAGAGGCCTACCGGGGGGTGGGTTCTTCTGGGTTACGCTAGGCACCATATACAGGGTCTTGTTACTACACATGGGGTGCCTTTGCTTTGTGTTGTTTTCATCATTGCCCTGGGACAAGGCTGAGGCAGCTGTGAAATACTCAACCTTAGGGCGGGCCTCTACTCTTAGAAATTAATGTAGACTGTGTACACTTGCACTACAACTGCTCTCTAGTTAACTCTACTTTTCCTGTGACAATGTACACTTTCTCTGTAATCTGCATTTAGGAGGGACACACTGAGCCTTGACCACATCCAACAGTCCAGTGTTTTCCGCTTTTATTCTCCAGTAGCGGAGTGAGACACACCGTGACTCCACATGTGCCCTTAACTTAACTCTTGAACTTCCATTCCCCTGTACAGGATGGGAACCTCTGTAGTGCAAATCTGCTCCCGTTGATCTGGAAGACAGACCTCTGCCAGAAAGAATGCTGACAACATCTCCCTTGCTGCTAATGACCACTCTACCTATAAAAGGTAAACCCTATCACAGGCTGCTGTAAAACGTCCATTCACACTACTCCACTCCACACTGATATCTTCATACCCCAATGTATTAAGACCCACTAGGTGAACTATGTGTGCCGATTACTTGCAACACACCCCTTTCAGTAACTTCTGACCAGGCAAGTACAACGTTTCGTTACTTTACTTAACCTCCCTGGCGGTATGATTATTTCTGATTTTTGATGCTGAAAGTAATTGTTTTGCATGGAAATTTGGCGTTTTAAATTGTAGGCCTGTAATTCTTAGGAATAACTCACCTAAATCTGTCCAAACAAGAGTCTAGTAGACATCCCGGGTATCATAAAGTTTGAAAAACAAAATCATAAATTATAATATAATAAATAACTATAAATAATTATAACAAATAATAATATAATAATAATAAAATTATTCAATAATGTAATCAAATCAAAAACACTGAAATTTGCTCAGTGTTTTTGATTTGATTACAATATTGAGCAGCTTTCAGTGTTTGATGACGGATTTCCCCACAAATCACTATCGCTCAATTCTGCAAGTGATTCTAATTTATTATCGCTGTTTTCTAGTTGGTCTAAAACCACTTTTGATGTAAAGGGACGGTTTTGGTTGCTATGGACAATCTCCAGTTTCCAGGCAGAAAGAACAGTATTTATGATATAAAACTGCATGCAGGGTACTGGACAGACCACTAGGGACAAAAGGGATGTGAAATAAATTGATACAGTAATGTAATCTGTAAGATTACAGTGTACTGTATATGTATTGTGTGTTTTACTTTTTGAATTTGGCGCCGTTCTCCGTCCCCGTGCGTTGCAACGCTAGCAGGGAACGGAGCTTGGCTCGGTGATAGAGCGAGCAGATGACGGCTCGCACACAGTGCGGGGAGACATCGCAGGATCCTAGGGACAAGGTAAGTAAGCTGCACCTGGATCCTGCGATGCAATCCCGAGTGTGGCTCGGGGTTACCGCTTTTGGTGCTGAAAATCCACCCCGAGCCACACTCGGGAATACCGTCAGGGAGGTTAAGAAAAGTGCAAAATTAACATCTCAAAGACCAACATACAAGAACATACAAGAACAGGATTATTCTTACATTCTACTCCTAACTACAAGCTTGTGTTGCCCTGCCATACCTGCAAGTATGTCAATTATAAGCTCTTCAGAGGCATTCTCATGCAGATGTAAGTCCTTCAGAGGCATACTCCAGTGCCAGTGTCTTCAAGACGAACGCCAGATTCAGATGGCTTTACATCAGGAGGGAAATGAGTGAAATCCTTCTGCTCCTCATGGGTGTTATTCTCCTTCCCACTTCCAGCATTATTCTTAGCTCTCCACTAGGCCTTTTTTGGGAACATACTGTTAGCAGGAACTCGAACTGAACCGACCCAGATACAGACCACTGTCCCTTATTTATATCATGGGATTAGTGTGCTGGGCCCAGGAAGAAGCCACCAAAAAAACAAAAGAACCAGGCAAGAATTAAGTCACACCCTCCTGGCCAGGACAGTGCCTAGCTGGCTATTTTAACCAGCTTACAAGTGGACCAGCACGATAGCCAGGCAGTGACCATTCCTAGAAGAAGATGACAGCAACAATAGCCTACATATGTATCCCACTATTATTTTATTGAATAACTGTATATATAGATCTATATAGATCTACATCTATATAGATCCATATCTATATATATATATATATATATAAAACCAACCCCATATTTTTTATATTTAACATAGTAGTTCTGAAGAGTTTTCATTGCATTGTTCTGTGCAAGTGTGTTCTTTTTTAGCATAAGAGTTTGACCATGAATGAGAATGTAAAAAGCCCTTTATGTGCAAAGGTTTGGCAGCTTTGTGAAAGAAAGTTTTTTTGACTCTGCCTTCCATCACCTGAGCCTTCCAGAGATCAATCAACTATAAAGTACAACAAAGGTATTTTTTTTTTCGACCTATACCCCTCCGCTGGACATTTGTATGACAGAAGATAGTGATCACAAATTTTTATTCTGGTGAGCTATCATAGCTCTGCAGGTGAGAAACACATGCTGCCTTTCTATCCAGAAAATTGGCTTTAAGACCCTAGTCAAAATTGAACTTTGCACCTGATTAATTTTTTAAACTTTACTTTTTTACATTTTGTATATGTAATCCCACAACTGAGCGAGAGGATATAACATTGACATTTACCCGTGTGTTTAGGTTGGCTGTGAATGACACCATGGAGAGAAAATGATATGCAGAACATACCATAGGATCAACACGGGCCTGACCACAAGCCTTATATACAGGGAACTGGAGTTCCAAAGAAAGGTATTTTCCAATCTCATTAACTCCAATAACGCAGGTTAACAGGCAAAGGACACACTCCATCACAGTTGCATGAATAACATTTATAAAAATGTTTATACAGTTTACAAACGGACTATTTATATTTGATGAGTAGAGAGTGTGGAAAAATAAGGGAGACATACAGTTACACAGATAGACTAAAAGACAACAGAAAATAAAAAAATTTCATGGAATTCCTTGTGCATTTTGAAAGAGTTTGTCTTGATGCCCATAAAATATATCATTGTGAACTTAGCAGGACAAAAGTCTTACACAAGCCTAGATAGAGGGTGCACACACATGGCGGAAGGAGTGGGCAACAAGCTCTTGTTGTCATTCCTCTAAGCTCAACTACCCGGTAGTGGATGGTACCACTGAGTGAACATAAGTGAACATGCCCTTGTGATACCACTGGCCCTACCCTGACCCCTACAACCAGGGCTTTTTTTCAGCGGGAACGCTGGGGAATGCAGTTCCGGCACCTCCAGCACTGTGTACTGTGTGTAATAGCAAGGGGTGCTGGGGTGGGCTGAAGGGTCTATTAATGCTGGCTGCTGGGCAATCTATTGTTGCTGGAGTAGATCTATTTTTGAGTGGCGGTCTATTGTTGCTGGGAGGTCTATTGTTGCCGGTGGGGGATCTATTGTTGCTGGGGGTCAATTATTGCTGGAAGAGATCTACAATTGACAAAGAGGGGTCTATTGTTACTGGCTGCTGGAGAGTCTATTGATGTTGGTGGCATCTGTTGTTGCTGCTGGGGTGGTATTTTGTTGTGGGGGTCCATTGTTAGTGGGGGGTCTATTGTTTCTGATCAAATCTATTGTTGCTGGGGGGTCTATTGCTGCTGGCTGTGAGGGATCTATTTGAATACTTTAACAAATTCCATACAAATTACTTAGCACCACAAAATGATACTTGGCTTTGTATTCTCTAAAAGGTGCAGTACTGGGAGGTGGATGGGGGGTGAAACCAAGGAACGGTGCTCTGAAGTGGGTAGGGGTTGAAGACAAGAAGACAAGAAGTGACTCAGAAGCGGGGGGGGGGGGTTCCTGCACCTATTCTCTGTGAAAAAAAGCCCTGCCTACAACAATGATTGGGAGGAAAAAGGCTAGATATGAATAAATGGATACTCCATCTTTAGCCTTCCCTGTTTCCAAACAATTCAACTTGCAAAAATAAACATTGTTACATTTATTCATATGAAAAAAAATTACATACAAAAATAGTTTCCCAATTTTCTACATACAGGTCTCAGACCTCAGTGTAAATAAAAACACACTTCCAGAATAGTGTTCTACTTCATGACAAACACAAACTTTCCCAATAAGGAGGATAATCCATAGCAGGGCAGTTCATAGAGAAACATCTCATCTTGGTTTGACCTCTTTACACTAATAATACCTCTTCCCTCTTTTATGTTTCTTCAAAACAGCATAGCCAGCAATCATGAGTGGCAGAGCTGACATTTTCAGAGGAATAATACACAAAGCACACACATCCCACTGGGAAAAAATTATTTAGAGGCGACATTGTTGTTTGCCTTTATTTTTGTCCGTATGAAAAAGCAGATCAAAATGTTTGTATGATATTCATCAAAAACTGAAAAAGTGAACATAGCTAAAGCCTAAAACGAATAATTGGTTTCTCCAAAAGCAATTGCATGTAATAAAAACTGATGTGGGTTTAGCACCATTTCATTTCCATGTTTGGCTTGTTCGGCATCTATATGCTAAGACACACGTACACAAACACACACAGTCACATTGTACATAATTGCAAATGCATATAAAACCTCTGTTTCTATAAATATTTTAGAAAAAGAATTTGATAGTTTACTGGCTGTCAATGCAGAAGTATAGGCAGATATAAAATACCGTATCTCCATTTACGTCAGGTATGTTTCAATAATAAATCTTTAAATGGGTCTTTATTGAGAAAGAGATGTAGATACACAGGCTAAATAAAACATTAAAATAAGACAAAACATATCCAAGAGGTGACCTAAGACTTCACAGATGGTAATAATCTGGAATTAACCTCTGGTTGTGCAGACAATAAAGATTCTAGCTAGTACCACTCTAAGTACATGCACTGAATATACCATATCAATAGTCCAAACATGTGGCAAACCAGTTCTAAGTGATAGCAAACACATGGCAGAACAAGACAGTATCCTGAGTAAAGATGCCTTGCATTTGTAAAGCAGGAGGGGGGTCTATATTATCAGCTGTTGAAGATCCTTGGACCCCAGGGTAGTTAGTGGGGACTGCAAATGCCCTTACCAAAATACCAACCAACGGGGAAAACCTTATATACATGTCACAAGGTGCCCCAACCAGTGACCAACACTTTATTGTATTTAGACAGGCATCTTCTATGGGTATAAATTAGCTTTTTATATGGAAGTAATTTCTATTACCTACGATTGGAATGTTGGGGGGAGTACCTGCATCCAAGTGCATTGTTTAGAAACAAGTGTCAAGGGTGAACCCATTTGGTAGTGTAGAAATTGTATCGCTTGAAGCCAATAGCGTTGAATCATGGGGAAAGCTCACAACAGCTCTGACAACAGATCAAAGGGGACACAGACGGCTGTGAGCAGGACAATATCTGGTCATACAAATTGTGTTCATGTAGGCCCTGTGGCAAATGAGTAAGTGGATTAGACAGCTTGAGGGAAGCTAGTTTACAATTGTCTAAGACCTCATACCACTCCTCGTCCTCCAGGTACCCCACACACTGTGATTTGGTAGGCAACTCTAGTGGCCGATGCCTCAAGGAGGCTATGGTATAAGGTGTAGGTCAATTTTTTTTTGGAATAAGAACTAAATATGACCTCCAGCATAGGAACCGGTTTCGGAAATGGGTGCCTTTCCAGAAACTGGGCGCAAAGAGCATGGAGGAGCTGGAAAGAGCAGAATAAAGTAATTTGGGAGAGAAAACTAATCCTTAAGCACCTGAAATGTTCTAGGTCAAGTGCTGGTGAGGAAATTGTGTAAGTAGATTATTCCTTTGGACACCCATAAGCCAGAGTCCGGAATGGTTAATAGTTCAGGTAGCTGATAAATATGCCAGAGGGGTGTGCGGGAGTGGAAAGTAGGGGCATTGGTTTTAAGCTCCCAAATCCTCTGGTGGAGGTAGACCATATTTCTACAGTCTCCCTCCCTGATGCCATGTACTCCTCTCAAAATAACCTGTAGGGGGTGAAAAGCAAAGTGGGCTGCTGGTGTACACACGTACCATAACTTATCCATCTTGTTCAGATGATATGATTTTAACGGTCCGCCAGGGCAATTATATGGGCGAATGGTAGAGACGTCCCACATTTAGGGGCACATAGTAATCAGGTGTATGGGTAATGCATAGTCCTAAATATTGGATGACCTTAAATGTATTTTTAAATAGTATCTTAGCATGCCTTTTAAGGTGCACCACTGGAAGCCAGTCAGGCAGTCTTTCATTGCAGCTGACCCATAAGAGGGAATAGCACAGATTAGCCCTTTTTACTATTTCTTCACTTTTTAATCACAGATTTTCTTGGTCCTTGACCAAACTTTATTTCTTCAATTGCAGGGGAGAGATTTCACAACCTGACTTTGTTCTCTGAAAGGTGGTCTGGATAATAAAACTGGCTGAACAGGGTAATAAACCTTTTGGTAGTTTGGCTGATATTATAATGTAGTTCACACTCAAAATGATTATGCAGCCAATATATGTCACTGTTTGTGTCCCTTTGGAGAGACTTTCCCTTATTTCTTTTCTTAGAAGCACACCAGAAAATTAATGTAAATCTCTCCAAAGGGAGAGGAAATCCCAGTGGTTACTAGAAAGGGTTTGGAAGATTTCCTTTGATCTTCTTTCCGGTGATGACTGTTTCTGTCCTGGTGAGAATGACCTGTCAGGACTATTGAGGTTAAAATAAATAATATAGATGTACTCTGCATATCATATATTTTTCATATATATTTTATGAACAACTCAGAAGCCATCTTGTTCAATATTTATACTTACGTTCATTGTCTTTAAAACTAGTGTAGCACAGGGGTTTTGGTACCCAAGTTATCATGCTAAATAATGTATTGTTCCTTAAGTAAGAGTTTGGCTCCCTCCAGTGTCCTTTTAATGCTATTAAGACTTTTGTTTAGTTTCTATGAAGCTGCTTTACAAAGCATTGTGGGAGATGTAGTTTAATGAGGAAATGACTCATGTGTTAACTTAGTTTTGGTACTACTAAACCCACAATGCCAAGCCACAAACCCACAAGGCAAAGTTACTGTGCTGCATGCTGGGAGGAGAAATAAAAAGGACAGCGCGGTCATCTTTCGCTCTCTTAGGACGCCATTCAATACCTGCCTGCAGTGAGGTCTGTGTATGTGACCGGGAGACTGCGGCATATAAGGCGTGGAGCGGAATCGATCGGCCTCTGAGGAGTTCCAGAGCACAGCTAGCTGGACCGGTGTTCGGATGGACCTGAGGACCCAGGATTTCTGAAGGTTTCCTGCATTCCAGTCATCAGCTATCCGAAGGAGCGGTGCAGTGTGACAGCTTTCGATCAGACTGAGCTATCAGGAAAGAAGTTCAGAGGGAGTTCTACAGTACCTGGACCTATTGTGGTGAGCGGGCACTTGCCCAGGTCAATAGAGTGTACTGTTTGCTGAGCGAGCTGGATGCAGATTGCTGGTGGGACTTGTAGTTCCACGGAGTTATTAGTGCATTACCCTTACAGTTAAGGAGTGCTGTTTCTTCATTACAACTAAAGAAATAGTCATTAGCACAGACATCACTCTACAGTTTGTTTCTTTATATTTCCCACTTGGATTACAAATAACTGCAGTTCAAATCAACAGGCTAGCTGAAGAATAACTGAAGATAAGGAACTCTTGTTACCCTCTGCAAAGCATCGGGGTTTCACTTTACAATCTGAACATTGAATTGCAGCCTAGGGGGAGCTCTTGAGCATAAGATACAGATATACATTGCATTGTTCTGTGTTATGTGAATATAATGTACTGCAGTTTGGTGCGTACATTGAGGTTTCAGGGGGGAGGTGTTTAATATAAGCTTTGCAATATTGAACACTTGTCTCACTGTGTGCCTGTTTGCATGCACCCCTTATGGTAACTATTATTGACTGTTATCTATTGTCCTTCCTTATATCTGAGCTATCACATGTTTAATATCTGTTTTAGTAAACTTCCAAAGTGGTTAATTGATATTCTGTGTGAGACTCTATCTATTACTACAGCTGGTGAAGTGACGGGTTCCAAGGTTACGGTAAATATACTGTATAGTGTATCATTACTGTGCTTCTTTTCACTGCTGGGTCCCACACTAATATTATCATACAAGTGTGCCAGAAGGGTTGAGACCGTTCTTGAGGTCGAGAGGCAGGGTGCACAATTGAACATTTATCAGCAGCTCCTTCGGGGGTAGTGCTACACTAGGAAACCCTCACAAGAAGGTTGTGTCTTCTTTTAAGTTCTCTCAGATCGTAAATTCTATTTCTGTCAGCCAGAAGAGATAAGAAGAAGGCCTATGGCCAGTGTTTAGACTAGAGAAATGAGCAGACAGACATATTTTTTTTCTTAAATGAGAAAAGGGAATGGGGCTCATTCAAAAATTATTTTTCAAAACAAACTATACCTAAAAGTATTCCAATTTTCACTGCAAGTAATTATATTAGCCATTAAAATTCCTACTATATTTTATTACATTATAATAGGGCTAGTATATGCTTATGTAATTGAACAATGTTACAGATTTTGGTTTGTGCATTATATATATATATATATATATATATATATATATATATATATATATATATATGTATATATTCATTATATATTGTTGAATATTAATCATGGCTATAGTAATAATGAATATAGCATGTTTACAACATTATGAATATTTTTAAATGTATGAAGTTTCTGGGAGTAAGAATTCTCCTTAGATAATACATGAGGTTTTTGAGTACCACCTTACTTAATTCAAGGAATTTAAAGAGAAAGCATTTGTGTGGGTTAGGTCTACTTAGAGGCCATATATCTAAAGAAGAGCCAGAAAGTCTGACATAAAAGACAGCTCTAGATATTTTAAAGTTTCCTTTAAAACCTTAAGTCAAAGGTTATTCAGGAATTAACTTTGGTATGTTAGAAACAGTTTAAAGTCAATTTTCAATATAACATTGCCCCCTAGTGGTAATCATGGTAAAATCCAAAATGGATTCCTAATTAGCATTGCCATGGTTACATGGTAAATATCACGTCAATTGACGTCATTAGTTACGTAGTAATGACACCCACACCCACTTTTTGGGTGGGAGAAAAGAGTATACACATAGCTGGAAGGGAAAGATCAAAGGAAGGCTGACAGTGGGGGAATCTTGAAATGGGGAGATGAGAGGAGGAAAACAGTGAGGAGAGATTTAGGAATGAGGGTAAAAGATATCCTTTGGGACACCCAGCCGATATCTCTCAAAACAAAAGAGTCTTAATCTCTGGTAATGTATTAATCTTTTATTTTTACCTTTTGGTAATTGAATTGTTTTAACATATACAAAATGAAACCATTTAAACATATGGCATAGCAATTTGGAATTGTGTTATTTCTACCTGCAGCATGATATAATTATATTGCAAATATTAAGAGAAATACACATTTTTGTATGTCTCTCCAAAAGCTAATACCAAAGTCTGTAAATGGTTTTGTCGTGATATGTGTTTAAAAATAAATTCATTCTAAATTAATTATCATTTAAAAATGAGTCTTGGTTAAATTACCAAGTTTGTATGTGGTTAACAAAATTGTCCATATACTGTAAAAGAGGTTTAAGCTTAAAGGTCTTTGTTTTGAGAAGAAATCTTGTGTTAAATTCAACACCTAGTTTGTTTTCAGAAGTCTGTAAAGCCATGGAAAGCTATTTACTAAAGCCTCCATGAAATGTAGACATGGTATTTTGTAACAAGAGCTTGTGGTAAAATTTCTCATCATCTGTATCACCCATATATTTGATATTTGAAGTTATATCTTTTTGTATTATCACCAAATATCTGATATTATTTTACACTGGATTTTTAGTTAATAAATATATATATTTTAGCACATCAATGTATTCATTCTTGTCTTCAAATTAGCATGGATAAACAAATTTGAATTAATTTGTTTGATTTGTGGAAAGGTGTGAACATCTCCTAAACCATAGATTTTTTGCATAATTCCATATCATTACAAACATCTGACAGACCAGCAAGACAAAGAGGATGAATATCTCCAGCAAGGACATACTGTAGATAGTAAAAAAAACCTACAGATATAATTGTTCTTTAATGTTGGGTACAGTGAGCCCTCTTTATCAAGGAAGGGGGTCGGTCCACTGCAGACAGAATTAACTGTAGTACAAAAATGTTGAGCAAACCTAAAACCAGAAAATTAGGTTGGAAGTGAGGCAAGCAACAGGCAAACATAATCCGTAACTGCATAGGTGTGCGCAGCCTATTGCATTAAAGGTGTGAACCCTAAAGCTCAAACACTCGTGCCTTTCTCTGCAGTCTCAGCTGCACGGGGCAGTGAATGAATGAAGTGCTTTGTGCTGAGTGGCTTCCTGTTCATTAACAAAAATAAAGCACAGCAAACACAGTTTACTATGCTTCAGTTAGGAATGAACACAGTAAGCAAGTGTGTTTATTATGTTCATTTAAAAGGACATGTTTACTAGCCGCTTCCCCCGCTCTCCACCCTGAAACATCCCCCACAGTATACGGGGGGAGGAGAGGAGGGAAGCCAGCTGGGCAGTGGGGAGGGGGGCCAACAAGGGTGGGAAGCCTGGGCAGTAAAGGGAATCGGCACTGCACATAGTGATTAGGGTGTGCCCAGGCACACCTGGCACACCCCCTGGGTATGCCTATGAGTAACTGGTAGGAAGTCAGGATAGGTGACAGGTCAATGCATAATCCATGAGCAGTCCAAGTCAAAGCCAGAACCAATTTAATAAAGCAGAGTAGCAGACAACCCACAAACAATTTCCTTTGATCATGCGCAGGATGAATGTCATGAAGTCCCTTTAAAGTGTTACTAAACCCAGGACACTGAATTCACTATGTCTGGTTTCCCACAATATACAAAACATGGAAATGCAATTATTTTAGTAAATATAAATCAGCAGTATGTAGCAGTCTTGCAACTTTCATCAGTGTCTGGTTAAAGCTTGTAGGAGGAGTTTTCATTCTCCCTTGACTGTCCTATGAGGCTACATGACCCCTGACCCTCTGTCTGGACAGTGCTGATTGGCCCTGTGCTGATCACATGCACCCTCCCAAAAAAAGCAATCTCTAGCAATACACACCAAACTGAGCATGTGCAGAGTGATTCCAAAGACTCTGTTCTATCAGGAGATGGATAGGGGACAGTGGAAGAAGGGAAGGATCAGAGAAGACCGGATCAAACAGCCTTTTTACACAATGTAGAGGGTTAACCCCTTAGGTTCCACAGTGAGTATAACAAGCAAGCTTTACTGCATGTACAGACTGATTTTATTGTTGTGGGTTTAGTAACACTTTAAGCACTTCTGATTTTGGACAGATGTGCACTTCAGTGTAACCTATGCTGAGAAACATCTAGCAGGTGACAAAAGCTCAGTGTTTATCACTACAGTTTTCTAAGTTATCCTAAACTGAAAGCAATTTCAGTAAAAGCAGAGTTCCGTCTCCCCCACCCCAGCAAAAAATTAGAAGTCAGCAGCTACACATACTGTAGCTGCTGGCTTTTAATATTAGGACACTTACCTTTCCTGGAATTCAGTGATGTCGGCACCCCAGCTGATGTTTCCATTGGCTCTCGGGTGATTCTGCCACCATTCATGGTAAGAGTAACTGGCAGTGAAGCCTTTTGGCTTCACAGCCGGTTCCCTACTGTGCATGCATGAAACGTGATGTGCTTTCTGAATGGCCCAGTGGTGAGGGAAGGAGGAGGGTGTGATCTCGCTGCTGTGTTTTTGACAGGTACCCGCTCCCCCCAGAAAGGCGCCAAATGTGGCACCGGAGGGGGGAGGAGGCAGATAAATGGAGCTTCCACTTTTGGGTGGAACTCCGCTTTAAAGAGATCCGTAAATGTAGTTCAATTGTGAATTGAGATGTTTGTTTACAATTACACTTTAAAGCAAGGGCAAGAGAGAGAATAAACAATAAGATTGAGATTGTTGCCTTGACACCGAACTGTGCTTTCACTAGTATATATCTTTTTGCAACTATTTGCCTTTACACTGCTTTATCAGCTGCAGAATTATACATTTGCTTTAAAATTTACTTTTAAAGTGACACTTAACTTTTTTTTAAATAAATCATTCCCAAGTATCATAGCTCTGTTTTTAAGACTTATAATGTTGTTTTGAGGCTTTTGTTTTGTCCTGTGCACAATCCCAAACCTCAACTGGTGCACCTCACTGCTACTAGTGTAGACAAGCAGCTATATGGGATTGGTAGTGTTCCCCTACCCTCCCTGTGTGAGTTTTGCCCTTATTTATAGGGTACCATTTTGTATAGGATATTGCCCTTATGTATATTTTTTATTCTCTATGCAGTTATGGACATGCTATTGTTTATTTTATTTTTATATCATCCTTTAACTTTCATAGGCAGCATCTTTGTTACCAATTTTTTGCCCCACATGGCTCTCTCCTTACGGGCATCCCAGGCACATCCTCCACCTGGCCAGTGTTTTTGTCTGTGTGCGGTGTTTGGATGTTTGGGCGTTGCTGGTTTCCCTCTCCGCGGGAGCTGCGATGCGCCAGTGGGTCCTCCCTTTCTCCCCATTTCACCTAGTGACGGGAGACGCCCCTCTGCGCATCGGCGCCACGTACCTTATGTCGGGTGTGTGACGTCAGTCTTTGGCGTCACTATGCTGACGCCCAGTGTTTACATCTCGGTGTCACTACGGTAGGAGTTCCTTCATGCTGACTGCTGAGTGCACACTCGGCTCAGGTGTGGCGGCTCCTCCTTCACGCCACCCACGTGGCGTTGGCGGCATATATATATATCCCCCACTATGAGCTAGCTGTTGACACAGCCGGTCTTTTTCTGGGGTGATTGCACACCAGCCCTGCAGATTCACGTTCAGCTGGGGGTGCTTCTAGATGCCACAACTGGGTAGGTTGCTGTTTTCTTCTTACTACTTTTTTCTCCCTATTTTGGCTGTCTCTCCTTGGTCTTGGTGTCTATTTCTCTGGTGACCCTGCTTCCTCTTGTCACCTTTTTTCATTTGCAACCCCCCTTTTTTTGCACCAATTGCTACCACCTCTCATCCTATCTTGGCTACTCTACATCTATTTTCAATGTCACTCACTTGTAAGTACAGATCTCTCAAACACTCATCTATTTATTATTCACACTATCATCTCTTTTGGAGTTCACTGGGTTCACTATTTATTATTTGACTATTATTATTTGCAAAAAAACACTGCAAATTATATACATACCTACTATAATATTTTTTTTCCAGATATGTTTGTTTCCACCATAATACACTCCTGCTTCATGGACACACTCTTCTCCATCTTGCCCTCTTTCACCTTGCCCAATGTTGCATCTACACTCATGCCACCTCGGCTCCCGTGAAGTTTCTGGCCCACCCTATGCCCACCATCGTGCACCGCACTTGCTGTCCGAGTTGGTGAGTGCGTTTGGTCAAACCATCTGCATATACGAAATGTTCATCTATTTATATATTTTTTACTCTTCTATATGGACAATATGGTTCATTATATTTTTTTAGGAATTTTATAGGAATTTTGGTCACATCAGCTCCTGATGAGTGGGGAAACACCCACGAAACGCGTCGAGCTTTGTTTTTTGATGCTCCAGTTACATCCTATATGGAATTATACTCATTTTTACCATCTGTTTTTTCCAGCTACATCAATTCTTCCTTGTTTAGTAAATGTACATATACCATGTGGATGCACCTATCGGTAGCAGGCATGTGCCTGCTAGTAATACTATGTCACTTTATCTCCAACTTCAAACCATGTGCTGTTATATGTGTACGTATCTTTTACCATGTTCACGCCATGTGCATACTTCTTATACATATATGAAATTAATAAATTTTTTACTGTATATGAAATGAATACTCTTTTTATTGTCTGTTATTTATTATAGCCAATAAACATTTCATAATACAATTCCAATATGGTACTATTTTATCTCCACTACCCAAGCGCTTCATTAAAAGTCCCAACCTCCCTTTTTGTATATACCAATTATCGGGATGGAGGCACATAATTGTGCGTCATTTAAAGTCCAAAACCCCCTTCATATTCTTAAGTATCATAGCTCTGTTTTTAAGTCTTATAATGTTGTTTTTGAGGCTTTTGTTTTGTCCTGTGCACAATCCAAAACCTCAACTGATGCACCTCACTGCTACTAGTGTAGACGAGCAGCGCACGCACTGCTCTATGCATACTATGCATATTATGATTCCCATGCATGTAAATGTGTAGTCCATCTCAGCAATGGGCATGGATAACTAATTTAGCCACCCTAGAAAAGGAAGTCTCATTACAGCATAAAAAAGCTTGCATTTGTGTGATGAAACTACGGAAGAGAGAGATAGAATGTACCTTCTATTCATATTTAAACACATTTAATTTATTAAATAAATAAAATAAATAAGTTTAGTGTCACTTTAACTGTGCTGGATATACAGTTCATAGGATACAGGCAGTACAAACAAACAAAAAAAAACAGGAAATGTGTTTGTTGACATATATAATACCCGCGATTGCCTCACGGAGAGGACGAATGGGGAGATGCTGATGTAAACAGCATCTCCCCGTTCTGCCTAGTGACAGTGTCACTGATCTCTGCTCCCTGTCATCGGGAGCAGAGATCAGTGACATGTCACAGCTAGCCCATGCCCCCTACAGTTAGAAACACTCCCTAGTACTGACTTAACCCCTCCTCGTCCCCTAGTGGTTAACCCCTTCACTGCCAGTGTCATTTACACAGGAATCAGTGCATTTTTATAGCACTGATTGCTGTATAAATGACAATGGTCCCAAAAATGTGTCAAAAATGTCCGATGTGTCCGCCATAATGTCACAGTCACGATAAAAATTGCTGATCGCCGCCATTACTAGTAAAAAAAAAAATATTAATAAAAATGCCTTAAAACTATCCCCTATTTTGTAAACGCAAACCAATCAATAATTTTTTTTACCAAAAATATGTAGAATACGGATAGGCCTAAACTGAGGAAAAAACATTTTTTTAATATATTTTTGGGGGATATTTATTATAGCAAAATTTAAAAAATAATGCGTTTTTTTCAAAATTGTCGCTCTTATTTTGTTTATAGCGCAAAAAATAAAAAATCGCAGAGGTGATCAAATGCCACCAAAAGAAAGCTCTATTTGTGGGGAAAAAAGGACGTCAATTCTATTTGGGAGCAACTTTGCACGACCGCGCAATTGTCAGTTAAAGCGACGCAGTGCTGAATCGCAAAAAGTACTCTGGTCAGGAAGGGGGTAAAATCTACCGGGGCTGAAGCGGTTAACAACCAATGAGTCATCAGCTGTCAATGGTCTTCCCTGCTGACAGCTGAATAAAAAAAAATAAACATTTGCGCTGCACAGTGCATATTGCTTCCTTATTGGGCAAAGCTTTGCTCAATCAGGGCACTGTAAATGCTGGTTTTTAAGAAGCAGGGTCGGGAAGACGGCCACGGTGTCCTTAACAACCGATGATTCATCAGCTGTAAATGGGCTTCCCCGCTGACAGCTGAATTAAAAAAAAAAAACATTTGTGCTGCACAGTGCATTTCGCTCCTTGATTGGGCAAAGCTTTGCTCAATCAGGGTGTAGTAAAAGCTGGTTGTTAAGGAGCAGGGTCGGGAAGCCAACCGCAGCGTCCTTAACAACCGATGAGTCATCAGCTGTCAATGGGCTTCCCCTGCTGACTGCTAAATATAAAAAAAAATTGGCTGTAAAAAAAAAAACGCGTGCCCCCCCCCAAATCCATACCAGACCCAGGCCCTGCCTAGCTGGTCAGGAAGGGGGGGGCGAGCGTGTGTCCCCCTTCCTGAACCATACTAGGCCACATACTCTCAACATGGGGGGGTGCTTTGGGGGCAGGGGGGCTCTGCGGACAAGGGTCTCTTCCCCACAACCATGGGCTGTGGTTGTGGGGATCTGCAGGTGGGGGGGCGTATGGAAATGCCAGAGCCGAAATAGAATGAAAAAAATTGCTCCACCCGCCATGAAGGCAAACCACCGAATGGCTGGCTTGCCGTTTGACAGTTCTTATATAAGTAACGGCAGGGCCACCTGGCGACGTCACCTGGTGGCACCACCGCCTTGAGATGTCACAGACCAGTGCATGCTGGTTCAGTGATGTCACAAAGAGGCGGTGCCACCAGGCGATGTTGCGATGAGGCATTCGGCAGACAGCTGTCAATGAGTCCGGAGCGATTTTTTATTTTTTCAGGTTTCGTGGTGCAGCAGCGTCATGATTAATGATGGATTTACATCGGGGGACTTTGTTTTTTTATTTTTTAATAAAAGAGATGTCTAAAACTGTCTCTGTGTTTTTATTACTTTTTGACACTTTTTTTACCCCATACTCATTCACATGGGGGGGAGCTGGGGGCTTAAAGGGGGCTTCCAGATTCTGATAAGCCCCCTGCCTGCAGACCCCCACAACCCTGTGCTGTCCCCATCAGCCCCCCATGTTGAGAACATGTGGCCTGGTATGGGTCAGGAGGGGGGATCGGCTCTTATAGACTTGGGGTTTGCTGTTCGGGTTAGAACTTTGCCCCTCTCTAATAAGAAGATCCTAAATTTGTGAAGGCAAGGCTGTTTTTAGAAGGATACGATGGTTATGTTGGTCTTCATTGCAGTTTGAAATCTTCCATGGATTCATGCTTGATGATTTAAAGGTTGTTTTGGAGTTAAAATGCATATCTATACATGATAGTTGGACTATGCAGTGCTTGAACTTCCTCTGTGTGTTTATATATACATTTATATTTTTTGACTTGGGGCTTATTAAGCCTTATTACAGCTTTTTGTAAAAGAAAGGGCTTGACCCTGAAACATAAAAATATAGTAAAAGTTATGACCCCTCTTCTGTACCAATTTGGGGTGTCCTTATTCTTTCCTTCTGTTACTGCTAACGGCCTAGTGGCAGTGTTCCAGCACCTGTAGAAAAGACCTAGTGTTCCTCTCAATGATTTGTATAAGTGATATGCCTTAAAGGGTTTGTAAAGGCATTTTATGCATTAAAATAAAAAGCCTTCTGTGTGCAGCAGCCCCCCTCAGCCACCCTAATACTTTCCTGAGGTCCCTCTCTGTCCAGCGATGTTCACAAATGTCTCAGCCATCCGAGATTCCCTTCCTAAATGGCTGAGACACAGCAGCGGCTGCCAATCAAAGTCAGCTAGCCAATCAGTTGAGATAGGGGTGGAGCCGGGTCTCCATGTCTGAATGGACACAGGGAGCTGTGACTCAGCTCGGGTGCCCCCACAGCAAGCTGGGGGCACTGAAGAGGAGGGAGGGGCCAGGATCAGAGAAGAGGAGGATCCAGGCTGCTCTGTGTAGATCCACTTCAACAGAGCAGGTAAGTATAACATGTTTGTTAATAAAGTAATTTCATTGTAAAAGCAATTGTATTCTTTTTTTATTTACTAGTGGTTTATCTTCAATACCTATTTTGTTTTCCCTTTTTTATATCTGTTGTAGAAATGCTATACTTTGTAGCTATTATTTGTAAAAGTGCTGATGCCTCAGTTTGTTTTTTTATATATTGGGGTGCACAACTGTTTGAATGTAAGTGTTACATTAAAAGTGATATTTTATTTTTATTCTGTGTTCCCAGATCTCGGTTAGTCTTTGTTATGTCATTTATAGAATGGGTATGTCGAATTTTAAAAGTAATTATACTGTATTTTTTTATACTAATACAAAAAGCAAATACAGAATGCAGCACTGCATTCTATATTTGTTTTATTTAATTGGGGGTAATTCCAGAAGTATATTGCAGCTGATTTAATTATAATTTGGTATAATTTGGGAATATTTGTATCCTTAATGTGCCTAGTAAGGGAGATACTATTATTTTTTTTAAACTATTTAGATAGTTTTAGTTTTCTGTCAGCCAAACAATATCAGTTAAAGGGGATAGTGTATTTACATTCTGAGTTCCTAGATCTCAATTCGTTTTGAACCTCTGTTATAAAGATAACATATGTTGTTTACTCTTAAAGAAAAAAAAAATGATCTTCAGAAAAATAAAAAAATTCCAACCACACACAAACCAAAATATTGTAGTCTGCTTTTAATATGCTGAGCATGATGGTCAGGGGGAATTAGAAACTCTTTAGTTCTGGTGAAGTCTTTGACATTATCAGCCTTATGGATGACATTATAGTATTGTGAAGGAATGTGATATAGATAATAATAATAGTAATCTGAAAATGTCTATTTTCTTATGTGCATACATATTTTTCTCCTTACTCATTATATAAGTATACAGGTTTGCTCTGTTCCTATATTTTCTCAAGATGGCGGGTACCCCCTACATCCCACACATCAGAAGAACGCGGAACTGAAGATAAAACCAAAGAGAGTCAAACCTCGTTATGAAAATTCTCCATCTTCTTTACTATCTTAACCAATGAGATGTACTTATTAGACTAACATAGCAATGACGTATTTGTGTGTATAAAACATTAACACCGCCTTGAATAAATTAGAAGTGTAACGGTAACGGTGCTGAGCGTGTCTCAGAGTGTTTACTTTTATATGCATGCATATCAACACTTTTCAAATTAGAGACAGCAGCAGATAACCTTGGGCTCGATTGGAGCTCTTAATCATTTCCATATCAGATGGTGCCGAAACCCGGGGCCTCAGGCTACAGTCGAAGTTATACCGCGACAAGCATTCGGGCGTTAATTGAAAGATAACAGAGGGGGTCTTTGCGCAGCCCTAACAGTACCGGTGAGTTTGATTTATATTCTTACCACTGTACGACTCTCTTATCTTTCGGTTGACGGCTGGATTCTGTCGGTATGCTGAGACTGTCTTAGAGGCAGGTATTTCCTCGCCTGAGGTTGTTTTAACGAACCTGTCAATGGGTTTCTGCTGACTGTATTTGTTCACTGTCTGCCATTCTTTGGGCTACGAAACTCAGCAGTCTAAAAGTGCTACATGTGTGTTTATGTGTTCTCATCTCCAGAAGAGCTGTCGGTCTCTGGAGTGAGATGGTTTCCTTGTGGCAGTCGTTTATAGACGGGTTACTCTGGGTTCAATGAACCTTTGAGGGATATCTCAGCTGCTGGCTTTGCAGTCTGAAAGTGTTACAGAAGTCTCACCCCAAGACGAGTTGTCGGCCTCTTGGTGTAGAGCGGGGAAAAAAACGTCTATAAACGGGTTTATTTTTGCAGGGTGGTCTGCCCTTGTGGTTATCTTAGCCTGCTGAAATTTTGCAGTTCGAAGAGTGGCAGGTGTAATGTCCTGTCGTGAGTGTATTTGTGGTTTACTGTTTGCTATATACATGAGAGGGGGTGGGGACTGGTTAAGGTCGGAGGGGGGGCTGCCCGGGGGATCTGTTGGGTCGCCGGCTGTTGTTCCTCACTACCCCTGATGTGTTTGTTCTTGTTCTGAGATTAACCGTACATTAGTCTTATGAGCCCCCACCGAAGGAATTTGCTGATAAGAACGCTGAGAAAAATATTAACCCCTTGGTTGTACGAGAGAAAAGAAAGTGATATTGTAAAGAAAGTGATATTGCAAAGAAGATGTTGAAATAGTTAACAAAGTTGAAAGAAGTGGCGAAAGTTATGTTGCTGAAGAAAACAGGGAGAAAAATCCTGTGTGATAAAGAAAATTGGATAAAGGAAGTTAAGAAAGATGGCGATTGTATTATGTATGTGTATCACAGAGCTGATGATATGTTGGAACTTGAAACAAAGGAGGGGAGGGACAGCACTGCCCTCCGTCTAACAACCACTCCTTTCTCACCACCTAAGCACAACCCACTGTGACAACTCAGCCCGGCGGCCATCTTAGTGCACCCATGCCTTCACTTTCTACCCAGTCCAGTGCACTTCCTGCCGGCGGCCATCTTGGTACACCCAGTAAGCTTAAACAGCCTGTACCCAGCCCTCCCTGTTTTAAACCAAGATGGTTCATACCACACACCTGTCTTCCCCAATACGGGAGCATCACATTCCCAGGCCGGATATGTTAATGATGAAGAAGCATCTGAGTGGGAAGCCCGACAGCAGGCAGCAAGGCCACCCACTGATTTAACCCCCAATCCGGCTCCAGACTCTCAGTTCCGAGAGGATCTCAAACACATGCTGGCAACCGTAAGGAACAGTGCTTCTTGCCAGACCCTGCCCCAACAACAGTCTCGGTTACCAGAAGGGGCACCAGTGATGTATGTCGCTTTTACTCTATCACAAGCAGCGGCCTTAGTGACAAGTCTGCCTGACCCAGAGAAGCAGCCAATTCCCTTCTACCACAGGATAGTGCAGATACAAGAAACTTACTCAGCTGCCTGGAGAGACTTGATCAGCCTATGCCAAATCAAAGCAGGATATGTCTTTTGGCCAGTCATGCAGATGGCCTTCAATGATGCCTGCCTGACAAGTGCCACTTCCTATACCTCAGGCGTGGAGTTCTGTGCACAACTGCACGACTGGGCAAAGGAGAAGTTGACGGATCAGAAGACCACAATCCATGATATTACCCAAGATAAAGGGGAGTCTGTGAAGAAGTATCATGCTAGACTCATAAAGGCACACACACACACATGTTATCAACTGCTTTTGTTTCAGGGCTCAGAGAGGATATCAGAAAAGGCCTGATGGTGGCCCGCCCTGAATACCGTTCAATGAAAATGTCTGATTTATTGTTGGTGGCCAGAGGTATAGAAAATCAAAAAGGTAAAAAACCAACGCCCCTCATGGTAACCCATGACGAAGATCCCACCTACACTCGTCCACCACCACTGCCCAATACCAGGGTAAGGATCACCTGTTACAACTGTGGGAAACGGGGTCACATAAGGAAAGAATGCAGAGCCCCAAAATATCCCAAACGAGACAGGGAACCCTATGCAGGGCAACGGGGACATGAACCACCACCACCACGCCCCAACTCTCACTAGGAAATGGGCAAACCCGTGTCACCCCTTATGGCAGTGTCCTCAAGTGGAACTGGGGGACCCTTAGCAAAAGTCACGTTACCCATACAAGGAAAACCTACCACCTTTCTCATTGACACGGGTGCAGCCAGAAGCGTGTTGAGGGCTGTGGACCTGCCTGATAATTCTTTCCTTTCCACTATTGATGTTTCCTGCGTAGGAATGGATGGGGTGCCCCGCTCCAGTCCACTTCCTGATTTGCTTGCCAGATTTGTGGTGTCCTCTACATGTCCCTTGAATCTACTAGGAGCTGATGTGTTGTCCAGACTACAGGCCTCAATCAGGACACGCCTGAAGGGGGGATGAAGTTACATACTCCCCTATCTTTAGAAGACTCATCTGCTTTGTGTTCTCTGCCTCTCCTGATGACACTTAATGAAGCAAAAACTTCAAGTTCAATACTGCAGGAAGTACTTGACAGAATCCCTGCGTGCCTATGGTCCACAGGACCGGAAGACAACAGTCACTTAAAGGTGCCACCAGTTTCAGTCAAGCTAAAAGAGGGTGCTTCATTGCCCCGGAAACCACAATAACCCCAAGAAGAGAATCCTAAAAAGAGAACCAGGTACCTACTGTGGATGCCTTTGACTGCAAAATACCTCACAGAGGTGGACCTTACAAACGTTTTCTTCAGTGTCCACCCTCACCCCTCCTGCTGGTACCTTTTTGCATTCATCCACGGAAAGAAACGGCAACATACCTAAACAGTTGTGCCACAAGGGGCACAGAACTTTCCAAGCCAGTTTGCAAAAGCTATGGCTATCATCCTTGACACATGACAAGAGGAACACCCGGAAGTGATTCTCTTCCAACATGTTGATGACCTTCTCCTTTGTGCAGCTGACTTACCCCCTGTTGAAGTCACCTCAGAAAGCCTGTTGTGCTATCTTGCCAACCAGGGCTGCAGAGCCTCAAAGCCCAAATTGCAGTGGTGCTCAACACCTGTCATTTTCCTTGGACTAATTTCCTAGTGCAGAGCATGGATTCCAGAAGCCTTCCTACTGATGCTCTGCAATCAGACCCCTTCCAGATGTCTCCTGAAGAAATATCTAAGTTTGAGGCCCTCAAGTGTGCCATCTCAGGCACTAGGGCTCCCAGACTACGACAAAACGCTCAAGCTCTTTGTATCCGAACGTCTGGGACATGCTGCAGGTGTACTCA
The DNA here is from genome assembly GCF_042186555.1 of Aquarana catesbeiana. Lineage (NCBI taxonomy): Eukaryota > Metazoa > Chordata > Amphibia > Anura > Ranidae > Aquarana > Aquarana catesbeiana. The sequence goes on from NC_133326.1 coordinate 290,637,337, forward strand.
CCCAATCACACGGCATCAGCCTACGCCCTGTAGGATATTATTCCTGTCGACTGGATGTGGTAGTCAGAGGAGGCCTATTGTGTCTGCGAGCTGGATTTGCTACACAAGCCTTGCTTGACAAAACTTTGAACTTGGTCCTCGGACACTGCCTCGTTCTGCTTGCTCCCCATGACGTTGTTGCCATATTCAACCAAGATCCAGCCGAAACACTTGTCCACTACCAGACACTTGAGACTCCTGTGTTCCCTCCTACTGGACAGCATTACTCTATTAAGTTGTCAAACACTGAACCCTACCACCCTTCTTCCACTTCTCGAGGGGGGAAAGGAGGAGGAGGAGTAGAGTCTTGACTTGTCACCCCCGTGACCGCACAGGACACGCGGTCACCACTGAAAACACTGTTCTACAAGCTGAAGCCTTACCACCGGTGATGTCTACACAGGATGCAGAGCTGTAAGCACTTACTACAGCACGTAAATGGGCAGAGGGAAAAAGAGCCAACATTCATATGGACTCAAGATATGCTTTCAGCATTGCCCATGATTATGGTGTTATCTAGGACAGAGGATTCCTGATGGTTGCAGGAACACCTGTAAAAACTTGATTGATGCCTTGCTTCTCACAACCCAAGTGACTATTATGAGTAAAAGCACACGACAAACTGAACTCAAAGGAAGCTTAAGGCAATCATCTAGCCAATTCAGCTGCCAAACAGACAGCTGGTGGTCCACGGGAAGTGGACAGCAGGGTGGTAGAAGACCACCCCGTGCTTACCTTACAGACTTTCCCAGTGGACAGAGTTTAACTAAAAGAACTACAGGAAACAACAAGTCCGGATAAGAAGGAAAGCTGGAAACGGAGAGGAGCAACTCTCAGAAATGGACTATTCGAGTGCAACAAGAAGAAATGGTGGAAAAACATGCGCTCATGAGCAATACGCGATAAAAATAAATATATTCACAAAGTGCAGCTGCAAAAAAAACTCCAAATATCCATGAAGTAGTAAACATGTAAATAAAACTTTTGTGCGCTAGCAATAAATAATTAAATAAACTAATGAAGAGTGCCCAGGAGACACAATGTGTGTGTGAATCCCAGCAACAAAATAACAACACCAAGTGCATAAAATCATTACTTGAAAGTCCAACCAAATATTGACATAAGCTAAAAACAAGTGATCACAAATCAGTCCGTGACTAGATTCAAAGAAAAAATGAATAAAAAAGGAAAAAAAGAAAAAGGAAAGAAAAAATCCACTTGCTATATCTCATCCCAAAATCATGAGAAATAATAAGCTGAATGTATTCTTATCCAATGTATATTGATTGCAGACAAAGGGGTAATAGATGTGCGCTTACCCCAATCGTTGGACCTCCTCTATGGCAAGGTCGTACGGGCTTGCAGATATAGCCCTCTGCGGGGACAGAATGTTGTTATCCGGGTCCTGTCAAAAGGAAAAACAGTTTTTGATTCCGGTATCATCACGGATACCAATTATATATTACCTCCCAAAGGTCCATAAGGACCCTGTCCACCCGCCCGGCCGCCCAATAATTAGCGGCATTGATTCAATCACCTCAAGGGCCGGTAAATATATTGACAACTTCCTTCAGCCCTTAGTCCGCTCACTACCTGCCTATATTAAAGACAGCAGACATGCCATTAATTTACTTAGGGATTGTGGATATAGGAGTGGATACTGGCTCGTTACAGCGGATGTCACGTCTTTATACACGGCGATTCCCCATGCTTGGGGCATATCCTCAGTAAAATATTATCTGTATAAAGATGTGACATTACCAAGAAAACAAAAGAGGTTCATTATGGACCTGTTGGAGTACACCACAACCCACAATTTCTTCTGGCATAAGAATCTTTTCTTCCTGCAGAAGAAGGGAGTAGCCATGGGGGCAAAGTTTGCCCCCAGTTTGGCTAATTTATTCATGGGGAAATGGGAGGAGGACGTCATCTATGCTCAACGTAGACCTGAACTAGTCTTGTGGGCAAGGTACATCGATGACGTCCTCCTCCTATGGAATGGCACCCAGGATTCTTTGTGTGGATTCATGGAAGGTTTAAATGTGAATGATAGGGGGATCCATTTCAACTATGAAGCCAGCCTGAGCACAATTAATTTTTTGGATCTTAAAATATGGGAAGAAGGAGATAGGTTACTGACCTCCACCTATTTTAAGTCCACAGATCGAAATGCGTTCATATCACGAGATAGCTGCCATCATAAAGCTTGGCTGGACTCAGTCCCAAAAAGCCAATACGTCAGAATCAGACGGAATTGTTCTTCTATTAGCGATTTCAGAATTCAGTCTCAGGTCCTCACAGAGCGATTTCTTGAAAAGGGCTATGATGCCTCCTTTCTAAGAGAGCGAGTTGAGGAGGTTGAGAAATTAGATAGAGAATCCTTATTAAGAGACCAAATGGAAACAGGGAATTCTGCAAAGAAGGAATTCACTTGCCCATTTGTAACCAACTATTCTCATCAATATTTTATAGTAAGAAAATTGATACATAAGTATTGGCATATTGTCAAAAATGACAACATATTGGGCCCCCTACTCCCTGAGAAACCCCAGGTGGTTTTTAAAGGATTACCATCAGAGCATCGGTGGCTCCTAGTGTGTGTGACCCTCCAATAAGGAAACCAATGTTCTTCCAAAATCTTGTTGGGTACTATAGGTGTAAGAAATGTGCGGTCTGTGTGGTTAATGCCATCAAAGATCGGAAGGTGACACACTTTCATTCCATCAGTACTTCACAAACCTTCCCAATAAAATCGTTTATTACATGTTCTACAACTCATGTAGTGTATCTTTTGACCTGTCCGTGCGGGTTTCAGTATGTGGGACGCACGGTCCGCCCGCTTCAGGTCAGGTTAAACAAACACATTAGTAATATTCGGAGAGGGTTTATAGGACACGCGGTATCTAAACACTACCTCAATGTACATAACAAAGACCCCAAGGGCACTCAGTTTGTGGGTATCGATAGATTGAGTGTTCCCTGGAGAGGAGGGCCCAAGAGACGAGCTATATCCAAGCTAGAAATGAGTTGGATATACAAGATCGGGTGTCTCAAGCCACGAGGGCTTAATGTTGATATTGAGATCAATGCGTTTATTGATAACGCATGATGTAGTTTTAGATATAATACCTTATAAGTCCCCTGTAATTGCAACTATCGATAGAAAGTTTTTGGAATTTTTCTTTTAGGAGGTTCATGATTGTCTGTATTGTTCCATCATATTTTCGAGTTTTTTATTCTTATTCTTTTCCTTTTAAATTGCAAACTGTAAAAGGATGGGCTGAGTCCCGCTCTGGCTGTCAGGTTGAAATCTGAATTTTTGTGGGTGAAATTTTAAAGATATAATGGTTCCATTTCTATGTATCTTTTATACATGAATTTATTCATATTTATTTTATTTATTTTAATTATAATAAAAATTTAAGGTATTTTTATTTAATTTTATTTTTAGATATATAGTGTATTAAAATACTTTTTTATTTTATTAATATGGATGGTGCACTTCAGGATTATAGCCACGCATAGTACATGCACTGCTCTAAGTGCGATGTTAAAGTTTTTTTAAACTAGTTTAAATTTACTAAATACCGGAAGTCCCTAGTACATCATGGATGTTTATAAAAATTTCATCCAGGGTACACGCTCGAGCCCTTCCGTTTTTCTAATCATGGTTTCCCTCTATAGGAGGCTTTCAATGATGGCCAGACCGAGGCTTGGTGTATCCTTGCGCATGCCTGTTGATATGACGGGCTAGCGCGATAATGAGGCTTGGTTGTATTTCCGTTTTTATGTGGTTTTCTCTTTCCGCTTTCGTCTTCTGTCTGTGTACCTCCCCGAGGGCGGTCCTCGATGATGACCTGTCCCGATCTCCGTACACGCCCCGTCGAATGACGGACATGGGCGGAGACGAGGCGTGGTTACCTGTCCCGATCTCCGTACACGCCCCGTCGAATGACGGACATGGGCGGAGACGAGGCGTGGTTACATTTTATCTGTTTGCATATAAGGTGATGGTTCATTGCGTCGCCCGTGCCCCGTAGAAGACGTCACGTATGACGAAACATGTAGGGCGTGGCCTCGCAGTGCTTGCCATCACGTGTTCCGAAGTTCTTATCTGCACGGGCGTTCTGCCTTTGTTTATGCCGGCTTTTTTAAACACTTTTTATTGGAATCTTATAAATATACACTTGTGGTTTATTTAAGCAATAAAACCTCAAACATTATTACACTATTGGAGTTTTTTCTCCTTATGCTTTCTCTTGGATATGGACTCTTCCACTCCTGAGTCCCCCCTCTGATGTTGGAGCAGTTGGACTGTCTGGACCTCGCTGGAGTCGGTGGTACATGCTGACAGGACCCGGATAACAACATTCTGTCCCCGCAGAGGGCTATATCTGCAAGCCCGTACGACCTTGCCATAGAGGAGGTCCAACGATTGGGGTAAGCGCACATCTATTACCCCTTTGTCTGCAATCAATATACATTGGATAAGAATACATTCAGCTTATTATTTCTCGTGATTTTGGGATGAGATATAGCAAGTGGATTTTTTCTTTCCTTTTTCTTTTTTTCCTTTTTTATTCATTTTTTCTTTGAATCTAGTCACGGACTGATTTGTGATCACTTGTTTTTAGCTTATGTCAATATTTGGTTGGACTTTCAAGTAATGATTTTATGCACTTGGTGTTGTTATTTTGTTGCTGGGATTCACACACACATTGTGTCTCCTGGGCACTCTTCATTAGTTTATTTAATTATTTATTGCTAGCGCACAAAAGTTTTATTTACATGAGTGCAACAAGAAGCCTTGTCTACCCAGGAGTATGTACCCAGCTGTGGTGCAATGGGCACATGGAGCTGCCCACTTGACAAAGACTTTTATGAACTCTCTTATCAACAAGTGTTGCACCAAGAGTTACTCCACTGACCGACAACTTCTGCAGATCGTGCATTATCTGCACCAAATGTAACCCAGGATGCACAGAAGAAGCACAGAAGAAGCACCTGGCAAAAGCCCTATACCCCATTCCAGAGGATGCAAATTGATCATTCTCAAGTGCCAAGAAGTGGCAGATTCGAATACGCCCTAGTGGAAGTGGTCATGACTGCCAGGACCACAGCTAAGAAACTACTGAGTGAGATAGTATGTAGATTTGGGGTCCCAGAGGTGATATTGAGAGATCAGGGACCAGCCCTAACAACAACCCTTACTAAAGAGATTTGGGCAGCACTGGGGGTTCAGTTGGCACTACACATCCCATACCACCCTCAAAGTAGCGGGAAGGTAGAAAGGATGAATGGGACACTAAAAACAGGATGTTAAAGATGGCCCAAGAGACTAACATGAGTTGGCCAGACAGTTAGCCCATTGCCCTGTTCAGTGTCAGACACAACCCCAGGGGAAACATGCCCTATCTCCTTATGAAATTTTGTTTGGTTCAGCTCCCAGACTTGGTTGTTACTTTCCACAACAGTTACAGTTACAGTCTGATGTGTTGACTAATTATGTAACCACTTCATCACGAGAATTAACCTGAATGCATGTCCAGGTGTTTTCTTCCATTCCAGATCCTGAATTAGATACAGGAACACACCAACTACTGTCTGGAGATCCTTGAGCCAAGTTATGATGGTCCATTCCAAGTTTTGGTGACCACAGCCACCTCAGTCAAGTTGGCCAGGAAGAACACCTGAATGCACGCTTATCACTGCAGGAGAGAGTGTTTTCGGGTGCTGCATATCCTTTTTCTGTTTGATCTAGGGGGGAGGGGCCCAGGAGGTGGCCATCACAAAAATGATAACATAATTACGTTTTGGTGTAACTCTTCAGGTACACATGTGACCATCTTTACCTTAGATTACTGTGACATAGTACCTTGTCCGTTTGACCCTTCATGGTGATGCCATTGGTACAGTGATATCCCTGACGGTAAGGACATATATGTATGCCACACAGACAGTTACTGGGGACAGAGTTGTGGTTTCTGTGGGGGCCAGTGGGTTGGAACACAGGACCAGACTGGGCGACCACAGAGTGCATTAGACAAAAAAAAGATGAAAATAGAAAGCCCCATATCCTAACCAAAGATACCCCTGATACATACACTGACCCAGCACACAGTCGGAGGAGGAAGCGAGCAGCTCTCTCCGGAAGCTTTGATCCTCATGTATACATACATGTCATAGGGGTTACAAGAGGGGTCCCTGATGAATTTAAAGCCAGGGATCAGGTAAAAGCTGGTTTTGAGTCTTTGATCCCCATAACAACTGTCAGCAAGAATGTAGATTGGATTAACTACATGTCATGGTTATGCAATAGAGTTTGTCGATCAGCATACCTGTCTCCATGTGTTCATCTCTAGAGACCAGCTGACCCTCACCTGACAGCTTTTGTAACCTCCCCTCTAAGCATGGCCCCACCCCAGGCTCTATCAGGGAACCCTATATTAACCTGTGCACTGCAAGCCAGCAGTGCTGATCAACCATTGTGTGTTAGCCTCTGTGTGTACTTGCTATGTTTCCTACATCTGATTTCTGTTACCGACTTTGGCCTGTTCCCGGCCATCCCTGTTTGCCTGTGACCCTGATGTTCTAGCCAGCTCCCTCCTTCCTCTTCTCCTGTAGTCTACCGTGAGCGTGAGCTGTGAGACCCTGGGGGCCGCGACCTGGAGCCAGACTGCAGCGCAGTCCATCCTCACCACTAGAGGCTCTGGTGAACACCTGCTGGCTCTTAGACTCCGCACCCTGGGGAATCTATGCTCTAGCTCCCAGTGGGATCTGTGTCAGTGATCCAGTAGACCTGATTCCTGAACCTCCCAGGGTACAATCCGCAGCAGTCAGCCGTAGGGTCCACTATCTTGTGGTGCACTCCTGATCCAAACGGTGTACATCTGTCACCCAGCCTCTAGGTGACCTGACACTACACATATAACCAACAGAGATTTGTAAATTACTCTAAAGATGCCCTCCAGGGAATTGCTGACCGGTTATCCCCCACTTCCTACATGACATTCCAGGACCTGATGGCCTTAGACATGGTGCTAGCTGGGAAAGGAGGTGTTTTGTAAAATCATAGGAAAAAACGGGAACCTGTTGTACATACATTCCTGATAATATTGGCCCAAATGGTAAGGTTACTTTAGCTATAAAGAAATTAGAAGATCTGTCACTAGAGTTGAAGAAGAACTCAGGTATCACAGACCCATGGGACCAATATTTTAGCTGGATGAGTGGGTGACAGAAGGTGCTCGTCCAGATAGGGGTAACGGTATTAATAATCCTGGTTCTTTTAGCCCTGATTGTATGCTGTATTCTACCTTTTGTAAAAAAGTTAATGAGCAAGGCTGTAGACAATAGCACACCTACATTTCTCCACCAAGAAGAAGAGGACCTCCTTATGATGGAAGATGACAAACCCTTCACTCCTCTACAGTCACTCCCTGTCCATAATCTCACAGTCCTATAGGGTTTTAGGGATAGATAGCGCCTGACTGCACCTCTCCAGCTGTATCGAGGAGGGAAGTGAACAGTTGCTGCCCAATTCTATATACAGCCTAAAAGAGTTGCTGAGGAGAAGGGCCAGGCCAAAATGGTACCTTTAGTATTAGGGGCAGAAAAGAGAAAATAGTCATTTTAGGGGGGATTGTGAAGGAATGTGATATAGATAATAATAATAGTAATCTGAAAATGTCTATTTTCTTATGTGCATACATATTTTTCTCCTTACTCATTATATAAGTATACAGGTTTGCTCTGTTCCTATATTTTCTCAAGATGGCGGGTACCCCCTACATCCCACACATCAGAAGAACGCGGAACTGAAGATAAAACCAAAGAGAGCCAAACCTCGTTATGAAAATTCTCCATCTTCTTTACTATCTTAACCAATGAGATGTACTTATTAGACTAACATAGCAATGACGTATTTGTGTGTATAAAACATTAACACCGCCTTGAATAAATTAGAAGTGTAACGGTAACGGTGCTGAGCGTGTCTCAGAGTGTTTACTTTTATATGCATGCATATCAACACTTTTCAAATTAGAGACAGCAGCAGATAACCTTGGGCTCGATTGGAGCTCTTAATCATTTCCATATCAGTATAACTAAAAGCAAAACTTGTTGTTGTTTTGGATAGAGTGGAGATGGATTAGAACAGCTGTCAGGATTTTATTGCTGTCTGTAACCCCATAAGAGAGATTAATCTTCTCTCTTTGTCATGTTTACTGTTATAATTGAAAGTGAAAGTAAAAGTAAATCCCAAATTTTGGGTTGTCCCCAGAAAAGCAGTAGAGGGAAAATCTTCCAATGGAGTAACTAGTTCTGGAGCCCAAGGGATTCCCTTCATTTTGCAAGGATTTTCTTTCACTTTCTGTTTTAGCTGGGACAAGAAGTGAAAGGAAATCTCCCCAATGTGACACAAATGGCAAAAAAAACAAACAAACTCCCTTACTATCCAAAATAAAACAAAAATAAATAAAACAAAAAAATGTGCCTATAGTTCTGCTTCAAGGCCTCACTTTTATGTACATCCTAAAATGCACAATAAGGCATGCGTCATAAAAATACATTGTCCACAGTCCATATTCCCATCGCACACGTTCCTGGAATGAGCTCTTAAGGTACTGGGTGATGTAGCAGCCGCCAGCTGGATACTGGAACCTGTATGATATGTAACTATTTGCCAGCACACCAAGGATCATCAGTTTCATCCAAACGTTTTTTATTCAAGAAAGATCACATCACAAAATGGTGTAGTGCAACGCTTCGGAGCCACGCAGGACCCCTTCATCGGGCGTGTGATGACAAACGGTCCAAATGGTTTTTATTCAAGAAAGATCGCAATACAAAACGGTGTAGTGCACTGTTTTGGAGCCACGCAGGACTCCTTCGTCAGACATTTGATGACAAACAGTCAGGCATGTGATGACAAACGGTCCAAAAAATTTTTTTCAAAAAATATGAGATCGCAAAATGGTGTAGTGCAACAATTCAGAGCGACGCAGGACCCCTTCGTCAGGCACGTGATAACAAACGGTCTGGCATGTGATGACAAACGGTCAAGAAATATCATCACAAAACAGTGTAGTGCAACAATTCAGAGCAACGCAGGACCCCTTCATCAGGCATGTGATGACAAACGGTCAGGTATATTTAAAATGATAAGAGATCCCACTCTCCCATAATCTAATAGGACATGTGACATTGTCACTGAGGTAAGCACGGGAGAATATGATGGTTAAAAATGATAATTTTATTGTTACAAAATTTATAAATAATATCATAAAAGATTGACAAATAGTTGTATGGCAATATGGCAATTGCCAATAACAATACTTTGATCGTGTTTAAAATTTGGAGGATGCTGGTGCATGGAGTATTTTGACGCATTTCGCAGAGCCATAAATCTGCTTCTTCTGGGCAACTCTACATGCATCTAGATTTGTCAATCAGATGAGGAAGAAACATCATTATAATCTCATTTATAATCTCAGAATATATATCTCAGAATATATATATATATATATATATATATATATTTTAGCAACACGTAAAGAAACTGCGCTTAGGATGGGCCTATATGGTACAAACACAGGTTGTTGCCTCCCCTATATAGAGCATTCACAAGGATACTCTACTAATTGTGCATGAACTAGAAGAAAAAGGGGTTAATTGGCGCTACCTAGAAACCCAAATGCTAATGAATATATAGGGAAAAACCATACAAGTGGTTTTATGTTGATACAGTGTTACACACCAATGTGCATATCATCCCATTCTATAGGTTAAATGAAATACCTCAGTGCCTGATGGGGGTCCTAGGATCCCTCATCAATAGGATATTTTGTTGTACATATAGGCATAAATTGTATAACAGATAGATAAGATATTATATAGATAAAATGCCTGAGTTGGTGCAATGTACTACCAGAAATGATCCACTTTGTACATACTAACATACACTATGCCAACTGTATAGAGCACGGACAAACAGTCATTCAATTCAGTACTTTTAGACTTAAATCAGCCATACAGTTGCGTATAATAGAGCTATAACCAAACAAATGCCTTAATGAGTATATCCAAGTGATGTGTATTAGTCCCATCCGTTTGTGTACATGGCTTGGGCATAGGCTGTTGATCTCATGGATACCCTACAGTTCATTAAAGCCTGGACCCAGCATGTACTGCAATACTTCAATGAAAGATAGTATACAATAGTCCCAAAGGATGGTAACTGCATCAAAACAGGAATTCCCAGGGGTGACTTTGGTGCTTAGAAGGTTGCCAGGTGACTTTTGTGCTCTCCCTTCTGATTTCCTACTCACCGACTCCTGGTACCCCTGCAGGGGTAGTAGGCATGTAGTACTTTAAATGGGAATCCCAGCTCCTTGTTGTTTACAGTGGATCCTTCGGATATATCCTGGCTGGTGAAGATGTTGCAATGCCCTTGTCAGGATCTTGGTAGGAGACTGAGTTGCTGAGAGGGCTCCCCTTGCAGCCGAGTGCAGCACAACCCTGAAGATGACACAGGGATGTGGTTCTCACAGAAGCATGGGTTGCTTGGAAGTAGGAGCCGGTGTTGGTGGCTTGATAGAGCAAAGTCACTAGAGGCAACGTGCCTAAGGTCCAAGGAGGGGACCAATGGAAGTCCAATAGGAAATCAGAAGCCAGGCCAGGGGGTCAAACACAGTAAGCAGTCCGAGAATCTAAGCAACAAATCCAGGTACAGGAGACAGAGGAATGCGGAGTCCGTTTAGCCAAGCCGGGGTCAGATGCAGGAAGCAGGCAGGAAGAGTCAGAAGCAAGCCGGTGGGTAAGCCAGGAGGTCCATAGGAGTAGATAACAAGCCGGGTTGGTACACAGGAGGTCCAGAGGAGTAGATAACAAGCCGGGTCGGTACACAGGAGGTCAGGACAACAGGAATCACAATCACAGGAACACAGGAAGAGCTGATGATAATCCAGCAATGTGGCACTGTCAGTGGGACGTTTAAATAAACAAGGCGCAGTATCACGTGGTACACACACCGTTCCGTTCGTGCATTCGTACCATCGCGACGTTGTTTCGTCTGAACGTGGCGCCAGGTGTCTGCCTAGTAGAAACATTGCACAATCGTGTGCGTTGATGCGCGTTAGCGCGACCTTGCCTGTGCTGGTTTGCCAGCCCAGCAGGACTATGCATAGGGATGCGCCTATTTCCCTGACAGTGCCCCCCCCCCCCCCAAGGGGCAGCCTCCGGATGCTAAATGTGCCCATTTTTCGGGGTACCTACTGCGAAATCTCTGAATTAGTCTAGGAGCGTGTACATAACTTGCAGGCTCCCAAGAGTTCTCCTCTGCAGAATACCCCTTCCACTTGATTAGAAACTGAATTGTCCTACCTCTCCGATGACAGTCAAGGATAGATTCAACTTCATATTCTGTTTCATCTCCAACCTGGACTGGAGGCGGGGGCACTTCTTCTCTCCCTGGAAAAGAACTAGAAACAACATGTTTAAGAAGTGACACATGAAAAACAGGATGGATCTTGAAAGATTCGGGTAAAGTGAGTTCAAAGGCTACAGGGTTGATTTCACGTTTGATCTCGAAAGGACCCAGGAACTTGGGTCCCAATTTCCGAGATGGGCATGGTAGCTTGAGATTTATAGATGAGAGCCAGACCTTATCCCCTATCTTAAAGGTAGGGTTCGCTCTTCTCTTTCTATCGTATTGCTTCTTATATTCTTCTTGGGCCTTCTTTATGGTATCCTGGAGCGTCTGATAATTAGTATGGATGAAATCCACTCTGTCCTGAACTGAAGATTCCGGAATGACGTTGGGTAAGGATGAAGGATGGAAGCCGTAATTCGCCCAGAATTGTGATTGGTTGGTAGAAGTGTGTATTGAGTTATTATAAGCAAATTCTGCACAAGGTAATAGTTGAATCCAGTCGTCCTGAGAAAAAGAACAGAAGCAACGCAGATACTGTTCCAGCGTCTGGTTGGTCCTTTCGGTCTGACCGTTACTCTGTGGGTGGTAGGCTGTGGACAAACACATCTCAATAGAAAGTAATTTGCAGAGGTCTTTCCAAAACCTAGAGGTAAATTGTACCCCTCTATCTGATACGATGTTATTTGGTAATCCGTGTAGTCGAACAATTTCCTTAATAAAGATTTTTGCTGTATCCAAGGCAGAGGGAGTACCTTTCATAGGCAAAAAATGCGCCATTTTGGATAGGCGATCTACTACCACCAAGATGGTAGTAAATTCTTCTGAGGGGGGCAAATCCACGATAAAGTCCATGGAAATCTTCCTCTATGGTTGTTCTGGGACTGGCAATGGTCTTAACAAGCCCCAAGACCTGGCGTTGGATCCTTTGTTCCATTGGCAGATGATGCAAGAGTTGACGTAGGTTTTACAATCAAGTGGGCCACCATAGGGACCGCTGAACTAGCTCAGTTGTTTTTCGGACCCCAAAATGACCAGCTAGCTGATGGTCATGAAAGGTCTTCAATACTTGTAATCTGGCTTGCTGAGGAACGAAAATCTTATCTTGGTGCCATAGGAGTCCCTCCTGGCTTCTCAGGGAGGAGACTTCCGCTTCAGTACACTGACTAGAGGCCTGCTCAATAGAGGATTTTAGGTCGGGTTGGATCAGTAGAAAGTTTTGGGGAGACAAAATTGTACTGGGTACAATTTCTTCAGGAGTGTTCGGAAACATCCGGGATAAGGCGTCCGCCTTTCCATTCTTCGACCCTGGGCGATAGGTTATGTGAATATTAAACCGAGAGAAAAATAGAGCCCATCGAGCCTGTCGGGGTCTTAAGCGTTTGGCCATTGCGAGATACTCTAAGTTCTTGTGGTCTGTAAAAATCAGGATGGGATGAGTGGCACCTTCCAGGAAAATTCCTTTCCTCGAGAGCTGTCTTGATTGCCAAAAGTTCCCGATCCCCCACATCGTAATTCCTCTCTGGAGGGCTCATTTTCCGTCAGGAAAAGGCCACGGGATGCAGCAATGCTTTGGGACCCTGATGCTGGGATAGAATCGCCCCTGTGGCGACTTCTGAGGCGTCGACTTCCAGGACGTAGGGTAGAGCAGGGTCAGGGTGTTGAAAAATTGGGGCGGAAGTGAAGAAGGTCTTAAGCTGATCGAAGGCAGACTGTGCCGCTGCAGACCACTGAAACTTGGTATGTTGGCAGGTGGTCTGAGTAATAGGTGCTACAATGGTGGAGAAATTCTTTATAAATCTTCTGTAGAAGTTGGCGAAGCCAATGAATCTCTGTACACCCTTCCTGTCAGAAGGGGCCGGCCAGTCAAGGATGGACTTTGCTTTTTGAGGATCCATGGCGATTCCACCTGTGGTGATGATAAGTCCCAAGAATTGAATTGAAGTTTTTTCGAAATCTAATTTTTCAGATTTAAAGAATAACCCATGGGTTGTGAGGATGAGGATGCACAGTACCTTCTTCATGTGTATTCTATGGAGTTCCAGAGTGGCAGAAAAAATAAGAATGTCGTTAAGGTAGACAACAACAACATGATCTAAATGCTCCCGGAAGATGTCATTTATTAAATGTTGCCGAGGCATTGCACAACCCAAACGGCATGACTAGGTACTCAGAATGTCCAAATCCTGTTCTGAAAGCCATTTTCCACTCGTCCCCCTCTCGGATCCGGACGAGATTATAGGCACCACGGAGGTCGAGTTTGGTAAAGATGTGTGCTGTGCGGAACCTTTGAAAAAAGCTCAGGGATGAGCGGGAGTGGGTAGCGGTTCTTAAGGGTAATTTTGTTTAATTCCCTGTAGTCCACACATGGTCTCAGTGTCTTATCCTTCTTCTCAACGAAGAAAATTCCAGCACCGGCAGGGGAAGAAGAAGGACGGATAAAACCTTTTTCAAGATTCTCATCAATATATTGTCTCAAGGTCTCAAGCTCAGTCTCGGAAAAGGGGAATATACGACCAAAGGGAATAGTAGCTCCTGGTAGTAACTCGATTGGGCAGTCGTAAGGATGGTGTGGCGGTAAGGTGTCTGCTTTCTTTTTATCGAAGACGTCAAGAAATTCCAGGTAAGCTGCTGGTACGTTAGGATATGGACTCGGTGTGGATTGTATAGTCAGGCAACTGGAAAAGTCCTGGAATTCGGGCGTCAAACAATGTTGTTGGCAATAGGGAGATGTAAGGAGTACCTCCTTCTTGGACCAATCAATCTGAGGATTGTGTGCTTGTAGCCATGGGATTCCTAGGATGACCGGGAACATAGGGGAACTTAAGACATCGAATCTGAGAAACTCCTGATGACCAGAATTGGTAGTGGTAAGGATAGGTACGGTTTCCTGGGTGACATAACCCGAGCTTGGCAAGGAGCCATCAGCCAGATGGACTGTTAGTCTCTGTTCCTTATGGTTCAGCGGAATAGCTAGATCTTTAGCCAAGGCCAAGTCCAAGAAACAACTACACGCCCCGGAATCCAGTATTGCTTGGAGGTGGATCTCCTTACTTGCCACTAGCAATGTAACAGGAAATGAGATATGGGCAGAGGAAGACCTGGATACTTGAAGGTGAGTACGGAGGGTCGGTTTTCTTGGTCTTATGGGGCAGTAATCTATGAAATGTCCTGATTCCCCGCAGTAGAAGCAAAGTCTCGCCTGCCGGCGATAAAGTCTCACCCCAGGAGTTAATGCTGGACAGAACATGCCGACTTGTATGGGAGCTGATGCAGACTGAACTCGGGGCAGGGTCCGAGTAGAGCAAGAGGCCTGATCACGTTCATCCTGACGTTCCCGTAAACGTCTGTCAAGCTGAACAGTTGACTGGATGAGATTTTCAAGTGTGGCCGGAACCTGTAACCTGGCTAACTCATCCTTGAGGGCCTCTGATAACCCCATTCGATATTGGTATTTTAATGCTGCCTCATTCCAACCAGAGTCTATGGACCATGTGCGGAACTCTACTGTATAGTCCTCCGCAGGGCGCTGACCCTGACGGAGGGAATGTAGAGTTGCTGCGGCAGTGGCTACCCGTAGGGGATCATCATATAGCCGAGCCATGACTTCAAAGAACTGGTCCACAGTGTTGATGGAGGGGCTGCTTTGTTCCAACAGGCCATGGGCCCAGGTCTGTGGCTCACCACGTAGTAAGGAGATAGTGAACCCCACCTTGACTGTTTCACTGAAAAAAGTCTGTGGTTGCAAGTCAAAGTATAAATAGCAGGAGTTTTTAAAGGACCTAAATTTTCTTTGATCGCCACGGAAACATTCTGGCGCTGGGACACGTGGTTCTGGAGGGACCATGAACCCAGCAGTTGCTGCTGGAGATGGACTTTGAACCGAGGAAGAGGATGACTCGGGTAGGTGCTGCAGACGTTCCTCCAAACGGAAGTATTCCTCCTGAAGCTGCTGAATGACTGGGGTAAGGGCTGTGATTTGCTGGAGAATGGCCTTCATCGGGGAGTCACCTCCGTCAGTCTCTGACATGGCTGGATTATACTCTCAGGATCTTGGTAGGAGACTGAGTTGCTGAGAGGGCTCCCCTTGCGGCCGAGTGCAGCACAACCCTGAAGATGACACAGGGATGTGGTGCTCACAGAAGCATGGGTTGCCTGGAAGTAGGAGCCGGTGTTGGTGGCTTGATAGAGCAAAGTCACTAGAGGCAACGTGCCTAAGGTCCAAGGAGGGGACCAATGGAAGTCCAATAAGAAATCAGAAGCCAGGCCAGGGGGTCAAACACAGCAAGCAGTCCAAGAATCTAAGCAACAAATCCAGGTACAGGAGACAGAGGAATGCGGAGTCCGTTTAGCCAAGCCGGGGTCAGATGCAGGAAGCAGGCAGGAAGAGTCAGAAGCAAGCCGGTGGGTAAGCCAGGAGGTCCAGAGGAGTAGATAACAAGCCGGGTCGGTACACAGGAGGTCCAGAGGAGTAGATAACTAGGGATGAGCTTCGAGTTCGAGTCGAACTCATGTTCGATTCGAACATTGGCTGTTCGCAAGTTCGCCGAACAGCGAACAATTTGGGGTGTTCGCTGCAAATTCAAATGACGCGGAACACCCTTTAAAAGTCTATGGGAGAAATCAAAAGTGCTAATTTTAAAGGCTTATATGCAAGTTATTGTCATAAAAAGTGTTTGGGGACCTGGGTCCTGCCCCAGGGGACATGGATCAATGCAAAAAAAAGTTTTAAAAACGGACGTTTTTTCAGGAGCAGTGATTTTAATAATGCTTAAAGTCAAACAATAAAAGTGTAATATCCCTTTAAATTTTGTAGCTGGGGGGTGTCTATAGTATGCCTGTAAAGGGGCGCATGTTTCCCGTGTTTAGAACAGTCTGACAGCAAAATGACATTTCGAAGGAAAAAAGCCATTTAAAACTACTCGTGGCTATTGCATTGCCGGTCCGACAATACACATAGAAGTTCATTGATAAAAACGGCATGGGAATTCCCCACAGGGGAACCCCGAACCAAAATTAAAAAAAAAAATGACGTGGGGGTCCCCCTAAATTCCATACCAGACCCTTCAGGTCTGGTATGGATTTTAAGGGGAACCCTGCACCAAAAAAAAAAAAAAACGGCGTGGGGTCCCCCCAAAAATCCATACCTGACCCTTATCCGAGCATGCAACCTGGCAGGCCGCAGGAAAAGAGGGGGGGATGAGAGAGCGCCCCCCCTCCTGAACTGTACCAGGCCACATGCCCTCAACATTGGGAGGGTGCTTTGGGGTAGCCCCCCAAAACACCTTGTCCCCATGTTGATGAGGACAAGGGCCTCATCCCCACACCCCTGGCCGGTGGTTGTGGGGGTCTGCGGGTGGGGGGCTTATCGGAATCTGGAAGCCCCCTTTAACAAGGGGACCCCCAGATACCGGCCCTCCCCCCTGTGTGAAATGGTAACCTACCATTTCACTAAAAAACTGTCAAAAATGTTAAAAATGACAAGAGACAGTTTTTGACAATTCCTTTATTTAAATGCTTCTTCTTTCTTCTATCTTCCTTCATCTTCTTCTTCTGGTTCTTCTGGCTCTTCTGGTTCTTCCTCCGGCGTTCTCGTCCAGCATCTCCTCCGCGGCGTCTTCTATCTTCTTCTCCTCGGCCGCTCCGCACCCATGGCATGGGGGGAGGCTCCCGCTCTTCTCTTCATCTTCTTCTCTTCTTCATCTTCTTCTTCATCTTCTTCTTTTCTTCTCTTCTTCTCTTCTTCATTTTCTTCTACGGGCCGCTACGCATCCATGCTGACATGGAGAGAGGCTTCCGCTGTGTGACGGCATCTCCTCGTCTGACGGTTCTTAAATAATGGGGGGCGGGGCCACCTGGTGACCCCGCCCCCCTCTGATGCACGGGACATGACCGGACTTCCCTGTGGCATTCCCCGTGATGTCACAAGGAAGTCCCGTCAAGTCACCATGCGTCAGAGGGGGGCGGGGTCACCGGGTGGCCCCGCCCCCCGTTATTTAAGAACCGTCAGACGAGGAGACAGCATGGATGCGGAGCGGCCCGGAGAAGAAGATGAAGAAGATGAAGAGAAGAAGAGAAGAAAAGAAGAAGATGAAGATGAAGAAGAGAAGAAGATGAAGAGAAGAGCGGGAGCCTCCCCCCATGCCATGGGTGCAGAGCGGCCCGAGGAGAAGACGATAGAAGATGCCGCGGAGGAGATGCTGGACGAGAACGCCGGAGGAAGAACCAGAAGAACCAGAAGAACCAGAAGAAGAAGAAGATGAAGGAAGATAGAAGAAAGAAGAAGCATTTAAATAAAGGAATTGTCAAAAACTGTCTCTTGTCATTTTTAACATTTTTGACAGTTTTTTAGTGAAATGGTAGGGGTACTTTTGTACCCCCTTACCATTTCACACAGGGGGGGCCAGGATCTGGGGGTCCCCTTGTTAAAGGGGGCTTCCAGATTCTGATAAGCCTCCCGCTGCAGACCCCCACAACCACCGGCCAGGGTTGTGGGGATGAGGCCCTTGTCCTCATCAACATGGGGACAAGGTGTTTTGGGGGGCTACCCCAAAGCACCCTCCCAATGTTGAGGGCATGTGGCCTGGTACGGTTCAGGAGGGGGGGCACTCTCTCGTCCCCCCCTCTTTTCCTGCGGCCTGCCAGGTTTCGTGCTCGGATAAGGGTCTGGTATGGATTTTTGGGCGGACCCCACGCCGTTTTTTTTTTTTTGGCGCGGGGTTCCCCTTAAAATCCGTACCAGACCTGAAGGGTCTGGTATGGAATTTAGGGGGACCACCACGTCATTTTTTTTTAAATTTTGGCTGGGGTTCCCCTTAATATCCATACCAGACCTGAAGGGCCTGGTATGGAATTTAGGGGGACCCCCACGTCATTTTTTTTTTAAATTTTGGTTTGGGGTTCCCCTGTGGGGAATTCCCATGCCGTTTTTATCAATGAACTTCTATGTGTATTGTCGGACCGGCAATGCAATAGCCGCAAGTAGTTTTAAATGGCTTTTTTCCTTCGAAATGTCATTTTGCTGTCAGACTGTTCTAAACACGGGAAACATGCGCCCCTTTACAGGCATACTATAGGCACCCCCCAGCTACGAAATTTAAAGGGATATTATACTTTTATTGTTTGACTTTATTAAAATCACTGCTCCTGAAAAAAACGTCCGTTTTTAAAACTTTTTTTTGCATTGATCCATGTCCCCTGGGGCAGGACCCAGGTCCCCAAACACTTTTTATGACAATAACTTGCATATAAGCCTTTAAAATTAGCACTTTTGATTATTCATGTTCGTGTCCCATAGACTTTAACGGTGTTCGCACGTTCGAACGAACTTTTTTCCTGTTCGCATGTTCTGGTGCTAACCGAACAGGGGGGTGTTCGGCTCATCCCTATAGATAATAAGCCAGGTCGGTACACAGGAGGTCAGGACAACAGGAATCACAATCACAGGAACACAGGAAGAGCTGATGATAATCCAGCAATGTGGCACTGTCAGTGGGACGTTTAAATAAACAAGGCGCAGTATCACGTCGTACGCGCACCATTCCGTTCGTGCGTTCATACCATCGCGACGTTGTTACGCACGCGCATTCGTCTGAACGTTGCGCCAGGCTTCCTTCTAGTAGAAACATTGCACACTCATGTGCGTTGATGCGCGTTAGCGCGACCTTGCCTGTGCTGGTTTGCCAGCCTAGCAGGACTATGCATATGGATGCGCCTATTTCCCTGACAGCCCTCATGCATTAAAGAAAAAAGGGGCTTCCATAGTGTAATAACGTAAGTAAAATCTTTTATTTATAAAAGCGTAAATGAAAAAATGAAAAATTGTCCCAAACAGTATTGTATATTCCTGCCCAGTATACACTAAGGCAGGATGACACTGATTCCCAACAGTAAACAGATTTTAAAATCACTAAAAGCCAGACCGTATATCGAGATGGGGATACCAGCAGCTGTGCGTTACATCTGCGTTCCACCCACTCATACGGAAGTGGCGTGGTGTGCGTAGTTCCGTTGTGCGCGCTTCGTCATGTGACATCTTCAGCGACGGTAGGAAAGCCACACACTTGTCTATATAAGACCTTACAGCTCACAGTGCATGTCAGAGCAAATGAGAATCATGAGGTCAAAGGAACTGCCTGAAGAGCTCAGAGACAGAATTGTGGCAAGGCACAGATCTGGCCAAGGTTACAAAAACATTTCTGCTGCTCTTAAGGTTCCTAAGAGCACAGTGGCCTCCATAATCCTTAAATGGAAGATGTTTGGGACAACCAGAACCCTTCCTAGAGCTGGCCATCCGGCCAAACTGAGCTATCGGGGGAGAAGAGCCTTGGTGAGAGAGGTAAAGAAGAACCCAAAGATCACTGTGGCTGAGCTCCAGAGATGCAGTCGGGAGATGGCAAAAAGTCAACCATCACTGCAGCCCTCCACCAGTCAGAGCTTTTTGGCAGAGTGCCTCTCCTCAGTGCAAGACACATGAAAGCCTGCATGGAGTTTGCTAAAAAAACACCTGAAGGACTCCAAAATGGTGAGAAATAAGATTCTCTGGTCTGATGAGACCAAGATAGAACTTTTTGGCCTTAATTCTAAGCGATATGTGTGGAGAAAAACAGGCACTGCTCATAACCTCTCCAATACAGTCCCAACAGGGAAGCATGGTGGTGGCAGCATCATGCTGTGGGGTTTTTTTCAGCTGCAGGGACAGGACGACTGGTTGCAATTAAGGGAAAGATAAATGCGGCCAAGTACAGGGATATCCTGGACGAAAACCTTCTCCAGAGTGCTCAGTACCTCAGACTTGGCCGAAGGTTTACCTTCCAAGACAATGACCCTAAGCACACAGCTAAAATAATGAAAGAGTGGCTTCACAACAACTCCGTGACTGTTCTTGTATGGCCCAGCCAGAGCCCTGACTTAAACCCAATTGAGCATCTCTGGAGATACCTAAAAAATGGCTGTCCACCAACGTTTACCATCCAACCCGACAGAACCGGAGAGGATCTGCAAGGAGAAATGGCAGAGGATCCCCAAATCCAGGTGTAAAAACCTTGTTGCATCTTTCCCAAAAAGACTCATGGCTGTATTAGATCAAAAGGGTCCTTTTACTAAATACTAAGCAAAGGGTCTGAATACTTAGGATCATGTGATATTTCAGTTTTTCTTTTTTAATAAATCTGCAAAAATGTCAACAATTCTGTGTTTTTCTGCTAATACGGGGTGCTGTGTGTACATTAATGAGAAAAAAAAATAAACTTAAATGATTTTAGCAAATGGCTGCAATATAACAAATAGTGACAAATTTAAGGGGGTCTGAATACTGTCCGTCCCCACTGTATGTGCACTGCACAGCAGTGCCTTATTTCAAATGAGGCATGTACAATTTTCTGTGACCAAAAGAATAATGAATACACATCTAAAATGCACCACAGCGTATATTAAAAAATACATCAAAAAATGAACGAACACGGACACAGATAGCTGTGAACCCAGCCTAATAAAGAATGCAAATAAAAAAGCGTGTTAACTAGTAGGTAAAGGGGCGTGGCCTGACGCATGGAGTGAGAGGACGTGCTGTTCCACAGCTCCCGGGTCCCGCGGCTCTACAGGGCGTTTCTGAACCGAATCAAGCTGTATAAAAGACTCCGATGGGGAAAGCTAAGTACCGGGACCAACAGGGAACGGGGGGTTCTCATCCAGGAGGGGATTTGGGGAACTTTTTCACCCGATCTTAGGCCGCGGCCCTGCGCCAGCTGAGATCCAAGATGGCGCCGGCGCCTCCGTCCCCGGCCCGCTCCGAGTCAGCCCTGGACACTATGGCCTGCTCACAGGCATCCCACACTACCCCTGTGCCTCCAGTTTCTCCCCCCAGTCTCTCCAGGTGCCGTTCCACTGCATCCATAGGATCTGAGGATGGATGGGATCTAGAATCCCAGATGAGATCCCTGCACAACTACATGCGGTCTCTCCCTACCAAGGCTGATTTTGAGCAGTGTGTACACCACATAGAAAAAACCTACAAACAGGAGATTTCTGAGCTTAAAAGGGACATTGGTGTTCGTTTTGAGGACATTGAAGCCACAACAGAGACACTCCATACCTCTGTTCAGAAGCATGAGGAAATACTTAACTCCCACACAACCATAGCGGTGACGGCCATTTTTAATCAGCTCTTACAATTACCCAAAGATAATCCACTTGAACTAGACCGGGTCCACAGGACCTCAGGCCCCAGGAATCCTGACCCCTCATTCGTTCGAGACACGCTCTGCAGAGTGCATTTCTACAACATTAAGGAATCCATCATGCGGGCAGCCAGCATGCAGGACTCTATTCTTTTCAATACCACTCCCGTGATGCTGTTACCTGATCTTTCACGTTTAACCCTGACCATGCGGAAGGCCCTGAAGCCTCTCACACAGCTTCTCCAATCACGCCAAATAAAATACCAATGGCGCTTTCCTTTTCAGTTACGGGTGCACCATGATGGTAAGACTGCCACATTCCGCATGCTGGGTGACCTCCCTGCATTCCTGGGCACCCTGGAGTTGCCACAGGTGTCTTTGCCAGATTGGCCTTTCTCTCCAACTACACCAGGCCTGCCGTACATCCCGCAGTGGCAGAAACACAGCCGCAAACGCCGTCTAGGATCCTCACCCCGCTTAGACCCTGATGACTGATGCTATACGGACCGGCTGGTCTCCTATTTTTTTTTTACCTCTACCTGAGTAGGAATGCCTACTGCACCACCTTGGATCTCTAAGGACTTTCATTCCTCGAGCCTCTGTAGATAGCCTTCACTTTTCCACACCTCTTCCAGCAAGCAGTTCCTGTTACTGGTTTTTCTTCAATTGGAAGATAGAAACCTTTTCTTGAATGTTATTGTTACCCACATTCGGGGTCCTTATGCCTTAGAAGATACCAGGCTCCTCTGCTAAAAATTGCTCAATGGCTCATAAGCTGCATCAGGAAGATCCACCTTGGCCTTCTGGGACTGCTGCGGTCCTTACCTGTTGTGAAGCTGATCCCACTGCTCTTCCAGTCTCTTCAAGCCGGAGGTTCCTGATCGCTACTTTTGAACTACCACTTTTCCTTTTTTCCTGGGACTGGTGTGCCTGTTTGCATTCTACTATTGCTCTCATGGCACACTCAACTGTTTATAATGCTGTATTAACCCATGCTTTCCCCCCATTGTGTCTCTGATTATGATATCTTATTATCTATACTTATATATGCTAACTACGTTTACAAGTACAACCCAGTTTACTTTACATATTATTGGCCCTGTGGCTCCCGGGGCTCCGGGAGCTCTCGCCATGCTAAACACTAACCCCCCCCTTAGGAATACTCGGTGCCCCCACTTGGCACCGTTCCATGGTTTACAGATGTTCTATACTTTACAGCTTTTTGTTTTGTTTTTTATTTTCTTTCACTCAACTTTTGATTAACTGGTACCACCTAGTGGTCTACCTTATCACAATCAGTATACTGTTTAATTTGCTAGGATTAAGGTCCCGGGCTCCCTCTTCTGATCTTTTCAGGTCAGACTGTAATACCGATTGGACAATTATGGATACTGGGACCCTTTTCCTTTCTCCGCTCTCTCTCCTCTTTCTCTCTCCTCTCTTGCTCCTTCCTGATATTTCTTTCATTTCTCTTATACCTTTTTCCGCTCTCTCCCCCACATCTATCCCCTCCCCTCCTATTTCCCCTTCCCCTTCCACCCCTCCGCTGGCTGGGGCGGTTTTTCGAGGGACTCTCGTTGTTTCTTTTTTCTCCCCTTTCCCTTCATACCCACCTTGATATGACCGCAACTCCACCACTTAATTTAGCTTCTTACAATTGTAGAGGCTTTAATACCCCAGAAAAACGTAGCCAGATCCTTTATCACTTCCATAAACAGAAAACTAATATTCTCTTATTACAAGAAACCCATTTCAGGACCGATTCCATACTCATGATGCGCAGTCGATTCTATACCACTTGGTTTCACAGTACCAACCCCGCTGCAAAATCCAGGGGGGTTTCGATCGCGTTTCATAGGTCTTTTCACCCTGAGGTTATTGACTCATATATTGATGATCACGGTCACTTTATATTTCTCAAACTAAAAATTAATAATTTTCTCTTTACAGTCGCCAACATCTACGCTCCAAACACAGATCAGACGCACTTCCTATCATCCACTCTTGCCAGACTGACCTCTTTTGGAGGTTCTAGTGTTATCGTTGGAGGAGACATCAATGTGGCCCTTTCCCCGTCTGCCGACACCTCTACTGGTAAGTCTTCCATGTCCACGACCTCACTCTCACACATAAAATCTCTTTTACATTCTTATCAATAAGTGGACGTGTGGCATATACATCATCCTACTGACAGTGATTTCACATACTTCTCTATAGCACACAACTCATATAGCAGACTGGACTATTTTCTCATTTCCCAATCCCTCCTACATACACCTTTACTAACCTCTCTAGGACATGCTCTCTGGTCTGACCATGCCCCGGTATATCTGTCTTTCGCCCGACCCCCACAGTTACGTAGGGGGCATTCCTGGCGCCTCAATGATAATCTCTTACGAGACTCAGTATGCATCGCTGAAGTTACTAAAGCAATTCATAACTTTAAAATTGACCACATAGCAGATACAACTTCTCCACTTAACCAATGGGAGGCGCTGAAGTGTGTGGTCAGGGGCGTCCTAATTCAGAACGGCTCTCGTTTGAAAAAGATTAGGTCTGACGACATCAAGCGCCTCCTGACCAACATTTCAGATCTTGAATCCCTACACAAATCAAATCTGGACCCCTCCATTTTTGTGGCCCTTTCCAACTCCCGTCGGGATTTACTCCAATTATTAGACTCTCACTCTCTCATAGCTAGGGATCGCGCCCGAAAATCTTACTATTCTATAGCCAATAAATGCGGTCAACATCTGGCACGGGTTATTCATCCCAGGGCTCCACGTCTTCCCATTCCCTTCATCACCAAACCAGACCAGACTAAAGTTTTTGGTTGCAAAGACATATCCACCACATTTAAAGACTATTATGCCCAGTTATATAACCTGCCGCAACCCTCCCCACCAAGGTCTCTGCCCCCATCCCAAGACCCAATGCGGACCTATATAATGGAAACGGCACTACCTGTGATTGACCCCCAGACGTCCGCGGACTTAGATGGCCCCTGTTGGAACCGGAGTTCCTAGGCGCTATCAAGGAATTAAAACCGGGCAAATGCCCAGGCCCCGATGGCTACTCTCCGAGGTTTTACAAAACCTTTGCACCCTTATTGGTACCGTTTCTCACTAAGGCCTTTAATTCCATAGATGATACCACCCTCCCTTCCAAAGCACTCCTCTCAGCCAATGTCTCCATCTTACCAAAACCCAATAAGGACCCTTCCCAATGCAGCAGTTACCGCCCGATATCGCTTTTAAACATTGACCTTAAGCTCTTTGCCAAAATCCTCGCTAATCGTCTCTCTCCCTCTCTCCCCGGGATCATACATAGAGACCAGGTGGGCTTCGTCCCGGGTAGAGAGGCACGAGACAACACCACCAAAACTATTAACCTCATTGCCTATGCCCAACGCCACCATCAACAGATCTGCCTTCTCTCCTTTGATGCCGAGAAGGCTTTCGATCGGGTTAACTGGCGCTTCCTAAAACTTTCCCTTGAGCAAATTTGGTTGGGATCCCCTTTCATCTCCAAAATTATGTCACTCTACTCCAATCCCTCTGCTTCGGTCCTGGTTAATGGTACTTCTTCAGCTGCATTTGACATCTCCAATGGGACTTGCCAGGGATGCCCCCTCTCACCCCTTCTTTTCGTTATAGTAATGAAACATCTAGCATGTGCCATTCGTCAAAATGATTCCATACAAGGCATACACACGCCTTCCGCACACCATAAACTTGCACTTTACGCTGATGATCTACTCATTTACGCACGCCAACCACATATTACACTCCCCTCCTTGCTCTCGGAGTTCCAACGTTTTGGAAGTTTGAGTAATTTTAAACTCAATATCTCCAAGACTGAAGCGCTTAATATCTCTCTCTCTGCTCCCACATTGTCCTTCCTCAAATCTAACTATACCTTTCACTGGCAGACCAAGGGCATTAAGTATTTAGGCGTAACCATACCGGCTGACCTATCACTTCTCTTTACACTGAATTACATCCCCCTCCTCTCTCGACTCCGTAAAGATCTTGCCTCCTGGGGGGACAAACCCATACCCTGGTTTGGACGCATAAACACCCTTAAGATGGACACTTTACCCAAATTGCTCTACCTATTTCAGACCATCCTGATCATAGTACCCAAACCCTTTTTCTCTACTCTACACTCTCTCTCCATCCACTTCCTGTGGAATAAAGGATTATCGAGAATCAAATTTAAGTTACTCACCCGGCCAAAATTGCAAGGAGGTACAGGTCTACCTGACTTTGAGCTTTATTACAAAGCCACAGTAATGGCACGTATCCTTGATTAATAGATAAAATAGTGTAGCGCTGGACTAAAAATACGCATATAATGATATATGCAAGTGGACGGGGCCCATAAATGTGTAAATAAAGTGACTAGTGAATAAAGACCATATAACATTCAGTCTAAAATGATCAAGTGCATGTATAGTGACACTAGAGATTAATCAAGTGCACCTGCATATATTTA
Organism: Aquarana catesbeiana; assembly: GCF_042186555.1. NCBI lineage: Eukaryota > Metazoa > Chordata > Amphibia > Anura > Ranidae > Aquarana > Aquarana catesbeiana. The sequence goes on from NC_133326.1 coordinate 290,663,479, forward strand.
AAAAACAAGAAGTGATATGAGAGTAAATGTAAAAGTGGCAAACTTCAGTTGAATAAAATGAACCAATGTGACAGCAAAATGAATGAAAAATATATTATATCAACACAAGACATCTAATCACTAATAGTGCTAATAAATCCTAATGCTTAGTGATCGCACATGAAAAGGAAATTAAAATGAATATATAAACAGTCCCAAAAAAAATCCAAAGAACAGGTCCCAAAGCGTAGTGACACTCCAACACAGAATCTGGTTCAGTGTTCCACCGCAGCTGTTGCCCACCACCAAGGGATAAAAGTTGGAGGCTTACCGGACAGCCTGCGACCACCCTTATTCAGGGGGGTCAAAACAGGCTCAGTAGAAATATGTGGGTCCAGATGATATCCTCACCAATAATCTCCAGGTGTACTCCAGGTATCTTTTATGGCAAGCCAAGAGGGGCTTCCAAACGGGGTGCAGCTATGACTTGACCACAAGATGCAGCAAAGAATTGGCCACAAATAACCCCAGAAAAAGAAAAAGATACTCCAATAGTGCAGAACGATCTGGCCAGTTTATTAAAAGTTTATACAAACAACTAGATTTAAAAAGCAAAGTTCTGACGGGGAGAAATAAAAGACAAGCTCCACCGTACACTTCGTACCTCATGGATCGTCTTGTCTGCGTCTGACATCACTTCCTGTCTTCCATAGAGACTTCCTGTCTGTATTCCATAGAGACTTCCTGGACTTGAGGAAGTCTCTATGGAATACAGACAGGAAGTCTCTATGGAAGACAGGAAGTGATGTCAGACGCAGACAAGACGATCCATGAGGTACGAAGTGTACGGTGGAGCTTGTCTTTTATTTCTCCCCGTCAGAACTTTGCTTTTTAAATCTAGTTGTTTGTATAAACTTTTAATAAACTGGCCAGATCGTTCTGCACTATTGGAGTATCTTTTTCTTTTTCTGGGGTTATTTGTGGCCAATTCTTTGCTGCATCTTGTGGTCAAGTCCTAGCTGCACCCCGTTTGGAAGCCCCTCTTGGCTTGCCATAAAAGATACCTGGAGTACACCTGGAGATTATTGATGAGGATATCATCTGGACCCACATATTTCTACTGAGCCTGTTTTGACCCCCCTGAATAAGGGTGGTCGCAGGCTGTCCGGTAAGCCTCCAACTTTTATCCCTTGGTGGTGGGCAACAGCTGCGGTGGAACACTGAACCAGATTCTGTGTTGGAGTGTCACTACGCTTTGGGACCTGTTCTTTGGATTTTTTTTGGGACTGTTTATATATTCATTTTAATTTCCTTTTCATGTGCGATCACTAAGCATTAGGATTTATTAGCACTATTAGTGATTAGATGTCTTGTGTTGATATAATATATTTTTCATTCATTTTGCTGTCACATTGGTTCATTTTATTCACCTGAAGTTTGCCACTTTTACATTTACTCTCATATCACTTCTTGTTTTTTAAATATATGCAGGTGCACTTGATTAATCTCTAGTGTCACTATACATGCACTTGATCATTTTAGACTGAATGTTATATGGTCTTTATTCACTAGTCACTTTATTTACACATTTATGGGCCCCGTCCACTTGCATATATCATTATATGCGTATTTTTAGTCCAGCGCTACACTATTTTATCTATTGTTCATTTTGTGTGCCCTTGTATTGGGGTTATTGTGTTTTAGCTGCAGGACTCACTTCACGTTTTTCAGTTTTTAAATTGAACACCGAGCGCAATTTCCCCCCCCTCCCCTTTCCACGTATCCTTGATTGGTTCCCACGACCTTCCCAAAAAGCTTTGGTTATGGTTGAACAGGATATGTCCCCCGTTGACCTTAGGGCTTTACTGTGGGGCTATAAACGTAACTTATCAGTTTTGGCGGATTCATCACCCCTCACCACAGCTGCCCTCATACTTTGGTATAAGAGAGGTCTATGCGAGATTCTATCTTCAGACCCATCTCCCTATCACCACTTTTCGATAATCCCGCCTTTCCACAAGGTATAGGGGCTCATGCTATTGGTTCTCTCTCCAGCTCCTCTTGGCCCCAAGCACACTCCTTTATCCGGGCAGACAATGGAACACCAAATATCCCTCCAGGAAATCGAGATTGGCTCACTTCCATACACCTTTCCACCTTCACCAAACATCTTTTCACTTCCTCTCAGGTCCATCGCCCCTTGACTGACTTTGAACACCTCAGCTCTTTGCAAGAGTTACCTAGACACCTGCTCTCACGTATCTACAGTCTTATTCAATCTCTTACACAGAAAGACCTCCCCACCTACACTAGAGTATGGTCGGTAGACCTGGGAAAGACCATCTCCAGAGCGGATTGGCAAGCTGCGTTCCATTTCGCGCATAAGTCCTCAATCTCATGCTATTCACAAGAAAAAAATTTTAAGGTCATGGCGAGGTGGTATAGGGACCCCGCCTCTCTACGGAAAATCTTCCCCTCAACTTCAAATTTGTGTTGGCGTTGTTCTCTTACAACAGGGTCGTATCTACATATCTGGTGGGAATGTGATCGGATCCGGCCCTTCTGGAATCAGGTATCCCAGGTTTATGAAAAAATTTACGATGATCCACTGCATTTGACTCCTGAAATAGCCCTCCTATCTATTCTGCCAGGTTCAATAGCCTCTCAAAAGTGCAATCTTTTACGTTTTTTCCTGTCTGCAGCTCGCCAACTCATACCCCTTTTCTGGAAGACAGCGACTATCCCCCCATTGTCTCTCTGAACTTCCACCATGAATGATATCATGCGAATGGAGGAGATGCTAGCGCTTGACAATGACACCTACGAGAAATTCACAATTTTATGGTCGGTCTGGCAGCGCTTCTCCGCCTCAGATACGCTGTCTTCTTTGCTCCCTGCCCCCCAGATTACAGCTTCCCCTATAAATTTAAATATAAGCTGATCCCCTGACCATGTCTAGGGATCTGGAGTCCTTCCTTCTCAACCCCAGCCAGCGGAACCCCCTCTCCCTACTCTTCCCTCCTTTTCCCCCCTTTTTTCTTTTCTGTTCTTCTTCCCCTCTATTCATTTCCTAATTATTCTTTTTCTCTTTCTCCTGATACTTGACATGATTTATTTATATTAAAATTTATTTAATAATTATCAGCTTAGCTGTGGGCGATAGCCATTTTGCTCGCTGATTGATCTCTCAATATGTTTTACTTTATGTCAAATGTATTAATTCTTTTGTTGTTTTATAACAATAAAAATATTTTCAACTCTAACTAGTAGGTAAAGACAATGGACAAGGAAGAATAGTGAACAAACCGTGCAGTGAAGACTGTTTTTAAAAAAAATAAAATATGGTACTTGTGTTTTTTAAATTTTATTGGCTTGTTGACAGGGTGGGCCATCACAGGGAAATCTGAGTGGACTTCAAGGTAGCATAGGGAGCAAGATAACAGACCTTGTTTATCACTCTCATTAACACCCTCTCACGCAGTCCCCGTCAACTCTTTTCTACCTTTACCACTCTACTTCATCCTCCATTACCTCCCACCCACTAACTTACCCTCAGGAGATGGCTAATCACTTCAAAAATAAGATTGAGACAATTCGTCTTGAGATCCCCACTCTACAGATATCTCCCTCACTTTACACTCCTTGTCCTCCTGCACAATTAATACTTCCCTCTTTTAATCCAGCTACTATAGAGGAAGTCACTAAAGTTTTTTCTAATGCAAACCTTACCTTCTGCCCCCTGTACCCAGTTCCTTCTCAAATACTACGGTCCCCATCTGGCTCTATCCTACACTCTTTAACTCATATCTTCAACCTCTCCCTCTCTACTGGCCTCTTCCCCAACCCTCTAAAACAGGGGCCCCAAAGTACCGGCCAGCAGGCCATTTACCGCCCGCGGACCGGTTACAAATGGCCCCCAGGCAGGGCTGATCCTGGGTGGGTGAATGGGGTGCACCGTGCAGCGGCTGGGAGCTTTCTCTCTCTCTCTCCTGTGTCCTTTCCCCTACATGCTGCTGCAGCCCAGCGCACCCAGCAAAGGAAACAGACACAGCACAGGAGAGCAGAGAGAACAGAGTGGAGGGAGGATTCCCCCATTGCCCCGCTCACCTAGGTCATTTGGAGCTGTGCTCCCTCTGAGGCTTTGCACGGATCCAGGGTCCTGCTGCCACCTCAGGGTTGGAGATCATGGCATTCTCGGGTGCCCTGCCACTAGGCCTGTGTTGAGCCAGGACCTGACTGGAGGAGAGGACCCAGGAGGCAGAAGATCAGGCCACCAGCTGACTGCCAGGAGGAGAGGTGAGTGAGCCATCACATTGAGGCTGAGCAAAGTCCTTAGTGGGGTGACTGGGGTTGAAATTTGTGAACAGGGAGTATTTGTGTTGGGGGGGTGTTTGTGAAGTGTGATGAGGGGGGTTATTTGTAGAGTGCAGAGGGTACTGCTGGGAGTTAATAGTGCGTCTGCTGACACCAATGCTGGGGGTTAATAGTGCGTCCGCTGACACCAGTACTGGGGGTTAATAGTACGTCCGCTGACACCAGTGCTGGGGGTTAATAGTGCATCCGCTGACACCAGTGCTGGGGGTTAATAGTGTGCTGCTGACACCAGTGCTGGGGGTTAATAGTGCGTTCGCTGACACCAGTGCTGGGGGTTAATAGTGCATATGCTGACACCAGTCCTGGTGGTTAATAGTGCGTCCGCTGACACCGGTGCTGGGGGTTAATAGCGCGTCCGCTGACACCAGTGCTGGGGGTTAATAATGCGTCCGCTGCCTCCTGTGCTGGGGGTTAATAGTGTGTTCGCTGACACCAGTGCTGGGAGTTAATAGTGCGTCCGCTGACACCAGTGTTGGGGGGTTAATAGTGTGTATGCTGACACCAGTGCTGGGGGTTAATAGTGTGTATGTTGACACCAGTGCTGGGGGTTAATAATGTGTCTGCTAACACCAGTGCTGGGGGTTAATAGTGTGTACATTGACACCAGTGCTGGGGGTTAATAGTGCGTCTGCTGACACCAGTGCTGGAGGTTAACACCACTTCCTCCTCTCCAACTCCTCTTACTGTTGGGATCCCCCAAGGTTCTGTCCTTGGACCTCTACTATTCTCGATCTACACGTCCTCTCTGGGTCAGCTGATAGCCTCCCATGGCTTCCACTACCATTTATATGCTGATGACACCCAAATCTATCTCTCTACCCCATCAATCTCCTCACGCATCACTGATTTACTAACAGACATATCAGCCTGGATGTCAAACCACTTTCCTCCCCCACGTGCCCCTTCCCCCAACTCTGTCAAGATCATTGGCACATCTATCAGTCCAACATGCCAGGGTGCTAGGGGTAACCTTAGACTATTTCAGGCCCACATCCAATCCCTGTCCAAAGCTTTAGCCTCCGCAACATTTCCAGAATATGCCCCTCTTTAACTAATGACACCACCAAGCTTCTAATTCACTCCCTGGTTATCTCTCGCCTCGACTACTGCAACTCACTCCTCATTGTATTACCTTTACATAGACTACCCCCTCTTCAGTCCACAATGAATGCTGCTGCAAGACTCATCCACCTAACCAACCATTTAGTGTCTTCCAACCCTCTCTGCAAATCCCTCCACTGGCTTCCACTCGAATACAATTCTAAATACTAACAATAATACTAACAATAATTTACAAAGCCTTCCACAACTCTGCCCCCAGCTACATCACTAACCTAGTCCCAAAATACCAACCAAGGTTACCAAGCCGCTCTCTTCGGTCCTCCCAAGACCTCCTGCTCTCTAGCTCCCTTGTCACCTCCTCCCATGCTTGCCTCCCGGATTTCTCCAGAGCTTCACCCATCCTTTGGAACTCCCTACCCCTATCTGTCTTACTGTCCCCTAATCTATCCATCTTTAGACGATTCCTGAAAATCCTTCTCTCAGCTCATCCCCCACAGCGATTACCTTTTTAGATTGTAAGCTCTAATGAGCAGGGCCCTCTGATTCCTCTTGCCGTACCAAATTGTTATGTAACTGTAATTTCTGCTTTTATTTTGTTAAAGTGATTGTAAAGGATCATTTTTTTAGTTTAAATAACAAACATGACATACGTACCTCCACTGTGCAGCTCGTTTTGCACAGAGTGGCCCCGAACATTGTCTTCTGGGGTCCCTTGTGTGAATTTCGGGGCTCAGGTAAGTATAAGGGGGGCTCGGGGACGCTGCTGCAGTAAAGAAGGTTTTTCACTTTAATGCATAGAATGGAAAAATGGCGAAGGTTTACAACCCCTTTAAGCGCTGCGCAAACTGTTGGCGCTATATAAATCCTGTATTATAATAATAATAGGAACTCATCAGATATTACTTCAGTGTGAGATTGACAAAGAGTATTTGGTACAAAAACCCACATAGCCTGCAAAAGAATGCCAAAACTTAGTGAAATTACGGTGTTAAAGATAAATTCCAGGTAGATAAACTCACTGATTCATATATGTTTGTGTTCACTAAAAAATTAAGTGTATATTGAAAACAACTGGTGTACATACCTGAATTTGACTCATTAATAACCTCTTGCAAACAGGGGAGTAGATAAGGGTGGGTATAGGGGGTCCAAATCCCTACCAGAATAACCTGGCTGGTGGCCACTTTAGGACACTGGAGTTTCACAGCCTGGGCATGCTCCTGTGTCTTCCTGCCGCTGGCAGGACAATAAGGCAGGAAGATGAGAGAGGAAAACTCTGTTTGGCAGCCAGACTTTGGCCACACCTACCGGCAATGAGGACATGCTGGCAGCATGGCAGGCAGAGAGAGAAAGAACAGCCCACTTAGATCTTGCAGGAGGTGGTATGCAACCTTCCCTTGAGACTCTTTCTTGGTTTAGTGCCACTGTTGCTGACCTCTCATGAGTTTTTACTGCTCATACCAACTTTTGCCCTGTTTTATTTCATGCACATGGTTATGAGGCCATGTACAACATAAATATGGTGTATGCCTGCAAAGCCCAGGTGCTGTGTATAGTTGCCCACAAACGTGAATGGCTGTGAGTGGTTTTATGCACAATATGCAATACTTGTGTAAACCTATGTCTGGCATATGGATGTTTTCTCAAATGTAGAAAGTCTGCTTTGGTGAATACATCTAAATGCTATACATGGGTTTACATGAGTACTGGCATATACCTGTGCACAGCCATTCATTTCTATTAACAGCTGTACACAGCACCTGGACTTCCTGGGTGAAAAAATATGCCCATATTTACATCATACATGACCTCATATGTCGTGTGCATGAGGCCTTTGGATACAAGGACTGTGGCATATGTTATTGTGTAGGCTCAGGTTTTAAGACCCTCCAATGGTTAGCACTGTTTTGCCAGACCTATAATTCACCACAGTGCGCCAAGGTTGAACACCCCCCTCCCAGGGTTTATGGTCCTGCTTGCAAATACCTTTACAGTAGGGCTCAGAATAGGAGAGGGGGAATAACAAGGAGCCAATCAGTTGTGCTGCATAGCTCATTTGCTAACAAATAACTGGTTTACAGGAGAGCACAGTGATGATACTTTGTGGGAACCAGTGACACTAATACAGTGATCAGTGCTACAAATATGCACTGTCACTGTACTATCAACACTGGCTGGTAAAGGGTTAAACATCTAGGGCAATTAAAGGGTTAAATGTGTGCCTTCTCATTGTTTTTGTGTACTGTGTGTGGTGTTTTTACTAAGCGTTGTGATGGATTTTATTCCCTGCTTTTCAGGGAAAGAAAATTTATCATATTCCCACTGTCAGGGCAGAGCTCTGCCTTGTTTACATTAGACATGTGCACACTGAAATATTTTGTTTCGGAAATCAGTTTATTTAGTTACTCCCGAAATTTGTTTTGATTTATTTTGTTTCATTAAAAAATGCATTCGTACAAAAATCCAAATTAATTGAGGTCGAATCTGTCAATTGAAGGCTTATGGTGTCTGTCGGATGTTCTAAGAAGATTTGACGAAGCAGCTAAACTGTACGATGCCCCGATCGTACATTTCCGGTCAAATGCTCCGCCCACAAGCTATAGTAGAATTCTGATGTTGTTTGACTAGTAATAATTATAATTATTAATTATTATTACTAGTCAAACAACATTAGAATTCTTCTATAGCCTAAAGGTGGAGCATTTGACCGCAAATGTCCGCTCGCGGCGATCGTATATTTTTAGCTGCTTTGTCTAATCTTCATGTCTCTATAATGTCGAATCTTTTCTCTCTATGTCAAATAATCTTGGACTAATAGAGTTAGGTTAGGCACATTCGACCGTAGGTTCGATAGACACAGATAGCTATTGTCACCGTCATGTCGAATCTTCTATCTATCTATAGTGAACTGTTGTTGCAATGATACGAAAATGTAATAGATACAAAAATAAAGCATTTTTTTTATTTCGGATCTTTCAGAGTCTGTGCGTTCGTTATCATTTTGTTAAAACGAACACAAAAATCCCCGAAATTTGGACGAAAATGCATTCGGACGATAATGAATGCACATGTCTAGTTTACATAGACAGAGCTCCGTCCAGCCTCTCTTCTTGATGATCGCTGGGTGCCAGCAGACATCCATTGGCTGGCACCCACTGATTGGCTTCTGCTGTGACAAATCACATAGCATACGTCCCCCCTACCCGGTAGTGCAGGATTATGTATGTACACGTGATTCTGCACAGAACGGTTGCCCTGTAGCAGTAAATGTGCTATAGCAGGGGTAGGAAACCTTTTCAACTACAGTGTGCTGAAAAATGTTTTCAAAGAAATTGAGCCTGCCGATTTTATAACAAAAAAATTTAAACTTCACACGAAAATCATGAAAAAGATTTTTTATAAAAGTAAATGCTGTAAACTACTTAAGTAAAGGCCTCATATACAATGCTGCTGCAAAACGGATGTTTAGAAGCAGTTAGGCATTTTTTTCAACTGCTCCCCGTGTGTCATGTGACTTGTTAGTGTTACAAGGTCTCAGGTGTGAACGGTAAGCAGGTTTGTTAAATTTGGTGTTATCGCTCTCACTCTCTCATACTGGTCACTGGAAGTTCAACATGGCACCTCATGGCAAAGAACTCTCCGAGAATCTGAAAAAAAGAATGGTTGCGCTACATAAAGATGACCTAGGCTATAAGAAGATTGCCAAGACCCTGAAATTGAGCTGCAGCGGGGCGCATGCGCGGAGTCTAGCGCAGCGGACATGTCCTGCTAGAGCTCCGCTCCGTGAAAAGGGAGAACCGCTGTATAAAGGCAGCCCGCCGACTTTTTTCACTTAAAAAACGAGACATCATACTCCTGAGAGGTGAGAGGAAACTTTGAAACCAAAATGGTACTAGGGGGAACCAGGAATAAGTATAAAAATGCCCCCAGTGGAGGTACACAGGCAAAGACTGCAGTGAAATTGGCGCCAGTCTCCTCAGTCTCCTCAGCCTCAGGCACAATCACCTCAGAGCACAGGAGAAAGACAAAGATGTCACAGCAAATCTCCTCAGATGAATCTGACACAGAATTGTTTCTGTCACAAAAATCTTCACAAGAACCAGCAGCAACTCCAAACCTTATTAAACAATTTGAGAAAATGCTCCACAAAGCATTAAAGATTACCTCAGAACAAATAACCAATAATCTTACTAAAGAAATCAGAGAACTGGGAAACCGTACAGCGGCGCTGGAAATTAAAACTGAAGAACTAGAAAACATAACACAGGAATTTATGACTGAAATAGATCTTCTTAAAGATGAAAATATAATCTTACAAAACAAGTTGGAAGATTATGAAAATCGCGCAAGAAGGTCAAATTTGCGTTTCAGAGGCATTCCTGAATCGATCATTGATCTATCTTCTACAATAACAGCTCTATGCCAAGAATTGCAACCAGGAATACCGATCGAAAGGTTGGAAATGGATAGGGTACACAGAGCTCTCATGCCTAAAAAAACAGATGGACCCCCTCGAGACATCATAGCAAAGTTCCATTTTTATCGAACGAAAGAACAACTTTTATTTGCAGCCAGAGAGAAAAAAAACCTAACCTTTCAAGGTCACAATTTTCAGATTTTCGCAGATCTCTCTCAAGTTACCATCTCTAAAAGACGTGCTATGAAAATGCATCTGCTGGAACTGCAAAGAAACAATATCACATACCAATGGGGTTTTCCATTCTCCATACGTTTTACCTACCAAGGAAACAGGCATATTTGTAGATCTCCGAACGAACTACAACAGGCTCTACAAGACCTTAATTTGATTGATGGAACATCTGCAATCAATACCTCACGAAGACGAACAGCATCTGCTTCTTCACTACCAGCTTCTTCCCCTGCTACAGGAAAAAACGGTAACCAGCACGTTCACAAGAGAGGCCGTTATGCATCCCCTCCACAAGACCAAGATGTAGATCCAATGGACTGAAAAACTATTTTTCCAGGAACATGAATTTACACATAAAATATGGAATCAGCTAAGAAGACATGCTCTCAATGAATACACAGCATTTTGGATGCATTCACAATGCAATTCTTACTTGAATTCACATTCCATACTTGTATTCTAATAAATAGAATACAATGTGGATAAGGGTAAATCCCAGATTCAAGTAACAATTATATATGCTTAACATAACTATCTGTGAACATAAATCTTTTCAGTTCTATATTTAATCCCAAAACATGAAACCGGGGTTTTTTTTTTTTTTTTTTTTTTTTTGTATTTTTTTTTTTTTTGTTGTTCTTTTTTCCTCTTTTCCTAAATGGAATGGTTTAAATGGCTATCCTTATCTATTGTATGTAATATTGTGCTCCACACTATTATAATCAAATAAATAAGGAACCTCAGTCATGTCAGGAGATATATAATTATATTTCTTAGATATATTGCTATATAGCTTATATACACATTTTTTATTTATTTGTTCTTTTTTTTTTTTAGGAAAGAAGGAAATAAATAAATAAATAAAAAAGAAAAAAAGGGAAAACTAAGTTTTTTTTTCTTTATACATATCCAGAAGCTATAGCCCATACTATTATTCTAAAACGAAATATAAGATGAGTTAGATTAGTTTTTGTTTTTTTTTTTTTTTTTTTCAGATATCATCTGAGTTTGTTGAATATTACCTTACGAGAACACCATTCCTATAAGTTCCATACTTACTTCATATTTTGAAACTAAGTAGATTTTTCTTTTTCCCTAACCAGATTGGTTAAAGCACCTTTCATATTTATCAGTTGCAATTTTGAGTTTAACACTAATATTATCAAAAGAAGACCTAGTCATGACTGAAATGATACAAACTTATTTCTATAATTGATACTTTTAGATAAATTACTGAAACAAAGTTTAGTAGTAAACCTAAACACAAGACGTATTTTTTTTTTTTTTTTCTCTTGCCTTTTCCTTTTTATATACATATATATATATTATTATCTTTTCTCCTCTTTTTCCAGACTAGATAATTTATTCTACTTAAATAACAGAGAATTTAAATAATCTTTATTTTATAAATGTTAAGTTTTTCTTCAAAACAATGATAATATAGATATGTTTCGTTCTAAGCCTTAAGGGCTACAAGTTAACATCCTAGCGATGTTATTTTTCCTTTTTACATTATCACAAAGTGGTTCTCCTGCTCACGGAAGTTCCGTGCGCCTCACCTAGTCTTCCTCGGACCCCCCGCTTAATATGGGGAGACCTGACGAAGGCCTTCGACCCCCTGTTGAGAGGTTTCACCCCTCATCACGGGCAAACCCTGAACACCTTAGTATTTTATTCTTAAGCTTATGTAATGTAATCTTACCTGTTTTCTTCTTCTTCCTTAAACCAGATCACACAAGATTCTTTTTTCTTCTTTCCTTTTTCAAGTCCGTATGGGTTGAGTCGAGAGTTCTCCAAACCAGAATAATTGGTAAGTGTTGCCTACTGACTCAGTTACCATGGCTCCTTTAAACATCTTATCCCTCAATGTGCAGGGACTCAATGTGCCACAAAAACGTACTAAAGCGTTTAGATCATTCCAAACACAAAAGGCACACATTGTGTGTATTCAAGAAACACATTTTACGATAAACTCAACACCTAAATTTTTTAGTTCATCCTATCCACAAGTATTTACTGCCTCGGCCAATACCAAAAAACGCGGAACTCTAGTGGCATTCCACCGCTCCACCCCAATCACAGTCCACTCCGAAATTAAAGACCCGGAAGGACGCTACTTAATCCTGACAGGAAGCATTTTAGATACAGAAGTAACTGTGGTTTCCTATTATGCTCCAAACAAACAACCAATTCCATTTTTGACACATCTCTTGCAAGTAGTTAATGCACATAAAATGGGAACAATCATAGTATGTGGTGATTCCAACCAGGTTCTCCTCCCATTTCTGGACAAATCTCCATATATGCCACCTCGGAACCAATCTAAAATATCCCTCTCTCAACTTCTTTCGAAACACAATTTAGTTGATTCATGGAGGGAGAGTAACCCAACCAAAAGAAATTACACATATTTTTCTCACCCCCACCAAACATTTAGCCGTATAGACCATATTTTTCTTACCACAGGTATGATCCCAGAAATTCTATCATCAAACATAATCCCCATTCCATGGTCTGATCACAACGCAGTCCTAACCACTATTGCATCCACTATACCTAAAACTCAGGATAAAACATGGTATCTACCAGAATTATTACTCAAACAACCTATATATAGAAACAAAATTGAGCATGCATTGAAAGAGTATTTCATACTCAACAAAGGTCCAGAAATTTCCCCAATAACACTTTGGGAAGCTCATAAACCGGTGTTGAGAGGAATATTTCAACAACAGATTGGTATACTCAAAAGAGAACGTAGAAATCTTGCACGAAAATTAGAAACACAATTTAATTCCCACTTCATAGCCTTCCAAAACAATCCTAACCCAATTAATAAAAGTGAATTGGAGAAGGCACGCCTGGAATACGACCTTTTTCTAACAGAATCAACTGATAAAATACTACGCCGTTCCAGACATGCCTTCTATATGAAATCGAATAAACCAGGCACATACTTGGCACGTGCACTCAAAACAACTAATAAATCCTTTAAACCAATTAAGCTGAAGATATCTAAAAATATATACACTAGCAATCCCCTTAAAATTGTCCATAAATTTCGTTCTCACCTTAAAACACTATACACTGAATCAAATTCGTTTAATTTAAACGAAGCAGATTCCTTTTTCTCCAAAATTAATTTACCGGGATTATCTGATTCACAAAAAGCGCAATTAGATGAACCTATCAAGGTAGAAGATGTAGCTAAAATCATCAAAGAATTAAAAATTAATAAAAGACCAGGACCTGATGGTTTTTCAGCATTATATTATCGTACCTTCTCAGACTCTATTTCCCCCATATTAACAGAAACATTTAATGCACTACTTGAAAACAATTCATTTAGACAGGAATCTCTAACGGCGATCATATGCATGATTCCTAAGCCTCATACAGATGACACATCATGTACTAACTACCGTCCTATCTCGATGCTTAATATAGACATCAAAATCCTGGCAAAAATCTTAGCGTCCCGTCTTGGTGGCTTCATTGGTACTCTTATAAATCGTGATCAGGTTGGCTTTATGCCAACTCGCCAAGCAGGCGATAATGTAAGACGTGCAGTTCTTTTAGCACAAATTGCCAAGACCCGACGCATTCCCTCCTGTTTTCTTTCACTGGATATTCAAAAAGCCTTTGATTCCATATCATGGCCATATTTGCATTATATGTTACAAAAATGGGGTTTTGGCCCGAATTTTATAAACTGGATCAAAGCTTTATATAATAAGCCCAAGGCATACGTTAAATATGCAGGGTATAAATCTGAGGCCTTTAACATTGAGAGGGGCACTAGACAGGGGTGCCCGCTTTCACCCCTATTGTTTGCCCTGCTCATAGAACCTCTTGCTCAACGAATTAGATCAGAACCAACCATAACTGGAATTGAGATAGGAGGATTTCACCACAAACTCTGTCTATTTGCGGATGACATCCTCTTGTTTCTTTCATCACCGCAAATTTCAGGCCCCAATTTGATGCCAATACTTGATGACTTTGCTGCATTTTCGGGCCTTTTCATTAATTCTAAAAAATGTATAGCATTAAACATATCCCTCTCATCATTGGAATTGACGTCAGCTAAAAACGGTCTCCCATTTACTTGGGCAGATAAATCTATACCTTATCTAGGAATACATCTAACTGCATCTTATTTGGATCTTTTTTCAGCTAACTATCCTCCAATGGTCAAAAATATAACAAATATGCTGAAATCCTGGAATCACCTCCCTCTTTCTTGGTTTGGAAAAATTAACACAATAAAAATGACAATCTTACCCAAACTATTATATCTTCTCAGAGTTTTACCTATCCCAATCCCTGCCTATTATCTAAGAATAATACAAAGAAAAGCAAATTCATTTATTTGGGGCTCCTCTAAACCTCGTACGAACCTACATACATTATATCTCCCCAAGTTAAATGGGGGTCTAGGATGCCCCAATTTTGCCTCTTACTATAGAGCGGCCCATATAGCAACTTTAACTAAATACCATGCACAACACGAATCCCCTCTATGGGTGTCAATTGAAGCTGCAGAATGTGATCCCCTATCAATCGCAAATCTGCTCTGGCTTTCACCAAGAGATCGTAGAGGAATAGGTAACCCAATCACCAAGCATTTTGTCTCCATGTGGGACAAATACAAACTCAGAAATCAACTACAATCATTACATAACCCTCTATTATCTTTTTATAAAAACCCTGCATTCTACCCCGCATGGATCTCACCTAGATCTTTCAAAGCGTGGATTACTTATAATGTACTAAACTTGCACAAATTTGTAAATTCTTCATCCTTTATTCCATTTCCATCCCTCTGCGATAAATATGGATTACCTCAATCGGAGTTATTTAGATATCTCAGATTAAAAATTTCTTTATGCCTCTCTTAACCACAAAATCTCCATTGACTCAATTCTCTGAATTTGAAAAATTTTGTAAAAATAATCCTCATGCTAAAGGCATGATTTCGGTCCTTTATGCTCAATTAGTAAACCAACCCGAAACGGAGAAACCATCGTATGTACAGAAATGGGAGGGAGATTTAGAACAAACTCTGGAAACAACAGAATGGAATCAAATTTGGTTAACAACCAAATCGGCTTCCCCAAACATAATAGCAATAGAGGCTAATTATAAAGTTTTAATACGATGGTACCTTGTACCGGTTAGAATAGCGAAATATGTGCATAATTACTCGACAGAGTGTTATCGTGGATGCTTGGACCCAGGTACTCACTTTCATATTTGGTGGTCATGCCCCAAAGCACAAATTTTTTGGAAAGCTATCTTTACTATTGCATCTAAAATGTTAGGAATACCCATCACCCCAGATCCTGCAATGGCTCTCATTAACCGAAAACCAGAATTTTTAACACATAACCAATTTAAACTACTCATCCAACTATTTACAGCGGCGAAACAAACACTGGCAAGAGCCTGGAGATCTCCCTCATTGATAGTGGAAGAGGTAGTAAATCGAATGAACGTCACCATGACTCAAGCTAAAATGGTAGCCATCGAAAATGACTCGTTTGTCAAATTTGATAAAATATGGCAACCATGGATTAGCAACTACTTGCCTTCAACTTTTAACAAAGAAGTTTTACTACCATGGTAACTGACCCAGTGAACTAATGCATTATATAGTCCTTAGTGACTGTGATGGACCTTGCCTCGGCTCAACCCTGCGGACTCTTCTTTCTATTCTTTCTAGTACTTCCTCTTTCTATCCCTCCTTTCTTCTCTACTCATTCCTTTTTTTTTCTTTTTTGATGTTTTATTTGGAAGCTCATACTAATCATAAAACATAATTCCTCTTACATCCAGCACCACTTGTATGTATTATTAACACCATAAGAAGTTATAATTCAATATATAATCTACATTGTTTAATATGTATTTTTGAGCTTCATTTCCTTTATTGCATAACTTGTACTCACTGTAATGTCAAATACTTCACTGTATGTACAATAAAACCTTTTTGACAAGGAAATTGAGCTGCAGCAAGGTGGCCAAGACCACAGCAGTTTAACAGGACAGGTTCCACTCAGAACAGGCCCCGCCATGGTCGATCAAAGAATTTGAGTGCACATGCTCAGCGTCATATCCAGAGGTTGTCTTTGGGAAATAGACGTATGAGTGCTGCCAGCATTGCTTCAGAGGTTGAAGGGGTGGGGGGTCAGCCTCTCAGTGCTCAGACCACACGCCGTACGCTGCATCAAATTGGTCTGCATGGTTGTCATCCCAGAAGGAAGCCTCTTCTAAAGATGACGCAAGATAAACTTATTTGGTCCAAATGGTATCAAACGTGTGTGGCGGCAACCAGGTGAGGAGTACAAAGACAAGTGTGACCATCGTCCTGTCCCTGCAGCTGAAAAACACTCCCACAGCATGATGCTGCCACCACCATGCTTCACTGTTGGGACTGTATTGGACAGGTGATGAGCAGTGCCTGGATTTCTCCACGCATACCGCTTAGAATTAAGGCCAAAAAGTTCTATCTTGGTCTCATCAGACCAGAGAATCTTATTTCTCACCATCTTGGAGTTCTTCAGGTGTTTTTCAGCAAACTCCATGCAGGCTTTCATGTGTCTTGCACTGAGGAGAGGCTTCCATCGGGCCACTCTGACATAAAGCCCCGACTGGTGGAGGGCTGCAGTGATGGTTGACTTTCTGCAACTTTCTCCCATCTCCCGACTGCATCTCTGGAGCTCAGCCACAGTGATCTTTGGGTTCTTCTTTACCTCTCTCACCAAGGCTCTTCTCCCCCGATAGCTCAGTTTGGCCGGATGGCCAGCTCTAGGAAGGGTTCTGGTTGTCCTAAACATTTTCCATGTAAGGATTATGGAGGCCACTGTGCTCTTAGGAACCTTAAGTGCAGTAGAAATGTTTTTGTAACCTTGGCCAGATCTGTGCCTTGCCACAATTCTGTCTCTGAGCTCTTCAGGCAGTTCCTTTGACCTCATGAGTCTCATTTGCTCTGACATGCACTGTGAGCTGTAAGTTCTTATATAGACAGATGTGTGGCTTTCCTAATCTAGTCCAATCAGTATAATCAAACACAACTGGACTCAAATGAAGGTGTAGAACCATCTCAAGGATGATCAGAAGAAATGGACAGCACCTGAGTTAAATATATGAGTGTCACAGCAAAGGGTCTGAATACTTAGGACCATGTGATATTTCAGTTTTTCTTTTTTAATAAATCTGCAAAAATGTCAACAATTCTGTGTTTTTCTGTCAATATGGGGTGCTGTGTGTACAT
This sequence comes from Aquarana catesbeiana, assembly GCF_042186555.1. NCBI lineage: Eukaryota > Metazoa > Chordata > Amphibia > Anura > Ranidae > Aquarana > Aquarana catesbeiana. The sequence goes on from NC_133326.1 coordinate 290,680,821, forward strand.
TAATGAGGAAAAAAATGAACCTAAATGATTTTAGCAAATGGCTGCAACATAACAAAAAGTGAAAAATTTAAGGGGTTCTGAAGTCTTTCCGTCCCCACTGTATATATATATATATATATATATATATATATATATATATATATATATACATATATATATACAGTATCTCACAAAAGTGAGTACACCCCTCACATTTTTGTAAATATTTTATTATATCTCTTCATGTGACAACACTGAAGAAATGACACTATGCTACAATGTAAAATAGTGAGCTTCTATAACAGTGTAAATTTGCTGTCCCTTCAAAATAACTCAACACACAGCCATTAATGTCTAAACCACTGGCAACAAAAGTAAGTACATCCCTAAGTGAAAATGTCCAAATTGGGCCCAATTAGCCATTTTCCCTCCCCGGTGTCATGTGACCTTTTAGTGTTACAAGGTCTCAGGTGTGAATGGTGAGCAGGTGTGTTAAATTTGGTGTTATCGCTCTCACTCTCGCATACTGGTCACTTGAAATTCAACATTGCACCTCATAGGAAAGGACTCTCTGAGGATCTGAAAACAATAATTTTTGCTCTACATAAAGATGGCTTAGGCTATAAGAAGATTGCCAAGACCCTGAAACTGAGCTGCAGTGGCCAAGACCATACAGCGGTTTAACAGGACAGGTTCAACTCAGAACAGGCCTCGCCATGGTCGACCAAAGAAGTTGAGTGACGTGCTCAGCGTCATATCCAGAGGTTTTCTTTGAGAAATAGACATATGAGTGCTGCCAGCATTGTTGCAGAGGTTGAAGGGGTGGGGGGTCAGCCTGTCAGTGCTCAGACCATACGCTGCACACTGCATCAAATTGGTCTGCATGGCTGTCGTCCCAGAAGGAAGCCTCTTCTAAAGATAATGCACAAGAAAGCCTGCAAACAGTTTTCTGAAGACAAGTAGACTAAGGACATGGATTACTGGAACCATGTCCTGTGTCTGATGAGACCAAGATAAACTTATTTGGTTCAGATGGTGTCAAGCGTGTGTGGCGGCAACCAGGTGAGGAGTACAAAGACAAGTGTGTCTTGCCTACAATCAAGCATGTTGTGGGAGTGCCATGGTCTGGGGCTGCATGAGTGCTGCCGGCACTAGGGAGCTACAGTTCATTGAGGGAACCATGAATACCAACATGTACTGTGACATACTGAAGCAGAGCATGATCCCCTCCATTTGGAGACTGGGTCACAGGGCAGTATCCCAACATGATAATGACCTCCAAAGCAACAACTGTCTTGCTAAAGAAGCTGAGGGTAAAGGTGATGAACTGGCCAAGAATGTCTCCCGACCTAAACCCTATTGAGCATCTGTGGGGTATCCTCAAATGGAAGGTGGAGGAGTGCAGGGTCTCTAACATCCACCAGCTCCATGATGTCGCCATGGAGCAGTGGAAGAGGACTCCAGTGGCAACCTGTGAAGCTTTGGTGAACTCCATGCCCAAGTGGGTTAAGGCAGTGCTGGAAAATAATGGTGGCCACACAAAATATTGACACTTTGGGCCCAATTTGAACATTTTCACTCAGGGGTGTACTCACTTTTGTTGCCAGTGGTTTAGACATTAATGGCTGTGTGTTGAATTATTTTGAGGGGACAGCAAATTTACACTGTTAAAGAAGCTGTACACTCTCTCCTTTACATTGTAGCAAAGTGTCATTTCTTCAGCGTTGTCACATGAAAAGATAGAATAAAATATTTACAAAAATGTGAGGGGTGTACTCATTTTTGTGAGATACTGTATGTATATATATATATATATATATATATATATATATATATACATATATACATATATATATATATATACATATATACATATATACATACATATATATATATATATATATATATATATATATATATATATATATATATATATATATATAAATTTTTTTTATATATTTTTTTTTTCAAAAAAGTTCCCAGAAGCTCAACAGTAATTTCACAAACTGTCACCTGATTGTGGTTTTCTCAATCACATTGAAGTCCGTTCTTTCTGAGATTGGTAGTGGCAACCAAGCGAGTCATCTTCCTCCAGATGGTGGTCGGGGGTAGCAGGACTGTGATTGGCTTTAGCAGTGGCCAAGACAGTCCTCCTCCTCCTCCTCCTCCTGGAAACAGGGACTGTCCCCACACAGAAATGCACCCAATCTCTTCCCCAACACAAGAGCTGATGATCGCAGCTACAGCAAAGTTAGAGAACCAAACAATGTGTGGGGGCAAAGTGCTTCCCCCTTGCAGGTGCGGCGTGGGGAACTTTGAGATTGGAATGCATTCGTACGGCAGAAGCTGTGTCTCACTGACAGTTCCCTGCGCTGCTCTGCTGATGGGGAGGGAGTCACGTGCTGGCAAAAGAGACTTTGCGTGCCGCTTGTGGCACCCATGCCTTCCCCTGTGCTATAGGGTGATTGTTAAATGTTTATATTATAAATGTTTCCAAAACAATGTTAGTGTAAAAGAAAACTCTGGTACTTGATATAGTGGTTTAATACATTTATATTGTTGTGATCAATGTATAAACCTTCATTTTACTCAGGAATCTGAAAACAAAAACATGTTTTTGCTTTCAGACAATTACAATCAAGCTTAATTACACTGCTCAAACCTGGAAAGAACCAAAGAAAGTTCAATCCAAACATGACTGTCACATAGAGGAAAAGCAGATTTGCATTCTTGGTAGGTTCATCTTTTTGAGATGTTATAAGTGTTTTCCTGTGGTTTAGTATATCAAAAGGAGGGCAGTTTTGCACAGCTTCCAAATGCTCTTATTTGAAGGGACTGTCATTCTTATGCCACGTACACATGGTCGCACATTCCGACAACAAAATCCATGTTTTTTTTCTAACGGATGTTGGCTCAAACTAGTCTTGCATACACACAGTCACACAAATCTTGTCGGAAATTCCGATCGCCAAGAACGTGGTGACATACAACACGTACGATGAGCTGAGAAAAATGTTCAATAGCCAGTGCGGCTCTTTCGCTTGATTCCGAGCATGCGTGGAACTTTGTGCATCAGAATTGTGTACACACGATCGGAATTTCCGATTTTTTTATCGGAAAATTTGAGATCAGATTTTAAATTTTGTTTGTTGGAAATTCCGATGGAAAATGTCTGATGGAGCCAACACACAGTGGGAATTTCCGACAACAAACTCCCATTTCCCGTCAGAAAGTCCGACCGTGTGTGCGGGGCATTAGGTCTCATGCACTGCTGCTCATAAACTCAAGTTTTTGGTATCTTTGGCATTTTTTTTGCCAACGCCCCTAAACTCAACTCAGTAAAGGCCTATGTGCCAATGCACACATAGGTTTTACCAGAGTTTAGGAGCAGCAGAGTTTAGAGGCAGTAAAACACTCCTGAACACAGAAGAATCACATTTAGGAAAGGAGTGTCTTGGCAGAAAAATGCCATTGTGGAAAAAAACGCACGTAAATGCGGCTAAACGCGCCTTAAAGCTAGGCGTGTTTAGTGCTTGAGTGTTTTTTCATTGCAATAGCCAGAATAAATGATTTATTCTGGATAATAAAATTCATAAACGTCCAAGCGCTTTACACGGGTAAATGTAGCTTAACCAGTTCAGCCCCGGAAGGATTTACCCCCTTCCTGACCAGAGCACTTTTTACAATTTGGCACTGCGCCGCTTTAACTGCTGATTGCGCGGTCATGGAATGCTGTACCCAAACAAAATTTGTGTCCTTTTCTTCCCACAAATAGAGATTTCTTTTGATGGTATTTGATCACCTCTGCAGTTTTTATTTTTTGCGCTATAAATGGAAAAAGACCAAAAATTTGGAAAAAAATGATATTTTCAACTTTTTGTTATAAAAAAAATCCAATAAACTCAATTTTAGTCATACATTTAGGCCAAAATGTATTCGGCCACATGTCCTTGGTAAAAAAAAATGTCAATATGCGTATATTTATTAGTTTGCGCAAAAGTTATAGCGTCTACAAACTAGGGTACATTTTCTGGAATTTACACAGCTTTTAGTTCATGACTGCCTATCTCATTTCTTGAGGTGCTAAAATGGCAGGGCAGTACAAACCTCCCCAAATTACCCCATTTTGGAAAGTAGACACCCCAAGGAAATTGCTGAGAGGCATGTTAAGCCCATTGAATATTACTTTTTTTTGTCCAAAGTGATTGAATAATGATAAAAAAATAAAAATAAAAAAATTTTTACAAAAAGTTGTCACTAAATGATATATTGCTCACACATGCCATGGTTATATGTGGAATTGCGCCCCAAAATACATTTAGCTGCTTCTCTTGAGTACAGGGATTACACATGTGTAGGACTTTTTGGGAGCCTAGCCACGTACGGGGCCCCGAAAACCAAGCACCGCCTTCAGGATTTAGAAGGGCGTAAATTTTTGATTACACTCCTCACTACCTATCACAGTTTTGAAGGCCATAAAATGCCAAGATGGCACAAAAAACCCCCCATATGACCCCATTTTGGAAAGTAGACACCCCAAGCTATTTGCTGAGAGGCATGTTGAGTCCATGGAATATTTTATATTTTGACATAAGTTGCGGGAATATTACAAACTTTTTTTTTTTTTTTGCACAAAGTTGTCACTAAATGATATATTGCTCAAACATGCCATGGGCATATGAGGAATTGCACCCTGAAATACATTCTGCTGATTCTCCTGAGTATGGGGATACCACATGTGTGGGACTTTTTGGGAGCCTAGCCGCGTACGGGGCCCCGAAACCGAGCACCGCCTTCAGGATTTCTAAGGGCGTAAATTTTTGATTTCACTCCTCACTACCTATCACAGTTTTGAAGGTCATAAAATGCCCAGATGGCACAACCCCCCCAAATTACCCCATTTTTGAAAGTAGACACCCCAAGCTATTCGTTGAGAGGCATGTTGAGTCCATGAAATATTTTACATTTAGCCACAAGTTGTGGGAAAGTGACAAACTTTTTTTTTTTTTGCACAAAGTTGTCACTAAATGATATATTTCTCAAACATGCCATGGGCATATGTGGAATTACACCCCAAAATACATTCTGCTGCTTCTCCTGAGTATGGGGATACCACATGTGTGGGACTTTTTGGAAGCCTAGCCGCGTACGGGGCCCTGACACCAAGCACCGCCTTCAGGATATCTAAGGGCGTAAATTTTTGATTTCACTCCTCACTACCTATCACAGTTTTGAAGGCCATAAAATGCCCAGATGGCACAAAACCCCCCAAATGACCCCATTTTGGAAAGTAGACACCCCAAGCTATTTGTTGAGAGGCATGTTGAGTCCAGGGAATATTTTATTTTTTGCAATAAGTTGTGGGAAAGTGACAAACTTTTTTTTTTTTTTTTTTGCACAAAGTTGTCACTAAATTATATATTTCTCAAACATGCCATGGGCATATGTGGAATTACACCCCAAAATACATTCTGCTGCTTCTCCTGAGTATGGGGATACCACATGTGTGGGACTTTTGGGGGGCCTAGCTGCATACAGGGCCCCGAAAACCAGTCACTGCCTTCAGGGTTTCTAAGGGCAAAAATTATTGATTTCACTCCTCACTACCTATCACAGTTTCCTAGGCCATAAAATGCCAAGATAGCACAAAACCCCCCTAAATGATCCCATTTTGGAAAGTAGACACCCCAAGCTATTTGCTGAGAGGCATGGTGAGTATTTTGCAGCTCTCATTTGTTCTCGAAAATGAAGAAAGACAAGAAAAATGTATTTTTTTTTCTTTTTTCAATTTTCAAAACTGTGAGGTCTGCAAAATACTCGCCATACCTCTCAGCAAATAGCTTGGGGTGTCTACTTTCCAAAATGGGGTCATTGGGGGGGGGGGGGGTTGTGCCATCTGGGCATTCCATGGCCTCTGAAACTGTGATAGGCAGTGAAAAGTGAAATCAAAAATTTACACCCTTAGAAAGCCTGAAGGCGGTGCTTGGTTTTCGGGGTCCCGTACGCATCTAGGCTCCCAAAAAGTCTCACACATGTGGTATCCCCGAACTCAGGAGAAGCAACAGAATGTATTTTGGGGTGTAATTTCACATATTCCCATGGCATGTTTGAGCAATATATCATTTAGTGACAACTTTGTGCAAAAAAAAAATTGTCTTTTTCCCACAACTTCTGTCACAATATAAATATTCCATGGACTCGACATACCTCTCAGCAAATAGCTTGGGGTGTCTACTTTCCAAAATGGGGTCATTTTATGCACAACATTTAGAAGCTTATGTCACACATCACCCACTCTTCTAACCACTTGAAGACAAAGCCCTTTCTGACACTTATTTTTTACATGAAAAAATTATTTTTTTTTCAAGAAAATTACTTTGAACCCCCAAACATTATATATTTTTTTAAAGCAAAGGCCCTACAGATTAAAATGGTGGGTGTTTCATTTTTTTCATCACAGTATTTGCGCAGCGATTTTTCAAAAGCATTTTTTTGGGAAAAAACACACTTTTTTAAATTTTAATGCACTAAAACACACTATATTTCCCAAATGTTTGATGTAATAAAAAAGATGATCTTAGGCCGAGTACATGGATACCAAACACGACATGCTTTAAAATTGCGCACAAACGTGCAGTGGCGACAAACTGAATACATTTTTAAAAGCCTTTAAAAGCCTTTACAGGTTACCACTTTAGATTTACAGAGGAGGTCTACTGCTAAAATTACTGCCCTCGATCTGACCTTCGTGGTGATACCTAACATGCATGGTGCAATTGCTGTTTACATTTGACGCCAGACCAACGCTTACGTTCGCCTTTGCGCGAGAGCGGGGGGGACAGGGGTGCTTTTTTTTTTTCTTTTTTCTTTTTTTTGCTTTTTTTTCTTATTTTTAAACTGATCCTCTCATTTTTTTTTTTTTTTTTTAGCATTTTTATTGTTATCTCAGGGAATGTAAATATCCCCTATGGTAACAATAGGCAGTGACAGGTACTCTTTTTTGAAAAAATTGGGGTCTATTAGACCCTAGATCTCTCCTCTGCCCTCAAAGCATCTGACCACACCAAGATCGGTGTGATAAAATGCTTTCCCAATTTCCCAATGGCGCTGTTTACATCCGGCGAAATCTAAGTCATAAAATGCTCGTAGCTTCAGGTTTCTTAGGCCATAGAGATGATTGGAGCCATTCTGGTCTCTGATCAGCTCTATGGTCAGCTGGCCGAATTAACGGCTGCATTCTCAGATTCCCTGTTAGGACAGGAGAGCCAGAGAAAAACATGGAAGATGGTGGTGGGGGGGGCATTCCCTCCCACTGCTTGTAAAAGCAGTCTAGAGGCTAATTAGCTGCTAGGATTGCTTTTACATGAAAGTCGACCGCTGGCTGAAAAGGATGATACCAAGATGATACCTAAACCTGCAGGCATTATTCTGGTATAACCACTTAAAGTCCAGCAACATACCAGTACCTCGTTGGTCCTTGTTGGGCATATATTGTAAACTTTTTTTCATGCAGCCTGTGGGCTGCACGAAAAAAAGAGATTGATCGGTGGGTATGCCCACCATTAGAACACCTCCCTTCATCCACCCACTTCTAATGATGGGCATATATGCACCGTTTATATATGCCGAAGCATAGGGGCATCCTCCCGCAAAAGGTAGTAGCAAATCGCTCCTCCGCCCACTGCTGCCCCCACGCTTTGGCATATATGCTGAAGTATGTAACTGTGGTGGTGAAATCACCTCCGACAGCGCTGGAGTCACGGCTTTATGTATCGTGGGAGCAAACGCTGTTGCTGTCAAGATAAATAAATCCGCGCTGCAACTGAATGGCGTACCTGCTAAGCAAATGATTGTTAACAATAAAACAAAGTAATAGTTACAGTATAACAGTAATGCCCCGTACACACGGTCGGATTTTCCGATGGACAATGTCCGATCGGAGCGTGTTGTCGGAAATTCCGACCGTGTGTGGGCGCCATCGGACATTTTCCATCGGATTTTCCGACACACAAAGTTGGACAGCAGGAGATAAAATTTTCCGACAACAAAATCCGATCGCGTCAATTCCGACCGTGTGTGGCCTGTTCCGACGCACAAAGTGCCACGCATGCTCAGAAGAAATTCCAACACGGGACAGCTCGTTCTGGTAAACTTAGCGTTCGCAATGGATACAGCACTTTCGTCACGCTGCAATGTTAAAAATGGTTTAATACAGCGCACTCTCTTCTTCTTTATAATGTGACAAGAATTAAGTAGTTTTGCTGCTCGTATTCACACACACTTCTCACAAACTTTTATTTGTGTTTTTTTAGTGGGATTCCCTGAATATATTGTTATTAGTTGTCACATCTGACAGTTTGATATTTTTTATTTTTTTTTTATTTTGGATTTTAAGCCTTTTTTTTTCTTTAATGTTTGGATTTTTTCCAAGGCTGATCTTTGTTCAATGTTATTTTTATTTTTACTCCAGAATATTTTTGGGTGTGTTTTGTGTGTCAAGTTACCCCAACACCATTGATATCTTTTATTATTTAATCTCAAGGAGATTGTTTGTTGTTGGTGTCCCTTGTTCATTTCACGTTGTATATTTGAAATGTACCTGAATCCTCACAAACAAACTGTCCTTTTTGAAGTAAAACACATAGGAGAGTATAATTCAAAACAAAAATCCTTTATTAAGGGATCAGAACCAAACAAAGAGGAAGGCAACACTGGATCAACAAGAGAAATTAGCGAAGCCTGGGACCCCCACGGCAGACATCAATTCTTCAACATCAAAATTGGTGGCCTGAGGAGTCCATATGTAAGGGAGGGCAGTCTGGTCCGGGATTCACAGAGACTTGGATAGCAGCAGATGACATGTGTGTCCGCAGGCTGTGGTACCACAAGAGGCTGCATTTTTTTGCCCAACAGACTGGATCCAGGGTCCTCACTGTCTGGTCTTCCTTTCACGCTTCATTCCCGGCTGTGGCTGTGCAGTTGGAGATGTGGCAGGAGGAGGAGTAGGACCTGGAGGAGGAGTAGGACCTGCAGGAGGAGGAGGAGGACCATCCCAAAGCTGTGTGTGAGGTGTAATTTGGCCCCTCACATCTTTCTCCAGAGCCTCTGATATGAGGGCCTCACACATGGCTTTTTGGCCCTCCTCCATCCTCTGCATTTTATAGGCTATGAATGCAGCAATGTTCTCCTGCCTGGTGTGTGGTGCTCCCAGGACCTCTGTAGCCCTCCAAAAGAATCTGATAGCCGCCTCCTCTAGGGCACTCGTCCTACTGCCACTTTCTGTTTTCAGGGGGGGTGGAGGGACCTTGATATCAGCCAGCCGGCTCGGCCCGGCCACCTCCTGGCTGAGACTTCCCTGTGTATGAAAAAGGGACACGGTTGTAATGTTTTGCATCATCAATCACAATCCTTAATTAGTACTCCCAACTAACATATAGTTCACATCATTGATTGGACAAGCAGAAATATTTAGAGGAATGCTATACCTGGCTCAATCTGGGCTCCTCCACATGTGGCCTGGAAGGCCCAGGTTGGGCATCAGAAGCCTCAGCTGGGGAGGAAGGAAGCGTGGAAGGAAGACTGGAGAGGGATGGCCTGGGTTCAGTCTGGCCTGCCAGAAAGTGCAGCCTGTCGTAGTACAACATCCTGGGGACATAGATGTCACCTGCTGCTCCGGATCTCTGCGAATCAAGGACTTTATTGCGCTCCCTCAGATATGTGCTCCTCAGGCCACCAATGAAAATCTTTAAATAAGTGATGTCTGCCGTGGGGATCACCTGCTTCACAATTTCACACAATTGCTCCAGTGCTGCCTTCCTCTTTGCTTGGTTCTTGTAATGGGGGTGTTTAATCTCCCACAGACAGGGCAGCTCCCTTAGCATCTCTATGAATACTGAAATGAAGTCATTATCTTTCATTAAGATATCCATGTTCACTGCAAGACACAACACAAGACAAAGCCTAATGTCACACAAAACTCTCCTAATCTTGTTACAATATAGGCCTCAATCTAGAAGCAGTATAGGCACAAGTTTGTCTCTTACCTTCGTTCTTACGATCGGCGCGTCCAATGCTCCTTCCTCCGCTCACAGATCAAACGTAATATGCACGCGTGTTACGCTTTATACACACTGCGCATGCGTGTAACTCCGCCCGCCCCTGACGTTCTTTCTAGTGTATTCCCCGCCCCTTTTCATTCGGCGCAGTGGGGGAAGAGCATGATGGCGGACATACAGCAGGTGCGGGCTAATTGTAGCAACGAGGAGGAGGAAAGGGCGGATCCAGGCACGTCCCGATCCAGAAGGAGACGTTTTAAGGCCACAAATATATCGTTTGGGGAGATGTTGGAGATGGTCGACATCATGAGGAAGTCCGACTATGACGGAAAATATGGGCCTTACCCCAACCCGAACATCCGAAAGGCCAAGATCATGGCGAAAGTGGTCAGGAGTCTTGAGCGGAATTTCGGGGTACGAAGGTCTAAGATCAGCTCAGGAAGCAGTGGTCGGACCTGAAGTTGAGAGAGCCAGAGCAGTACCGAAAGATCCGGAGAGTGCTGCAAAAAAGTAAGTAGTTGTGCTGTGTTCCTATTCTTTCTGTCTTTATTACGTTCGTTCTGCTCCATATGCTTTTATTAGTTGTAACGTTTAAAAAGGTCAACTTTAATGTTCATGGGCACATTATTCGTTCGTATCAAACATTTTTCTTTCGGCCTCTAGAACACCATTGTTTAGGCCATATGCATTTTCACACATTTTTGGGGGCCTACTTGGATGCCAAATATTTGTTTGGGTAGATGGGTTTGTTACTAGAATGAAATGCAAACTAGATTGTGTGTAAGGAGAGGACACTGAGCAGCTGTTTTCACATCTGGACACTGGAGCACTAGTGTGGGACACAAGAACACCATTTTTATTAGGGGGGGCACACAGGTGCTCCAGTGTATACTATAGGGGGGGCTACATCTGTGAAGCTTGTACCAAACAGGTAAAGTATTGCAGCTTGACAAAGGGCAATAAAAAATATACATCTTGGAACTCTGCTAAAATAGACAATTGTACCCCACTTCCGAGCAATGTTTCCTATTTCTAGTTCTGCCATCAAATATCTGTGTGCTAATTATACCATTTTTGTTTTACATAGGGGAGAAAAGACTCGGACACCCCTCATCCCAGGAGACCAGAGACCCCCCCCCTCTGGAAGAAGGGGAAATACCAACCCAAGAAGAAGAGCAGGAGGAAGAAGAAGACGTGGTGGAGATTGGCACCACAACAGGTGAGTGTCTGCGACCACAGGCTCAGGTCAAAGAGATGGATGGTGGCAGATTTTTGAGACCTTTTTTTTGTTCTTTATCTCTTTTTAGGTGATCGTGATCCAGAACGCTTTACATCTGAAAGTGCCCAGATACTGATCGGGGAGATCATGGGGTGTAATCTCCAATTGCAAAACATCCAGCAACAAATCAGTGATGTTATTAAAAAAAATAATAACATCATTGATGTTTTGGGGTGAATTTAAACCCCACAAAATCACCTGTTTTCTCGTACCAAAATTTTTTCAATGTTTAGAAAAGCCAAATTTGGAGGATGCACACAGTGTGCCAACATGTGCTATCTGCCATCACGGGAGATCAATGGACGCGTTTTGGGGGTGCAACCCCTTCCTCAATTATAAAGTAGCGTTGAGGAAGGGCTTGCTCCCCCAAAACACGTTCCTTGATCCCCCCTGATGGCAGATAGCACATGTTGACATTCGTAAATTGGTGTGCATCTTCCAAATTTGGCTTTTCCAGGGGTGATTTCCCCCCATCTGAACGCTATATCAAACACAGTTCATAAATACTCATGTCTGATATAGCCTTCAGGTTTTACCATATGTGAACTTTGTAAGTTCAAGTTTTTTGGCTTTCTTGTTGGTTTTACACAGGCCTGTTTTATCTGAAATGGATATTTCGATTTTTGATAATGCTACTGCAAACATTGTTATACAACAAACATGTTGGTTTGTTTTAAAAACCTTTGGGAAATGCACATGTGATTGTGCAGGTATAAAAAAGTGCCTTACTCAAGAATGTGTGGATTATTGTCTCAACACTACAACACTTTTGGGGTGATGTAATTGCTGTTTTATGCAAAAATGGGGGTTATTTCCTAAGGGCAAATCCTCTTTGCACTACAAGTGCAGGTTCAGTGCAGTTGCAAGTGCACTTGTAGTGAAATGTGTTTTTGCATTTAGGAAGTACCAGCCAACACTGTTTTTTATAAGGTTACCCAATCATGACATTTTCTGCACTCAACACATTTCTGTCAGGGTCATCTAAAACAAACACAAGCAGTAAATGTCCACAAAGAATTTCTTTTGGTTGTTTTTTATTTGAAAAAGGTGTCACAGATTGTCTGGCATATTGATAGCCCCCCTACCCACAAAGAACTCCAGGTAGCGTAACCGGACATCACGGGCATTCAGGGAGGGCAAGCCAGGACGGCCACTTTCAAGCGCCGTCAGTGTTGATGGATTAGGGATTCCGGCCTCAGGCCCAACTGAGCCAGCATAGTTGGCTGAATGTTTTCTTAAAAAATTATGGAGAACACAGCAGGCAAGTATTATATGGTTCAGTTTATACTCCGCCATATGGATGGGTGTCAGAAATAATCGGAACCGGCTGGCCAGGATTCCAAATGTGTTCTCCACCACTCTTCGGGCTCTGGCCAGCCGGTAATTAAAAACCCTCTGTTCCGGGGTGAGGGTCCTCATCGGGAATGGCCGCATCAGGTGGTCCCCCAGCGCAAATGCTTCATCAGCAACGAACACAAACGGGAGACCTTCAACATTGTCCTCTGGAGGTGGCAAGTCCAAGCTGCCATTCTAGAGACGCCTGTAGAACTCCGTCTGGGCGATCACTCCACCATCGGACATCCGGCCATTCTTCCCCACGTCCACATACAAGAACTCGTAATTAGCCGACACCACCGCCAACATCACTATACTATTAAACCCCTTGTAATTATAATAGTACGACCCCGAGTTGGGTGGTGGGACGATGTGGACGTGTTTCCCATCAATTGCCCCTCCGCAGTTAGGAAAGTCCCACCGCTGGGCAAAGTGGGAGGCCACAGTCTGCCATTCCTGTGGCGTTGAAGGAAACTGTTGAGGAAAAAAAAATAAACATTACTATTTTTTCACAGAAACATGGCAAGCAGATTAGACACAAACATTATGGGGCAACCTCCAGATAGCATTTACTAAGGGGAATTTAACAACAACAAAGTATAAGGTACACCTATCATATTCCCCCTCCCCCCCTCTCATGGGCCATTTCTAACATTATAGGGGGGGGGAACTCTTGGACAGGTAACCCTCTTCACTTCATTGAGAGATGAATGCCTAAATACAGGGTATTACTTGGAACAGCCCCTCCTTAGTTACGCTATTGGCAGACCACTGGACAGGTAAGAAGTGTCATAATACAAAGATATAAATACACACTGTACACATTTGAGGACATTTGAACATTCTGCTATTACCTATCAAGATAATAATACGATACAAAAACTTTAAACAGTACCATTGGAAAGTATACAGGCAGGCCCTTGCACTACATGCTTTGGGGAATTCATCCATAAATCTGACCAGTAAAGAGGTGGGTATAGTGTGTATGGGTTTGGCAAAGTCAGCAGATAGATGATTGAGGATAGAGAATTGGGATCAGCTGACTTAGCAGTTGGGGGGGGAGGGTTAAAAAAAATTTGGGGACACCACAAAAAAAAAGCCTCTGGCACTCTGCCTGAATTTAAATAAAAAATAACATTTCCAAACATTTTAGGGGGTGTTTGGGGTAAAGCACTACTATGGAGCTGATAAAATACATTGTTAAGTGACTACATGAGGTGAATATAGGCCAGGAAAGACCATGCTGGGGAGGTTAGTGAAGGGCAAATATGTATGAAGGACCTAAAATAATAATTACCTAAAAATCCAGCATGCATGAGAACAAAGGGGACATTCACAGCATATTACAATCATGGTAATTAGGGAATGAGGGAAGAAATACAATATATTATCAAACATTCAATACAATAAAATGTGATATAAAAGGATAAAAATCTTACCTTCATATACTCCTTCTGCAGGACCTGTATGATGGCAGAACAGGTCTCTGGGATAATGATCCCCAGAGCCTGGGGGGAGATGCCTGTCGAGAACTTCAAGTCCTGCAGACTTCTCCCTGTGGCCAAATACCGCAAGGTAGCGACCAACCTCTGCTCCGGAGTGATGGCTTGCCTCATGCAGGTATCCTGCCTGCTGATATAGGGGGTCAGCGAAGCCAACAGACGGTGAAATACGGGGTCCGTCATTCTGAGAAAGTTCCTGAAATCATCAGGATTATTCTCACGGATCTCACGTAGCAAAGGCATATGACAGAACTGGTCACGCTGGAGCAACCAATTCTTGGTCCATGAACTCCTCCCCACCCTGTTCATGGACTGGACTTGTGTCAAGATCAGGACCCCAACACCAAGCCCCCGCACAGCACGAACTCTACGAGGAGTACGCATACGAAACATGGCTAGAAAACGGTCGGCTGCTCAGAACGAAGTAACAGAACGCACTGAAGAACAGGAAGGCCTGTGAAGAGCGACCTGAAAAACAGCAACGAGCGGGCAAGATCGCACAGAAAACTCCGATACGAACTGACTGCACGCACTGAAGAGCAGATACAAACCCACAAGCACAAACTGAACGGCAGAAAACGATCTGAAAGCCACAAGTCTGAAAAAGCGCGAATCGTCTCTCACCAAACTTACTTACTAACACGAGATTAGCAAAAGGAGCCCAAAGGGTGCCACGCTTGGTTCTGAACCGGCCTTTTCTAGTCTCGTCGTACGTGGTGTACGTCACCGCGTTCTTGGCGATCGGAAATTCCGACAACTTTGTGCGACCGTGTGTACGCAAAACAAGTTTGAGCCAACATCCGTCGGAAAAAATCCTAGGATTTTGTTGTCGGAATGTCCGAACAAAGTCCGACCGTGTGTACGGGGCATAAGACTTACCATACCTGCAAAGCAAATACAAAAAAAAATAGTAAAAAATAAAACATTTAACGCAACCTGTGCCTAAAATATATATATGCCGAAGCATGGGGGCACCCTCCCGCAAAAGGTAGGAGCAAATCGCTCCTCCGCCCACTGCTGCCCCCACACTTCAGCATATATGCTGAAGTATGTAACTGTGGTGGTGAAATCACCTCCGACAGCGCTGGAGTCACGGCTTTATGTATCGTGGGAGCAAACGCTGTTGCTGTCAAGATAAATAAATCCGCTCTGCAGCTGAATGGCGTACCTGAAAACAAAAAAATGGTTACCAATAAAACACAGTAAAGTATAAAAAAATGACATACCTGAAAAGCAAACATTATAAAACATAACAACAATAAAACATTGCAGAATAGAATACAGTAAAAAAGAGCAGAACAATAGAGAGAGAATAGAGAGAGAGAGAACAATAAAACGACAACTATTTTTGTTTTTTTTATTTTATATTTTTTTTGTGTATTTTTTTTTTTTTACATTTTTTTTTATAACTGTAACTTTTTTAACTGTAACTGGTACCAGGTTCGGGTCTCTCAAAATGCGATGGCACCTCGGGAGACCCTGTGAAAGTGTGTCCTAGTCTGTGCAATGCTGTACCCTACGCTAAAACTCAACTAGTGTATGGTAGTGCTCAAAACATTCACCAATGCATAGACCAGGATTGTCAGGACAGGAGGGACAATAATACCTGGTGTCACGCCTATATCCGTGCTTTCTGCAGACACAACATTTTCTTTGGGGGGCTCGTTGGGTAGGGGTACTCGGGAGGACATAAGGAAAATGCCTCTCATTCAGCCGGCTTACTGCATTTGGTTGGGGAAGGTGAGGTGGAGCACCGTCTGGATACAGAAGGGCTCTGACGATCTCTTGCTGGAATTTAAGGAAGGATCCATTCTGTCCTGAAGCTCTGTATAGCACATGAGCGTTCAGCAAAGCCAATTGAAATAAGTATACAGACACTTTTTTATACCAGCGTCTGGCCTTACGGGCAACTAGGTACTGCACCAACAACTGGTCGTTGAGGTCCACCCCTCCCATATTTTGGTTATGTTTGTGGACACAGAGGGGTTTCTCCACAACACCAGTCGCCGTAGTAATTTGGACCGTCGTGTCTGCATGAAGGGAGGTAAGAACGAAAACATTCTTATTGTCCCTCCACTTCATAGTGAGCAAATTATTACACCGCAAGCAGGCTCTCTCCCCCAGCCTAAGACGGGAATCTAAAAGCCACTGGGGAAAGCCCCGGCGATTAGGTTGCACGGTGCCACATGCTCCAATTTGATGATCAAAAAGGTGATTAAAAGTGGTATGCTCGTGTAATAATTGTCCACATATAAATGGTACCCCTTTCCGAATAAGGGTGACACCAAGTCCCACACAATCTTGTCAGCGCTTCCTATGTAGTCAGGGCAGGTTGTCGGCTCTACGTGACTATCTTTGCCCTCGTAAACCATAAAACTACATGTATAGCCTGTGGCCCTGTCACAGAGCTTATACATCTTGATACATCTGGCACGCTTGCTGGGAAGGTACTGTTTGAATGACAAGCGGCCAGAAAACTTAATCAGGGACTCATCAACGCAGACAACTTGATGGGGAGTAAACAAGTCTGCAAAACGTTGGTTGAAGTGGTTTACAAGGGGCCGAATTTTGTAGAGCCGATCGTATTCAGGGTCTCCACGAGGACGACAGAGTTCATTGTTGTTGAAGTGCATGAACCGCAAGATCTGCTCGTATCGTGCCCTGGTCATGGAGGCAGAGAACAAGGGTATATGGTGAATTGGGTCAGTGGACCAATATGACCTCAACTCACTCTTTTTAGTTATGCCCATGTTGAGGGAAAGGCCCAGAAAGATCTTAAATTCGGAGACCGTAATTGGTCTCCAATCTCTGGCAAGGGAGGACTGCGGAAATGTGTTGACCAGCGTATAAATTGCTTTGGTCCACAATAGATCTATAGAGATCTTCGGTGAAAAACAGCGAATAAAAATCCAGTGGCATAAAATCAACTGTTTCCACCTGAATTCCGGGTTGGCCAGTGAATGGGGGAAGTACGGGTGCTGCAGAAGTGGTGGGCTTCCAATTCGGATTGGCGAAAGCAGCATGAAGGGCACTATGGGCACAACGGGCCTGTGTTCGTCTTCTTGGTGGCAGCGGGACACTACTTGTGCTTGCCACCTCGCCAGCTTGAACTGCACTTATGCCGATCGGACCCCCCGCCTGCGGGCAGGCAAGGATGTACAGGTAAGTCCTTATGCCTGCCCGTGCCATTCTGCCGACGTACATCGTCGTGCGGCGGTCGCCAACTGGTTAACGTGGTACACACATTTACCAGCATCAAGTGTTTTTTTGCAGCCAGAAGTAAAATGCCCAGAGCAGTTGTATTCAGCATTCAGTGTACATGAGGTCTTATGCCCAGTACACATGATCGGATTTACCGTCAACAAATGTTGGATATGAGCTTGTTGGTGGAAAGTCCGACCTTGTGTATGCTCCATCGAACATTTGTTGTCTGACTTTCCCCCAACAAATGTTGGCTAGCAGGTTCTCAAATTTTCCACCAACAAATGTTTGTTGCCGGACTTTCTGATCGTGTGTACACAAGTCCGTCGGACAAAGGTCTACGCATGCTCGGAATCAAGTATGAGCCGGAAATATAACTAGCATTCAACAACACTACGTCTTGTACATCACTACGTTCGCAATTGTTGGCCAACATTTGTGTGACAGTGTGTATGCAAGACAAGTTGGAGCCAACATCCTTCGAACAAAAATCCACGGTTTTGTTGTCAAAAAGTCCGATCGTGTGTATGGGGCATTACAGTGTGCAACCAAATACCTTTGCTCCTCTTCCCTCCTCAGCTGTCCCTCTTTTTGGTCTCATTTATAGACTTCTATAAAAAAAGAAAAGTACTATTTTATTAGCTAAAGTGTTATGATATGAAACCTTTGATTCAATCTTTAAATTAAGTTCATTTAAAGAAAAAGTAGTGGCAAAAAAACAAAAAAACACTTGTGGGTTTAACCAATACTTCTTTGCATTCTAAAGCTGGCCTTTAATAGGTTATTAGATTAAAAACATTGGTATGAACATCAATATGAAAATCTTCATAATTTCACTTGATGACTGTCCTTAATGTTTGCTTTTACCATTCGATTTTGGAGCGAATGGACTTTCCTGAATGAGAAACACATTTGTTTGTGAAATAATTTCCATCCTGCTCCTTTGAATTTTTTTTAGCACGTTTGCTGAAAACAAACATTAATTTGAACCTACTGATCAAATTCAAATGAACATTCTTAAAAAGGGTGACTCCATTTTCGTGGGGAAAAAAAAAAACAAATAAAGAAAAAATAATATAGCCTATACAATTGTGACACAAGTCATTTTGTAATTGAATGTTATTAAAAAATACCTTTTCTTTTTAACCACTTCCTGACCAGGCCATTTTTTGCGTATGGCACTGTGTCGCTTTAACTGACAATTGCGTGGTCATTTGACGTTTTACACAAACACAATTTATGTCCTTTTTTCCCCCACAAATAGAGCTTTCTTTTGGTGGTATTTGATCACCTCTGCGATTTTTATTTTTTACGCTACAAACTAAAAAATAGACTAACAATTTTGAAAAAAAAAACAATATTTTTAACTTTTTGCTATAATAAATATCCCCCCAAAAAATGTAAAAAACAAATTTCTTCATCAGTTTAGGCTAATATGTATTTATCTACATATTTTTGGTAAAAAAAAAAAAAAAAATTGCAATAAGCGTATATTGATTGGTTTGTGCAAAAGTTATAGCATCTACAAAATAGGGGATATATTTATGTCATTTTTATTATTATTTTTTTTTTACTAGTAATGGCAGTGATCAGCACTTTTTAGCAGGACTGCAACATTGCGGCAGACAGATCGGACACTTTTGACACTTTTTTGGGACCACTTACATTTTTACAGTGATCAGTGCTATTAAAAAAAGGAACTGCTTACTGTGTAAATATCACTTGCAGGGATGGGGTTAACACTAGTAGGCGATCAAGGGGTTAAACGTGTTCCCTGTGAGGTGTTTCCAACTGTGGGGGGATGGGACTGACTGGAGGAGGAGAGAGATCGCTGTTCCTGATCACTGGGAATAGCAGATCTCTCTCTCCTCCCCTGTCAGAACAGGGATCTCTCTGTTTACATTGACAGATCCCCGTTCTGGCTCTCTGTGGAGCGATTGTGGGTGGCCAGCAGACATCGTGGCCACTGATCAAGTGCATCAGCTCTGGTGTCGTGCGTCCCACAGCTCTTATAGCGGCCGATGTAAATAGGGTTGCCACCTGTCTGGGATTCACCCACACAGTACGGGTTTTCAATCATGTGTCCGGGTTTCAGGCGGACTGAAACCTAGACACATTATTCAGACTGGGCTGTGGCTCCCCAAGTAACCAGGATAGTCACACACAAATCTGTTGCCTTCTAGGAGCTGCAGGCGGCTGTCTGGGGGCAGGTTTGGCATCACTGGGGGGGCAGGGCAATTATGTCAGCAAGAGTAATTTGGCCACACCCACTTTTCGCTGTGGCACACTATGCGCACCGCATTACTACTCTCCTTGGGGCACCCAAAGATGTCCCGGGTGGCTAAAGTGTTTGGGTTTATCTTGAAAAAAAGGTGGCAACCCTAGATGTACACCTATGGCGGTTTGCGCAGCTGTGCCAACCTGCCACCATAGAACGTCAACGGCTGGTTAGCAACAGGTTAAACTGCTGCAATTTTCTGAAAATGCAATGCAATATGGCTACCTGGAGTTGTTCTGTACAGAGAATGTGTACTGAACACCCCCCCAGAAACACAATTTCCTGCTTATGTGATTGACTCACCGATTTTCCCAAAAGTCTACACTAAGATACAGTACAAGTCAGATTTCAGGAATCCCCTGGAACAAAAATTTAATTTTTGGTGAGATACTCCCAATAGGAATTCATCTAAAGGGATGCAGGCCCAGCAGCTTTCCTCATTAGTGTCCTGCAGGCGTACAGCTGATAGATAATTATGAAACCACTCCCATTAGACTCACTGAGCACAGGGGCACAGAGGAACAAAAAGGGGTTTCTTCAGAATAACAAAAGGTAAGAAGTTGCAACAAAGTTTGTTATAATCCTTGTAATGTACATAGATAACCCACAGGGGAAAGTTTTTTTCTCAACAAAAGTAGAGTTATGCTTTAAAGCAAAACAATTCAAATGGAATTCTACTAGTGTATGACCAGCTTAATTCTTTGTGATAAGGGGGTTGTGTTCTTTGCCTGCATACTTTGCACTGGCAGATGTGCTTCTTTCTCTTATTAAAAAGTTGTGAGATGCCTTAACGTGTCACCCATTTTTAATACATTTTACCACATATTACCACAACGTTTTATGGACATAACTATTTTTAGTACATGGTACCACAACTTTTTATGAACATAACCAAAATTACAGTATGTTACACATGTATAGGCACCAATCAGTGGACAACAAGAGAGCTCACTATAGGCAGTGAACTTTAGTTCCACATTCTCTCTGTAGGCTTTGAGACTGATCCACATTGATTTACACTGACAGTTTTATTCTGTATGAGGCTAGTTTCATTTGCTACACATAGATAGAGATTGTCAACATTAAAAAGTGTGCTGAAGTTTTGGAAAAAAAATAAATTACATTTCCTCGCAGAAATAGTTTGCATGCATTGTACTATTGTGTAAATAGAATACTACCCACTGGCCAGAAGAGGTCAGCAGATTCACAAATATTCAAAAATTATGCCAATTTGTAGGAAAATACAAAAAATGTACACTAGGTAATAGGTCATTGTGTGTTTGTCTAAGATTTGGTGTATCTTATTCGGTGTAAAGCAGTTATTGAGTTACTGTTTGCAGTGCTTACAAGGTAAAGGTCAGTTCTCTCAAAACCTCCCAAAGATTGAAATTGCCCACAATTTTGATTTTGTCAAGGACCCTTGTGCACTGAAGCTTTGTAATGACAATGGCAGTGAGAAAGGGCTATAGAGATCGCACAGCTACAGTTTCTGAGATATACAAGATCATTACATTGATCCATCTATTGATGCTACGCTCTGGGTTGGTTCTCTTTAAAGCCTAACTACACTGTTAAGTAAAAACTTAAAAGTAAGTATCTAAGTTCTTGTATATAAAAATAAATAAATAAAAAAAACAGCTCTTGCTGTACTACGCACCTCCTTTTCTGTGCTATCTTCCACAGACACACTAATTCCAGGTTCAGTGATTGCCTTTTTCTTTCTGGGGTAAATGTCAGACATTATTTTCTGTGAGACCACGGCATCAAGGGCACATCCCCTGGAGGCATCCTAGGTGTGCAGAAGAATCCTACAGAAAAACGTGCTATATTACCTGGTGCAATTCTGTGCATAATTTGAGACCCAATCACTGGCAGAAGAAGAAGTGGAAGACCAAATACATCATGCAATTGAGCCCATGCATTAAAGTACATATGTTAATATAAAAAAAAGACTTTAGGGGGGATCTGTGGGAGCAGGACACCTGGAACTGGGCTCTGACCACTTGCAGACTCTATTTTTGTCCACTCATGCCATTTATTTTTCACAGCAGTGTGTTTGCTCTATTATGCTCTCTGTGTTGCTTTTTGGGTTTCGGTTTGCTCCTATTTTCAATTGTGTTTTGGCCTTCACTATTTATTCACAGGTTGCAAAACTGCTGTTCCTCTTCTCATTTTTGTCACCACCTCACTATTATCTTTTTATTATTTTTTTCATCACTTCCTTTTTCATCACATCACTGGGCACACTCCCTTTCTTGGTACCCTATAGTCCTGGCATTTTTACCTTATGTACCTTATTCCACTCAGACTCCAGCCCTTTGAACTGTTAAATTCCCCCAGTCGCTGTGGGAGGCTCCGCTGGGTACACCTTGTGCTCTGTTTGCACCGGGACTTGGGTAAGCACCCTTATATTCATATTTTCATTACCCTTTTCCAATTAATTATACTATTAATTAAAACCCCCTTTATATATTTTTGACTATTTTGTCACTGATCTTATGTCTACTTACAGATGTATTTCCTGATGAACCGGTTCATCCCGCAAAACTAGTAGAAGTACTATGTATGACCAAGTCACCTGTGTTTTAATTCTATTGTTATGTACTTTGTATTAATACATCTTTTGTAAATTTTTATTTTCTGTCTATATATTCTATTTGTACATTTTTCTACACTGTACTGTACTGAGATCCATTTGCTTTCTTGCTTCTGGTGAGCCTTGTTTGGGGACTAGGCTTCCAAACCTCTATTCCATTAAGTCTTGGATGATGGTACAAATGTTGTTCTAAATTTTACACTTACTGATATTACCCTAGAGGCCACCCATTTCTTTTCACTTGAAGACTGGACTGTTACAGCCCCTTCCAGTCCAGACCATTTTTCAGTTTTCAGTGGTGTCACATTTTGAATGACAATTACTCAGTTATACAACACTGTACCCCAAAGATTGTTATAGATTTTTTTAGACAGATGGAGCTTTCTTTTGGTGGTATGTAATCACCACTAGGTTTTTTACTATATGAAGAAAAAAAGTAAAAAAAAGTTTGGAAAAAAATTGTTTTAGTTTCTGTTATAACACTTTTCAAATCTTTCTTCATACATTTGTGCCAAAATGTATTCTGCTACATTTCTTCCATGAGAAATCTAAATAAGTTTATATTATTTAGTCTGTGTGAAAGCTATAAAGCCTAAAAATTATGGTATATAGGCAGTTCCCGGGTTACAAACAAGGTTCTGTAGGTTTGTTAAGTTGAATTTTTATGTAAGCTGAAATAGGTACATTTTTTAGGTGTACCTTCAGCCAAAAAAAATATTTTTACGTTTTCTGGATAGGGTAGAAGGGTTAACACCCCTGTAATGTTTAGATCTGGTCTGCATAACTGGCCAAGTCATTACTTGCATTCGGGCGCCCCTGAGAGAAATGTGATGTCAGGGGGCCGCAAGCGGCTCAGTCACTTCCGGTGGGATTACATATTTAAAGTGCGGTGGCGGAACGGCAGATTGGGCATTATTCCAGCAGTCGTTGGGAGTCATTTGTGATTACAGCAATAGAGACTTGATAAGTTTGCTTGTACACAGCCCATCTGCTATTGTGAATGGCGGATTGCCGGTTGTGGGGTGGATCACTCACCTGGATGTTAGTTCTTTGTGTTGATTGTCTATTTGGGGCATAATTGTGGGTTGGCATGCTGGGGGGTGCCTGTGTGTGTTGGGTTGGGGCGTGTTTGTGTGTTCGCATTGTGGGTCTGCTGGGGCTAGGGGGATGGGGCTGGTTGATTGGGTTGGCTGTTTGATGTTGGTCATGCTTTGGTTTGTGTGCATATCTGTGTGATTTTACATATGTGGTCAGCTGTTTGTGCACGTGGCCTTATGTGCATGTGCATTGTTATGTATGGGTGCGTGTGTGTTGTTTTTGTACATGTTTGAGTGCATATACATTATGTGTGAATGTGTGTTTGTATGTGATTACATGTGAGTGTGGGATCATATGTGTGTCTATGTGTATGAATGTGCATGTGTACTTGTATGTACAGTATATGTGTGTGCGTGTTTGTGCATGCATGTGCACATGCATGTACATAGGTTTACCCCATCTATGATTGTGTTATATGATTGTTGAATGTGCCTTATCATGAGTGTGTGTTGCATGGGTTGGAGCCATTTGTGGTAGTCATGCACTGGTCATTTAGATTATTATGGTATATATGGGTTGATTCTACTTGACTGAGTTGGACCCCTTATGTCTTAATATTTCAGACATGTGAGCTGTACCCGCCTGTATCTGCCTAAGGTGTGATCCAGTGTCTGTCAGACGTTGTCCTAAGTTCTGGCACTATGGACTATATGGTCGTGTGTCGGCTGGATTTCCTTTCACACTGGGAGAAACTATATATAGCCAAATTATGATGAATTGGATCAGCACACTTTCTCTATTGTAATTTTGTTTTTACATGATGAATTGATTTATATTGTGATGTGATTATAATATTTTTTTTAATTTGATGATAATATAGACGCATAGTTTCCCTGAAGAAGCGGAGACACAGCTCTGTGAAACGCTACTCTAAGCACATGAACTCATCTATGCCTTTGTTGCAAACAACGAGTATCAGCTCATGCTAGCCATGCAATATATGCACATTTCTATGTTTGTATGATATTTTTATGCTTTGTACAATAAATTAAATTTTAAACATGTCTCTGCTATTCGTGCTAACCTCAGTGACAACCTCACACCCTTTAAAGTCCTACTTGTCCTTGGGTAGGGAGTGACTCTGCCAATTATTCCTATTTCCCTCTTCACCCCTGTAATGTTTGTTTTGCTGTCTGTGCCCCTGTTCATAAAATTTCACCTCACTTTCTGCCACTGCGACAATTGGATTATGCAAATTTTGGGTTGTTGTGGAATCAAGGATTAGTGATAAAGCTTCAATGTAGACCTTTTTTCCCATTATAACTCTTACAGGAGTGAATTTCCCTTTCTAGGGGTAGATTTCCTCTCACTTCCCTACGTTTGTAAGTATGAATCATATGTAAGTCGGCTGTATGTAACTCAGGGACTGCCTGCATACTGTACATTTGTAAATGTATAAATCCTGATGTACTGACTGCCTATCTCATTTCTTGAGGCTCTAAAATACTAAGATAGCACACATACGCCACAAATGACCCTTTTTTTGGAAAGTAGACAGTCCAAGGTATTTAGTAAGGGGCATTCTGAGTTTTTTGAAGTTGTAATTTTTGTTACAATTTTTGGGAAAATTAAGAAATTAAATCATTTCTTTTTTGACAAAGTTGTCATTTTAACAAGATATTTCTCACACACATCATAGACAATACTTAGAACTATACTCCAAAACACATTCTGCTACTCCTCCCGAGTAAGACGATACCATATGTGTGAGACCCTAGCCATGCAGAGTGGCCTAAAATACAAAGAACACCTTCAGGTGTTCTAAGGGAATAAATGAAACATTAAAATCCCTGACTACCTATTACATTTTTGAGGCAGGACAGTTCTGGATGGAGGGCGGGAGCTTGCTGAATTAACAAGCAGGTGATTGGTTGTTAGGACTGCTCTGCATCCTAGCACAGACAATTGCAGCTCCCACCCTCCATCCAGACCTGCTGTGCCTCTCATCCCTCAGATCCATCTGTACAAGGTAGGAGGGGGGCAACGTAAAAGGTGGACTGAGGACACCAGTGTGCAGGGGCTGAGGACTGCAGTGTTTGAGGGGGTGAGTATTGGTGTGTGTTTGTGTGTGTGTGTGTGTGTGTGTGTGTATGGATTGTAATCTGGGGGGCTGAGGACTGCAGCGTGTGAGGGGAGGGGGGAGAATTGTAGTGGGGTAGTGGGGGGGGCTGAGGACTGCAATGTGTGAGGGGGAGAGGATTGTAGTGTAGGGGGGTTAAGGACTACAGTGTGTGAGGGGGGGAGTATTGCAGTGTGGGGGGGGGGTGAGGATTGCAGTGTGGGGGTTGACAATTTTAATGAGGGGGGCTGAAGACTGCAATGTGTGTGGGGGTGAGGATTGCAATGTGGGGGAGGAGGCTGAGGACTGCAATATGTGAGGGGGTGGGGATTCTAATATGGGGGGGCAGAGGACTGAAATGTGTGTGGGGGGAGGATTGCAGTGTGGGGGCTGAGGACTGCTATGTGTGAGAGGGGTGAGGATTGTAGTGTGGGGGGCTGAGGACTGCAATGTGTGAGGGGGTGAGGATTGTAGTGGGGAGGCTGACAACTGCAGTGTGTGAGGGAGGTGAGAATTGTAGTGTGCAGGGGCTGAGGACTACAGTGTGTGAGGGGGGTGAGGATTGTTGTGTGTGTGTGTGGGGTTAAGAATTACAGTGTGTGAGGGGGGTGAAGATTGGTGTGTGTGTGTGTGTGTGTGTGTGGGGAGGGCGTTAAGAACTACAGTGTGTGAGGGGGTGAGGATTGTAATGTGGGGGGGCTGAAGACTGCAGTTTGTGAGGGGGAGGGGGGAATTGTAGTGTGGGGGGGCTTAGGACTGCAATGTGTGAGGGGGAGAGGATTGTAGTGTGGGGGGTTCAGGACTGCAGTGCGTGAGGGGGTGAGTATTGTAGTGTGGGGGGGCTGAGGATTTCAGTGTGTGAGGATTGTAGTGTGGTGGTGAGGATTGTAATGAGGGGGCTGAAGACTGCAATGTGTGAGGGGGTGAGTATTGTAATGTGGGAGGGAGGGGGGCTGAGGACTGCAATGTGTGTGGGGGGAGGATTGTAGTGTGGGGGCTGAGGACTGCAATGTGTGTGTGGGGGGGTGAGGATTGTAGTGTGGGGGGGTGAGGATTGTAGTGGAGGGGGTCTGAGAACTGCAGTGTGTGAGGGAGGTGAGAATTGTAGCGTAGGGGGAGGGGGGCTGAGGACTGCAATATGTGAGGGGGTGAGAATTGTAATGTGAGGGGGGACTGCAATGTGTGTGGGGAGGAGGATTGTAGTGTGGGGGCTGAGGATTGCAATGTGTAAGGGGGGTGAAGATTGTAATGTGGGGGAGCTGAGGGTTGTAGTGTGTGTGTGTGGGGGGGCTGAGGACTGCAGTGTGGGGTGGTGAGGATTGTAATGTGGGGGGATGAGGATTGCAATGTGTAAGGGGGGTGAGGATTGTAGTGTGGGGGGGCTGAGGACTGCAGTGTGGGGTGGTGAGGATTGTAATGTGGGGGGCTGAGGATTGCAATGTGTGAGGGGGGTGAGGATTGTAGTGTGCGGGGGCTGAGGACTGCAATAAGTGAGGGGTGAGGATTGTAATGGGGGGGCTGAGAACTGCAATGTGTAAGGGGGTGAAGATTGTAATGTGGGGGGGCTGAGGATTGTAGTGTGTGTGTGGGTGGGGTGAGAAGTGTAGGCTTAGGACTGCAATATGTGAGGGGGTGAGGATTGTAATGTGAGGGGGCAGAGGACTGCAATGTGTGTGGGGGAGGATTGTAGTGTAGGAGCTGAGGACTGCAATGTGTAAGAGGGGTGAAGATTGTAATGTGGGGGGTTGAGGATTGTAGTGTGTGTGTGGGGGTGAGGATTGTAATGGGGGGCTGAGGACCGTAATGTTGGTAGTAAGGATTGTAATGTGGGGGGGCTGAGGACTGCGGTGTGGGGGGTGGATTGTAATGTGTGGGGCTGAGGACTGCAGTGTGGGATGGTTGAGGACTGTAATCTGGGGGGGGGCGAGGGCTGCAGTGTCGGGGGTGAGGGTGGCTTTTAATGTGTGGGGCTGAGGACTGTAATCTGGGAGGGGGCCGAGGACTGCAGGGTGGGGTGTCTGAGGACTGCAGTGTGGGGCCGGGGGCTAAGGAAATAAGTTCCTGACCCTTTCTTTTAAAATTGCACTGCATCAAGTTACAGCTTGCAGTTTGACACATGCAAAAATGCATCACATTTGTGCAGCATGTTCCCTGCGGGGGAACGCATGATTTCAAGTGCGTTCCCCAGCTGCAGAGATGGGAACCTAGCCTAAGAGGAAAAGGGGCTGTGAAGGGAAGGCTCCGAGTGAGTGTGCAAAAATGCGTTTCGGACCTCTGCTAGAAGAAATTTTTATTGACCAGACCTCTGTGAATTTTAATTAAGTAGCCCTGCCTGGAGGATGTGCACAAGGCACAGGATCTGGAGGATGTATGGGTACATCCATCCACATTAGCTAGGCTCCCATCCAGCCAAACCAGGCAGGTAAACCATGCCATTCCTTTTGCTATTACATTTAACAGTACCTGTGCATAGAGACTTCCGTAAGCTCTTTATTGCTTCCTCTTTCATGTAACAGCCCTCCAGCAATCCCTAGATAGCAGCTGTAAAATTCCAAGCTGGAAATTGTTTTCTTGGAGGTAAAGTAAATTTGTACACACTATGCCTGGATACAATAATCATTCCTTCTTTTCTGATTGGTTGGAACACTTGCCCTCAGTCAACATTAGGGTACCGGGGGGACATGATTATAGCCAGCCATTGGGTGATCTGGGAGTGCACTGCTCATTAAAATCAGGTGTCCTTGAGAAGCTGTAGTCCTTTTTGCCCACAGGGAGGCTCTCATCAACTCTGCTGTGTCACGTTAAAGGGAAACCTGAGAGCACCCTGTGCTGGACGCCCCTCTGTATCTGAGGTCTGGTAAGTAGGAATTTGAGCACCAGCATGGTAGCTTTGTCCCGAGGAGGAAAGAAGGATCTGCCTCAAAACACATTGATGTACAACTACAAACACATTGATGTAGAACTACCTGCTGGAGTATGTCATCAGCCTTTATGATATGCATGTTTAGTGATCCAGGGATTGCTGGAATTCCAACTCAACACAGCTGCTTACCAGGTGAGAGCGCAGTGTCTGTCTGAAAGTATGGAGTATCGGTCCACATTAACAAAGCCTTTACTATTGTAAGACCAGATTTGCTGGTGAGTGTGCTTAAATTACTCATACATTATACCCCCCAACTTTTGAACTTCCGAATAAGGGACACTTGAGGAAGGAAGTAACCTTGCAGAGCGCTCTGTGGCAAATGTGGGCATGGTCAAACTTCTGACAGTGGGAGGAGCTTAAGGGACGTAATTAAACAAAACTCTGGCTTCCTTGTACCTATAAAATATGCTTTTATTATTGTTCCACAAGCAAGAGTCTCATGGATACATACAAACCCCAGCACATTCTTTAAAAAAAAAAGGATAAAATAATGCAAGGTTTTGGAGTGCATTACGTACAGAGTGCAGGGTTCTGGGATGAGCTGCATGCGGAGTGCAGGGTTCTGGGATGAGCTGCATGCGGAGTGCAGGGTTCTGGGTTGAGCTGCATGCAGAGTGCAGGATTATGAGATGAGCTATATACAGGGTGCAGGGTTCTGGGATGAGCTATATACAGGGTACAGGGTTCTGAGATTAGCTATATACAGGGTTCTGAGATTAGCTATATACAGGGTTCTGAGATTAGCTATATACAGGGTGCAGGATTCTGAGATTAGCTATATACAGGATGAAGGGTTCTGGGATGAACTATATACAGGGTGCATGGTTCTGGGATGAACTATATACAGGGTGCAGGGTTCTGGGGTGAGCTATATACAGGGTGCAGGGTTCTGGGATGAGCTATATACAAGGTGCAGGGTTCTGGGATGAGCTATATACAGGGTGCAGGGTTCTGAGAGGAGCTATATACAGGGTGCAGGGTTCTGGGACAAGCTATATACAGGGTGCAGGGTTCTGGGATGAGCTATATACAGAATGCAGGGTTGTTGGATGAGCTGTATACAGGGCAGTGGTATATTTAGGTTTTGTGCTACCCTAGGCCTGACTAAACTCGTGCACCCCCTAATTTAAATATGACCCACCCCTTTCTGTCAATGTCACGCCCCTTCATTTGTAAGACCTGCCCTAATACCTGTAAACCACACCTCTTCCTCTTTAGGCTCCACCTTGATGGGGCTATATAAGTACCTGAAATAAATACATGAATAATAAATAAGTACAGTGTATATTTTTACCACTGATCACTGGATTAGTGTCACTGGTCCCCAAAAAAGTGACGGCGTCTGATTTGTCCGCCACAATGGCCCAGTCCCACCATGTACATGAAAGAGTAAAGACCAGGTATCCATAGTGTAAATTCATAGTGTAGGAAGCACTTGTAGCTTGAGAATAAGCAGTTTTATATGTGAGTAGCAGGTCTTTGTAATGTATTTTTAATCAAATAAAATGGATTTACACTATGGGTGCCCGTGCCCGGTCTTTACTCTTTCAACATGTATATGGAGTAGAGAAGTAAATATGAGGTTGACCCGATCTATCTTTCACGAGGTGTAGATATTTTATTGTTCCGGTGAGTGAGGACACATAGGAGGGGAGCACAGAGTGTTAAACCTGGGGCACTGGAATAATGCATAGAAGCACTGAACACTTTCATATCACAGCTTATTATTGTACATAAATTATGTATTGATTATAGCACGGAACACTTTGGAGCATACGAATTCTCACTGAATGCGGACTGTTTAATGAATTTGTAGCACAGAGCACTTTATTGCAGTATCTGTACATTAATTTAATGCATATTGATATTGATCACTTTATATTTGATCCTATTGCTCCTAAGATAGAAAGCAGTTGTAAAGGAAATGCAACTGCTCTTGTTGAACACAGAAGGAAGAGACATGGTGCTTTCTATCATCAAAGAGATAGGTAACAGGCAGGGACAGAAGCTATCAGACCCAGTGGCAGCTGGTGCTCAAAATTTTTGGGGGGTGCACCCCAGACCCATGTGGCATTTAGTTGCAGCTTTTGTCCAGGTCTGACAAGCAGCAGGTCTGCACCACCAGGGACATTGCTGGAGCCATGGGTTTGCTGGGGACAGACCTATGCAGCATGGATTGGAACCATAGGAAATGCTTTTAAAATCCTCCTCAGCTCCGTGCTAACTACACAGGTCTGACTGACAGGAGGTGGGCAGAGGCCTGGGCATTGTGGCCTAGGCTACGACACAGCACTGGTGCAGGGTTCTGTGATGAGCTATTTACAGGGTGCAGGGTTCTGTGATGAGCTATATACAAGGTGCAGGGTTCTGGGATGAGCTATATACAAGGTGCAGGGTTCTGGGATGAGCTGCCTACAGGGTGCAGAATTCTGGCATGAGCTATATACAGGGTGCAGGATTCTGGGATGAGCTATATACAGGGTGCAGGGGTCTGGGATGAGCTATATACAGGGTGCAGCATTCTGGGATGAGCTGCCTACAGGGTATGCCAGGTACAGAGTCCATCCATCCACATCTTATTACTACACCCCTCCTCAGCAATGACTGCTGCACCCCCCCAACACCACTCCTCTCCCCTAAACTTTAGCCCCCCTACCCTCCCCAAAGCTCCACCATTTTCCCCATTGTTACCTTCCTGGCTCTTCCATCCACTGCAGCAAAATCATCCTTTTTAGTGCAATAAGTGCACACTTATTGTCGGCTCCAGATCTTCCCCGGCCAGGTAGATGAATGGCATAGCTCCCAACTGTCCCTTATTTCGAGGGACTGTCCCAGATTTGGAGCAATGTCCCTCTGTCCCTCTTTCCCCCTCATTTGTCCCTCATTTTGGTCTGATCCATATAGTTGTATATAAAATTCACTTTTTATCTTTCAAAAAGATTTTCCCAGTGCTAAACCTTTTATCTAGTTTCTAAATTCCTGCATTTGTACATTTTAAAAGCCAATATAAGGAAATAGTAGCAGTAACAAAAAGTCCTTGTGGATTTAATCCCTTTTTTGGTTAATTCTCCTTTAAGGGGGTGTGGCAGGGGGAGTGTCCTATGCCTACATACATTTGTTAGTAGGTGTCCCTGATTCTCATCTCAAAATGTTAGGAGGTATGAAATGGGGATCATGCTGCAGCTCATCAAGAGCTTCTCTCTCCCCCCTCCTGTCCTTGAACACACTGCACTCTACAAGAGCAGCACTTGTTCCCTGTGCATAGCAGGCAGGCTGCTGTAGGAGTCGCGGGATAGTTTTTACGTTCACTTTCTAACACAGAAGCCGGGCTTCTGCATTTTAAAATGAGAACGCTGAGCTGTGAGCATACAGCTAACCCAGGCTGTAAACAATGATGGACAAAGGTGAAGATTCGGGAATGTCCAGTCCAATCTGGGACTGTTGGGAGCTATGCATACATTGTCTTGGTAAAGCAATACAATTGTTCCAAAGTAATAACTTTGTAAGAAGCGTAGAAACTTTACAATGGCTTGTGGGTAGAAGTATAACTTTATAACTACTTTGGGAACTTATTGATTGCTGTCCAGACATAACCACTTACCACTGCATATTAAACTGAGCTTTACTGAATACACCTGCTGCTAGAGATCTTGCACTGGAATTGAAACTGTGCAGTCATTTTCTTTTAGATTTGTAAACTTATGTAAGCGTACCTGACTTTTATTATGTTCCTACTGAATATTATAATTTTATGTCAATATTCTTGAAATGTTTGTGGCACTGGCACACACAAAATTTTTAATATTAAGGCTTAAAATAAATCATGCTATGCTGATATGACAATAGTGAGTACTTCTGAGCTTTTAGGAAAATATCTTTGCATTTTAGCAGTTCAAGCCAAAAGCTCTAAGGACTATAAATCCAAACTACTAAGACGGCTAAACAAAGTGTCCTTACAGCACAGCCTGGGGGGGGGGGGGTTGTGACTAGTTACGATTCTAAAATCTCCTTCCCTATGTCTGATGTCAGCTTTTCTTAATTGAAAATGTCACAAGGGGTCAGGGGCGTATCTGCCATGAGGCAAACAAGGTGTTTGCCTTGGGCGTCATTTTACAGGGGGCGGCGCCATCGCCCAGTCAGAAGGGACACTAGCAAGCAGTCCGCTCACCGAGGAATGCAGAGAACAGGGGCAGACTGGGCCTCTGTAAAGAGAAAATGTCACATGCTTGATGAAGGGGTACTGCGTGGCTCCGAAACATTGCTTTTTGCTACTATGTGATTAAAGTTTTTTTGACCCATTTTTGGAGATCCTGGTGTGCTGGTGACATTTCCTCTTTATGATTGCATTCAGTTCCAGCCGATAGTCACTTCAGCACCCAATTTGAAATACAGCCGTTTGTGCAGGAATGTGTGCATATTGCATTGGACTGGGCCACCGATCTCATGCCGAAAAAAGGCCACCGCAGACACACAGATAGTGCTGCTTTAGTTTACTAACCTGTAGCTGGCTCCATTGCTGGCTGCGGCTCTACTGCCCATTGAAGGGGGAGAGCAAGGAGAGTGGGACTTTTATTGAAGCACCGGGTAGCAAAGGATAATTAGGTTGAACAAGAGGAATTTTATTGATGTGGTAATATAAACATACATAAATAGTTGATATCAGGTACATAGTAACACAGTAATAACAATAGCCATAATGATGGCAAAAAATGTAACCGCTAGGAGATCAAAGGATGGACATGATAAAAAGCAATAAACAATTTGAATGGCAATAATGTCTCAATGGAGACCATAACAAAATTCCATGGTTCAACCCAAGCCAGATTAGATGAAATCATGGATATGAGGTAAAACCTGCAGGACCTATGGCCTCACTAGATCTGATGAAGTAGACATTGTATAATAACTTAAAAAAGGTGTAGATGGGTAAAGACACGGCATTAAAAAGCTCTACGCGTTTCGTGGCTCAAACGCCACTCATCAGGAGCATGCACGTGGTGATCGAAAATAAAAGAATATATATGAGATAATAAATAGTAATTGTAGACCTAAGCAGGGGTTAGGTGACAACCCCATTAGCACCAAGGTGCATACTTACTAACTAGAGTTCAATGGCTGGTGATGCGGCGGTGATGTGCCAAAAGTATCCGGAGTTACCTCCAACCGGGGGCCGCGGCGGGCAGCCCAACCGGGGACAACAAGGACAAGATGCCTACAGGGTAGACAACGGACCACGGGAATTACTGCGGTAGAAAGTGAAATAAAGACAAAGTTAAGGGGGTGCCATGAGCGGCTGAGCATGAAATTATGGGAAGGGGGGGCAAGGAAACCCGTGCTAGTAAGGAGGGTGATGGTGGGTGACTAAAAAGTGGAAAGTGTAGGAGGGTAAAACAGAGGGACCCATACTGGTGAGGAGGGTGATGGTGAGTGGAAGGCTGGCAGTCCTCTTGTTCAACCTAATTATCCTTTGCTACCTGGTGCTTCAATAAAAGTCCCACTCTCCTTGCTCTCCCCCCTTCGATTTAATAGGGATGGAAATACATGGCTCTACCGAGTTATGTTTTCATTTAAAGTCCCATAGGGATGGAAATGCATACCTTACCAGGTTTTGGCTTCCTTAAAGTCCCTAAATAACCCTTTTCCTCATTCTACTGCCCATTGGTTGCTAGGGCCGCAGCGCCTTGGGTCTAGTAACCAGTCACGTCACATCCCGAACTCCCCACCCTAATGTAGATGGAGACCGAGGTAATGCCTCAAAGTGGAGGAGGATTTAACTTCATCCTCCTCTGCGCCTAGTACCCTCCCAGTCCACCCACCTACTCCATGATCTTCTCTGGCATGCTCTGAGGGAAGGGAACAAAAGTCTGAGACTCTGAGGTGAGGCCGGGTGCCAGAGCCAGAGACCCATACAAAGAGGAGGGGTTCATATTGGGATTTACAGTCCTTCACTTTTAGGGATGTGACCCCCCCCCCCCCCCAAAGTGAAGGACTCCAACTAGTGAAGGATTACAGGTCCCAGCACAGCATGTACCTGTGAGATCTAAGGGATCACATCCTTAGATCTCAGGAGTTCATGCAGGAACTTGTAATCCTTCAAATGTGGAGGGAGTCACATCCTTAGGTCTAAGAGGTTCATGATGAGACTTGTAGTCCTTCGTTTTTGGAGGATGTGACCTCCCAAAAGTGAAGGACTACAGGTCCCAGCATGAGCCCCTCAGAGCTGAGGATCTGACATCCCCTCCCCCCTTCCAACTGGTGAAGGACTACAAGTCCCAGCATGAACCTGTGAGATCTACTGGGTCACATCATTAGATCTCAGGGGTTCATGCTGGGACTTGTAGTCCGGCAAGGAGTTGGGGTGGGACAAATTTACACAGGGGGAGGGGGTGTTCGATTTTAGGCTTGCCTAGGGCAGCACAAAACCAAAAATACACCACTACAAGGGGTACAGGATCAGTGTCAGTACAGGGGTGCAGGGTCAGTGAGCAACCTCTGTAATTCTTAAAAACACAGCGATGGGTTATCTTAAAATGCACACAGATTTTCTAAAAATCTAAATTGCCTCAACAGCCCCCCTGATGGGGCTCCTTTCATCTGAAAGCTCCATATCAGTCACATGGGCTTCAATGGCTATTGTTACTCTGCTGTTCTGAAAGTAGCCTACGTATTGTCGAGTCACCACTGTTTAGAGTTATGTTGCATTGCACTTTACAGTGCATTGGTGTGTGTGTGTAATGCCCAATTCTGGGCTACAACTATTTTTTCCCTAAACGTCTTTTATGACAGCACCTGAAAGAGTGGCTCCTCCCACTAGGAAGCACCAACTTCACCAAACTCTAAAAAGAGGCTTCTCCCCAAAGCTTGTGAGTTTTTGTGTTTTCTACGGCAAGGGAACACCTAGTGGGGAGTCAGGTACTCTTAGGTGCTGTCCTGAGAGGCCAGGCTCTCTGCCCCACCATTACCTATTTTTCCAGAGAGTCCATTCCTCCCATACAACGTCCAGGGGTGGCTAATGGTTGGGCTCCTTCTCCTTTTTCAGAAGCTCAGGGAGAGCCTATACTGCTCCTAAAAGAATTGCCGCTCCTAGGCGGCGACAGGCGGGTAGTTCTTTTGTTTTTTTTCACCCGCTTGATGTGCAGCCGCCGCCATCTTGTGAATGGCAGAGTGGGGACTCAACCGGAAGTGAGGTATCCGGCAAGGGGCGGTGCTCGGGAGCAGGCACGCTGCGTCACTACACCAGAAACAGCGGCAAAGGAGGAGGGAGGATCGGGTCTGCTGTCTATGCCGGTTCAGGACTCCACTAGCACCACTGTGCTGGAACGGAACCATCGTTCTAAGCCACGTGAAGATGCTGCAGCACCACTATGAAGTCAGTAGTGGCGACGAGTGGGACAGGCACTGGCACCAGCAAGGCCCAGTTAAGGGGTGGGGGTATTGTACCGCCCTCTATACTGTGGGATCTCTCTCCATGTGTTTTTTGCCTTTCCCCCCGGTGGCTGGGTCCTGTCTGGGCACACAAAGTTCTTAATTATCCTTCCTGTGTGCCTGTGGTGAGCCTTTTTGAGAAGTTAGGTTGACTCACTGGGATGTTTTTTTGTGTATTTTTTTTTTTTTTCTTTTGTCATTGGTAGGCTAAGAGCTCTGACCAACCAGTCAAAAAGAAGTGCCCTTCATGTAAAGCAAAGTTACCTGAGGTGTAGAAGAAGACTTTATGTCAAACATGCATTGACTCCCTGGTGAAGGAAGAAGCTTCTTCTGCATGCAACGATTTAATCACTTCAGTTAAGAAAGAGCTGGATGCTACTGTTCAGTCTTTTCACTCTTGCAAATCCTTCCCTGAGTCAGCTATCTAGCTCAGAATCCTCTCAAAGCTCACAATTTATCCTGGTGGTGGAGGCCGAGGTGGGTCCTCCTACCCAAAAGGAACATTTCCCCCTCTCATTCCAAAGTGGATTCGGAGGAAGAGGAGGAGGAAGGGGTAGAAGATGTGCTCTCAAAATATAAACTGTCTTTAGAACAAGTAGATGGTCTGTTAAAAGCAGTTTATGCCACATTGGGTTTAGGCGAAGAGAAAAGAGAATTATTTCTGCACGAACGGCTGCACGTGGAGCTTAGTGAGCCAAAAAGTCGCACTTTTCCAGTACATCCAGTAATCTCTGAGGCCATTAAAAAAGAATGGGCAGAACCAGAGAGAGATACTTTTTTTCCAAGAGCACATAAAAGATGTTTTCCTTTTGATGAGGACCCAGCAGAACTTTGGAATAAGGTGCCTAAACTTGATGCAGCTTTTCTTAAGTGTTCAGATCAACAGGTTCAGATCAACAGATCAGCAGGATATGGGAATACTAAAGGATCCCATGGATAAATGGATGGATCAGCATCTTAAGAGGGCCTGGCAATCCATCATGGGCTACCTACCACTTGTCTGTCTAGAAATATGGAATACTGGGTAAACCAGCTAAAAGCCCACATTATAGCAGATTCACCAAAGCAAGAAATCCTTGATTCCTTCTCAACCCTGTCAGCGGCGGTGGCCTGACAGCAAGATCTGCAGCCTTAAAAAACTCAGCCCAGAGAGCTCTATGGTTAAAGACCTGGCCGGGGGATGTGGCATCCAAAAGTCAACTTTGTGGTATTCCGTTTATGGGAGATCTTTTATTTGATCCTGATCTAGATTCAGTTCTAGATAGAACAGCTGACAGAAAGAAATCTTTCCCCGTTATGAAGAACAAGCAACCAGCTAAATGGCTTTTTTGGCCTCAAAGGACTCAAGAGCAAGGCAGCAAGCCCCAGGAGAAAAAAAAGGAAATGGTCAGCACAAAGGGGTAAAGGCAGAGGGAATGTCCTTTTGCCCCCTCCTGCTCCAACCAATAAAACGCAATGACTCGGGAAGGTTCCATCTCATCTTCAATCCAAAACCATTAAACAAGTCAGTCTGATACAGAAGATCCAAGGAATGCTTCATGGCAGCGCTCGACCTAAGAAATGCCTTCCTGCATGTTCCCTTAGCCTCTCAGTCAAAAAAATTCCTCAGGCTGGCAGTGAATATGGGGAAGGAGGTGCTGCATCTACAATTCAAAGCCCTCCCTTTTGGTCTTTCATCTGCCCCTCAAATCTTTACCAAGATAATGGTGGAAGCACTTTGGTAGTGGAGAAGTCAGTCAGTTTTGTCAAAGGGCTTACTATGGTCTTTCCTGACCGAAAAAAGAGCACAGGTAATTTGGTCCCGAAGCAGGAAGGTCCACAAACTGGAGCATTGGCTGCCTTCTCTCCAATGTGTAACGGGGGCAATCTGCGCTACCCCCAGTGAGTACTAATGAAAAAACAATATATGAAAATATATATGTAAATATAAATGCAGTAGGTGTTAGTATTAAAGTGACGGTGCTGCAATCTAAAAAAAAAAACTGGAATACTCAGCTTGGAAATAAGGGTAATGTGAAAAAATAGATGCGCGACCCAAACAAAATAAATAAATAAATAAATAAATAATGTGCAAAATAGAAACACAAAAAGGTGCAATGTTTTCCCGTCAGAACAAAACAATCAACTAAGAACATATACCAGCAAACTAAAAAGAATTATCTGAATTAAACCTATGTTAGGATATGTGTTAAGATAAAAAAGTGAAATAAAAAATATACTAGTAAAAACAAGGAAAAAGTCCATGGAGTGTTCTAAAGTCCAATATAAGGATCAGTAAAAAGAAGATAAGTGGAAAAACCCCCAATATGTCTTTTCCAGAATGTAGTCCCACACTATAGCCAACAGGTGATAAGGAATGCCGGATGGCTGCTTACCAAAACCGTAGGACCTCTGTTACGGAGGTCGAGTGGGCACAGACAAGAAGAAACACTCAGGCGAGGGCGGTAGATTCAAATCCGGCCGGTTCCTCTCCTCCAATGGTAAAATCTGGCTCCGCTCTGCTCCGTGGGACCCACGCTGGCAAGTAGGAATGGGGGCTTTCAAAATATGTGTCATAGGAACAAAGAAGAGTGCTTCATAGTGCAGTCCGTTAAAATTAGGGATTTATTAAAATACTGACATGCACATAAACAGGCAGACACTTCAAAACGAAAAGGACAACACAGCCACGGCTCACGCCAGCTGGCTGATGCGTGGTGACGTCAAATCCTCTAGCTCCGCCTGACGCTGCGTTTCTCCGTACAAGGCATCTACGGGGAAGGAGGTTAGCCTGTTTTTGTGCATGTCAGTATTTTAATAAATCCCTAATTTTAACGGACTGCACTATGAAGCCCTCTTCTTTGTTCCTATGACACATATTTTGCACTTGTAGTTTGCACTTGCAGTGCAAAGTGGATTTGCCTTTCATAAATAACCCCCATGGTGCCGTTCGTTAAACCGAGCTGTAGAAGACATTGGGGGTTATTTACTAAGGGAAAATCCACTTTGCAATACAAGTGTACTGCAAGTGCACTTAAAAGTGCACTTGGAAGTAAAGTAGATCCGAGGGGGACATGCAAGGGAGATAAAAAACAGCATTTTAGCTTGCACATGATTGGATGATAAAATCAGCAAAGCTTCACCTCATTTCATAGCTTCCCCTCAGATCTACAACGATCTACAGCGAATGCACTTCCAAGTGCACTTTCAGTGCACTTGTAGTGCAAAGTGTATTTGCCATTAGTTAATCAACCCCATTGTGTCAGTTTTGAAAATTTCTACAAAATGGCACAGACAAAGGTCTTGCAATTAGCACTCTTATGCCGCGTACACATGGTCGGATTTTCCGACGGGAAATGTTCGATGGGAACTTGTCGGAAATTCCGACTGTGTGTAGGCTCCATTGGACATCTTCCGATGTTGTAAATTTCGATCGTGTGTACACAATTCCGACACACAAAGTTGCTCGCATGCTCGGAATCAAGCAGAAGAGCCACACTGGCTATTGAACTTAATTTTTCTTGGCTTGTCATACATGTTGTATGTCACCGCGTTCTTGACGTTCGGAATTTCCGACAAAATTTGTGTGAACAAGAACCTTTTGAACCATTAGACAATTTTGTTAAGGAATCTAACTCTCAAAATGGTATTTTTAGTTGTGGTTACGTCCACAAGAAGAATCGGTGAACTACATGCTCTATATGTAAAAAATGGT
The DNA here is from genome assembly GCF_042186555.1 of Aquarana catesbeiana. Taxonomy (NCBI): domain Eukaryota; kingdom Metazoa; phylum Chordata; class Amphibia; order Anura; family Ranidae; genus Aquarana; species Aquarana catesbeiana. Next base: position 290,720,245 of record NC_133326.1, read on the forward strand.
AATTTACCCAGACGGGATTATACCAAAAACAGATCCAGGGTTTTTGCCAAAAGTAGCGCCAGTTCATAACGGCTCGCAGGAAATCCTCCTGCCAACTTTGTTCAAACCCTTCGGGGAAAAAAAGGATGATCTACTCCATAACTTGGATGTGAGAAGAATATAGCATTATATATATATTTAGCATTACTTGGAGTTAACAAGGGACTTTAGGTCTTCGGACTCTTTATTTGTTCTTTTTTCTAGCAACAAAAAGGGCCGCCAAGCATCAAAGTGGTCAATTGCTAGATGGCTAAAATCGGCTATTTTTGGAAGCTTACTCCCAGGTGGTTTTGTCTCCCCCGCCGGGAATATGAGCACGCTCTACTAGAGCTCTGGCCACTTCATGGGCAGAAAAAGCCGGTGCCACCCCAGATCAAATTTGTAAGGCGGCTACGTGGTCAAGTTACCTAACGTTTGTCCGTCATTACAGACTGGATCTTCTGTCAGCATGCAATCAGGCATTTGGCTGAAACGTCCTGCAGGCTGTTGTCCTTCCCTAGTTGGTAAGTCTCAATTATCCTCTCAGTTGCTGTCCTGAAAGACATTTAGGGAAAATTAAAGTTAGACTTACCGGTAACTTGTTTTTCAGGACAGTAACGACCCACCCTTGTTTTTTGTCTATGCTGTGACTAACCATATTCTGATTATGTGTTCCAGCTTGGGCCAGAGGTTCTCTGCTACAACTGATGAGCTATGGGGAGAAGCCTCATTTTTAAAGTTTGGTGGTTAAGGTAAGTAAGCCATTGACATCTCTTGGTCACAATCCTCTTGAAAATGACTGCCACATACCTGCTGGATCCTCTTAAACAGTAAATTACGGAATATGGTTTATACCAAATTTAATAAAAAAAAAAATTGCCAAAGTCAAATTTAAAATTTTATTTGCATTGAGATCAATAGAAAACCATTTCTTCATGCACATTTTCCCTAGGAGGGCTATTGTAAGCAAATGGCATAAACCACTTCCAGACTGCCCACAGTGGATATACGCCGCTATTTTGCTTTTAAATACCACGGTTATGGCAGCAGATAGCTGCCATAACCCAGGTATTTTTTTTTTTTTAATGGTGAGGGCCTGATTTAACATAAAAGTGGTCTCAGCTGCGGATTCGCCGCAAGATCACTTTTATGAGTGGCGGGAGAGGTGCCCCCTCCCCTCCCGCCATGTCCCGGTAGTCTCCGCCGCTTACAGGAGCGGTGGGTAGCGATCTGATCCCTGGGATGGATGGGCAGGAAATCTAGTGAGGGTAAAATGGCCCCCACTCGACTCTACACCCTTGGAGGACCGGAGAGACATCAAACATCATGTCTGTCCTCCGGCCTTAAATACATTTTTTTTTTATTGCTTTTAAGTGTAAATGTGAGATCCGAGATCTTTTTGACCCCAGATCTCACGTTAAAGAGGCCCTGTCCTGCTTATTTCTATTACAAAGGATGTTTACATTCCTTGTAATAGAAATAAAAGTGATCAAAACTTTTTTTTTTTTAAAGGGACAGTGTAAAAAAAAATAAATAAATAAATAAATAAGAAAAAAAAATACATTTTAAATCATCCCGTCGCTCTGGGCTGGGGCACAGAAGTGAACGTATACGCAAGTCATGCCCACATATGTAAACGGTGTTCAAACCACATATGTGAGGTATCATCATGATCTTTACAGCGAGAGCAATAATTCTAACACTAGATCTCCTCTGTAACTCTAAACTGGTAACCTGTAGAATTTTTTTTTTAAACAATAGATTTTTATTGGTGTATTTGCAGAATATACAAACTTCAGAATGCAAGTAGATTATACATTTCACACATGTGCAATTTGTTTGACATTCATGAACTTATTACTTTAGAACTGTAAAACAGCTTAACTGGTAAAGGTACTAAGAAATGTTTACATTGTGTCATTGTGCAGTTCTCGAGTCTGTCACCCCTAGTGGGTACATACTGTAACAGACTTTTTGCATAAAATTTCAAAGTTAGCCATGAGAGGACCTTACTGAGGGTCCACTCCAACATATTATTATATAAGTTCTTTGTAAGCTTGTTGTTAACCTATATACTAAGTAACTTAGATTGACTAAAATACATTTGTTATACTTTCTCATTTTCCTAATATGAGGTAAGTTGTGTTTTGTTGCTGCAGTGTGTGCTAACTATAATACCAATTCTTGTTTGACCATACTCAACAGTGTGTTATACCACTAGACATTAGATGGTTATATTTCAGTAGTGGAGAAGCTGGGGTAACTGTAACTGTCATCCATGTGAGGAGGCATATTTAGAGGAACTCCAAGCCTCCCAGTGTTTGTGGAAGCTTGGGGCTCTCCTTTCTTTATATGCTAACATTTTTTCCATAGTGAATTGTGCGTACCTGTAGAATTTTTTAAACGTCACCTATGGAGATTTTCAAGTACCAAAGTTTGCCGCCCTTCCACGAGCGTGCGCAAATTTGAAGCATGACATGTTGGGTATCAATTTACTCAGCGTAACATTATCTTTCACATTATTTAAAAAATCGAGCTAACTTTAATGTTTTCTTTTTTTATTCAAAAAGCGATTTTTCCAAAAAAGTGCGTTTGTAAGACCGCTCGCTAAAATGCTATCATTGCTAAAATGGAGCAATGATCTCCATTTTATTCTCTAGGGTCTCTGCTAAAGAACAATACAGTATCTCACAAAAGTGAGTACACCCCTCACATTTTTGTAAATATTTTATTATATCTTTTCATGTGACAACACCGAAGAAATGACACTTTGCTACAATGTAAAGTAGTGAGTGTACAGCTTGTATAACAGTGTAAATTTGCTGTCCCCTCAAAATAACTCAACAAACAGCCATTAATGTCTAAAACGCTGGCAACAAAAGTGAGTACACTCTTAAGAAATGTCCAAATTGGGCCCAAAGGGTCAATATTTTGTGTGGCCACCATTATTTTCCAGCACCGCCTTAACCCTCTTGGGCATGGAGTTCACCAGAGCTTCACAGGTTGCCACTGGAGTCCTCTTTCACTCCTCCATGATGACATCACGGAGCTGGTAGATGTTAGAGACCTTGCGCTCCTCCACCTTCCGTTTTGATGCCCCATAGTTGCTCAATAGGGTTTAGGTCTGGAGACATGCTTGGCCAGTCCATCACCTTTGCCCTCAGCTTCTTTAGCAAGGCAGTGGTCATCTTGGAAGGGTGTTTGTGGATGTTATGTTGGAATACTGTCCTGCGGCCCAGTCTCCGAAGGGAGGGGATCATGATCTGTACATGTTGGCATTGATGGTTCTCTCAATGAACTGTAGCTCCCCAGTGCTGGCAGCACTCATGCAGTTCCAGACCATGACACTCCCACCACCATGCTTGACTGTAGGCACGACACACTTGTCTTTGTACTCATCACCTGGTTGCCGCCACACACGCTTGACATCATCTGAACCAAATAAGTTTATCTTGGTCTCATCAGACCACAGGACATGGTTCCAGTATTCCATGTCCTTAGTCTGCTTGTCTTCAGCAAACTGTTTGCCGACTTTCTTGTGCATCATCTTTGGAAGAGGCTTCCTTCTGGGACGACAGCCATGCAGACCAATTTGATGCAGTGTGCAGCAAATTGTCTGAGGACTGACAGGCTGACCCCCCCCCACCCCTTCAACCTCTGCAGCAATGCTGGCAGCACTCATACATCTATTTCCCAAAAACAACCTCTGGATATGATGCTGAGCATGTGCACTCAACTTTTTTGGTCTACCATGGTGAGGCCTGTTCTGAGTTGAACCTGTCCTGTACCCGCTGTATGATCTTGGCCATACAGCAGTCTTGGGGGTCTTGCCAATCTTCTTATAGCTTAGGCCATCTTTATGTAGAGCAACAATTATTTTTTTTCAGATCCTCAGGAAGTTCTTTGCCATGAGGTGCCATGTTGAACTTCTAGTGACCAGTATAAGAGAGTGAGAGTGATAACACCACATTTAACACACCTGCTCCCCATTCACACCTGAAACAGTGTAACACTAATGAGTCACATGACCCCGATGAGGGAAAATGGCTAATTGAGCCCAATTTGGACATTTTCACTTAGGGGTGTACTCACTTTTGTTGCCAGTGGTTTAGAAATTATTGGCTGTGTGTTGAGTTATTTTGAGGGGACAGAACGTTTACACAGTTATACAAGCTGTACACTCACTACTTTACATTGTAGCAAAGTGTAATTTCTTCAGTGTTTTCACATGAAAAGATATAATAAAGTATTTACAAAAATGTGGGGGATGTACTTACTTTTGTGAGATACTGTATATGTAATTAAAGTAATTTTCTAGCAAAAAAAACCCAGATTTTAACTTATAAAAAACAAGTGTTAGGAACAGGCTTGGTCCAGAATTGGTTAAAGCTGTAGTAAACTCTTAAAAAAAAAACCTTCCCCCTGCAAGGCAAAGGTTTAATGTGCTAGTATGCATTGTAAAAATGCATACATTATTAAGGAATTGCCTTAAAACGAAGCCATCCACTAGTGCGCTGTCACCGCTGCAGAGGCTTCCATCTTCACCTGGGTTTGCGAGCTCCGCCCACTTGATTGGCCGAGCCGTGATGACGTCACTCAAGCACATGTGCGTGGCAGTCTCGGCCACCACGCATGGCTCTGAAGGAACAGCACGGGTATGCTTTTCCTTCAACGCGCATGCGCCAGTGACATCACCGGCTGTTGCTCGCTAGAGTATCTCCTAAACTATTATAAGCTTACCTGTAGGTAAAAATAAACAATGAGAGTTTACTACCACTTTAAGCCCCCAAAACCCCTACCGATACATCTTTAAAAATGTGAATAATATAAAAATGCAAACCTTTGCACTACCAGTGATACAATAAATAAAATTAAAATCAATTCAAAAACATTAAATAATAATAGCCAGCTGCTGCTACCACTAATTTGTGTTCGCAACGAAAAAATAATCAACGCTTTCGGTTATGCTGTTGCGCTGCTGATAACAAAAATAAAATATAAATGACAAAAATGTGTTTACGTGTGTATCAAATAGCATTGGCAGTTTTATATGTAAATAAATCATATGAATTAGTTCATAAATCCTCAGTAAAGTCCTCCACATAAATATCATATGCAAAGCTTCATATATGTACAGTAACTTAAATCTTCAGTGTTTTTTTCCCCCACACCAGTGTAGGATAAATAACCATGCTCCTTTATAAACACTACGTGTCACCTTAAAGCCTAGTACACACCATGAGATTATCAGACGAATGATCATCTGTTTTTTTTCTGGATGCTAGCCTCCATATCGAAAACGAATAGGTTACTAAAGTATGAAAATTCTTGTACGACAGAATAAAAATTTAGAAGTGATGTAATGTATTTGTATTGTATTTTGGGATGAAAAGTGTACAGATTAAAAAAAATTGTGCGATCTGGTATCGTATGAGATGAATATTGGTCCCTTTTGAATAGAAGCTGTATACTAATGACCAGATTATCGTACGATTGATTCAAAAGCAGTATTTTTTGTACAATATTCTGATCTTGTGTATGGGGCTTAAAATGGTTGTAAACTCTCCCCTACAACTTTGTCCCATGTAAATCAGCATAAAAAACCCTAATGAACACTGCTTGTAGATATCTCCTTACTTGCTTAGTATTGTTGTAATCCTTTTTGTTCTTTAGAATGACGTTGCTGAGCATGCCCATATCTCCCCTGATTTACGGCACACTCTGTGTGCTTGTCTGTCTATTATCAGGACTTCCTACGGCACAACACTGAAATCCAACGAGACTGCATAATCACTCAGAGCTTCCTACTACACCCCATGTGACCATGTCCTGGGCATCGGACAGCATTACTGCAGTCTTATCAGCTGAAGCTGATAAGACTGACATAGGCAAACACTAGATAACCAGCACAAGTAAATACTATGAAATAAAACAAGTCAGCTATGAGCAGGGAAGCAGGGTTGCCATAGAAATGTTGGATTGAGAAGGAGGCTTAGTTAACAGTACAGGAAGTGCTCAATGTAAGGGCAGAAATACACTCTGCTGTGTACTCAGAAAACCATACTTAAGATGGCGCTGCCTTACCCCTGGAAACAAGTTTTTTTTTAAAGTTTCTTTAAACAGTAAGGTATATGCGATTTGGGCTGGATTACAGTGGCTATAGTTTGATAATTACTTATTATAATGGACTAAATGAAAATAAGCATCAGAGTGGGAGAGTTTACTTCCTCTTTAATTCTCCCAGGACTCTCACCTCCAGTACACAGAAAGAGATCATGTATTAACCTCTTTACGACTGCCCATAGCAAATTTACTGCTACAGGGTGGGCGCTCTGTGCAGAATCATGTATTACATGATTCTGCACTTTTGGGTTTTGTGCACGAGTGCGTGTCATCATCGCCTCACTCCCGCTGTGATTTTACACAGCTGGAGCCGATCAGCAGGTCATAAACAAGGCAGACTGTCATTTCGTGAGTAAAGCTTTACAACCCCTTTAACAAAGTATTTTGTCAGCTCCATTGTACTGCTTACCCTTACCACCCCCTAAAATGTGTCCAAATGTTATTGTTGGCCTTAAATTGAGGCAAGAGTGCAAGAGGCTTTTTTTATTTTTATTTTTTGGGGGGGGGGGAAACTCATATGGAACCCTCCCTCTCCCCAACCGCCAAGTCAACCGGTACCAATACTCTGTCTGCTGACTTTGCCAAGCCCATAAACCCTATACCTACCTCTTTTGTGGTCATATTTATGGATGAATTCACCAAAGCATGTAATGCAAGTGCCTGCCTGAATACCTTCAAATGGTACTGTTTAAAGTTTTGTTCTCCTATTATCTTGATAGGTAATTGCAGAATGTAAAAATGTGCTTCAATTTGGACAGCGTGTATTCCTATTTTTGGATTATGACACTTCTTACCTGTCCAGTGGGCTGCCAATAGTGTAAGTAAGGAGGGGCTGGCCAAAGTAACACACATTATTTATGCATTCAGCTCTCAATGAAGTGGAGAGGGTTACCTGTCCAAAACATCTCCCCCCCACCATAACATTTTTAGAATGGGTCATCAGAGGGGGTGAGGAATCTGATAAGTGGACCTTATACTTTTGTCTTTAAATACTCCTTTCAATAAATGTTATACTTATGTTGGCCAAGAATGTTTGTGTCTAATCTGCTTGCAATGTGTAAATTGTGTATGTGTAAATGTGTATTATCTGTAAAAGTACTATTTTTTTTTCTTGTTTGACTCCACAGTTTCCTTCCAACCCACAGGAATGGCAGACTGTGGCCTCCCAATTCCACCCCCAGTGGGAATTACGGTGGTGCGATCGATGGGAAGCACGTCCGGATCATCCCACCACCCAACTTGGGGTCATACTACTTCAACTATAAGGGGTTCAGTAGTATCATGATGTTGGCGGTGGTGACAGCAAATTATGAATTCCTATATCTGGACGTAGGGAAGAATGGCCGTATGTCTGATGGAGGAGTGATCGCCCAGATGGAATTTTACAAGCGTCTCCAAAATGGCACCTTGGGGTTGCCACCTCCAGAGGATAACGTTGCGGGCCTCAAGTTAGTTTTTGTGGCGGATGAGGACTTAACACTGGAGGAACATCTGATGAGGCAGTTCCCCATAAGGACCCTGACCCCAGAGCAGAGAGTTTTTAATTACCTGCTGGCCCTTGCCAGAAGAGTGGTCGAGAATGTCTTTGTCATAGTGGCCAGCTGGTTCCAGCTTTTCCTTACGGCCATTAACATGGCCAAATACAAACTCAATCACTTTGTCTTGAGCTGCTGTATTCTTTACAATTTCCTACGGAAGAATGCAGCCAACTATCTGGCCTCAGTTGTGACTGAAGCTGACTTTTTCACATGAACAAACAATGACGGAGCTTGAAAGTGGCTATCCTGGCTTGCCCCCCCCAAAGCGCCCGTGAAGTATGGCAAAACTATGTTGAGTACTTCATGGGTAGGGGGGCAATTGATTTACCAGAAAATCTGGAAGCCGTGTAATACATTTTTTTTGGAAAAACTAAACTCATATTTCATTTGAATTTCTGTTTGTGTTTTTTGTCTGTCTCCTAGGTTCTCAAATGGCTTTTTATTTTTGGCCATTGTCTTCAATAGTGCAAACGTAACTTATTTGATACATGAGGTGACAATCTCTTCTTCTGTTAACTATTATGTTGTGCTGTGGGTCTGCTACACACACACAATGTTGTTATTGTTGTTAATGTATGTAATGCATTAATGATAAAAATAATCATCCTTTTCAACTCCATGAATTCATTGCTTGGAGTCCCTAAAATGGCCTGATTTTGGCAAATTTTACAGCACAGTTGGGGTTATTTACTAAAGGCAAATCCACTTTGCACTTATAGTGCAAAGTGGATTTGCCTTTAGTAAATAACCTCCATTGCCACTGTAACTATACCAACTTAAAAAAATAAACTGGTATTGAGCATTGAAAGAAGAAGCCACACGTTGAGGATAAAACATTTTATTACAAGCACATTCACATGTGCGTTATAAGCGGTTTTGGAACAAACCAACATCTTGGTGTATAACATGAATGTTTGACATAAATTTACCTTTTTTGGAGCTAAACAGGCATGTTTAAAAACACAACATACACATCCCCAACTCAGGAACTTACAAAGCTCAACTTTGCTAAAGTGAAGGCCATATGAGACATTAGTATGTGAAAACTGTGTTGATTTTGTCTTCATCAGATGGGGTGATCTCACCCCTGTAAAAGCCAAATTTTAAAGATGCACACAAATTGGGACTCAAAATTTGGATTTCACTCATGATCCCATGCATAAAATGTGTGTATTTTCCCTACATCTATTTTTGCTAAAGCCACAAAACACACACTGTGTCAACATGTATTATCTGCCATCATGGGATATCAATGTACGTGTTTTTTGTGGGTGCAACCCCTTCCTCCAAACTAAAGTAGGTGAAAGGAAGGGGTTGCACCCCCGAAACACATCCCCATGATGGGAGCTAGCACATGTTGACACACTGGGCCTTATTTCAGAAAGGACAATCCACTTAGCCCTACAAGTGCACTTTCAAGTGCACTTGAATTGCACTTGTAGTGCAAAGTGGTTTTGCATTTTTAAAATAAGCCACAGTGTGTCAACATGTGCTAGATCCCATCATGGGGGATCAATGGACATGTTTCGGGAGTGCAACCCCTTCCTTTCACCTACTTTTAGTTTGGAGGAAGGGGTTGCACCCACAAAACGCGTCCATTGATATCCCATGATGGCAGATAGCACATGTTGACACACTGTGTGCATCTTCAACCTCTGCATCCACATCCTCATGTTGTGTGGTGAGTTCCCTTTGTTCATAAAGTGTGGAGTTACTGGTGTCCTCTGATGTCCCGATTCTTTTCTCCCCTATGTGAATACAATAAAGGTATACTTAGCAGACAGATATTTTAGGCTAGAAATAGTAATGTGAAACATTGCATCATCCAATTGTCTGTTTTGGCAGAGTTCCAAGCTGAAGACATGATTTTTTCACTTTCAAAATCTGGAATACTTACCTGTTTTGTGCAAGTTTCACACATGGAGAGACCCCTAGTATCCACTGGAGCACCTGCGTGGGACACCATAACAAGGTTGTTATGCTGTCCCACACTAGTGCTCCTGCTTCCAGATGTGTAAACAGCTGCTGAGTGTCCTCTCCTTACACTGAATCAAGTTGTCATTTCGTTATAGTTTCAAACACATCTAGACAACAATGTAATAAACTTATTTTAATCAAAATAGGCATGAACAAATGTAGTTAACCTGCATCTGCCAAAAACGTTCAGTAAAGAAAAGCACATGTACCAGCACGGAAGTAGCAATAATAGGAACACACGACAAATACTTTTTTGCAGCACTTTCCTGCTCTTTCTATACTGATCTTATTCCCTCAATTTCAGATCTGACCAGCGTTTCCTCAATTGCTCCTTGGATGGTCATACCCCTAAAGTCCTGTGCAGACTTCTGACAACTTTATTCATGATCTTGGCCTCTCACATTAGGGTTTCTGTACGGTCCATGCTTCCCATCATAGTCTGTCCTCTTCAAGATGTCCACCATCTCCACCATCTCTTCAAAGGACATATTTGAGGCCTTATATCTCCTCCTGGATGTGAACCTGCTTTGCTCCGGGCTTTCCTCGTCATTGCTGATAACAGAACACACCTGCTGTGTCTCTGCCATGTGCTCTCCCACTGCCCCGAAAGAGAAGAGGTGGGGAATACACTAGAAAGAAGGATGGGGCGGAGTTTCACGCATGCGCAGTGTATATAAAGCATAACACGCAACGTACGTACGATCTGTGAGTGGAGGACCGAGGATCGTTAGCGCCAATCGTTCAAACGAAGGTACAATTGTAACTTGGGGCATCAGTGGTTAGTGGCCTATACTGCTTATAGATTGAGGCCTATATTGGGACAAGATTAGGAGAGTTTATCCTGACTTTACGGTTTGTCTTGTGTTGTGTCTTGCAGATAAAATGGTTGACAAATTCACAGACCCTGATTTCCTGCCCGACTTTATAGACAAATACAGGGAGCTGCCATGTCTCTGGCAAGTCCAATGCAGGGACTATTCCAACAAGCAAAAGAGGAAAGCAGCGCTGGATAAACTGTTGGAATTAGTGAAGCTGGTGTATCCCACAGCAGACATCACCTATTTGAAGCTAAAATTGGTAGCCTGAGGAGCACATTTAATAGGGAGTGCAAGAAGGTCCAGGATTCCCTGAGATCCAGAGCAGCAGCAGATGACGTATATGTCCCCAGGCTGTGGTAATACGCCAGCCTGCATTTTTTGTCCGACCAGACGGAACCCAGGCCATCGCTATCAACACTTCCTTCCACATCAGCTGAGGCTCCTGAGGTCCAACCTGGGCCTTCCACCCAGGAGGAAGATGTGGAGGAGCCCAGCTTGACCCAGGTATAGCATTGTTGAAGATATATTTCTTGTCAAAAATTGAATGATGTTAACTATATGTTATTGATAACAAATTTCTGGTTTAACAAAGTGGTTTACATATCAATAAACAGTAGTAGCCAAAAATGATTGGGACAAGAATGAAAACTGCTGGGGTCAGAATGATAGTCTTTTCTATTTGTTAACATTCAATTTGCAACAGTCATGAGCTCAATATTGTGTGTGATTGATGACCAAAAACCTAAAACTACAATATGTACCATTTTTATACACAGGAAAGTCTCAGCCAAGAGGAGGTTGTGGGAAACAGCCTGACCAAATCCCAGGTTCCTCCCCTCTGCCCTCTAACCAAAAGCACCAGCAAGGCAAGGAACCCCTGGTGTCCACAAAGCATTTGGATGCGTCGCTGCCAGCAAATTAGAACACATGGAGGAGGCCCAACACACTATATGTGAAGAGATTATTCTGAAGGCCCTAAACAAGGGAACGAGGGGCAAAATCACACCTCAAACACACCTCTGTGAGTTGGACCATGCTCCTCCACCAGCAACACCACAGCTACTCCACCCACCACAGCAGCATGGCATGTAATTACAATTCTTGATCTAATATTTCACAGCAGGGCCCGTTCCTGCACCCACCGAGAGTAACTGTGAGGGCTTACAGTGTTGTGGCAACACCAACACCTAAGGCCCCAATTTCTGCAGAGTATATAGGGCAGGCCCCTACTTTCAAACATCCAACTTACAAACGACTCCTACTTGCAAACGGAAGGAGACAACAGGAAGTGAGATGAAATCTACACCTAGAAAGGGAAATTCTCTCCTGTAAGAGTTAATATGGCAAAAACGTGTCTCCTCTTCACTGATGCTTTATCACCAATCCTTGTTTCACTAAAAACCCCAGATTTTCAAAAAACATTTGTCATTGGAACAGAAAGTGAGGTGAAATCTTCTGAAGAGGTGCACAGACAGCAAAACAAATGTTACAGGGGTGATAACCCTTCCCTATGTTTTCCAAAAAGCTTAAAAATAGATTTTTTGGCTGGAGCTACACTTTAAAAATGTACCAGTTCAAAATTACAAACAGATTCTACTTAACAACAAACCTGCAGTCCCTGTCTTGTTTGCACCTCCTGTATACTGCTGTTCATAGTATATAGGGCCTGAGGGCCCCACGCCTTTTCTTTTTTTAATTTGGGTGCGGGGTTCCCCTTAATATCCATACAAGACCCAAAGGGTCTGGTAAGGGATTGGGGGGGGTGGGTACCCATGCAGTTTGTCTCACTGATTTTCATCCATATTGCCGGGACTCGACATTACATTTAAGCCGCAAGCAGTTTTAAATGACTTTTATTCCTTTACAAATGTCATTTTGTGCAGGGACTGTTCTAAGCACGGGAAACACGCGCCACTTTACAAGCATACTATAAACACATCCGCCCCCCCCAGGTACGATATTTAAAGGAATATTTCACTTTTTTTTCACTTTAAGCATCATTAAAATCACTGCTCCTGAAAAAACGTCCGTTTTTAAAACTTTTTTTGCATTGATACATGTCCCCTTGGGCAGGACCCGGGTCCCCAAACCCTTTTTAGGACAATAACTTGCATATTAGCCTTTAAAATTAGCACTTTTGATTTTGAACGTGCGATTCCCATAGACTTTAATGGGGTTCTAAAGTTTGCGCAAACTTTCGGTCCGTTCGCAGGTTCTGGTGCGAACTGAACCGGGGGGTGTTCGGCTCATCCCTAATCTCCATTACGAACGCTAGTTTTACAAGACTGAGCGCTTCCGGCTCGTACTTGATTCTGAGCATGCGTGGACTTTTGTGCGACGGACTTATGTAAATATGATCGGAAAGTCCGACAACAAAAATTTGTTGGCGCAAAATTTAAGAACCTGCTAGCCAACATTTCTTGGTGGAAAGTCCGACAACAAATGTTCGATGGAGCATAGACACGGTTGGACTTTCAGCCAACAAGCTCACATCCAACATTTACCGTCAGAAAGTCCGATCGTGTGTACGCGGCATAACACTCCACAGGGGCTGTTCAAATCTAATTTCTCAGATTATCATTGGGTGCTATCCCACATCAGTGCAACCATTCTAGGGAGTTTTCCACAAAATGACAGGAAATCATTTAGAAGCTACTTGGCGGAGCCTTCATTTGTAGCTAACATTATGGTGGTTAGAGATGAGCTTTACATTGTGTGCAGTAATGAATGTAGAGAGTTCCACTGTAAAGCACTGTCCCATATCACTACACACATTTGCTTGATGTATGCTGCATTTAGGACTAACACCTCTGAGCCTGTGCCCTCTCCACCAGTTCAGCATACATCTGCCACCTCACTTCCAGTGAAAGAATGGGGTCCTGCCGTGCACTCAGCGTGGACCTCATGCATGCGGTTATTAACTTCTTCACTCCCATAGCATGCAGCCAGGCTATGGGTCTTCATAATGTGGGTTCGGTCCCAGGTTTCTTTGGGAAACTGACCACTGGGAAGGGAGGCAGATCACCAACCCCCTCCCTACTGTAGGACTCATCAACTATTCCAGGTACCATGCTTCCTGACTGGCTGCAATGTAGCTTGCAATAGTTCTTGGTTACCCATAGTGCTTTACTGACTAGGTTCCTTCATATGCCAGCAACCATCGTACACCCATTTAAATGACTTCAGACCAGGCTTAGAGTAGTAGATGCAAGTTTACTTTAACATTTTAACCAATTGCCGACCAGCGCACGCCGATGTACGTCGGCAGAATGGCACTGGTAGGCAAAAGGGAGTACCGGTATGTCCCCTTTAAGAACCGGTGTCGCGACCAGCGACCCGTGCGCCTGCCACGGTCACCTGACCACGGGTCCCGCGGACTCCATGTCTGCTGGGTGCCTGTGATCGTGTCACGGAGAGGAAGAACGGGGAGATGCTTTTGTAAACAAAGCATTTCTCCTTCTGCCTATTGACTGGATCACAGATCACTGCACTGTGTGTTGAAGCCCAGCCTCCTCACAGTTAGAATCACTCCCTAGGACACACCTAACCCCTTCACTGCCCCCTAGTGGTTAACCCCTTCACTGCCATATAGTTTTTTTATATATTTTTGGGGGATATTTATTATAGCAAAAAGTAAAAAATATTGCGTTTTTTTTTCAAAATTGTCGCTGTTTTTTTGTTTATAGTGCAAAAAATAAAAACCACAGAGGCGATCAAATGCCAGCAAAAGAAAGCTCTATTTGTGGGAGAAAAAAGACATCAATTTTGTTTGGGTACAACATCGCACCACTGCGCAATTGTCAGTTAAAGTGACGCAGTGCCGAATCGCAAAAAGTGTTCAGGTCAGGAAAGGGGTAAAATCTTCCAGGGCTGAAGCGGTTTAGGTACATTTCAACCTGAACATCTTCAATGGAGCATCTCCTTACTAACTCAACTAGGTTGCCCAGGCATACTTCAACAAGGTAGTAGTCCATGTTTGGTATTTCTCCAACACTGGCAAATCTGTGGCTCCCTTGTGTCCTTCCACAGACTGCTTGGAACCGCAGTCCCTCCTTAGTGCCCTATGCCAGTCATGGCCTCCTCTTGCACAAAAATGATCATCCCCGAACATGGCCTACCCCCTTATTTCTATAACAGGGCGGATAGGCAGGGTCCAAAAAGCCCAGGAATCGAGGTTCAGAATGTTAACCCCTTCCCAGTCTAGTTCAGCCACTGCCTAACTAAGAACCTGTAGGCAATCTGCCTACACCATGTCTCAGTAACCTAAAAAATAGCTCAGGTACTGACAGCTTCTCCACAGCAACTGCATTATGGCCCTGACATAATCAGTAGTTTTGCAACCCTAGAAGTATCTCTCTACTACCTCCTACATAAGCAGGAGACTCCAAGAAAATATTTCTGGCAGAGAACTAAAGCTGGCCTTAGAATATTCAATTACATTTTCTTTCCTTCAACCATGAATTTAAGAAAATCACTTGATTCACCCATTAACTCAATCACTGTTGATGGGGGGACTTCTCCTGCTCTATTGTATTTTAATAATGGGAGCATTCCCCACCATTAGAATATAATGATCTCTGCCAGCAGCTATAGCCAATCAATAGGTTGACTTCAATATAACCAGCCTGCCCATAGATGGATTGAAATTTGGCTTGTTCCTGCTGAACCGGCCAAATTTTGATCTGTCTATGCCTGGCTTAATTATACCATTACTAGGGTAATACAACTGATAGTTAGAAATTCTGTTGTACAACCAACATCTCTAAAGTTGGCCATAGATTATACAATTTTTTTTTCCTTCAACCATAGGTTGAAAAGAAAATCGCTTGATTCCCCCATTAACACAGTCAGTGTTGATAGAAGAATCCCCAACCCCCCCCCCCCCCCCCACTGCTCTATTTTATTCTGACAGTGAGAGACGACAACATGAAAGTGATCACACGAAAAAAAAAAAAAAAAGCAGGCTGGTTGGACTGAAACTGATCAATTGTAAAACCAGCCTGTCCATAGATCCATAGATTGGTCAAAATTCAGCCTGTTCTTGCTGAACTGCTGAATTTCAATTGGTCTATGGCCGGCTTAACTGTTAGTTTTGTACGTAGCTGAGTAAAAATAATGATCTTACCCACCACATGCCACGCATTCCCAAATAAAACCAGTAAGAAATTTGCAGAAGAAGCTAAAAAAAATGAACAATGAATCTCTTTACCTGTAACATGGTACTACGCTGGCATTTTCAAAGTTAGCAGCCTTTAAGACTAATTAAATACTCTACAAACTGCTGTTTTTCTGCTCAGTTATACGAAAAACAGATGTAGCTGTGTGTTTTCTATATTTGCCTTTCCTTATATTTACTCTTGTCAGAATGAGTTTAATAATTATGTTTGCTGATTACATATAACAAACTGCTGACTTGTATTAAGGTGAGTTATAAATAGGAAAACAGGTGTGTGAGCATTTGTCCCTGATGACGAATGGTGTGAAAGCAGCTGAATACTTCTCTTTTTAGCTTTGCGTGAAATACTGTATACATTTCTAAAAAAAGAAAATTGATGATATATGTGATTTCACACCCAAAGGCTGCATACCAGTAACTTACAAGTTAAGCAGAAGTGTGATATTGTAAGAACTGAATTAATGGTTACTGGGTATCAGGGACATGCGGTGAGGTCAGTGGCTGGTGAGGCACTGGCTAGTATCAAAGCCAGATACACACAGGTTATATACGCCGCGATCGTTACAGCAAGAGCAATAATTCTAGCACTAGACCTCCTCTGTAACTCTAAACATGTAACCTGTAAAAAATTTTAAAGTGTCACCTATGGTGATTTATAAGTACTGAAGTTTTGCGCCATTCCACAAGTGTGAGCAATTTTAAAGCGACACGTTAGGATCTATTTACTTGGCATAACATCATCTTTCACATTATACATAAAAATTGGGCCAACTTTATGCCCCGTACACACGATCGGACATTAATTGGACATTCCGACAACAAAATCCATGGATATTTTCCGACGGATGTTGGCTCCAAATTGTTTTGCGTACACACGGTCGCACAAAGTTATCGGAATTTCCGCTCGCTAAGAACGCGGTGACGTACACCACGTACGACGAGACTAGAAAAGGCCAGTTCAGAACCAAGCACAGCACCCTTTGGGCTCCTTTTGCTAATCTTGTGTTAGTAAAAGTTTGGTGAGAGACGATTCGCGCTTTTTCAGACTCGTGGTTTTCAGATCGTTTTCTGCTGTTCAGTTTGTGCTTGTGGGTTTGTATCTGCTCTTCAGTGCGTGCAGCAAGCTACTCATGATTCAGTCATTGTGTTCTTGTTCGTTCGTTACTGTTTTTCAGGTCCCTCTTCACAGGCCTTGCTGTTCTTCAGTGTGTTCTGTTACTTCGTTCTGAGCAGCCGACCGTTTTCTAGCCATGTTGCGTATACGTACTCCTCGTAGAGTTCGTGCTGTGCGGGAGATTGGTGTTGGGGTCCTTACCTTGACACAAGCCCAGTCCATGAACAGGGTGGGGAGGAGTTCATGGACCAAGAATTGGTTGCTTCAGCGTGACCAGTTCTGTCATATGCCTTTGCTACGTGAGATCTGTGAGAATAATCCTGATGATTTCAGGAACTTTCTCAGGATGACGGATCCCGTATTTCACTGTTTGTTGGTTTTGCTGACCCCCCTATATCAGCAGGCAGGATACCTGCATGAGGCAAGCCATCCCTCCGGAGCAGAGGCTTGTCGCCACGCTGCGGTACTTGGCGACGGGGAGAAGCCTGCAGGACTTGAAGTTCTCGACAGGCATCTCCCCCCAGACTCTGGGGATCATTATCCCAGAGACCTGTTCTGCCATCATTCAGGTCCTGCAGAAGGAGTATATTAAGGTAAGATTTTTATCCTTTAATAACACATTTTATTGTATTTAATGTTTGGTAATATATTGTATTTATTTCCTCATTCCATAATTACCCTGATTGGAATATGCTGTGAATGTCCCCTTTGTCCTCATGCATGCTGGATTTTTATGTAATTATTTTTGTTGTCCTTCATACATATTTGCCTTCACTTACCTCCCCAGCATGGTCTCCTGGCCCTATATTCACCTCATGTAGTCACTTAACAATGTATTTTGTCAGCTCCATAGTAGTGCTTTACCCCAAACACCCCCTAAAATGTTTTGAAATGTGATTTGTGCTTTAAATTCAGGCAGAGTGCCAGATGCTTTTTTTGGGGGGTCCCCAAATCATTTGGAACCCTCCCTCCCCCCAACTGCTAAGTCAGCTGATAACAATTCTCTATCTATCCTCAATCATCTATCTGCTGACTTTGCCAAACCCATACACACTATACCCATCTCTTTAGTGCTCAGATGTATGGATGAATTCCCCAAAGCATGTAGTGCAAGGGCCTGCCTGTATACTTTCAAATGGTACTGTTTAAAGTTTTTGTATCCTATTATTATCTCGATAGGTAATAGCAGAATGTCCAAATGTGCTCAAATGTGTACCTTGTGTATTTATATCTTTGTATTATGACACTTCTTACCTGTCCAGTGGGCTGCCAGTAGTGTAACTAAGGAGGGGCTGGCCAAAGTAAGACCCATTATTTAGGCATTCATCTCTCAATGAAGTGGAGAGAGTTACCTGTCCAAGAGCTCCCCCCTATAATGTTAGAAATGGCCCATGAGAGGGGGGGGAGAGGAGGAATCTGATAGTTATACCTTATACTTTGGTCTTTAAAAACTCCCTCCAAAAAATGTTTTCTTGATGTTGGCCAAGAATGTTTGTGTGTAATCTGCTTTCCCTGTTTATGTGCCAAATGACCAATTTTCTTTTTTGTTTTGACTCCACAGTTTCCTTCCACTCCACAGGAATGGCAGACTGTGGCCTCCCACTTTGCCCAGCGGTGGGACTTTCCTAACTGCGGAGGGGCAATTGATGGGAAACACATCCACATCGTCCCACCACCCAACTCGGGGTCGTACTATTACAACTGCAAGGGGTTCAATAGTATTATGATGTTGGCGGTGGTGTCGGCTACTTATGAGTTCCTGTATGTGGACGTGGGAAAGAATGGCCGGATGTCCGATGGTGGAGTCATCGACCAGACCGAGTTCTACAGGCGTCTCCAGAATGGCAGCTTGGACTTGCCACCTCCAGAAGACAATGTGGAAGGACTCCCATTCGTCTTCGTTGTGGATGACGCATTTGCGCTGGGGGACCATCTTATGCGGCCATTCCCGATGAGGACCCTCACCCCGGACCAGAGGGTTTTTAATTACTGGCTGGCCATAGCCAGAAGAGTGGTGGAGAACACGTTTGGAATCATGGCCAGCCGGTTCCGTCTATTTCTTACACCCATACATATGGCGGAGTACAAACTGAATAACATTATCTTGGCGTGCTGTGTTCTACACAACTTTTTACGGCAACATTCTGCCAACTATGCTGGCTCAGTTGGGCCTGAGGCCGGAATTCAAAATGAACCAACCCTGCCGGCACTTGAAAGTGGCCGTCCTGGCTTGCCCCCCCTGAGTGCCGTGATGTCCAGCTAAGATACCTTGAATTCTTTGCGGGTAGGGGGGCTATCAATATGCCCAACAATGTTTAACCTCCCTGGCGGTATGATTATTTCAGATTTTAGGTGCTGAAAGCGGTACCATTATTTTACACAGAAATTTGGCGTTTTATATTGTAGGCCTGTAATTCTTAGGAATAATTCACTTAAATCTGTCCAAACCATAGTCTAGTAGACATCCCGGGTATGATAAATTTTGAAAAACGAAATAAAAAATTATAATATAATAAATAACTATAAATAATTATAACAAATAATAATATAATAATAATAAAAATTATTCAATAATGTAATCAAATCAAAAACACTGAAATTTGCTCAGTTGCAGAATTTCGTTTCTTTCGTTACTTTTAGTGTTTGGTGATAGATTTTCCCACAAATCACTATCACTCAATTCTGCAAGTGATTCTAATTTATTATCGCTGTTTTCTAACTGGTCTAAAGCCACTTTTGATGTAAAGGGACGGTTTTGGTTGCTATGGACAATCTCCAGTTTCCAGGCAGAAAGAACAGTATTTATGATATAAAACTGCATGCAGGGCATGGACAGACCACTAGGGACAAAGGGGATGTGTAATTATTTGATACAGTAATGTAATCTGTAAGATTACAGTATACTGTATCTATATTGTGTGTTTCACTTTTTGAAATTGCCGCTGAACTCCGTCCCCGTGCGTCGCAACGCTCGCAGGGAACGGAGCTCGGCACTGTGAATCGAGCGAGACACAGCGGCTCGCCGATCACAGCGGAGAGACATCGCAGGAACCAGGGGACAAGGTAAGTAAACTCTTCCTGGATCCTGCAATGCGATCCCGAGTCTGGCTCGGGGATACCGCTTTTGGTATTGAAAATCCACCCCGAGCCAGACTCGGGAATACCGCTAGGGGGGTTAAAACCTTTTTCAAATAAAAAATAAAACAAAATAAGCAAATCTTTGGTGACATTTACTGCTTGTGTTTGTTTTAGCTGACCCTGACAGAAATGTGGTGAGTCCTGAAAATGGCGTGATTGTGTAACCTTACAAAGCACTGTTGGGTGTTATTTACTAAAGGCAAAGACACTTTGCACTACAAGTGCACTTGAAACTGCACTTGTAGTGCAAAGTGGATTTGCCCTTAGGAAATAACACCCATTGTCACAGAAAACACCAATTAGCGCACCACAAAAGTGTTGTAGCGTTGAGACAATAATCCACACATTCTTGATTGAACAATATCTGTATGTATTCTCTTCCTTGCCTAGATGCTGACATGCCGTTTAAAAAAATTTAAATCGCCGTAATTACCTTTTATTTTTCTATTCTTCTTTGCACTTCCTGGTTCTCCTCCCGTGGGAGTAGGCGTGTTTCTAGCCTCTCCCAGACTCCTGGGAGCTAGTCTCAGGCTTCCCAGGATGCCACTGAGCATGTGCGGGAATGAGCGGTGAATGCTGGGAGCACAGCATTCACCACATCCAGGAAATAAATGCTTGTGGGCTTCAAATGCCCACAATGAAGATGGAAACCGCCTGCAGTGAATAATATAAGTTATTCTTTCCGACTAAATCTGACACAGGCGGACATATTACACACAATATGTGAGTATGTAATGCTGAGAAGAAAAGTTTGTGAATGAACTCAAAAAAAAAAAAACGATAGATAGGTGGACCCCCGCTTTAACAATCTTTTTAATACCAGCACAATCACATGTGCATTTAGAAAAGGTTTTTAAAACAAACCAACATGTTTGTTGTATAACAATTTTTGGGGTCACATTAGAAAAAGTAGAAATGTCCATTTAAGATAAAACAGGCATGTTTAAAACCAACAAGAAATACACAAATCTTAAACTTACAAAGTTCACATTTGGTAGAACTTGAAGGCAATATCAGACATGAGTATTTACAAACTGTGTTTGATATTGCGTTCAGATGGGGTGAAGTCACCCCAGGAAAAGCCAAATTTTGAAGATGCACACAAATGGCCGAATGTCAACATGTGCTAGCTGCCATCATGGGGGATAAAGGGACGTGTTTTGGGGGTGCAACCCCTTCCTCTCAGCTACTTTATTATTGAGGAAGGAGTTGCACCCCCAAAACGCGTCCATTGATCTCCCGTGATGGCAGATAGCACATGTTGACACACTGTGTGCATCTTCAAAATTTGGCTTTTCTCCAATTTGTCAAAAAATGTAAAAAAAAACATCAATGATGTTCTTATTTTTTTGAAGAACACCATTGATGTTTTTCTTGATGTTTTCCAAGTCCCTATTACACCCCATGATCTCCCCGATCAGGATCTGTGCACTTTCCGAGGTGAAAGGATCTGGATCCACAACATCACGATCACCTAAAAAGATAGAAACCAAAAAAAAAAAACATGTATTATAAATATGCCAGCATCCATCTCTTACCTGAGCCTGTGGTCGTAGACACTCACCTGTTGTGGTGCCAATTTCCACCACGTCTTCCTCCTCCTGCTCTGTTTGTCTTAGGTGGATTTCCCCTTCTTCCAGAGGTGGGGGGGGTCTCTGGTCTCCTCGGATGAGGGGTGTCCTCCGAGTCTTTCCTCCACTATGTAAAAAAAAAAATGGTATATTAGCACACAGATATTTGGTGGCAGAACTATAAATATGAAACATTGTTTGGAAATGGGGTACAATTTTTTTTGTGGGAAGAGTTCCAAGATGTAGCATTTTTCTTGTCCTTTGTCAAGTTTGAATACTTTACCTGTCTTGTACAAGCTTCACAGATGGAGACACCCCTATAGTATACACTGGAGCACCTGTGTGGGCCCCCTAATAAAAAGGGTGTTCTTGTGTCCCACACTAGTGCTCCAGCGTCCAGATGTGAAAACTGCTGCTGAGTGTCCTCTCCTTACACAGAATCTAGTTTGCATTTCATTCTAGTTACAAACCCATCTACACAACCAAATTAGTTTCAGACAAGTAGGCCCTAAAAAATGTGGCCAAATGCATATGGCCAAAACCATGGTGTTTTCTAGGCCGAACGAACAATGTTTGATACGAACAAATAATGTGCCCATGAACATGAAAGTTGCCATTTTAAACTGGACAACAGTTAAGAAAAGCACATGGAGCAGCACGAACGTAATAAAAATAAAGAATAGGAACACAGCACAATTACTTACTTTTTTGCAGCACTCTCCAGATCTTTCTGTACTGCTCATGCTCTCTTAATTTGAGGTCCGACCACCGCTTCCTGAGCTGATCTTTCGATCGTCGTCGTACCCCGAAGTGCAGACTTTTGACCACTTTCGCCATGATCTTGGCCTTTCGGACATTGGGGTTGGGGTAAGGTCCATACTTCCCGTCATAGTCGGCCCTCTTCATTATGTCGACCATCTCCAACATCTCCACAAAGGACATATTTGATGCCTTAAATCGTCTCCTTCTGGATCGGGACGTTTCAGGCTCTGGGCTTTCCTCCTCCTCCTCCTCGTTGGTGTAATTATCAGACACCTGCTGTGTCTCCGCCATGTGCTCTTCCTCATTGCGCCGAATGAGAAGGGGCGGGGAATAGACTAGAAAGAACGTCAGGGGCGGGCGGAGTTTCACGCATGCGCAGTGTCTATAAAGTGTAACACGCGTGCGTAGTACGTACGATCTGTGAGCGGAGGAAGGAGTAACGGAGGCACCGATCGAAGGTAAGATTTAACATTGGGCCTATACTGCTTCTAGATTGAGGCCTGTATTTGCACAAGTTTAGTAGACTTTAGGCTGACATTAGGGTTTGTCTTGTGTTGTGTCTTGCAGTGAAAATGGATATCTTGAAAGATAAGGACTTTATGCCAATCTTCATTGATATGTTCAGGGAGCTGCCTTGTCTGTGGCAGATAAACCACCCGGAATATAAGAACCAAACAAAGAGGAAGGCAGCGCTGGATAATTTGCTGCAATTTGTGAAGTCGGTGATCCCCACAGTAGACATCATCTATTTGAATGTTCTAATTGGTGGCCTGAGGAGCACTTATCTAAGGGAGCGCAAGAAGGTCCAGGATTCCCTGAGATCAGGAGCAGCAGATGTCCCCAGGCTCTGGTACTATGACAGGCTGCATTTTCTGGCAGGTCAGACTGAACCCAGGCCAGCACTCTCCAATCTTCCTTCCACACTTCCTTCCCCCCCAGCTGAGGCTTCTGACGCCCAACCTGGGCCTTCCAGGCAGCAACATGTGGAGGAGCCCAGATTGAGCCAGGCATAGCATTCCTCTAAATATTTCTGGTTGTCCAATCAATTATGTTAACTAGATGTTAAATTGGAGTACTAATAATTTCTGATTGTCATTGATGAATCAAAAACTAAAACCATGTCCCTTTTTCATACACAGGGAAGTCTCAGCCAGGAGGTGGCCGGGCCAAGTCAGGCTGCCTGATATCCAGGTCCCTCCCCTACACCTTCAAAGACAAAGTGCCAGGAAGAGGAGTAACCTGGAGGAGGCTGCCTTAGGCCTCTTTTGGAAGGCTACAGAGGCCCTGAGAACCCCCCACACTGTGGAGGAGGACTTTGCTGGCATAACTGCCTGCAAAATGATGCAGATGGAGGAGGGCCAATGACTCCTGTGTGAGTTCCTAATTTTGGAAGCTCTCGATAAGGGGTTGAGGGGCCAAATAACATGTGCTACCCACATTTGTGACCTCACACATGGTCCTCCTCCTCCTCCTCCAGGTCCTACTCCTCCTCCTGCCACATCTCCAACACCAGAGCCACATCCGGGAAGGAAGCGTGGAAAGAAGACCAGAGAGTGATGGCCCTGGGTTCAGTCTGGTCTGGCAAAATATGCAGGCTCTTGTAGTACCACAGCCTGGGGACACAGATGTCATCTGCTGCTTTCTCTGGGACTTCTGGACCAGACTGCACTCCCTTAGATAAGTCTTCTCAGGCCACCAATTTTGCTGGAAAATAATTGATGTCTGCCCTGGGGGTCAAAGGCTTCGACAATTTCTGCTGTTTCTCCAGCGTTGCCTCCCTCTTTGTTTGGTTCTGAGCCCTTACTAAAGGAATTTTTTTTTCAATTATACTTGCCTATGTGTGTTTTCCTTCAAAAAGGACAGTTTGTTTGTGAGGAGGCAGGTACATTTCAAAAATACAATGTGAAATTAACAAGAGATACCAACACCAAACAATCGCCTTGAGATTAAATAATACAAGATATCAATGGTGTTGTGGTAACTTGACACACAAAACACACACAAAAATATTATGGAGTAAAACACAAAATAAAAAAATAAAAAAACAGCCTTGAAAAAAATACAAACCAAAAAAAAAAAAAAAAACAGCCTTGAAAAAAAAAAAATTATTTAAAAACAACCAAAAAGAAATTTGGTCAGATGTGACAAATCAAAATATATTGAGGGAATCCTGATAAATAATAAAGAAATAAGTTTGTGAGAAGTCTGTGTGAATATGAGCAGCAAAACTACTTCATTCTTCTCACGTTATAAAGATGAACAGAGTGCGCTATATTAATCTATTTAAAACATTGCAGCGTGACGAAAGTGCTGTATCCATTCCGAACGCTAATTTTACCAGACCGAGCTGTTCCGTCTCGGAATTTCTTCTGAGCATTCGTGGCACTTTGTGCGTCGGAACACATGGTTGGAATTGACGCGATCGGATTTTGTTGTCGGAAAATTTTATAGCCTGCTCTCAAACTTTGTGTGTCAGAAAATCCGATGGAAAAAGTCTGATGGAGCCCACACACGGTCGGAATGTCCAACAACACGCTCCGATCGCACATTTTCCATTGGAAAATCCGACCGTGTGTATGGGGCATTAGTGTTTTTATTTTTCATGAAACCGTTTTTCCCCCAAGAAAAACACTTTTAAATAAAATGCTGCACAAATACAGTGTGACATAAAAAGTTGCAACTACCACCATTTTATTCCCTAGGGTGTCTGCTAAAAAACAAATATATAATAATAAAAAAATATATATAATATACATTTTATATATATATATATATATATACACTTGTAGAGGGGACCGCACTCTGCTTACAATTTAGTGCCAGCAATCAGGTCTTCCCACCGACCTTATATATAGAAAAAAAGTCCAAGAGGTTGCTGCACTTAAAAACTTCTTTGCTTTATTTCACAATATCTTCAGGAGAGATTTACAAAGCAAGTATAGTCCTTTCAAGCAATATCAAGAAGCAACAAATGCTTACACAGTTTCAGACATGAGTAGATTCAGATATGGATGGATGGATGGATTACGTTTCGGGCTAGTCAGCTTACGCCCTTCCTGAGATCCATTGAAACACATCTGAAGATTTCATTCCAATCATTCATTTAAATACAGGTTTAGTGAAGTACTTCACATATGGAATCAATATGGCTAATTAGTTCAAATCGCATACCATTTAACATCTATATATGCATATGTTTCTATAACATGCCATTAAAGCAAGGATAAGCAGCAGGTGTCAAATCTCTCATTCTCCTCACTCGCATTATAATATATTCAGAATACCTATAAAAATGCAGGAAAATAGTACATTCATGAGTAAAAGCAAAAAGATATCCCCATCATAAAGTTATTTTATCTGGCTACTTTTAAATGCTTATTCCAACAATTAAACAAATAAATAAAGATCCAAATCAACATTTAAGCCATATGGAGCAATCGTATTTAAAAAATGTATCCAGTATACTTCTCTTTTTCTTAGAATCAATTCACGGTTGCCCCCCCTCCTATTTTTCTCAATCCCTTCTAGGACCATATATTTTAATTGTGATACATTGTGGCCAAATTCCAAAAAGTGTCTCGCCAACGGTAATTGGGTTAATTTATCTCGTATTGAGTATTTATGTCTCGCTATCCTGTCTTTTATTTTTTGTGTACTCCCCTACATAAACTAAACCGCACGGGCACTTTATGGCATAAATTACATATGAAGATTGGCATGTATAGTAACCCCGTATGGGGATATTAAAACCCCTATGTGGATGTGTAAAGTATTTACCTTTAATCATAGAGTTACATTGTATGCATAACAAGCAGGGATACGATCCCAGATTTTTTGGTCCTAGAAAGGTTAGTTTGGCTGCTGCAGCCACAGGTTGATCAGATTTAATCAATCGATCTTGTATCGTTATACCTTTTCTATAGGAGGGCATGGGTGGATTCCAGAATTCCTGTACCATGGGGTAACTGGATCTTAAAAGATTCCAATGTCTTTTGACAATTTGGTTGATTTTGTTGGAGAAGGGATGGTACTGCATAATAAAGGGGATTCTCTTGTTTTCCTTTTGGGGTAGTCTCTTATAGTCTGTATGAGGATAATCGATATTAACTAAAGCTTGTGGGTATCTTCTACTAGTAAGTTTGTTTTTTATTTCATTAAGTCTCTGATCACGGCACAGCGGGTCACTCACGATCCGCTGTACCCTCATCATCTGACTTTTTGGGATGGATGAAAAAACGTTTGGGGGATGAAAGCTATTAAAATGTAGCAATTGGTTATGGTCCGTGGGTTTCACATATAAGTCGGTAGTAATCTGTCCATTGTTCAATTTAAGTAGAGTATCAAGAAAAGAGATCTCATTTTTACCAATTTCAATGTTAAACTTTAATCCAGGTACTAAATAGTTAATGTATTTATCAAATAAGTATAGGCTTTCCATGTTACCATCCCATATAGCGAAAATATCGTCCACAAATAAAAAAGAAAAATGGAGAAACTAATGCAAAGAGCCATCACCATGGAACTCCACGAGGTAACGTTAGCGGAATACTATAAGTTACAAATGATACCCAGAGGGCTGAGGGTTCGTCTGACTCCAACCCTCTTTTCACAGAACAAGGACTTTAAAACCAAATTTGCCCAGATCCTCAATAAATGTTCCTTTGATATCATGACATTAACTGTGCAATTTTTGCAACAAGAGAGGACTCTCGTGCAAGAGGAGATTGCTGAACTTGAAAGGCAGTTACAACAATGTTCTAATCAAGAGGAACTACAGGAATTCAAGAAAATTAATAATGATAAATTAGAAAGATTTCGCACCAATATTCAATTCCGTAAGCGTACAAAACTTGAACGAGATCGGGAAGATTATAAAAACGATCATGTCTACAACTGGACTGATCCTACATATTACCATTCAAAGGGCTACAGAAAAGTACAACATAAAAATCTGGCTACCTCAAACTCCTCTATGACATCTACTGGATCATCCACCAGTGTATCAACTACTCCTTTTTTACCATGGAACCTGACTGAATCCGGACCAGGAGGGGCGGTCGGCGAACAAAGAAAAGACACAACAGGGGGTGTAACCACCAGACGCCAGAACCGCCAGAGACACTAGATGAAAACCTGGTACATAACATTTCTTCTATTGTTTTGTCTAAAACTGAACTAAGTGTTTTGAATAAGGGTTTGGGCTTTTGCCCTAAAGAGAAAATGAATGATTTTGTACTTAAACAGGATTTATATAGATTTTTTAGACAACTAAGATTTAAAGCGTACTATTCAGGTGTGTCCACTGCCACAACTAAAGAATTATCAAAATTATCAATCAAAAACATGGGTTTAAAACCAAAAAGCACTAAAGTACCACCCACTTCATGTGCTGCTGTAGAGGTATATATAGAGAAAGTGGAAAATTACATAAAAAAATTTTGTGTGATAGAGATAAGAGAGACCATATACCTCACAATCTAAATAGAGATGAGATTGCAGCGTTAAACTCCTTGTCAGTCCGGCGTGATATCACTATCAAGCCGGCTGACAAGGGGGGAGCTATTGTGGTAATGGACACATCCATGTATGAAAATGAAGTTATGAAACATCTTAGTGATTCTCTTACTTATAAAAAACTTGCTGTCCAGTTTTTAAAGTACAAAAAAGGATAAAAACAACCTTAACTAAGGCAGTTAAACAAAAAATCATTGATGATGAAACTATGGAGTTTTTGATATGTAAATATCCGGTTACACCGGTACTATATATGTTACCAAAAATCCACAAAGACCCCAAAAATCCCCCCGGGACGTCCCATTGTATCAGGGATGGAATCTGTGACAACACATCTAGCACAATACCTGGATAAGTGTCTGACACCATTGCTGTTAAACACTAAATCATTTATAAGAGATACTACTGATTTTTTGTCAAAAATTCAAGATATAAACTTGTCATCAGATTCCATCCTGATATCATGGGACGTCTCTAGTTTATTTACTATTATTCCACATGATTTAGGAATAGAGGCATGTCAGCGATTGTTAATTCAATCAGGCATCTATAAAACCGAACAAATTTCATTTCTGCTTGACCTTTTGAAAATTACTCTTGAGGAGAAATATTTTCTTTTCAGGGATACTCATTTCTTGCAACTGAACGGAGCAGCACCCCCATATGCAAACGTATTTATGAATATGATAGAGACATCCTTTATTTATGTCAATGATTTATTTTTAAAACATTGCCAATGTTGGTACAGATTTGTGGACGATATTTTCGCTATATGGGATGGTAACATGGAAAGCCTATGCTTATTTGATAAATACATTAACTATTTAGTACCTGGATTAAAGTTTAACATTGAAATTGGTAAAAATGAGATCTCTTTTCTTGATACTCTACTTAAATTGAACAATGGACAGATTATTACCGACTTATATGTGAAACCACGGACCGTAACCAATTGCTACATTTTAATAGCTTTCATCCCCCAAACGTTTTTTCATCCATCCCAAAAAGTCAGATGATGAGGGTACAGCGGATCGCGAGTGACCCGCTATGCCGTGATCAGAGACTTAATGAAATAAAAAACAAACTTACTAGTAGAAGATACCCACAAGCTTTAGTTAATATCGATTATCCTCATACAGACTATAAGAGACCACCCCAAAAGGAAAACAAGAGAATCCCCTTTATTATGCAATACCATCACTTCTCCAACAAAATCAACCAAATTGTCAAAAGACATTGGAATCTTTTAAGATCCAGTTACCCCATGGTACAGGAATTCTGGAATCCACCCATGCCCTCCTATAGAAAAGGTAGAACGATACGAGATCGATTGATTAAATCTGATCAACCCGTGGCTGCAGCAGCCAAACTAACCTTTCTAGGACCAAAAAATCTGGGATCGTATCCCTGCTTGTCATGCATACAATGTAACTCTATGATTAAAGGTAAATACTTTACACATCCACATAGGGGTTTTAATATCCCCATACAGGGTTACTATACATGCCAATCTTCATATGTAATTTATGCCATAAAGTGCCCGTGCGGTTTAGTTTATGTAGGGGAGACTACACAAAAAATAAAAGACAGGATAGCGAGACATAAATACTCAATACGAGATAAATTAACCCAATTACCGTTGGCGAGACACTTTTTGGAATTTGGCCACAATGTATCACAATTAAAATATATGGTCCTAGAAGGGATTGAGAAAAGCTGACTAGCCCGAAACGTAATCCATCCATCTATATCTGAATCTACTCATGTCTGAAACTGTGTAAGCATTTGTTGCTTCTTGATATTGCTTGAAAGGATTATACTTGCTTTGTAAATCTCTCCTGAAGATATTGTGAAATAAAGCAAAGAAGTTTTTAAGTGCAGCAACCTCTTGGACTTTTTTTCTATATATATATATATATATATATATATATATAATGTTTGGGGGTTCTGAGTAATTTTCAAGCAAAAAATAATGATTTTTACATGTAGGAGAGAAGTGTCAGAATTGGCCTGGGTGGAGGGGGGTTAAATACAATAAGTAAGTAATATACAAATAATTATTACCGGTATATATTGTTTTTGAGTTAATTTACTATATAAATACTATATTTTCAAAATCTGTACTCAAGCAGGTGGCTTAACAGACAAATTACTGAAGTTATAACTTCCAACCAGTAATTTCACAGTAAATAGGTAATAAATTATTATGTTATAACATATAGCATATAAATATATGATTTTGCTTGAATATAACAGTACCTTTTCAACAGAATCAGTTTCTCCCTCTTAACTGTGTGAGAAAACATGGGATTATGGGTAAATCTTATACCCATAAACACATGTTTTTTCCTTGTAGTTAAGAGGGTGTAAAATCACATTTGGCAACCCATCACATTTTGCTACCCGCTGGAGTGCGCAACGCCACCATATTCGTTCCAACACTGTTGTAAGACCACTTTGCCAAAGGGCCCCTCGCAGGCTCGGTTCGCTCACCACGCTTCGGGCACGGCCTTGCTTCGCTTGGCATAATTATAATCTAACTCTATCTCCACTTGGATGGTGGGGTTTGAACCTGGACTCAGGGGTGTGGCCACAAAATGCTGCGCAAGCGCAGATCGCCACAGTGTTGGAACGCATATGGCGGCATCGCGCATGCGCAGTCCAGATGGGACTGCCATATGTGACGCTACACCGGCTGGACTGGAAGGGAGCATTTGTCTTTTAGACACATGCCACTTCTATGACACTGCAGGGAAAGGTGTGCCTGCACTGCAACATTTTTATTGGACAGCTGGGACCAATGGTACTTTACCATTGGTACAAGACTCCAAGCTGTTTATTAAACTTAGTGCCTCTGACAAGTGAGGAGAGACACTGTGAGCTCATCCACTCAGTCTGTTGCAAAGTGGCCATTTAAACTGCCCACTCTGTATGTAGCTTCTGACAGGCTGCGTAAGAAGGCCGTATCTCTGGAACCATAGGTCGTAGGAGCCCAAATTTTTACATACTCTCTGGGACCCCAGATCGCCAAGCTACAACCCTCAAAGCTCGATTTGTTTTTTTTAATGTTCATGGCAGATGAGGCCCTGCCTCACCTGCCTCCCCTGACTGCACATCCCTGCTGGGTATGTGCAGAGCTGAACTGGGACAAAAATTTGGCCCTGGACTTCATCCAGACCAGCTCACTTTAATTTTACAAACACGCACAAAAACAGTATATAAACTATACTCAATTGCGCAAAAATAATAAGTAAAAACATAACTGTTAAGTATAAACGGGTTTTTTTTTAACTTTTTATTTAGAGGAAAAATGCAGTCCAACATTACAGAAGCCTTCAGAATGACATGTGTAAGTTACACTCCGTTCAATGGCAGGTGTCATAAATAAAGAAAACAGTTATAAATAAATAACATCTTGTTTTTGAATAATATAATTAACAAGAAACGGTTCAATCAATAACTTGTAGGAATCACAAACCTAAAAAGACAGGGGAAAATCCACTCTAATGCTGGCCATACACTATACAGAAAATCGGCCGAAAAATCGTTCATATAGACACTTCGTTCGTTTTTCGGCAAGTTAATGGGCACAAATCGATAATCGTTTGTGACGTTTTTGTGGAAAAAAACGAACGGCAAGTTTGGAAATTTTCTGCCGAACGTACGATAAATTGCAAGTTTAATGCGTTCTTCGTCCGTGAAAAAACGAATGGTTGCTATTGCGCATGGTTGAAAATAATTTAACCCGGAAGGGAAATATTCGTGTCAAATACGTTTGCGTCCAAACGTCATGACCAATCGTCAACACCAACTATATAAAGGCCCTCACACACGATCGGACTTTTTGACAACAAACATGCAAATTAGCAGTTCTGGAGCAACATCTGACCGTGTGTACGCTCCATCGGACAAATTATTTTTTGTGACTTTTGTTGGCTACGAACGGACAAACTTTCTTTCAACAAAACTCCGATCGTGTGTGCACAAAATACCATCGGACTTTATTCCAAAGTACAAACACGCATGGTCGGAAGCAAGGACCATCACGAATTTTTAATGGCTTAAGAATAAATCTGCTTTGCTGGTTATACTGACAGAGTACAGACAAACATATTTTAGTTATGATTTGTGTTCTAGTGATAGCAATCCTTTTTTTTGTTTTTGTTTTTTAAGGCCATTTTGCTTATTGTGCATTCACAACATAAATAAACTTACAAAATTATTAGACATGTTCTCTGTCCTCACAATTAAAAATTAGAATTTCAAAAGAAAAAGAGCAAACGATACACATCAAAATAAAAAATATATCTTATTCAATCATACTGAAATCAAAAAATTCAACCTGCTAAATTATTAGCCCCTAAACTCCCCACACCAGTGGCCTTGTTGTGGATCCTTGGGGCTGCTTTTGCCACTGACCACCATGCTGCTCAGGTGGGTGGGCTTGCTGGGGTGGGTAGGTTTGTTGTGGAGGAGTGTTGTTCAAATGACACACATGAGATTTAGTGGTTAGCTCTTGTTTCCTGGCCTTGCTGAAGAGCTGGATGATTAGAGCCTCACATAGCTCCCTTTGATCTGCCTCAAGCTCACGGAGCTTACTAGCATTAAAACTGCCAAACCCTTCAGCACTATCGGGTGCTGTGTTTATCAGAGAGGTAGCCCTAGTTAAGAACTCAGCTGTGGCCTCATCCAGATGTTGGCTCTTCCTGGCCCTTTTTTTGGGAGGACGCAGGGAAGGGATCCTGCACTCAGTTGTTGTCTGGCTGCTGGGCCCAGGCTCTTCTTGGCTCTAAAGTTCCTGTGTGTGTAAAAACAACATCATTTAAATTTTTGGACATCATTCATCAACAATTTTCATGTCATGACTTTTTCATTTGTAATGTGTCCAAATAGGAAAGAAGATCATTCTGACTCCAGCATTTCTCATTCTTGTCCTAATCCTTTTTGGCCACTGCTGTCTATTGATATGGGACTCACTTTTTGAACCCAAAAAAATTACTATGCATTCAGGGTCATAACTACCACCATATTGACCCATGCGGGCGCTATGGGGCCCGCAGCCGAGTGGGGCCCAGTGAGGATAAGAGCACCGCCGGCACAGTCTCCCAGCCAGGGGAAGAGAGAGGAGAGGAAGAGGCGAGCTGTCCGTATCAGCAGAGCTGAATTGCCCGATGTAAGAGCTTTCATTATGACTTCCAGTGTTCCCGGGGCTCACGTCACATAGCTCCACCTTTTGGGCCAGTGCATTTGATAGAACGCCGATCCAATGTGGGACATGTGACGTCATCAAAGGCGTCGGGCCAAGAGGTGGGGCTATGTGATGAGCCCCGGGAAGAGGAGAAATTCAAATGAAAGCTATTACAGTGGCCAATCCTGCTCTCTGCTGATCCTAGTAGCTTGCCTCTTCCTCAGCATAGGTGGGGCTGTATGGTGCACAGGCAGACCAGGCTGTATTGGGCACAGGTCATGCTGTATGTGGCACAGGTCACGCTGCATTGACAGTAGGGCAGCTGTGGGGGGGGGGGGGGGGCTGTTTGCAGTGTGGCCCATACAACATTTTCTAATTTGCCAACCTATAAAAATCTATGGTAGAATTCCAAAGTGATAATTTTAAGAGATAATATGCAAGCTAATTGCCATTAGGGATGAGACCAACACCCCCCTGTTAGTTTTGCAACAGAACATTTGAACAGGCCAAAAATTGATTTTAACACGTGAACACCATTAAAGTCTAAGGGAGTTGAACATGAATAATTCTAAGTGGTAATTTTAAAGGCTTATATTCATGGTATTGCCCAAAAAAGTGTTTGGTGACCTGGGTCCTGCCCCAGGAGACATGTATGAATGGACAGAAAAGTTTACAAAACACCCATTTTTTCATGAACAGTGATTTTAATAATGAATAAAGTCAAACAATAAAAGTGTAATATTCCTTTAAATTTTGTACCATGGGGGGGGGTCTATAGTATGCCTGTAAAGGGGCGCATGTTTCCCCTGTTTAAAACAGTCAGAGAGCAAAATGACATTTCAAATTAAAAAATGTCATTAAAAATTACGAACGGGAGCGACAGAATTTGGAACCAGCTTCTTTTCGCGGTGACTCTCGGATTGCCTTTGTCTCGCACACAAACAGAAGGTAATCTTACATCACACGCTCGTTCGATTGATATACACTATCTAGGCGTGAAAACTCCGCTACCCGAACGGCATCACGCATTCGTTCGTACCGCGTGTTAACTTGACATAGACGGCGCATGCCTGAAATTCCGCCCCTGACGTTCTTTTTCTTGAATATTGCCCGCCCCTTTTCTCTTTGGTGCGTAGTGAGGAGCAAACATGGCGGAGACACATGTGTCAGAATACAGATCCAGGAAGGCCACCAACATGTCATTTGAGGAGATGGTGGAGATGGTTTCTATCTTGAAAAAGCAAGATTACGATGGGAAACATGGCCCATATGCCCATCCCAATTTGGTAAAGGACAAAATCCTGACTGATGTGGTGAAGGCCTTGGAGCAGAAGTTTGGGGTCCATAGAAAGAAGGACCAGCTGAGGAAGCGCTGGTCTGACTTGAAAAACAGGGAGCCAGATCAGTACCTCAAAATAAGGAAGGAACTTCGAAAAAGTAAGTACTTGTGTGTCCCATTTATGATTCTTCACTTGCCTGCTTCTCCATGTGCTTTTCTGGACTGTTATACTGAATGTTCGTAGGTGTTAAATAACGTTCGTGGGTAGGAAATAACGTTCGTAAGGACCAACAGTGATAGTTTGCCAATGAATACGACTTTTTTAAACTGATATAGGCTTATGACTGTTTTGGTCATGATCATTTATGTGATTGAACGAATTTAAAAGACATTGTTGTCTAGATGTCTTTGAAATTTTAATTAATTGATAAATAGATTCAGTGGAATGTAAGGAGAGGACACAGCAGCTGTTTACACATCTGGACTCAGGAGCACTAGTGTGGGACACCATAAAAACTTGGCACAAAAAGGTAAGTATTGAATTTGGGGTCAAAGGTCTTTTTAATCATAACCAATGAGTAAAGGGACAGGGGATTATAGCAGTGCTAAAGTATTCCAGGTGAATAAGAGAAAAGAATGTAAAATTAAAAACTTTTTATTTCACAATATTAAATACAAAGAGAGAGCAATAAAATGGTTAACAACCAACAAGCATAGATATTGCGTGCGACCCAAATGCGGTAGGGTAGGCTGGATGGAGAAGGCCATCAAAGAAAGGGCTCGGTTTCATGTCTTCAACTTGGTTCTCTTCCTAAACAGACAATTGGACACCACTTGAAAGCAATGTTTCATATTCCTATTTCGGGCCATAAATATCTGTGTGCTAAGTATACCTTTTTTTAATTGTTCATAGGGAATCAAAGACGCAGACAACAGGGTCAACAGGACCCCCAACCTCGCCGGGACCACCAACATCTCCGGGACCAACAACCTCGGCGGGAGCCACAACCTCGCCGGGAGCCACAACCTCGCCGGGAGCCACAACATCGACGGGACCCCCAACCTGAACCCAGCACCAGCATCACACATGATGAAAGAGAGGTGGGGGAAGTGGGAGCCTGTACCTCACCAGGTGAGTGTCTGACACCCCAGCTTCAGGTAATCTATGTATGCCTGCATATTTCTAAATACATGTTTTTTCTCACTTTTTTAGGTGATGTTCTGGTTGTGGAAGAGCCACCTGACCACTTTACAGAAGACAGCGCCCAAAGGCTCATAGCGCAGATCATGTTATGGAATGGCGAAATAGATGCCATGAGAGCTCGTCTTAACACAATGCAGCAGGAAATGAAGGACATGATAGATGTTTTGGGTAGAATCTAAACACTTTTGACGTCCATAAACATCTATCATGTTCTTCATTTCCTGCTGCATGATTATGTCCAAATTATTGTTTCTGTTTGTTAATTAAAAAAAAACAAAAAAAATTTAAAAAAATTTGCAAAACTAATAACCAAAATTTAAAAAAAAAAATAATGACCAAAAAAATGTAAAAAAAAAAAATTATATAAAAATAAAAAAAATTAAATAAATTATTATCAAAAAATAATTACACACAAAAATAAAAAAATATATAAAAAAAAAATACATAAAAAAATTACATCAAGATTTTAAAGCAAAAATTTTGTGAAACAATTGTTTCTAAGAAATAAAGAAAATAAAAAATTGAAAGATTTTGTTAATGTTGAACTTTGTAAGTTCGTGGTTGTCATACAAGTTCATTTTGATAATATGCCTGTTTGTACAAAGAAAAAAACGCACAGGAATGTGCACATATAAAAACTTTTTGGAAAAAAAACAATGTATGTTTTTTTATTTCAGTGCTCAATACCAGTATATTTGTTAAGTTGCTGTGGTTACATTGACAGTGTACTCTAAAATGTGTGTAGCTGAGACACAGCACAATATAATAGTTAGCTCAAAGTGAGATTGTCACCTCATGTTGCACATCAGGTTGGTTTGCACTAGTGGCAAAAATTCAAAAGATCAAGGCTATTTGCAAAGCTAGTAAACAGACAACAGTATTTCCTTGAAAATCTCATTTTATTAAGAAGTAAAATAATTAATCAGCATGTAAAAAAGTAGTCCATATATTGTTCACTGACAAGACGGGCATTCTGGGAGCCCAAACCAGCACATGCACTTGCCATAGCTGGCATCACAGCCTATTGAGCTGGTCGGGAAAAAGGCTCATCACTTTTCTCTGAGGCAATGTAGCCTCATCTGCCCCAAAGACAAAATTTAGTACCTCAATATTGTCCAGAGCATTTTGAAAAATTAAGGTCCCTTTTTGTATACGATCCTAAAATTCAGTACGTATCATCACATCTCCGTCAGAGTGGCGTCCATTCATCCCAACATCCAAAAAAGGCTAAGTTCAAATTATATGCTCCCTCACCCCCTCTGGTGGCACATTCCTAAACTTTAAGGGGGGGAGTTGAATTGGTAGCTGGTTTTGACAAGTAAACCTCTACACTTCCATGAGAGCTAAATGCATGAAAAATTAATTATTATTTTGCCTGACCATCTATCTTTAGAACATTGTCAGGCCAGTGGCCAGGTAAGAAGTGGGCAAATCCGTTAATCAGAAGGCACATTGTTCAAATCTATACACATTTTGACATACATCGGACAAAATAATAACAATGTTCGTTAATTAGGATTATTCGTTATGATAAAGTTATAAACACAGGAAGTCAGCACAGCACAGGGATGGTGTGAGCCCCTCATAATGCTAAATTCATCATAACGAACGTATCATTTTGACCTTTTGAAGGTAATCTTGCAGGCCCTTGCACTACATGCTTTGGAGAATTTAGGCAGCAATCTTACCTAAAAAAATAAGGTATACTATGTATGTGTTTTGCAAAATCAGCAGATAGAGTAGCTATATCGGTTGACTGTTTTTTGGGTTTTTTATTAGGGGGGGGGATAAGTATTTGCACAACCAAAAAGGGAATCTTGCACTCTGCATGAATTTATAGGACAGGAATAAGATTGGGACACATTTTAGGGGGTGTTTGTGGTAAACCTAAAAATGAAGCATAAATAAAAACACTTTTAAGTTACTAGGCTAGGTGTGTGTGGGCCAAGGGTAGCATGCTGGGGAGGTTAGTGAAGGAAAATATGCATGTAGGCCACCAAAAAGTTACAGCATGCATGAGGACAAAGAGGGCATTCATTCACAGCATATTACAAAAATGGGAAGGATGGAATAATAAATTTATAAAATACTTTATAAAAACACGAAGGTGATATTAAATACAAAAAATTACACGAATATAGTCCTTCTGCAGGACTTGGATAATAGCACTACATGTCTCAGGAATAATCTCTCCCAGAGCCTTGTGAGAGATCCAAGTGGTAAACTTGATATCCTGGTGACCCCTCCCTGTCGCCAAATAACGTAAGGTAGCTATGAGCTTTTGCTCGGCTGGAATAGCAGCCCTCATGCAGGAGTCCTGCTTCATGATATAGGGGGAACAGCAATTACAATAGTTGCTGAAAGCAGGAGTCCGTCATCCGGAGATAATTCAGAGAATCATTTGGATTATTCTCCTGCAGCTCACGCAGCAAGGGCATATGGCTAAATTGGTCACGATTAAGTAGCCAAGTTTTGTCCCAAATAATCCTCATCCTACTACTCTGACTATTCCAGGACCGGGCTAGAGTCACAGCAAGAACTGCAAGCCCATAAACAACACACTCTCTCCTAGGATTGTGTAACATGGCTGGTTGTCATACAATTTTACAAACGGTCGTAAACGCAAAGTAACGCACGAATCTGCACTGACCAAACATAAGAATTAGAAATTAGCAGAGGGAGCCCGAAGCGTGACGCCGAAGAATTTAACGTCTTCTTTGGAAGTTTTATCCGTACGTTTTTAACGTCACTACGTTCGTGTTTGTTGCCTAAACGTCAGACCGTCTCCATGCAATACAAGTTCAGAGAGACAAGGCCCTTTTTCAAAAAAAAAAACAACGGGAAAGTTTGTACAAGGTCCGATCGTGTGTATGGTGCTTAACACACACTGAACAGAACGTTGTCTTGCCACTGACCAGACAAAAGGATTACACGGGCCAATACACAGAAGATTTTGAAAAACTGAAGGTAAGCAGACCAGTACAATAGTTATAGGGTGTTAATTGTTAGGTGTAGTTTGGCAACTGAACAATGCAGCATTTTTGATAATTACAGGAGCAATGGTGGACAAATTTACATCACCACATTTCCTGCCACAATTCATTGAAATGTACCGAGACCTTACATGTCTATAGAAAGTGCGCTCCAAAGACTACTCAGATCGTCAAAAACGTAAAGAAGCGTATACTAAATTAGTGGAACTATGCACTGTTGTGTATGCAAAAGCAGATATATCCTATGTGACCAAAAAAATTGCCAATCTGCGTACGATCTTCAAAAAAGAATTAAATAAAATTAATGAATCCAAAAGATCTGGTGCAGGTGCAGATGAAGTATATGTGCCACGCCTGTGGTATTTCGAGAGTCTACGTTTTCTGACTGACCAGGAGGAAGCACGACCCTCTGTGTCAAGTTTAGACAGTATCAGTGAGAATATTTCAGTAGATGAAGAAGATGGAACATTTGATGAAATGGCAGACAGTCAGGTAAAGTCAGAATATTATGTTTTATTATACACATCTGAAACTAAAAATTGAAGAGAATACATACAAAAATCAAAGCACATGTAACTTGTTAATGTTTTTTATTTAAAGAAAAATCTTACATGACATCTGTATTTAGTAATGAAATAATATATAAATGCAGCCACTCAAATTGACATAGCATTTAGACATTGTTTTGCCAATCGACTGCTCCAGGACCGAGAAAATAGTGCATATAATCAATGCGACTCTGGCGAGCGACTTGACTGGAGAGACGAGGTGGGGCACGGCCTAGGTTTAATAAGCCTTCGGTGTCATTACGCCACTCACCAGGCGTGACATCCCCAGACAAAGTATCTTCCCGGTCCAACTGGGATTGGGGCATGTACGTGGAGCTAGTACGCCGTAAGAAATTGTGTAACACACAGCAACTATGGACTATTGTGTCAATTTTTGGGGGGGCTACATTTATTGCTGTGTGAAATATTCTAAAATGGTTGGCCATAATACCGAACGCGTTTTCAACTACTCGTCGAGCACGAGATAACCTATAATTAAAAATTTTTTGCTCAGGTGTCAGGTTTTTGAGGGCAAAAGGTTTTAAAATATGCTCAGATAACGCAAACGCGTCATCGGCAACAAATGAGAAGTTGAGACCTTCAACTGTATCCTCTTGTGATGGGAGATGTAGAAGTCCATTTTTTAAGTGCTGGAAAAAAGAGGTCTTCTCTATTATTCCCCCATCCGAATTTCTGCCATTTTTCCCTATGTCAACAAAAATAAATTCATACTTGGCATTGACAATTGCCATTAACACAATACTAAAGTAGCCTTTATAATTGTAGAAGAATGAGCCAGAGTTTGCTGGGGGTATTATCCGAACATGTTTGCCGTCTATGGCACCACCACAGTTTGGAAAATTCCAATAGTCTTCAAATTGTTTGGCAGTTAATTTCCATTCCTCCACAGATGATGGCAGCTGTGCAAAGATAAAAATAAATGTTTAAAAAAAATTTAAGGCTTAATTGTCCAAAAATTATAACAATTGGCTTTATTATACAGGATCTATTTGGCAGTGAAACACAAACTGTCACATCACCACCAGTAAGCATTACCAAAAAGAGAAAGACAAAGCAAGATGCAACAGGCAACTTTCTACTACAAGCATCTGCAGCGTTAAATCAGAAGAAGGATGAATGTGATGACCTGGGTGCATTTGCAGCAAAGAAAATGCGCAGGATGTCAGAAGACCAAAAACAATTACTGGAACCATTACTCATTCAACTTCTTAATAAAGGGTTAAGGGGGGAGCTGACCATAAATACACACTTAGCTGAGCACAAAACCACACACCCACAATCATTGCAAACCACACACCCACAATCATTGCAAACCACACACCCACAATCATTGCAAACCACACACCCACAATCATTGCAAACCACACAGCCACAATCATTGCAAGTACCTCCACAAATGCATCAATGGCACATACCATTCCCACAGCAGGATCGTCAACAAAGCAACTGGGGACATGATTATCAGTACACATCTTTGTGAATAACATACATTTGGGTTTAAATATGTTATGTTTGTCAGTTTGACATGTTATGAACTAGTTTGAGTTTACTGATATGTTTAGAGCTTCTAAAATCAAAGTTAAACAAAGCAAGCTGTACAGTGTTTGAGAGTTCAAAATAAAAGCAGTGTGTCATTACCTTTAGGTATTCCTCTTGCATGATCTTTATAATGGCTTGGCAGGTCTCTGGTATGATGCGGCCAAGTGACTGGGCAGAGATTCCGGTAGTGAACTTTAAATCTTCATAACTTCGGCCAGTTGCCAGAAAGCGAAGTGTTGCTACCAGTCTCTGCTCTGCTGGGATGCTTGGTCTTAAGACGGTGTCTTTTTTGGTAATAAGGGGTGACACTTTACTCAATAAGAGCTGAAAGGACTCATCAGGCATCCTCAGATAGTTCCGATAGTCATCTGGATTGTTTTCCTTGAGCTCTCGAACCAATTTTATATGGGAGAAGTCATCCTGGTTCTTCAGCCACTCTTTACTCCATAACCTTCGCCTTTTGATTATGGGTTCCTCTGCTTGTTGTATAGCCATCACTCCAAGCATGACTATGCCAATGGTCCTTTCATCTACATCCATATTGTAGGTAGAGGGTTCGTTCCGACGTACGCACGAACGTATGTTGCTCCTCGTCAAACACAGGAAGCCACAGTACAGAGGTCACACATTTTGACACTTCCTTTTATAAATGAAAAAAACGAACGAAAAAACGATACATTGCTGTTCATAAACGATTTAACGATCGAAAATCTTTACTTACCTGATGGCGTGATCGTTTGCGGTCATTACCGAACGTTCTTTTTTCGAAAATGGGTTCGGCCGATTTTCTGTATAGTGTATGGCCAGCATAACATACAATGTGAATAACTAGGTAGTATAAACGACTAACCATCCAAAAAGATCCATAATCATCTGTCCCCCAAGTTTTACAACATTTATTTTTTCTTTATAAAAAAGTGTTAACTGAAAATTGGGGATGGGCGAACGGTTCAGCCCGAGCATAAGTTCAGGCCAAACTTTGGTTGTTCGGGTGTTCGCAGAAGTCTATGGGACACTAACATGAAAAATTTTTAAATGGGACACTAACATGAAAATTTTTTAAAGGTTTATATGCAAGTTATTGTCATAAAAAGTGTTTGGGGACCCGGGTACTGCCCCAGGGGACATATAATAATGAAAATTAAAAAAAAAAACGGACTTTTTTTTCGGAAGCAGTGATTTTAATAATGCTTAAAGTGAAACAATAAAAGTGAAATATTCCTCTAAATTTCATACCTGGGGGGGTGTCTATAGTATGCTTGTAAAGTGGCGCATTTTTCCTGTGTTTAGAACAGTCCCTGCACAAAATGACATTTCTAAAGGAAGAAAAGTTATTTAAAAGTACTTGCGGCTAAAATGAATTGTCGGTCCTGAAAATACAGATAAAAGTCATTGAAAAAAACGGCATGGGATCCCCCCAGTCCATTACCAGGCCCTTTGGGTCTGGTATGAATATTAAGGGAAACCCCGAACCAAAATAAAAAAAAATTGCGTGGGGGTCCCCCCAAATTCCATACCAGGCCCTTCAGGTCTGGTATGGATATTAAGGGAAACCCCGCGCCAAAATTAAAAAAAAAAACTTTTTGGCATTGATACATGTCTCCTGGGGCAGGACCCAAACACTTTTTATGACAATAACTTGCATATAAGCCTTTAAAATGAGCACTTTTGATTAGTCATGTTTGTGTCCCATAGACTTTAATGGTGTTCATGTGTTCTGCCAAATTTTTTGCCTGTTCGGTATGTTCTGGTGCGAACCGAACTGGGGGGTGTTCGGCCCATCCCTACTGAAAATATACTCCTCACCCCCCACCCTTTTATTTCATTTATTCTCCTCCTTCTCACATCACTGTGTGAAGTGGGAGGACTAACAACATGCAGGAACATTGCTACAGCCTCATTGGTTGGAATTTCATAAACCAGCATTGCTGCACAGCCATTGGCTGCCTTTCAGCAATGCAGTGGTGCTGAGTCAGGTTGCGCACTATAAAATAAGGTGATGGGCAGTGAGGATGACAGGTCTCTCCCATACCAGCCGGACAAACCCACCTCCCCCCAGCCGGCCAACCCCGATGGCCACCCAAGCCCCCCCTTCACTGGACATTACCCATTCTACTTTATTTCTCTTATAGGCATTACAGCAGTGCTAAAATTAATGGCAGCGCAAGCCGCGCAGACATTACTTTAACAGACTGTCCCTGAAATGGCCCACTGAGCCATCCGCCTATTGGGAAACTCCCGGTAGTCCCAATGGCCAGTACATGCCTGGGTATGTGCCTGGTTTAGTGCAAGATGGGTGTGCTCCTACATACTGCATTGCCTCTGTTTATCTTTGCAGCATTAGCAATGATAAGTACAGAATTGTGAAACAGGCCTGCTGTCTTGACTTTGGAATCCACCCCCACCAGGGGCAGAGTGGCTTACCAGAAACTAGTGTAGCAGCTGGGTGAATTGTGGTTAAACTCGCAGGGGAACTCACAGCGGAACTCACAGGGGAACTCACATGGGAAACATAATGGTGCAGAGAAACAAGTAACAAACTGGAGTGCAAGTACAGACATGGAGGTAAAGGTAGGCAAAGTACAGGTATGAGTACACTGAGCAGTGGCGGGCCATAGTGCAGGGTGCAGGGGCGCCACCCCCCTATCCATGCATCTGGCCCTCTAATCTACAGGGCGCTGGACGCATTGATTCAAATGAGGTTTTTTTTTTTTTTAAAGCACGTCATTAGAGCCTGAGGCTTTCATAGGCTTAAAAAAAAAGGAGGTGGGCTCAGGGTGCAGAGCAACTTGGGGGGGGGGGTGGTGGCTGTGTGGGTATACTATTTGCCGCCCCCCCCCCCCCAAAAAAAAATAAACCACCACTGGCACTAAGTGAAACATGCAGGATACAGGGAGAGGGTCACAGGGCTGGAAACAAGCTGAGACACAATGGGAACAAGGCTGGAAACACATTGGGACACACTGGGAGCAATATGAATGGTGGTGATCACAAGAAGCACAGAAAAACAATCAATAAGGGGGTCCAGCTGCAACCGGCACACTAGCCCTTTAAAACACCTTCCCTCCTGTGATTGGCCGGAAGCTGGCTACCACACACAGAAGGACTGACCTGGCACTGGAGCATGGAATAGAAGCGTGTGACACTTACTGTCTCTTCTGAATCAATTCCAGCATTTTTATGTAGTTGTTCACGGCTGTTATGCAGGGGGACTGCAGACAATGATTTATATTTCAAATTATTTTATTTGTATAACCATCTTTATACTGGCTTTTAAACTGCAGAAGTGCAAGCACACACAAACCTAGAAAAATATGTCATAACTCTCTAAGTTTCTATGCAATACTTCATAATGAATATCAGCTTTTGATGGGTTCTCATAGGTTATCACGCTCTGCTGCTTGCCCTTCGTAGGCAATATCCACACAGCTCTTTACATTT
Organism: Aquarana catesbeiana; assembly: GCF_042186555.1. Classification (NCBI taxonomy): domain Eukaryota; kingdom Metazoa; phylum Chordata; class Amphibia; order Anura; family Ranidae; genus Aquarana; species Aquarana catesbeiana. The sequence goes on from NC_133326.1 coordinate 290,764,207, forward strand.
TATATTATTTCAGCTTTGATTGCCTTGAGGTAGCGAACTACTAGGCTTGGAGGGAGACAACAAATGAAGGCTTAAACTTATGTTGCAAAAATTGAAGGAGCAAAGAAGCACACACCTCCACAATCACCATGGAACTCCTCCATTTATAGATGCAAATTGGAACATGATGGTTGACACCTCCATCACTGCATTAACATTACTTTAACCAGTTTGGAGAGATTTCCTCTCAATGACGCTGATATTATTTTAAGATATGTACTTAAAGTGATTGATGTTTAGATGTATCGGTGTTTGTTTTTATTATCTTTTTGATAAAATAATATATTTGATAAAAATAGAATGTACTATTTCTAACAGCGCACAACTGTACAATACTGATTATTTCTTGGGGTGTTCAATAAGTCCCATTAAAATACTATCCTAAAATGTTTTTTAAAGTGAAACTTAAGGCAAACAGTTAAACATATCTGGATTGCTGTCTATGCAGTCCTGAGATTTACACAGCTCTGCCACCCATCACAGCCCAAACTGGCAGGAGAGGAGATAAAATATTTCTCTGCTGCAGTTAACAGTGAAGGTCCCCTCCTCACCCCCACCCTGTGATTGAAAAGTGAAAGAAGCATGATTAGACTGATTAGCTAATTTCCCATTCATTTTGCTCTCTCAACATATCAGAATGCTTCTTGCACTACATCATGACTGACTGGCTTCCTATACTGCTTCTTCCTCCCTAGATGTGAGCTCTGTTGTACAGGGACTGCAAGGGGCAGATATCAATTAACCCCTAGGCGCTGACGGTACGCAAATATGCAGCCTCTTGGCGGGTGGGCCTTGGCACAGAGAGGCTGCATATTTACATACCATTTTGCAGACACAGCTGTGTTGAAAGCGTGCACCCTGAGTGCTCCTGGCACAGTTTCCAGCAGCTAACGGAAAGCTCCTGGTTGCTTCTTGAGATTGTAAGCTTTCCGATCGTGTGATGGCCAATTATGGCGGTCACAGGATCATAAACCTTACTCCGCCTCACGGCATCTGAAACCCCTTAAAGGGCCGGGATGCATCAGCTCCAAGCGGTTAAATTCAAGTACTTTCGCAGTTTGTTTTTAAAAATACATTTAAGAATGTATTATTGAATACGAAGCTGCAATAATTTGTCTTTTACACCTACCTGGAATCCAGCTTTAGCTTTAGGCTGGGCTCAAATTAGAGCACGGAGTGGCTTACAGCAGGGGTTCGGTGTGTCCCCATTCACCAGTTCAGGTTTGATTTCAGCACAAATTTTTGGCTGAATTCAGGCCTGAAACGGACCAAAAGATGCCCAGGACTCGCTCTGGAGATGTGTGAACCGGCTCCATAGAGAGCCGGTCACAAACTCCTGCTATGCGAATTGGATGTGGAGAAATCCACATCCAATTCGCAATAGTGTGAACCCAGCCTTAACATTTTGGATGGAGTATCAAAGAATTACCTGAAGAAGGGGCGTGTTCCTGAAACATGTAGTGTCTCCAGTTGGCGATGTGCGACTCTCTTTGATCCCTTGGCATCGGCAGTTCCTAATTGGCCCCAGCAGCAGGGTTTGCCCATACTCTTCGGATTCTCTTGACTGACTTCCGCCAAGCTGTGACATCACTTCCGGGCTTCGTACACAGTGGGAACGTCCGCTGTATACTGGCCCCAACAGTTCCTGTGCCTGCAGTTTGGTTCCCCCTTCATTGGACCCCTGGCCTTACGGTCCTGGACAGGCCCCCCACCAGCGGTGCTCCTGTGTTCTTTGTCCAATGGCTTTGTGCTGGGTTTCCCTAAGCCCCTGTGTCATCCATGTGGCTCCAGCCTCCAGTTACTGTCAGTTTTTTAATCCAAGTTTCTGCATGACCATCATTTGACTGCTGTATGCCTGGGTGAACATTTTATAATTTTTTTAACAATAATAAAAAGTTTTTACTTTGCCTCTGAGAGTCCTCTTTATGTCTTCTGATCAGTGCTGTTCACCCCTTTGATTATAGCAAAGAATTACCACCTCTGCAGGGTTAACTTTGCAAGTTATTCCTGTAATTTCCCACCATTCCAAGTCCCAGGGCAGAAACAAAAACCTGACACCCCTACTCTACCTAAAAAGAGGCTCGTATTTCTGTTTGTGTCACCATTGGAGAGATTATTCTCACTTCCTACCTCATTAATGCAATGGAGGTTCTAACGCTTCTCCATTCTATACAAAAATTAAAGAAAATACTTTACTGTAGAAAAAAAAACAAGGAACACAAAATAATAGGCAATAATATAGTTTAAACTATTTAAAGCATAAAATAAAGTAATTGATCAATTGTCCAGATATACATATGTCATTTACACATTTTACCATAACACAACTGTTTGTTAAGCATACAGTATAATTAAAAATAGTGTCAGTTCAGATAATTAAACAAAATTACTGAACAAAAACAAGACAGCATCTGAATACCATTTATTCTGTTGTCATCAGGTGAATAAACACAATTAGAATAGTTTGAAATGTGCATGTATAAACATGTCCAAAGTAACCATTTGAGCAGGTAATTACTAGCACAAATGATTTTCCAGCGATTGGAAGTATTCCATTCTTCTGCAAACTGCATTATGGATATAATTAAAAATAAATGAATTAGGATTTTCAAGTAACACTGCTAATTGTATAATTCCTTTAATGTTTTGCTCCCCAGATAGAAACATGGCATCATGTTTTGATTTAATATTTGCATTACTTTTCTAGAAAATGCAGTTAGTGAATGAATACACAGAAATGTAATAGACCTTGTCAGTCTGGTGCTTTTTTGTGTTGTGTCTGGCTTAATTATAAGAGCAATATTTAAAATGTATCAATTATTGTCATGTTTGTTATATAATCCACCTGTTTTCAGGAGTCCTGGAGATGACTATCCATTGAGCTCTTAAACGAAATATTTCAATACCCCTCTGGTATGCACATGTAAAGGGAGGCCACATCAGCAGTGGCCATGATGTAATCTCCCTGTACATCCAAACCTTCCAATAGTCTGATCCTTGACTTACAGCACCAGGACGGATAAGATCAATTTCTTAGATTTAGAAATCCGAATAAAAAATAGACGGTTTGAATTTCAAACATTCTTCAAACCAACCAAAATGGCTTCATTCCAACTGATAGTTGCCATCATCCGTCATGGCTCCGGTCCGTCCCATGCAGTCAGTTTCTAAGACTATGTATAAACTGTACAGATGTGGAGACTTTCAAAGGACAGGCCAATATACTAAAAACTAGATTATTAGACAAGGGTTACGACCCTAAGGAGGTAGATTGTGAACTTCTACGTACAACAGAGGTTAACAGAGAGTCTTTATTGGCTATCAAACCCAAGCGGGATTATGATAATAGTTTTAAGTGGGCTATGATGACCTCGTTTTCCACCCTGTATCGTAAGATTAAGGCCATTTTTTCCAAATACTGGAACATTCTCAAGAATGACCGCATTCTTGGTCCGTCTTTATCGGACCAGGCTAAAGTTGTTTTCAGAGGAGTCTCTACTCTACAGAGCAGAATAGCTCCTAACATTATCAATCTCCCTGCACGTCAGTCTTTTTTCCATGAACTGACTGTTTTTTCCTCCTGCAGAAAATGCGTTGTGTACCAACACAACTCAGGAGTGGGACGTAGGACAGTTGATTTTACATCCTCTGTCACCAATAAACAATATTCCATCAGATGGTTCTGTACCTGTGCCACCCAGTATGTAGTTTATTTGATCACCTGCCCTTGCGGGAAACAATATGTAGGCCGCATTATTCGCACTTTTTCAATTCGAGTCGCCGAACACATTTCCCTGATCAAAAGTGGAGATACAAAACATACAAAACATACTAAACCGGAAGTACACACTATACATGCTGCAAAAGCATGGGGTTTTGGCTCTCTTGATGGGGGTCATATCTTCTATAAATTTGTGGAGGGCAGCAGTGGAGGGACACCCCAGATGATGTCCTTGGAGACGAAATGCATCGGGAAAATCTCCACTGCTGCAAATTGATTTTATACAAGCGCTGTTTTTATCTGCAAAAATGTGAGTTTTCCTACTTTCATATAAATTTACCATTTTTTACTCAACAGAATTACACTATGTGGCCCCCCTTTGTTTTTTATCCTCTAACCATTCCCAATACATCTATGGACCTCTGAGTATTGTCCTGCATGAGATACATCTGTTTATATATCTCCACCTTGATGAAAATCTGTAGTCTCCGTTCCAGGCTATTGACAGTCCCAGTGTCCATCTCTGTTGGTTGTGTCACAACACAAGCCTGTTTGACATGCAGAATATATGTTCTTGCATGTTCAAACATTCCGGTAAGCCTCCTTTTCATATGGTGGTGGTTCTTCTCACTTTTACTACACATCCTGGTCTTCTGAAGGGACATTTACATTGAAGTTTCTCACGAGGGAGTTCTGTGCTTGTTCATATGAAGTCTTAAATGATTTTTGTTGAATGGTATCAGTTTTCCTTGTGTGAACATTCATCATTTATATTTACTTATATTCATATACGCATTTATGTTTTTGTATATTTGAGTGTTATTTGGGCTCACTGCCCTTATTTTGGTTTTTGTGTCACATTATCTCTTAGCGCTACACTATTTGTTTTTGCCTATTTTGCCATTTATCCAATTTGGTGTGTTAGCTGCTATCTTTAAGGGCAGCGCTGAATTATTTGCTACACTTTATGTTTTACTTGCTATTGGATATGAAACCAAACATAAAGGGCATTTATTTTCTTTACATTTTTATTATATTACAGTTTCTATAATTTTTAATAAAATGCAATCCATTGTCACATCTGTTTTAAATACAGCAGAGCAGCAGACCCTAAGGAGGTAGATTGTGAACTTCTACGTACAACAGAGGTTAACAGAGAGTCTTTATTGGCTATCAAACCCAAGCGGGATTATGATAATAGTTTTAAGTGGGCAATGATGACCTCGTTTTCCACCCTGTATCGTAAGATTAAGGCCATTTTTTCCAAATACTGGAACATTCTCAAGAATGACTGCATTCTTGGTCTGTCTTTACCGGACCAGGCTAAAGTTGTTTTCAGAGGAGTCTCTACTCTACAGAGCAGAATAGCTCCTAACATTATCAATCCCCCTGCATGTCAGTCTTTTTTCCATGAACTGACTGGTTTTTCCTCCTGCAGAAAATGCGTTGTGTGCCAACACAACTCAGGAGTGGGACGTAGGACAGTTGATTTTACATCCTCTGTCACCAATAAACAATATTCCATCAGATGGTTCTGTACCTGTGCCACCCAGTATGTAGTTTATTTGATCACCTGCCCTTGCGGGAAACAATATGTAGGCCGCACTATTCACACTTTTTCCATTCAAGTCGCCGAACACTTTTCCCTGATCAAAAGTGGAGATACAAAACATACTGTACCTAGGCACTACAAATTACATCATAACCGCAATCCTAAAGGAACCTAATTTTTGGTGATAGACAGGTATATCCCTCCTTGGAGGGGAGGGGCTAACACCAGAGGAGTCTCACAATTAGAGACCTTCTGGATCTATGAGCTCGCCGTTTGTCCTGAAAATGGAGTGGGATATCAACTTTTTTATTAGTAAAGCTTAAGAACCTCCGTATTTATTTTCACCAAAGACCATTTACACCTTTCCCTTTTTCTTTCTCTCTTTTTTTGTTAGTTATAACATTACTTGATATGTACATATGATCCCACATGAGAGTCCACTCCATGGGTGTTTAGAGTTACACTATATCAGTTTTGTAATTTCATTATTTCAATTCCAATTTCAATTTAATCTTTATTTTAGCATAGTCCTCGGTTAATATATCTTTAATAATTTTTGGCTAATTTATTTATAGACACCTTTATTGGATACATCAATTTGTACCCAATGAGCTGTCTGTACATTTTTTGATCAAGTTGACTCACCACTGTGTATCCCCATTGGGTGAATCTTTATATTACATATGTTATATTTCATTCTACTCATTTAATTTCTTATGACCCTGTGACATTAATGTGCCACATTTTCCCTTTTTTTCATTATTTTACTTGATTTTATTTTTTATTACTGCATCGTGAATTGTATGTCCGCTTGGCTGCTGAGGCGCATAACCTCAGGACTTCCTGTTATTGCGCCGTGATGCGCACGCCCGTCTGGCCACTGAGGCGCATGACGTCATTGCGATATCGAGCTTTCCGACGTCGCTATTCACGCTACGTGGCTGAGATTGTGGCGCGAAATGCACACCGGTGCGCCATTTTCCCACTCCTAGTGTTACACTAGGAAGTGCTTTGGAACGCACTCTATATGGTTGTGTCCAAGGCGTGAAACGCACGCTGGTGCGCCATTTTACTAAACCGGAAGTACACACTATTCACGCTGCAAACGCACAGAGTTTTGGCTCTCATGATGGGGGTCATATCTTCTATAAATTTGTGGAGGGCAGCAGTGGAGGGACATCCCAGATGATGTCGTTGGAAACTAAATGCATCCGGAAAATCTCCACTGCTGCAATTTGATTTTATACAAGAGCTGTTTTTATCTGCAAAAATGTGAATTTTCCTACTTTCATATAAATTTACAATTTTTTTCTCAACGGAATTACACTATGTGGCCCCCCTTTGTTTTTTATCCTCTAACCATTCCCAATACATCTATGGATCTCTGAATATTGTCCTGCATGAGATACATCTGTTTATACATCTCCACCTTGATGAAAATCTGTAGTCTCCGTTCCAGGCTATTGACAGTCCCAGTGTCCATCTCTGTTGGTTGTATCACAACACAAGCCTGTTTGACACGCAGAATATATGTTCTTGCATGTTCAAACATTCCAGTAAGCCTCCTTTTCATATGGTGGTCGTTCTTCTCATTTTTACTACACATCCCGGTCTTCTGAAGGGACATTTACATTGAAGTTTCTCACGAGGGAGTTCTGTGCTTGTTCGTATGAAGTCTTGAACGATTTTTGTTGAATGGTATAAGTTTTCCTTGTGTGGACATTCATCATTCATATTTACTTCAACAACACCCAGATGGAGTGCGCCAATACCCTGTGTTTTTTTGTTCCTCTAAGTGTAGCAATATGGTTACAAATGGTTGTGGAATGAATCATCTGAGTTTCCATTATTTCTTATGGGGAAATTCACTTTTATACACGAGTGCTTTGGATTACAAGCATGTTTTTTGGAACAATTTATGCTCGCAATGCAAGGTTTTACTGTATTTGGCTTTCTGTCAGGAGGGAAAACATTTATTCAGTTTTGAATTACAATTAAATTATTGAAAAAAAATGGTGAATAATATTAATAATAATGAAAAAAATAATGAAGCATTGCTTATATTTGTGGTAAAAAGCCTTTTTTTTAATATACAGTTAACAAGTATCTACACAAGTTTCTGTTTTTTATGTTATGCCGCCCCCCCCCCACACTTAATGGACACATTTCTCCCACCCTCAAAAAAGACAGAAGTTCTCATCTGCCAAAACTGCTGCTACTCGGTGTCTATCTGCAGAGCAAGATTCTCTGGCTTTCCCCATGTTTTGAAGACTTTTAGAGCTTCCTGTGCTGATAGATGACTTCTATTAAAAGCAATTGCTGGAAAAATGTATTTATTTATTAAAGACCAGGGACGTGCAGTGAGGTCAGTGGCAGGTGAGCCACTGGCTAGTATCAGAGCCAGATACACACAGGTTACATACGCCACAAATGTTAGAGAGAGAGAGCAATAATTCTAGCACTCAGCAGAAAAAGGGGTGACCAACCAATTTTAGGAGAGAGGGCCGTGCCACGTCCAATAATTTATAGAAACAAAACAAAGGGGTTCCCCTGGGTGGACTTTCCTGGCACTTGCAAAAGTAAAGACTAATAAAGTGTGTAGAGAATAGAGGGCATTTATAAAAAAGGTATAAATTTTATTCGTATTCACAGGTACATTTTGATAAAAACAAGCAGTAAATATTTAGACTAACATAGTGAAGACTACATGATAGCCATGATAAGCAAACAAACAAAACAATTAGTGATGAAAAAGCTCTTCTCAAGACCGACGCGTTTCGGGGTACTTAATTTCTGTACAATCCTTCTTCAGGGGCATAATCTGAGAGAGAGGGGTTCATCTAGGCTGGTTGAGAGAAAAGTAAGAGAGAGAGAGAAAATAAGGTAATGGATAAATCTCTAAATAGTATGCAAAGGGGGGTTGGGGTGATGAATACATCACCTACCTGAAAATATATAATTATTTGCTTATAAAAATTTGTATCCTAAAAGCAAGGAGAGCCATGGAGGAAGGGCAGAGTATGGCAGAAAATATACGTGTTATAGCTGGTGTAAACCAGAATACTTAGACGGTGAGAGATGCAGGTTGGTGGGCTGCAGTCACCATGGAGGGAGTTTTGGCAATACTCCCGTCCCGCCCGACCCGGGCGCGTACAAACCAGAGCGGCGTGCTGAGGTCACAGGAAGGCGTCCCTAAAAAATAAAAGAATGTAGAAGGGACCTTAAGATAGGGTCCATGGTAGATAGATAGAAAGTAGTGACTGAATGTATGAAATAATGGTAGAATAGGGATAAGGTTCATAATGGAAAGCATGTAAAGGATGGTATATATATATATTTTATATTTTAAAATGCATCAAAATTGGGTCGCATCAAGGAGAGCAACAACGGGAAAATCCCGCTAATCTTGTACCCTAGTGGCAACATACAAATATGTGTATATATGAATTTAAATTTAAAGTTTAAACAAAATATAAAGTAAATACATAATAGCACGCTCAGCGGGTAAATATGCTAAACATGCATGTTGGGGGTATCCATAATGCATATTCTGTAGCAGGTAGATTGAAAATATTAAAAGCAATATCATAATATATGGAGTTTTAAAAGAACAAGTATATTGGTGCACAGCCTGTATGAAAATACTTTAAACAACTTGCAGGGACCAGGGTGCGAGCTAGCTCATAACTGGTAGTGTATAGTTGGTATAGCTAAGCAGAGGGGTGTTAAAAGTATCTAGAAACAAAAATGCTGGAGTAAGGGAAGGTAAAAAGAAATGAGTGAAAAAGTCATACCTTAGAAAGTGTATGGTAACAACCTCACAGCCAAGCGTCCGGTATGTGTAGCGTGTTGGTATGCCGTAAGTGAGGCTGATTCAAATAGCATGGCTGCCACAATCAGCTGGCGTCAGAAATGAGGCACAGCTGTGCCGTGAGCAGCGTCAGCTGGGACGCATAATACTGACCCCCCGAGGCGAGCGTGCGCGGCGCCGCCCCAACCGCGCATGCGCGAACGTCACGGCGTTTGGAGCAGCGTCACGCACGCCCGCCCCACCGGCACGGAAGTGACACTCCGGCGAGAGCGCATGCTCGCCTGGAGTGCCAACATGGAGGCAGTGGGCGTGAGTTGGAATAGCGCCCTAATACCTCACTAAGCGCCGCCCAAGAAATTCCTGTGGCGGCTTACCGTGCCGGGCAGCCGCTCTGGCCAGGCGCGCCCCAAGGGGGGCGGGGAATGTGTCACAATAAATAATACAGAAAAAAAAAAGACAAAGATACATATCATTAAAGAAGAGTAACTAATGTCCAATCACAAAAGGTTACTTATAGTGTATTCCTCCAAGTACAAAGAGGCAGGGAAAGGGGGAAGGGGATGAGAGAAGGAAGGGAAACAGTAAATAGGGAAAAACAGTGAGGAATGGATGAGTGACCTACACCCAAATCAGTTACATATTATTGGGGCAAGGAAAAGGGGGGGGGAGAGGGGGGGGGGGAACTGCACAAGATTGGGAATTGTAAGTTGCTGTATGAAACAGTAAGCATAATACCTTATTATATAGTAAGACAACAATGAGCAACGACCAAGCAGTTTCAGTACATATGAAAGGTATGCATGTGCAAATATGTACAACAAACATAAACGCATAATGGCAGAAGATAAGTAACAGACATGACTACATCCTATACCTTAACACTCTAAGGGATAGATGGCAAACATGAATACAACATATTGCTACTATAAGGGCAGAGAGAACAAAAAATAATAATAGGGGAAGGTAAAATATCGAGGGGAAACGATCAAGCTGGCTGTGTGTCTGGATACATGGTCCCATAGGGGGTACCAAACAAAGAGTAAAAAAAAAAAAATCTATATAGGGAATGGCAGGTACAAGATATAACGGAAAAATGGGGGGGGGGGGGGAAATTATTGGGGGGGAGGAGGGGAGGGGAAGGGGGAGGGGAAGAGAGAGAGAGGGAAACATGTATAAGACACACATACAGCCTGGTGTACAAAAATTCAGGAGAAAACCAAGAGCTGCAGCAAAGCAGTGAAATATTACGAAAACAGAAATATCCTTTGAGATGGCCTTGACCCTATTTTTCCATACCTCCGGAATTAAAGCCTTGTAAGAAGGGTTTGAAACAAACCGCTTCATTGAGGCCTGGAGGTGTGGTGGCCTTAAGTAGATGGATCCATTTTAGTTCTCTCTGGAGTAAAATTTTATTCCAGTCGCCCCCTCTGGGGCTAGGATGTATGCGGTCCAAAATTAAAAATTTGATGGAGGGAAATTTTCCTCCATGTACCAAGGTTACATGTCGACCAAGGGGTAGGTCGAGGTCAGCTGTTTTCATGGACAAAATATGCCTGTACGCTCGTCGCCAAAATTCAAGTTTGGTCTTTCCTATATAGAAACAGCCACAGTTGCACTGGAGTAGATAGACCACTCCAGTGGTTCTGCAGTTTGCGAAATGTTTAGGAAAAAAAAGGTTTCCCGTTAGGGAGAGTAGGGTTTTTTTGGGTGAGCATGTAGCCACAGTAGTGGCATGAGCCACAGGCAAAAGTACCCCTGTATTTACAGTGGATTGTCGATGGTCTAAACTCGCTTTTGGTAATCTGGTCGCCAATGGAGGTAGCTCTTCTAAAAGTAAAGTTGGGCTTTTCCGGGACCAAATGGCCCAGGTTGGGGTCCAGGGCCAGTAGGTGCCAGTATTTTTCGATTATTCTTTTACAACATACCATCAGCAACATCGCCAAACTAAAAGAATAATCGAAAAATATACCATTTGGTCCCGGAAAAGCCCAACTTTACTTTTAGAAGAGCTACCTCCATTGGCGACCAGATTACCAAAAGCGAGTTTAGACCATCGACAATCCACTGTAAATACAGGGGTACTTTTGCCTGTGGCTCATGCCACTACTGTGGCTACATGCTCACCCAAAAAAACCCTACTCTCCCTAACGGGAAACCTTTTTTTCCTAAACATTTCGCAAACTGCAGAACCACTGGAGTGGTCTATCTACTCCAGTGCAACTGTGGCTGTTTCTATATAGGAAAGACCAAACTTGAATTTTGGCGACGAGCGTACAGGCATATTTTGTCCATGAAAACAGCTGACCCCGACCTACCCCTTGGTCGACATGTAACCTTGGTACATGGAGGAAAATTTCCCTCCATCAAATTTTTAATTTTGGACCGCATACATCCTAGCCCCAGAGGGGGCGACTGGAATAAAATTTTACTCCAGAGAGAACTAAAATGGATCCATCTACTTAAGGCCACCACACCTCCAGGCCTCAATGAAGCGGTTTGTTTCAAACCCTTCTTACAAGGCTTTAATTCCGGAGGTATGGAAAAATAGGGTCAAGGCCATCTCAAAGGATATTTCTGTTTTCGTAATATTTCACTGCTTTGCTGCAGCTCTTGGTTTTCTCCTGAATTTTTGTACACCAGGCTGTATGTGTGTCTTATACATGTTTCCCTCTCTCTCTCTTCCCCTCCCCCTTCCCCTCCCCTCCTCCCCCCCAATAATTCCCCCCCCCCCCCCCCCCCCATTTTTCCGTTATATCTTGTACCTGCCATTCCCTATATAGATTTTTTTTTTTTTTTTTTTACTCTTTGTTTGGTACCCCCTATGGGACCATGTATCCAGACACACAGCCAGCTTGATCGTTTCCCCTCGATATTTTACCTTCCCCTATTATTATTTTTTGTTCTCTCTGCCCTTATAGTAGCAACATGTTGTATTCATGTATTCATGTTTGCCATCTATCCCTTAGAGTGTTAAGGTATAGGATGTAGTCATGTCTGTTACTTATCTTCTGCCATTATGCGTTTATGTTTGTTGTACATATTTGCACATGCATACCTTTCATATGTACTGAAACTGCTTGGTCGTTGCTCATTGTTGTCTTACTATATAATAAGGTATTATGCTTACTGTTTCATACAGCAACTTACAATTCCCAATCTTGTGCAGTTCCCCCCCCCCCCTCTCCCCCCCCTTTTCCTTGCCCCAATAATATGTAACTGATTTGGGTGTAGGTCACTCATCCATTCCTCACTGTTTTTCCCTATTTACTGTTTCCCTTCCTTCTCTCATCCCCTTCCCCCTTTCCCTGCCTCTTTGTACTTGGAGGAATACACTATAAGTAACCTTTTGTGATTGGACATTAGTTACTCTTCTTTAATGATATGTATCTTTGTCTTTTTTTTTTCTTTATTATTTATTGTGACACATTCCCCGCCCCCCTTGGGGCGCGCCTGGCCAGAGCGGCTGCCCGGCACGGTAAGCCGCCACAGGAATTTCTTGGGCGGCGCTTAGTGAGGTATTAGGGCGCTATTCCAACTCACGCCCACTGCCTCCATGTTGGCACTCCAGGCGAGCATGCGCTCTCACCGGAGTGTCACTTCCGTGCCGGTGGGGCGGGCGTGCGTGACGCTGCTCCAAACGCCGTAACGTTCGCGCACGCGCGGTTGGGGCGGCGCCGCGCACGCTCGCCTCGGGGGGTCAGTATTATGCGTCCCAGCTGACGCTGCTCACGGCACAGCTGTGCCTCATTTCTGACGCCAGCTGATTGTGGCAGCCATGCTATTTGAATCAGCCTCACTTACGGCATACCAACACGCTACACATACCGGACGCTTGGCTGTGAGGTTGTTACCATACACTTTCTAAGGTATGACTTTTTCACTCATTTCTTTTTACCTTCCCTTACTCCAGCATTTTTGTTTCTAGATACTTTTAACACCCCTCTGCTTAGCTATACCAACTATACACTACCAGTTATGAGCTAGCTCGCACCCTGGTCCCTGCAAGTTGTTTAAAGTATTTTCATACAGGCTGTGCACCAATATACTTGTTCTTTTAAAACTCCATATATTATGATATTGCTTTTAATATTTTCAATCTACCTGCTACAGAATATGCATTATGGATACCCCCAACATGCATGTTTAGCATATTTACCCGCTGAGCGTGCTATTATGTATTTACTTTATATTTTGTTTAAACTTTAAATTTAAATTCATATATACACATATTTGTATGTTGCCACTAGGGTACAAGATTAGCGGGATTTTCCCGTTGTTGCTCTCCTTGATGCGACCCAATTTTGATGCATTTTAAAATATAAAATATATATATATACCATCCTTTACATGCTTTCCATTATGAACCTTATCCCTATTCTACCATTATTTCATACATTCAGTCACTACTTTCTATCTATCTACCATGGACCCTATCTTAAGGTCCCTTCTACATTCTTTTATTTTTTAGGGACGCCTTCCTGTGACCTCAGCACGCCGCTCTGGTTTGTACGCGCCCGGGTCGGGCGGGACGGGAGTATTGCCAAAACTCCCTCCATGGTGACTGCAGCCCACCAACCTGCATCTCTCACCGTCTAAGTATTCTGGTTTACACCAGCTATAACACGTATATTTTCTGCCATACTCTGCCCTTCCTCCATGGCTCTCCTTGCTTTTAGGATACAAATTTTTATAAGCAAATAATTATATATTTTCAGGTAGGTGATGTATTCATCACCCCAACCCCCCTTTGCATACTATTTAGAGATTTATCCATTACCTTATTTTCTCTCTCTCTCTTACTTTTCTCTCAACCAGCCTAGATGAACCCCTCTCTCTCAGATTATGCCCCTGAAGAAGGATTGTACAGAAATTAAGTACCCCGAAACGCGTCGGTCTTGAGAAGAGCTTTTTCATCACTAATTGTTTTGTTTGTTTGCTTATCATGGCTATCATGTAGTCTTCACTATGTTAGTCTAAATATTTACTGCTTGTTTTTATCAAAATGTACCTGTGAATACGAATAAAATTTATACCTTTTTTATAAATGCCCTCTATTCTCTACACACTTTATTAGTCTTTACTTTTGCAAGTGCCAGGAAAGTCCACCCAGGGGAACCCCTTTGTTTTGTTTCAATAATTCTAGCACTAGACCTCCTCTGTTACTCTAAACATGTAACCTGTAAACATTTTTAAAGCGTCATCTATGGAGATTTTTAAGTACTGAAGTTTGGCACCATTCCACAAGTGTGCTCAATTTTAAAGTGTGACATGTTGGGTATCTATTTACTTTGCGCAACATCATCTTTCACATTATACAAAAAAAAAAAAAAATCGGGCCTAACTTCAGTTTTTTTTTTAATTCGTGAAACCATTTCTTTAAAAAATAAAAAACGTGTTTGACAAATTGCCGCGCAAATACCGTGTGACATAAAAAGTTGAAAAGTAAGCAACAACCACCATTTTATTCCCTAGGGGGTATCTTCAAAAATGATATATACAATGTTTTGGGGTTCTGAGTAATTTTCTAGCAAAAAATTATGATTTTTACATGTAGGAGAGAAGTGTCAGAATTGGCCTGGGTGGCAAGGGGTAATTACTATAAGTAAGTAATATACAAATAATTATTATATATTTTTAAGGTAACTTACTATATTTTCAAAAACTATACTCATGCAGGTGGCTTAATGGACAAATTACTGAAGTTTGAAGTTATAACCTCAAACCAGTAATTTCACAGTAAAAAGATAAATAATACATTATTATCTTATAACATATGGCATAATGTTATTTAGCTTGATTAAAAGAGTACCTTTCAACAGCAGCAGATCCTCCCTCTTAACTGTGTGAGAAAAACATGGGGTTATGTGTTAACTTATACCCATAAACACATGGGCTGGAAGGGAGCATGTGTCTTAGACACATGCCCCCTTCTATGACACTGCAGTGAGAGGACAGCCTCCACTGCAGCATTTTTATTGGACAGCTTGTTCCAATGGTGCTTTACCATTGGTCCAAGGCTCCAAGCTGTCCACTGAGCTCAGTGCTTCTGAAAAGAAATGAGAGGCACTGTGAACTCATCCGCTTAGTCTGCTGCAAACGGAGTGTGCCAGCTTGTATTTAAACTGGCTGCTCTGTATGTAGCTTCTGACAGTCTGCGCAAAGAGCCCCATATCTCCGAAGCCATAGCTGATAGGAGCCCCTAATTTTGAACAGTAGTGGGGTAGGACTTCAGCTACCTACCCCGGGTCACCGAGCTATGACTCTCAAAGCTTGATCCTTCTTCTCTTTTTTTTTTTTTTCGGTACATTCACATCAGTCCTTGCTCCTCAAGGAGCTTACAATCTGGGATCCCTATGACCGCTTCATATTCGTTTAGACCATATAGATTTATAGTATACAAAAAGTTTCATGGAAGTTAAGAAGAAAAGAAAAAATGCAGTCAGAATCACTAAAACATAAGGTACTTATGAGTGATCTCTTTAAGTCTTCTGTTCTCTTATTAAAAAAATGAGCACCAACTGTACATTTGTATTTGTGTTTTGATGAATTAATTCCACCTCTCATCAAAATTATCGGTTAATTTTATCAGCTTCACAGCATTTTTATGGAAAAGTCATGACTATTGACACATTTCACATACATTAATAACTTGGTAATCATCCTTGCAGTTAATTGCTAACATATTTTGCATAAACATATACATTGGTAGTTTTCAATAGAAAATAAGCTTTACTATAGAACATGTTTACTATCTTAGTATATCTAGGATTAATTCTAATATTTAATTCTGAAAATATTTTTGGCTGTAATTCTGTGGATCAGCATACTATTTCTTTCACAATTACAGCAGTTTGTGCTTGTACTGATTAGCAAAATCATGTTTATGACTCTTTGATGATTTTTAAAGACTTAGAAACAGTAATTAATTTTTAATTCTGATCTCTACTCTTTCCTTTAAATATGCTAAATTATTTAAAAGTATTTTTTTTTTCCTGGGACTGAAGTTATTTCTTTTGGAGCATGCTATTATACTTTGCATACATATTTTTAAAGTTAACAGACTAATTATTAGAATATTATTTTTTTTTTATCTGCACATGAAAAGTTTTAAAGTTATTGTTTCACCAAAACAAATGACTGAAGTTAAATATTTGTCTGATGAA
Organism: Aquarana catesbeiana; assembly: GCF_042186555.1. Classification (NCBI taxonomy): domain Eukaryota; kingdom Metazoa; phylum Chordata; class Amphibia; order Anura; family Ranidae; genus Aquarana; species Aquarana catesbeiana. The sequence continues at coordinate 290,780,493 of NC_133326.1, forward strand.
ACTTTAACTTTCTTTAGTTAAACTTTTTTCTTATTATGTATTGTCTTTTAGAAATATTGTGGAGATACATTAACACAGCGGCATTATGCGCACAGATGATCTGCAAATATATTTTGAATTAAAAAAGAACGTAAAAGCATGGCTAGATCTAAAAGTTCAATTTCTTCTAAATTTGTTTGCATATTTATTTTATTATTCTATTATCCGCCAGTGCATTGGTCGACAAATATCTGGCACCTCACGTTGTGGCCCTGCCTTCATACATCAAGGATACCATCCACCTTCTTCGTATACTGGATGGTCAATCCTTACCCAACAATACCTGGCTGGTAGCCCTAGACGTGGAAAGTCTGTACAACATCATTCCCCATAACAGAGGCATTTCAGTGATCAGTAAGCTTATTCGAGCAAGAGGCTCTCAATACAATGCATACGGGGACTTTGTCCTTGAACTATTGAAGTTCATATTAACACGTAACTACTTTATGTTCGGCTCCTCCCACTTTCTCCAGGTGCAGGGTGTGGCTATGGGGACCAAGTGTGCCCCTGCCTATGCCAACCTCTACCTGGGGGGGTGGGAGAGGGAACTGTTTGATTCGGCCCAATCCAACCCTCACCTGTCCAGGGTGATATCCTGGTACAGGTATATTGACGACATACTGTTATTCTGGTCAGGTACCAAAGAAGAACTAGTCTCGTTTGTCCAATATCTGACCCTGAATACATTTAATCTTAGGTTCACCATGGAATGCAGCCAGTCGCAGATCCATTTCTTGGACCTCCAGATTGGTGTGCAACCTAATGGCCAAATCTACACTGCCCTTTACCGCAAGCCCTCTTCGGGCAATACAATTTTGCACGCCCACAGTGCCCATCCTGAGCCTCTCCTCAGAAGCATCCCATACAGCCAATACGTGAGGATAAAACGCAATTGCACCCGAGAAGAAGATTTCTTCAGGGCTGCACACGAATTGTATGATAGACTCTTAGACAGAGGCTACAGCCATTCCTTGTTGAAAAAAGCCTTCAACAAGGCAAAGAAACTCAACAGAAAAGACCTGGTTTTTCCTGACAAACCACTGGACTCTAAACAACCGACACGACTTATCACACAATTCTCTAATCAACATACTCAAATCAAGGAGGTCCTGAACCAATTTTGGCCCTTACTCACATCAGACCCCATAATTGCCAAATATATCAACACATACCCTGACATCACCTATCGGCGATCTCCCTCACTCCGTGATCGACTTATTAACAGCCACCATGCTATTAACACTGCGCAGAGGCCCACTGCCACAGGTACCTACCAATGTGGCAGGTGTGACATATGTGCATTTGTCACTAATTCTCAAGTGGTGAACCTGCCTGATGGTAACACACATACCATCAGACATCGTGTCACCTGTGCCACCATAGGGGTCGTGTATTTGGCTCAATGCCAATGCGGCTCATACTATGTTGGCAAAACTAAGCGTCCTTTCCAGACCCGTATTCGCGACCATATCAAACCACTATACAAGAATATCACCACAACTGCCATTAATAGGCACATTGCTGCCCAGCATAACTCCGACCCCCATGTCATTTTATTCTCCGCACTTGAACACATTCTCCCACATGAAAGAGGTGGTAGTATCGATAACAAACTACTACGACTTGAAACAAAATGGATTCACACATTAAATGCTACCAAATTCCCAGGACTCAACGAATATATTAGCTTTAAACCCTTTCTTTAACATTCACTCTTGTACGCATTATACACGCACATACCATGTATGTCTCTCCTCTTTGTCAGTCAGCGTCGCCTATAGTTCTTCTTTTATCCCGCCCTGCATCTTTTCCCCCTTCCCCTGTGCTCCGCTGCCCCTCCTTCCATCTTTCTTTCTTTTCTGTCTTCCCTGATCCTTCCTCCGTCTGCCATGACTCCATTTGCGGTCCCTTTTACAGTTTTTTCCATGATAATTGAGATCACTACGACATTGGTACTGTTATGAATGTATTTTTCCTACCCTACCAATATCTCCCATCTGACTTGATTTTTTCCAATCTCTGTTGAACTTATAAATTTTTCCTTGTACTTATAGACATGAAAAGTTTGTTCGATATTGTTTTAATACATTCCTTTGATCCATTTGTCTCCTTATGTAAGCCTATGTCACATCATTATTGTCTCTATTCTCTCACTTATTACATGTTGTATGGTTTAACCAGGACCCAGTGGTCCTCTATGGAAGATATGCACTTTGTGGCTGGACATTGTGCACTGACACACAGGTACTTCCCATTATCCCCAGTGACCCCTGTGGATTGTTGGGCAGTTTGGGTTTTGTCCCCCCACCCTGTGTCTCGGTCCACTGTCTTTCATGCGCTCGTTGTGCCCCACTGTCGGACTGCACTCGTTCCCTGTTATCTCGGCACCCTCTGTGTTGGGGGGAGGCGGGTGGGTGGGGGGGCGGTTGGTCGCGGGGGTGGCTCCCCTCTGGGGGGCTGCAACGCTAGCACTGTTCATGTCTGTACGGACGCCCAGGGCAGACTTCTGTCTGCCCCTGGGTGTCCATGTCGGCCTCAGACTTTCTGGCTCCTTGGTTTCCATCGGCTGATGGGAGGAGGCGGCGCCTTGGCACCTCCTATTCCAAGGCGGTCCGCTCCTCCATCCGCCCCATGATCCGTCTGTTCTGAGCATGCGCGCGCGGTGCATGATGGAACATGCAGTTCCGAGGCACCGCGCAGTGCGCAGGCGCGGATGCCCTTCACTCGGCGTCCGCACACCTGATCACTATCTGATCAGATGTGGGGGGTATATATGTAACCGGCCAGTCCCTCAGTTCCTTGTTGGACGAGAGACGTGCCTGTACTCGCTCTGCACACAGCAAGAAGGTAATCCTTGTCTCTTATGACATCTCAACTACGGTTTCCCAAGTATATTACTTACCACATTTCTAAACGTTTTACAGGAGCCACCTTGGACTGGCTACTTACTCTGTTGGTTTGCATTGATCCTCCTAAGCAACAGTGTCTGCGATATGGCGGACTAGGTAATATGCTCTCAGTTTCTCAATAGCTCTGTCTCTGCCCATTTAAATCTCAATGTCCTAACTTCTCGTTTTTCCACCTCTACTCTTTATAGGACATGTTGCTATTTCTGCCCCTTTTTCAAAAGCCAATTTAAAACTCTTGGGTTAGGCATTTTATGCCATTGACTGCACTGCTATGAGATTTTTATCTATAGCTTACCTTATTAAGTAAGTACCGTCCTGACTTGCGTACAAGCTTTAATTTACCATCCGCAATACCCCTAACGCTATCCACTCCTCTATTTAGGCTCTTTTTCAACTGATAGCAGATCTCGTTTACCTTGGCAACTTCTTTGCTGTGTGCACGCACCTACTCACAGGCTCTTTGTGACCACTCCATTCTACTGTTTTTAAACGAACATGTAAGTGTGCATTTTCCTTAGAGATACAGATACACTGACTCATATATATATTCTACATATCTTTTTTAGCATAATGCACTGACGTGCAACTGTCTTCTCTAGGATATTATGGATAAAGTGTACCATTACTCATTCATTGCTTTTACATTCCATTGCCAGGTCTACTGTATGCCCCCTGCAGGCATAATTTACGGCGCGGCCTGCTCGCTCCCCTGTGGTGACGCCCCCGGGCGGCCTTTCCTTCCTTCCCCCCCCCCCTCCTCCCTTCCCTCTGGACGTCGACGTCCCAGGTACGTTTGCATTACCGGAGCTCAGTGGAGCCGGGGGGTCGCATGACTGTTCAGCCACAGCATTAACTCTTTCTTGTGCATATGAAGTACGGTACTGTTAAATATTTTGTTTATATGATGTTTTCTATTTTCATTATACAGAATTATTTTACATATTCATTTTCTGAGCTCTTGTTCCCTGAAGAAGCCAATGTCTTGGCGAAACATGTAGGAAATCGAGCCCCCCCTTTTCGACGGCCACTTCCATCTGGCCTACCCCATCATTCCTTGGGTCACATACAGTACATGTACTTATATATCTCTTTTTTTAAAAAACATGAATTGCTTGTAATGTATTTTTTACCTATGTAAGATTATTAATAAACTTTGTAACTTTTTGTCTTTTACACTCTCTGTTACTCGTTATTCTTCTCTATACCCTCTGACCCTAGCACCGCTATAATCCCTTGCCCACATACCCATTAGTGTTTTGATTACTTCGGGGATGAGGTGCTGCATCCTATGGTACCATCTAGCCACCCTTACAATGTCTTTATTATTCTTTATTTATTACAAGTATTTATATTTCCATCCCATTCTATTCTAATCAGTCATTATTTACATATTACACATAAGTCCTTTATTTACGTATTACATACGTTATTTAAACCTTTTTGCCTTTCTAATTACAGGTACTTTAATAATACATACTAGCTGAAATGTATATATGATTGGAAAAATATCTCTATGTCATTTCTTTAAAAATAGTCTATCATACAATTATTTTAGTAATATTTATACAATGGGATGTGCACTAAATCCATAACCTTGTTTAGTGCATCCACTTAGACTATAAATTAGAGATACATTTGGTTCATTTAATTGGAATCCTGTTTATACGCCTACAGTTTTTCTTATGACAGTTTAATCAGATATGCTTTTTTACTAATTATAAGGTTGATCTACAAACTACCTTTTTTCTTTTTCCTTTTCTTTCCTGTATTTATCTAGGTGTATTGACTTATATAATGAATGGCTTAATCACACAGATGGTTTATTTTAAATTTAACACATTGTAAAATAGAAATGCGTCATGATTTGGAATATTGGCTTTTAGGAAATGTTACATAAGGAAATGTGTAGATAATTCAGAACCCAATATGTGCAGTAAAACATGTGAAGCAGTACTTATCTCAGAGAAGATCTTTAAGAAGAGGGGGGGAGGTTGGGACTTTAAATGAGGTGCGCATGATGCATCCCAATGACACTCACAGAGGTGCAAACATATGTATGTTTATTGAGGACCAATGATCAACATGGCATAAAAACGCATTGCATGCATTAGACATAAAATCGCATATATACAATAAATCTATGTATATACAACCATGGGACATGGGTAGGTACAATTATGCATCTTAATCCCCCAAACAAGATAAAAGTCATGTGAAGTAAAAAACATCTGAAAATTGGTCAATGTGTGTTTGATGCATCAAAGGTAGGCCCAACACTACGTTTCATGGACTTCAATCCACTCTTCAGGAGCCAGATGCATCTACATTCTATAAAAGATGTATAAAAAGCAATATAGTTTCATGGGTCTAACAAAATCAGCAGAAAAGGGGGGAGATTTGGGCATAATGGGCCATGATAAAAAAGGTTACTCACATGATAGCCAAAACTGGGACCGTGTGACAAAACAAAGCCAGGGGTAAGCCATGGAGCCTGGCCCGGGAGCTGAGAGGGGGACCTCAATGAGGAACACCGGACCGCACACACCAACACCCCGCAGTGGAGGGGATTTCTATAATGTAGGAGATATATAAAATGTATCTATGATGATACAAGTAGCAAAAAACGAAATGATATAAGCTGCGGATATCACCAAGGTGATTGAAAAAAGCACCCAGAAGATTACCTTGGAGAGTACATATGATGTTTGAAGCCACATAGATAGGAGGGGATCAGGGTGTGCATTTTTTTATATTGGTGTGTTCTGTCCGGTGTTCCTCGTTGAGGTCCCCCTCTCAGCTCCCGGGCCAGGCTCCATGGCTTACCCCTGGCTTTGTTTTGTTGCACTGTTCCAGTTTTGGCTATCATATGAGTAACCTTTTTGGAATGGCCCATTATGCCCAAATTTCCCCCTTTTTCTGCTGATTTTGTTAGACCCATGAAACTATATTGCTTTTTATACATCTTTTATACAATGTAGATGCATCTGGCTCCTGAAGAGTGGATTGAAGTCCATAAAACGTAGTGTCGGGCCTACCTTTGATGCATCAAACACACATGGACCAATTTTCAGATGTTTTTTACTTCACATGACTTTTATCTTGTTTGGGGGATTAAGATGCATAATCGTACCTACCCATGTCCCATGGTTGTATATACATATTTATTGTCTATATGCGCTTTTATGTCTAATGCATGCAATGCGTTTTTATGCCATGTTGATCATTGGTCCTCAATAAACATACATATGTTTGCACCTCTGTGAGTGTGATTGGGCTGCATCATGCGCACCTCATTTAAAGTCCCAACCCCCCCCTCTTTTTCATGATATTAAGGATGGGGGCGCAAACTTTCCCTTGCGTCCCAATTAAAGTCCTAAGTTCGCTTTTCCCCCCATTGCTTGCAGAGAAGATCTTTAAAACAAAAATGCAGAAGCATATTAAGTACACTACTGGGGACCAGTGCTGTGGATAGAAGTTGCCAGGGAAGAGGGGCAGTACAGTAAGATCCCTTATGCCGCATACACACGGCCAGACTTCCCAACAGAAAAAGTCTGATGGGAGCTTTTGGTCGGACATTCCGACCGTGTGCATGCCCCATCGGACTTTTTCTGTCGGCATTTCCGACGGACTTAGATATAGAACATGTTCTAATGCCATGTACACACGAGCGGACTTGCCAACAGACTAAACTTCAGCATTTCCAATGGAAAGATTTAGAACATGTTCTATATCTGAGTCTGTCGGAAATGCCGACAAAAAAATCTGATGGGGCATACACATGGTCGGAATGTCCATCCAAAAGCTCCCATCGGGCTTTTTCTGTCGGGAAGTCCGGCCATGTGTACGTGGCATTAATCTTTCCGTCAGAAATGCTTAGTGTAAATCTCGCAGCACTTTCCCATGCCTGGGGAGCGACACATTCTATGTACTGTAACTTTGTAACTGTCATACAAATAAATGGTTTTATGTGGCTGTACTCTTGAATGCATATGTGCTTCTTTGCATTGGTGTTTACCTGCGTATGTGCATCTGAAATATTTCCTGAACCCAAAATTTTCACATTTGGGAAATATGCCCGATGCACATGCTTGGGTAAATGCCAATGCAAAGAAGCACCAGTGTTTACAAGAGCACAATTGCGCACAGCTATTCACTTTTATGGCAGGCTGTATAAAGCACATTTAGTTCCCTGGGTGTGTAAAAGCATTGGGAGATTAATGCTAGACTTAAAAATGCCTAAAATAGTCTATTTGCATATAACCCTAACTTTGATGGTCCAGCTAACTTCAGTAGTATACAGTCCTTTTCAGCATCAACTGATTTTTTTTTTTGGTGTAAATACCACAGTAAGCAAGGCTTGAACATTGTGGTTTAATTGTCAATAAAAATGAAGTAATATTAATAATAACCTAAATATTTTTGCACACAATTACTTTACCAGCTTACAGCTGAAGTTTAATCACAATTTTTGTAAGCAGAGGAGAAATGCAACATGCTAATTATACCAAAGTCGATTGATGGATCGACTTGGGTATGATCACCCTGCTTATATATGGATGAAATCTTGGCTGGTCCCTGCTAAACAGGCTACATTTCGATTAATTTATGGCCGGCTTTACTTATCTAACCAAATAAAATTTTCCTATCCTGATACCTAATGATGGAGTTAAATATCTCACTGCTTGAGGTATACCGGTGACCCCTACTTCTCTGCAAAATAAAACATCAGGATCTGCATGTCTCACTCATGACTGGGCAGAACTCCCCAAAACTTGAATTGTCTGCTGTGTGTTCTGTCTTTTTTTTCCTGAAAGACAAAGCTATGCACACTTGTTTGGTTTCTTATTGTCCTTTACTTTGATTGTCATATCTCCATTTTTCCATTGCTGTTGATTGACTTAACCGTTACTATAGACATTCTTCCCTTTGGAGAGAAGCACTAAAACTACTTTGTGACATAGTGGGGTTGATTTACTAAAAGTAGAGAGTGCAAAATCTGGTGCAGCTGTGCATGGTAGCCAATCAGCTTCTAACTTCAGCTTATTCAATTAAGCTTTGACAATCAAACATGGAAGCTGATTGGAGCAGAGCTGCACAGGATTTTGCACTCTTCGGTTTTAGTAAATCAACCCCACTGTGTCCAAAAAACTCACTTTAATAGCACTAACCCACCACTGAATCAGGACTCCAGCTTCAATCACTATCTTTTTGCAAACTCTGACAAAAAATCTAAAGGGGGCATGGTAACAGTTAAAAACGTGGTAGACTTTTGTCTTCACTCTTTCTTCTCTGATCCTTCTGGCAGATTTATTATTTTAGAAGCAATGGTTGACAATAATTTGCTGACCCTGGTCAGCTTATACATTCCCAATGTACCATACATCAAAAATCCTTCTTCTCTTTCCAAACCAACTCTATTGATGGTATTTATGATTTTCTGCTATGGAACATGCATAAAGCTTATTTGAGAGGAATACTTATTAAACCAGGTGCCTATGAAAAAAAGAGGAAATACAGAGAAATCTCAGATATCCTTTCCCAAATCTGACTTCCATACGTAAGCTAATAGGGCAAAACAGTTTAAGCAACAACAATTAAAAACTAAAATGTATTTTTTTATCTGATCCACTGACAAGACAACTTACAGATCCTTTAGATAGAGCTAATTCATTTAACAAATACTATGCAGCCCTTCTCAAATTAAAAGACTCTCCAGACTTTGTTCTACCCACTGATATGCAAATCAATGGCTTTTTAGATTCAGTTAATCTCTCTAAACTTTCTCAGACTGAAAATCAGCCTGTATTAGCCGGTTCAACAGAAACCAGACGATATTTGGTCAATGTGTACAGCAGCCTGTATGACAAAAGCCAGTCTAATGACCAGCTTCTGTCAAAGGGACATGCTGGAAAACCAGCATCGGATCAGTGCTTGCAGCCAATGGTTGTAAGAGATAATCAGTGTGTTCTGGTGGGGGGGCAGTCCCTCTATCTGAACTCAAAGGCACAGCAGGTAGATTGCCACACTGACATCACTTAGCCTGCCTGGGTTTTAAAAAAACAAAAACTTATAGTGTACCAGGCTTAAATGTCTGAATTTTTTACTATCACTGAAGTAGAAAAGGTAATTCACACACTTTATGAATATTCTTTCCCCCATCTATGCAACATAGCAAACCAAGTGGCTAAAAGGAATAGGAAATCAAAAGGAATACTTTGAAGCACTTATTATCACAGTTCCAAAACCAGGTAAACCTCCTACTGAGAACATAAGAGGGCTTTATGTGAATGATATATTGATTGCTAAATTCTCTACCTGTTTTACACTCAGGTTCTTTAGCGTACTTTCACTGGATAAAATAAACGAGTCCTCTATGCTGCCTATTAACATCTCATTTAAATTACTAAATCTCATGAATTTCCCCTTTCTAATGGGCACACTCTTCTCAAATAACCTATCTAGGTATAAAATTAATGTCACCAGGCTGTAACATTTTAACTACAGCTAATTACCCTGCCCTGGTAATTGAAGTCTCAAATCTATGTAAGGAAATATCCCACACCACAGCGTCGTGGGCGAATCATCCTAGATAAAATGTTCTACCTGTTCTGAAATATTTCCATTTCAATGTTATCCTCCTTCCTTTTTAAGTCTTCAAAAACTTGTAGACAATTTCATCTAAGTACATAAAAAGGCATGGGTCAATAATCATTCTCCCTATGCTCCTAAATTAACCGGTTCAATAACGGGCAATTTCACCCCCTTCCTTCCCAGGCCAATTTTTAGTTTTCAGCGCTGTCGCACTTTAAACGTCAATTGCGCGGTCATGCGACGTTGTACCCAAACAAAATTGACATCCTTTTTTTACCACAAATAGAGCTTTTTTTTGGTGGTATTTGATCGCCTCTGCGGTTTTTATTTTTTGCGCTATAAACAAAAGAAGAGCGCCAATTTTGAAAAAAACACAATATTTTTTACTTTTTGCTATAATAAATATCCCAATTTTTTTTTTTAAAAACACATTTTTTCCTCAGTTTCGGCCGATACGTATTCTTGTACATATTTTTGGTAAAAAAAAATCGCAATAAGCGTATATTGATTGGTTTGCGCAAAAGTTATAACGTCTACAAAATACGGGATAGATTTATGGCATTTTTTTAAAAAAAATATTTTTTTATTTTTTTAGCGGCGATCGCGATTTTTTTTGGTGACTGCGACATTATGGTGGACACATCGGACACTTTTGACACATTTTTGGGACCAATCACATTTATACAGCGATCAATGCTATAAAATTGCATTGATTACTGTGTAAATGTGACAGGCAGTGAAGGGGTTAACCACTAGGGGGCGGGGAGGGGTTAATATGTTTCCTAGGGAATGATTCTAACAGAAGGGGATGTACAAGGGGAGGAGACCGATCAGTGTTCCTCCGTTCTGGGAACACAGATCACTCTCCTCAGAGCTGACAGGCTGTGGATCTGTGTGTTTACACACACAGATCCACATGCCGGCCCGGTTAACGGGCAATCGCGGGTGCCCGGCGGACATCGCGGCCGCCGGGCACACGCACCGGGTCCCGAGGAACGCGGCGGGCGCCGCCCCCTAGACGGCCGGGAATCCCAGGACGTCATATGACGTCCACCCAGGATGGGAGATCCCATCTGTGGACGTCATATGACTATGGGCGGGTAGGGAAGTGGTTAAGAACAGGTATGGGAGTTCCAGATCTACACACTTATTAGAGGGCATCGATCTTGGACCAAATTCAACACTGGTGAACACCTCTACAGATAAGTAATGGGTGAAAATTAAATGACAAGTTTTCTCTTCAAATCCCAGAGCTTTCCTTGGAGCTGTGCCATTGGGGTTGATTTACTAAAGGCAAAATGACTGTGCACTTTTCAAAGTGCATTTGCCTTCTGCAAGTGCACTTGCTTCAACTTCTGACCCAGTCTCAAGTCTTTTGCAGATTTTAACAGGTTTTCTTCTAAGATTGCCCTGTATTTGGCTCCATCCATCTTCCCATCAACTCTGACCAACTTCCCTGTCCCTGCTGAAGAAAATAATCCCCACAACATGATGCTGCAACCACCATGTTTCACGGTGGGGATGGTGTGTTCAGTGGAATGTGCAGTGTTAGTTTTCTGCCACACATAGCATTTTGTTTTTAGGCTAAAAAGTTAAATTTTGGCCTCATGTGACCAGAGCACCTTCTTCCACATGTTTAAGAAGAATAGGCTGCACACCACAGTATGTGATCCAAAATCCTTTATTGGGACATCCCAGAGTGACACCACAGGACCAGAGTGCCTGGTAGATGCGTTTCACACTACAATTAGTGCTTAGTCATTACACATTACACATAGTGTTTTTCTTCTAGTCCAAAAAGTTTCATTTTGGTCTCATCTGACCTGAGCACCTTCTTCCACATGTTTGCTGTGTCCCCATATGTCTTCTTGCAAACTGCAACTTCTTATGGTTTTCTTTCAAAATGGCTTTCTTCGTGCCACTCCTACAGATTTGTGGACAGATTCTCCCACCTGAGCTGTGGATCTCTGCAGCTCCTCCAGAGTTACCATGGGCCTCTTGTCTGCTTCTCTGATTAATGCTCTCCTTGCCCAGCCTATCAGTTTGGGTGGATGGCCATGTCTTGGTAGGTTTACAGTTGTACCATAAACTTTCCATTTTCCGGATGATGGATTGAACAGTGCTCCATGAGATTTTCAAAACTTGGGGTATTTTTTATAACCTAACCCTACTTTAAACTTCTCCACAACTTTATCCCTGACCTGTCTGGTGTGTTCCTTGGCCTTCATGATGCAATTTGTTCACTAAGGTTCTCTAACAAGTCTCTGAGGGCTTCACAGAACAGCTGTATTTATACTGAGATTAAATTACACACAGGTGGACTCTATTTACAATTTAGTTGACTTCTGAAGGCAATTGGTTCCACTAGATTTTAATTAGGGGTATCAGAGTAAAGGGGGCTGAATACAAATTCACGCCACACTTTTTAGATTTTTTTTGTAAAACATTTTGAAAACTATTTATCATTTTTCTTCCACTTCACAATAATGTGGAATTTTGTGTTGGTCTTTCATATAAAATCCCAATAAAATACATTTACATTTTTTGGGTGTAACATGACAAAATTTGGAAAATTTCAAGGGGTATGAATAGTTTTTAAGGCACTGTATAATATCAGTAATAAAGATTTGTACAAGTATCTGAGACAGGAGGTGGCCTGCGTTCCACAATGGTTCCACCCAGACTTCAGCGGGCACCATTTAATGTAAGTGCACTGTTTGTTTTATTACTTATTTGAATAAAAAGTCTTATGATTTTATGTGATGGGTCTCTTTCTGTCTTCTCCTTTCTATCTTGTGAGTGGAGCTCTGTGGGTCTAGGGGAGCAGAGGATTGTACCTTATTATTTGATTGAGCCTGTTTGACCTTTGTTCTGGTGGGTTTATGCTGTCCAGGGAGTTTGCCAGGGATTCCTAACACTTTCTCACAATGGATGGAGCACCAGTGAACATTCTATTCTAGTTTTGTCACCATTTGGAAGCACATTGTTTGAACACTTAATTTAATTTATAAGTGGAACATTTTTGTGGATGGTGGAATGGACACCATGCTTGAATCAATTGTATTTGGACTGTTTTTTTCATATTTTCTCACATTGTTTCTACATGTTTAATTCTTTATAATATCAGTATTATTTTAGTCATATTCACACCATAGTATATACGATTAGTGCTACCTTATTTAAAGATTAATAGTTATTAAAAAAGGGTAGGGGTAAATATCCCACACTCTGAACGTGGAACTCTGGCCGTTTTGTAGGGGACAAACAGAGCAACATTCAGCCAGCTATTACACACAGAAAATAAAAAAATAGTAAACAAATAATACATCAATGAATGTTTACATTCTACAGGGACATCAAATCTACCAACCAAAAATGTAGGCTACCACTGCATGGAGTCTTCTAGTCTACAACAGAGTGATGTTCATGCTATAAATTGGAGTTGGGAGGCCAAAGAATGTACAATAAAATGTAAGACCATATATAATGAGCCCCACCATATATATTATCCTTCAGAATCAATAATATAGACAAGCAGATCACATCTTACCCTATTTTTGAAAAACAGGACCCTCCAATCCAATAAAAAAGTGTTACACCTTTGATTTGGTTCCCAACAAGTCCATAGCACCTTAAAAATTAGAACTATAAAGCAACACCAATAAGAAATAAATCCCCAACTGCAATTTACTCCAAAGAACACCAGAGCAAGAGAAAATTACTAATATACATTATACCCCTGATATACCATTTGGCCCAACAGGTTATCCTGTATGAGTATAAAAAGAAATGACCAAGAACTATATAGATGGTTTTGTGGATAACACACAAACCAAAAATATATAAGGGTGTTCCCATATAGAAACCAAACTTGCTAGTTTGAAGGTTATGCAAAAAGGGTGCCACGTGCTGGAAGAAGATGGCACCTTGGCATTCTTGGGTCACCCATCTCCCTCATATATATGGCCAGTTTGAAGCCCCCCCAATGACTCCAGTCCACCTACCAGGTATGCCTGGCATATACTGGGGCCACTCCCTCAGATAGCAACGTCACATCTGGTCCATAAACTGGAAGTGATGTTGTGAATGATGATACCACATCCGGTCCACAAAGCAGAGCAACATTACGCATGTTATTCTTCTCCGCTTTGGATGAAAATGGAGATCGCGCTGACCAATCCACGTGCCACTAGTCCAGGAAGGTGGATAGTTTAAAACACTCAATCGCAACATGCATAAAAATATAACCAAGTGCCCAACAGTACCATCCTGTTTCAATACAATATAAAACAAAACAAACCTAATTCAAATATAGCCAAAATGAATACACATATCAAGCACTACCATGTACAAAGCAAAAGCCCACTTTTTATATAAATTCTCATATGGGCCATAAAAGGTTATCTGGACTACACAAACTGGAAATCAGAGATCCAGGCAAAATGGCAAGTGCTCCATGACAGAGAGCAAAAACATAACCAAAACAAAACCAAAGCAAACCAAACTGAAACTAAGAGGAAAAACAAACACAAAAGCAAAAAACATAAACATTAAATTTGTTTACCTCCTAAACTTCAACTTCCCTTCCACCAAAGTGGGGCTCACAATGTAGCAGATCAAAAAAAAAAAAAAAACAATAACAAAAAAGCATTATACACAAAATAAAAAAAAATAAATAAAAAAAAATTAAAAGTATAATCCACACACAAAAATCTATGATTGACTCTAATGTACCAGCAATGTAGAATGGGTTGACTGTTCAATATGGGGGGGGGGGGGGGGCATTTAGAGAAAAAAGCCCATATTAGAAAAAGGAAGCAAAACATAATTGTTCATTAAGATTGGGCCCTCAAATTCTATATCCATCTGCATTTGTTTTGTGGATTTATTTTTCATCAAAATTACCATCATGAGAGTGGGAATATATCCTAATTGAAACCACAAACTGGTCATTCCTATGTTTGACCCTTTGAACGGGGTTCTCTGCTTGCTACCATAGACGATCCAATGGACTGCTTTTGGGTCTATAAATTACATGAGCCTACTGTAACCTCAGCTTAAAAAATTATCATGAAGCTTCAAATCCTCAGTTTCAAAGACAACAGGATAGGTACAATTTCTCCACATTCTGAAGTATTGTCCAACTGGTATTCCATTAATAAAATGTTGTGGATGTGCACTGTCTGAGTGCAAAAAGAATTACTAGCTATAGGCTTCAGATATAGCTTCATTGAGATCTTGTTGTCTATGACTCTATAGCTCATTAAATCCAAAAAAGAAATGGTGTCACTATCATAAGATAGCACTAGCCAGCTTAATTACTGTAAAAACCTTGGCGGGGTCAAATTCTGGATAACATTGTCTCGGTTCCAGACACTACTGCACAAGAGGATTGTATCACTTGATCCAATGCCCTCAATTCCTGCATTAACCTGTAAGCCTTTTCCCAGGTTTTTATTGGCAGGATGGGCATGTTCCCTTCTGACCAACAGTAAATAGGTATTCTCTTAATCACAAATGTCTGTAGGAAGGATTTAACTACCCACCTTCTGTTGTCTAGAGAGTCCCGTTTTCAGAGTCACCTTTGCATACTGTATGGGAGTCCTTTATTAACCCTATGTCAGTGCTGCCTGGGGCACTAAATTCCATGACAAATAAAGTGACAGCTGACTGGGAGAAATCCATGAATTTCTCTGCATATTTCTGGGGAACCTCTAGCCACATACCTTCCAGCCTGCAGATAATGTAATAATTTAATTTGCAGAGGAGAACTTTTCCTATCAAATTTCATAGAACTTTGTCACCTAAAAGAAATTCTGCTCAAGTGCTTCAGGAGCCAGGTTGTACTGGCAACATTTCGGTCTCTGGGAGTGATGTCACCTTGCCATCCAAAACTACCCTGGGGGCCTATATTGAGAATTTAAACTGTTTGCACTGCCCCGGTATCCATCAGACAGGAGAAAGGTAATTCATTTAAAAAATCTCAAGAGTCAGTTCATCTTTTTTTTGTCCAGAAAGGGGAAGTACAGATATGAGAATGCTAGTTAATACTAGTTAATTTATATCATTAGGTTCTACTCTCTTATTCAAAATTACTGTCTGCCTGTGAGTTTTGCTTGATTGAGTACAGGCTACTGTACATTCACCTACCTTGTTTTGAATGTAATATGGACACTGTGCTGTGGTGAAACCCATTACTTGGTGAAGGCAATAATGCACTCTTGGAGGAAGTCCCATATTTCTTTCAAATTAAATATCTAGTAGTAATATTTCTATAATGCATGTGCACACAAACTAAAAGCAGGTAATCAACTATCGTCACTCAGGGCCAATAATATGGAGTAAGGTTCACACTACTTCTCGCAAATCGAAGTGCCGCCTACTTTTGGGTTAACTGACTGTACAGAGATTGAGTTTATTTGAAGGCATGAACCAATGAACAGTAATTCACAGGGCAAAATTTAGTCTAATATGTATCTGTAGTGCTCACTGCATTGCAGATACCTGGGATTGCTTACAAAAACACACCTATGGGTCATGCTACTGTTTGTCTGAGACAACCACAATGATAGAGCTTGAGCTGACCTCACTCTTAGCAACCAGATCAGTTAAACAACAAGTTTACAGAGAATTAGGCAAATTGTGTGGTGTTACTTTCAGAATATCTTCTCATCACAAACTCTGAAGATCAGGAGGAAAGTAGAGATGATAAGTAAAGTCCTACCTGTGGCCACTGAGTATTGCTCCCAATCCCCCAGGTCCAGTGGTTTACAAGGCAGGGACGCAACTGAGGTTTTAGATTATTTGCAATTCTCCACCAACTGATAAGAAGTACATCAACCTCTGCTCATGGTGAGAAATTGTTCATGTTTTATTTAGAAGAGAAGAGTCACAAAGCAAGTACTGAAAATAGGGAAATTAACAGGCACATAGAAGTAACATAGCAAGTGCCAAGACCTAGTGTCTTCACATATTAAAACATTCATTTAAAGAGGTAAATTTTTTTTTTTTAAAGTGAGCAGCTGCGAATACTGTAGCTGCTAACTTTTAATAAAAAGACACTTACCAGCCAAGGTAGTCAGTGCTGTATTCACCTGGGCCTGTTCTTTGCCAGTCTCCGGGTCCCTGGCACTGCCATATTGACTGTGCGAAGCTGGCTGTGACTTCTTAGACAGTTTCCTACTGCACATGCGTGAGACACACTGCCCTTTCTGAATGGTCCCATAGACTCCTGGGACATGATGGCGGGGGGGGGGTGGAATTCTTCTCAGCTCGGCAAGGGCAGTAGGAGAACTATGTACCCTCTCCCTGAAAACAAAAAACAATAAACAATGAGAAGAGAGGAGGGGGGGGAAGAGGATAAGTGGAACTTCCTTTTTTCAGATGAGGTCCCACTTTAAGGATTTACACAGGTAACACAAGAACAAGAGACATTCATTTCTGTTATTTGGGAACACCTTGTCAGCCTCCCCACAAGAGTGGGGTCCTTAGCTTTGGACCACTTTTCAATAGATAGACCTGGAGCTTATAGAAGAGTTTTTTTTACCATGTGGTTAAGAATGTCTGTACACTACAGCTGCTTGAAATTTGTAAGCAACTACATAAACAAACATTGACAGGGTCAATATATTAGAAATCTCAGTAGTAGAAATCTCTCACTAGTAAAATTTTCAGTAGTAGAAATGACTTTTCAGTTACTGAAATATGTAGTTTACGATATCTCATTTATCATCTCATTACAACAGATCTGCAATATTCTACTAGCAGGTGGGGCCTTTACAAGCACACCAGTTTGCTTTTAAAATCTACATGTTACCAGTTTAAACTGTGCAATATTTGGATTGTAAATCACATTTATTGGAGCATTCTGTTAATAATTAGTGTTTGGACGGTTGTAATGATGAAAGAAAGAGCAATGTCAGCCAGAAATGTGTAAAATACATCTATAAAACATTACAGAACCCTTAGTTTTAAATAGTAAGCTCTATGGTCCTGTTACAATGAATACTGTGGAAGCACATTACACACTAAAGGAGTTGATAATGTTCACTTGAAATATTGTGTGAATGTTGATCTTGGTTATCCAGGTCATGAATAGGGATGGGCGAACGGTTCGGCCCGAGCATAAGTTTGGGTCGAACATTCTTTGTTCCATTTTTCGGCGAACAGCCGAACAAACAGGTTGTTCAACCTTTTGTTCGGCCCCCTGAACCGACCACAATGCATTGCGGCGCTGAACAGCGCATTGCAAGCCCTGATTGGCTGAAGCAGTGAAAGCTTTAGCCAATCAAGGCACAGAGCACTGTCAGAGTCATGATTGGACACTGTCATCATGACTTTATCCAATCATGGCTCATTCCCACCCCACAGTATAAAAATATTGTTTCAGTGGCGGGCATTTTCAGTGTGATTTTGGCGTGGAGAGAGATAGAACAGGGCTCTATACAGTGCTGTTAGTTAGTTAGTATGCTATACTGTGCTATTTGGCTTCAATTGTCAGTTTAGAATATCAGTTTAGTGTCAGTCTAGGGATAGTGTGAGTGTAGTGAGGAGGACCATTATACAGCTTTGCATAATGTGCATCCAGAGTAGGGACAGCTCAGATAGTTTCACTGTAGTGTAATGAGACCGTGTCATTAATACATACATTAGTGTAGCGTAGGGACAGCTCAGATAGTTTCAGTTTAGTGACGGTTGAACACAGTCTATTTGATTGTGTTACTGCCAGTTTAACGCCATTTACTTTTGTGTGCCCTACTGCCAGTTTAACGCCATATAGTTCTGTGCGTCACTGTACGTTTGGTGCATTATATTGCAGTATATTATAGTGTATCCGTGGAGTGTGTCTGTGTAGTGTGAGTACTCAGATTAAAGTGCACCAAACACCTCTTTACATTGATTAAAGTGCATCTACATACAGATTTCAACTTCTTCTTTACATTTGCTTATAAGCACCGCTCCTCCCTCCCAATAATATCTGTGACAAGGAGAGGCAGACATTCCCTTGGCACTGTAAGGGGGCTAGCAACAACTGTGTCCACGGGCAAAGTTGGACGTGGTGGTCAGTCCTCAGGCAGGGCATAATTTCCTCTGTTTAGTGAGTTTGCCCGTGCTATCCAGCCACAGCATGCAGAGGAGGTGGTGGACTGGCTTACTAAACCCTCCTCATCCTCTGTCACGGAAGCAGAAACAAATGTGCAGTCCCCTGCAGTTGCCAGAGTGGATAAACCTGCCTCCTTGTCCACATCTATTCCTGCCATAATCCCAACATCAGCCATTGAGGAGTCAGCTGAGTTATTTGACCACAGCGTCAGACACTTGCTCCTTGATGATGCCCGGCCATTATTGGATTCAGATGTTGGTTTTGAGGTTGAAGATGACAGGAACATGAGCCTAGAGAGAGGGAGGAACACTGGTAGACAAATTGGCATTTGTGTTCCCCAAGCCACAGTGTATTGCCAAGTTGTCTCCAGTGGTAATGATGAAATTGGAGGAGTTGGAGATGATGATGATGAGGTCACTGATGTGACTTGGGTGCCAGATAGAGCAGAGGAGGAAACTGAAGGTAAGGTGGCACAACTCCAAGGAGGCCAACATCAAGAAAGAGTGGAGAGCAGCCACCCTATTCCATCACATTCGGCAGCTGTTATCTCCCGGCCCACTCCCCAAAGCTCAGCTGTCTGGGCCTTTTTCAGCACTTCTGCAGCAGATCACACTGTTGCTATCTGAAAACTGTGTCTCGGGCACATCAAACGTGGCAGAAACACCAACCATATGCATATCATTGCAATTTTTTTTGCCTTCATCAAGAGCACCTCTATATGGTTAAGGTGGGAAGGCTACCCCCGACACCCAAAGAGTAATTTTTCTGCACCTGTTTGAGAGGTGCATATCATTACAATTTTTTACAGCAAGGCCAATTTTTGCTTTCATCAAGAGTACCTCTATAGGGTTACGGTGGGAAGGCGCCACCTACACCCAAAGACCAATTTTTACACACCCATTACTTCTATACAAAGTCAAAATTAATGTATCCTAAAAATCTTTAACCTCCCTGGCGGTATGATTATTTCGGATTTTAGGTGCTGAAAGCGGTACCATTATTTTGCATGGAAATTTGGTGTTTTATATTGTAGGTCTGTAAATCTTAACAATAACACACTTAAATCTGTCCAAACCAGAGTCTATTAGATATCCCAGGTATGATAAAGTTTGAAACACAAAAACATAAATTATAATATAATAAATAAAAATAAATAATAAAAAAAAAAAAAAAAAAATAGTAATAAAATAAATTTCCCCACAATTCACTATCGCTCAATTCTGCAAGTGTTCTAATTTACTATCGCTGTTTTCTAGATGGTCTAAAGCCACTTTTGACGTAAAGGGACACTTTTTGGTTGCTATGGACAATCTCCAGTTTCCAGGCAGAAAGAACAGTATATATCATATAAAACTGCATGCAGGGCATGGGCCAAAGCACTGGGGACAAAAGGGATGTGAAATCATTTCATACAGTACTGTAATCTGTAAGATTACAGTACTGTATGTGTTATGATTTTTACTTTTTTTTTAATTTGCCGCCAGGCTCCGCCCCCGTGCGTCGCGCCGCTCGCAGGGAACGGAGCCTGGCACGTAGAGGCTTCGGAGGAGGACGGAGCCCTCGGACACTGCGGGGGACATCGCAGGATCCCGGGGACAAGGTAAGTAACGCCGCCCCAGGATCCTGCAATGCGATCCCGAGTGTGGCTCGGGGTTACCGCTAATGGTACTGAATTTTAACCCCGAGCCACACTCGGGAAAACCGCCAGGGAGGTTAATCTTGTTCCCAGTGCACTACATTGTGGCCTCATCATACACACTGACTCCCCAGCTGTTGCTGAGCAAAATAAAGGCAGCTTGCAGGGAAAATTTAATTTTTATGGCTTTATAAATGCAATTATTGCTGCAGCAGATTCTAGACGTGGTACAGATCTGCCACTTTACAGGTAGACTAACGGTACTCCCCAGGAACTGTATTGGAAGGAATTTTTCAATTTCAGGTTGTTCACTTTAAAAATCAAATCACTGTTCATTTAAAATTTTTATTGATACATGTCCCCCAGGGCAGAACCTGGACCCCTATAACCATTGTATGCCCAATTACTTCAAAATGGGCACTTTTTGATTTTTGACGTTCGGGTCCCATTGACTTTAATGGGGTTTGTTATTCAGGTCCGAACTTTCGCGGTGTTCAGAAGTTCTGGTGTGATCCGAACAGGGGTCCGTTCTGCCCATCCCTACTTATGAAAAGCAAACTCCTGTTTATGTTTAATACCAAGTTATGTACAAAAGCTTTCCACATGATGGATAATTGAAATACATTTTTTTCCACAATTTTTTTGTGAACATTTAGTAAATCAGCCTAATTCTGTATGACAGGAATGTCAATGACTCCAGTTAATACAACAGCACAGTATCCTTTACTTTGTGATTAAACTTTGCCTGAGTCAAATTTTTGTACACGGTAATTGGTTGCCTGGCAGCTTATTTGTTTAATTCCACAATACAATATAGAAACTAAATAAAAATGTGTTAATGTGCAAGAACATACCTGACATGAAGGAAAAATAACCATGATATCAGTTTTGTTTCTTTAAATGAACAGTGCAGGAATTACTGTAAAACCCTTTTGTACAGTTCACTATTGCAGGAATGAGTTAAAAGAGAACCATGTATCAGGAGAAAAACAATCACCTTATCTAGACATGATTTATTCATGCTGTGGCTTTAATGCAGGCAGGAAGGAGCATGTAAACCACTTCCTTATTCCCAGCCTGTTTTCTTCACATTCCAAATTAAATGAAACCTGAGCACTGACTTCACCAAATTTGATTCTAGGGTTTTCATATACTGGAGCCATTAAACTTAGGATATATTTCGTAAATAAGAGATGAGCTGCTTGAAAACTGTCTTGACGTATCCTGAAAAATTTAGAAGCTCAGCAGTTTATCAAAAAGCTCTGGAGACAAAGCAAATAAAATAAAGCAAACTTAAATAAAAAAACAATGAACAAAACAAATGTTCTACCACTACTACTGAGCCGCATAATTGAAGAACATAGGCGTTATTTTTTGACAGATGTATGAACTGTCTACAGTGTTTAAATGATAGATTCAAAACTGTTATAAAAGCTCTTTCCACAGAAGTAAACTGTACCATTCAACTATCAATCCAAGAAAAGAATAGATTTTTACATTATTTAAAGACATAGCACTGGAAGTGCAATAATTTTTACTGCAAATTTAAATACACAAAGAAAATATTTTACAATGCAGGGCAGAAATGAACATTTTAAATCATTCTGATGCCCTGTACACACGATAGGATTTTCAGATGGAAAATGTGTGATAGGACCTTGTTGTCGGAAATTCCGACCGTGTGTAGGCTCCATCACACATTTTCCATAGGAATTTCTGACACACAAAGTTTGAGAGCTTGCTATAAAATTTTCCGACAACAAAATCCGTTGTCGGAAATTCCAATCGTGTGTACACAAATCCGACACACAAAGTGCCACGCATGCTCAGAATAAATTAAGAGACGAAAGCTATTGGCTGCTGCCCCGTTTATAGTCCTGACGTACATGTTTTACGTCACCACGTTCAGGATGATCGGATTTTCCGACAACTTTGTGTGACCGTGTGTATGCAAGACAAGTTTGAGCCAACATCCATGGATTTTGTTGTCGGAATGTCCGATCAATGTCCAATCGTGTGTACGGGGCATTATAGTTACTATGAGTGAAATAAAGGTTCTAGGTTGCATGTTCTTTTCTTGTCTAGAGTTTGTACACCATAAAAAAAAGTATTGATTTTGTATATAATGTACATTCTAAGCAAATACTTCATAGCTAAATCCATCTTAGTGTTTTTTTTTTTTTTGTATTTTTATGGTGTGATAGTATGTCTTATAGTGCATTCTGTTGACCTTCAAAGGAATAAAATAAATTATGGTACTCTACTGCAGCTTTACTGCAGCTTTGATCTTATAGTGTAGAGACCTCCTGGGAGCATTTAGATGGTACCTGATGCTATCTTTTTTTCTTGTCACAAGGAAGTCTTATTAGGCCCTCAGCATAATACAGCACTTACACTTGTTGCACTCTCCTTCTGTTTGCAGCTTTTCACTTTCTTGTATTGTGGCTTAGAAGTTTCTCTCTTTTCCATTTCTGTCTTTAGAGTGTTTATGTTGTCTTGCAGGATCCCCTAGAGCCTCAAATAGGTACCCTTACATGCGTTCTTCCACCTAGATGTTGCGCACATAGATTTGTTCCCATGGTATGAAACCTGTGGGTTTCTTATTAAAAAAGGTATAGCTGGTAAGTGTACAGAATTCCAATTATCCATTTTAGTTTTTTTTTTTAAATAACATGTACACAACATACAATGCTTTAAATATACACACTAATGCCCCGTACACACGGTCGGACTTTGTTCGGACATTCCGACAACAAAATCCTCGGATTTTTTCCGACGGATGTTGGCTCAAACTTGTTTTGCCTACACACGGTCGCACAAAGTTGTCGGAATTTCCGATCGCCAAGAACGCGGTGGCGTCAAGCACGTACGACGAGACTAGAAAAGGCCGGTTCAGAACCAAGCGCGGCACCCTTTGGGCTCCTTTTGCTAATCTTGTGTTAGTAAAAGTTTGGTGAGAGACGATTCGCGCTTTTTCAGACTCGTGGCTTTCAGATCGTTTTCTGCCGTTCAGTTTGTGCTTGTGGGTTTGTATCTGCTCTTCAGTGCGTGCAGTCAGTTCGTATTGGAGTTTTCTGTGCGATCTTGTCCGCTCATTGCTGTTTTTCAGGTCGCTCTTCACAGGCCTTGCTGTTCTTCAGTGCGTTCTGTTACTTCGTTCTGAGCAGCCGACCGTTTTCTAGCCATGTTTCGTATGCGTACTCCTCGTAGAGTTTGTGCTGTGCGGGGGCTTGGTGTTGGGGTCCTGACCTTGACACAAGTTCAGTCCATGAACAGGGTGGGGAGGAGTTCATGGACCAAGAATTGGTTGCTTCAGCGTGACCAGTTCTGTCATATGCCTTTGCTCCGTGAGATCCGTGAGAATAATCCTGATGATTTCAGGAACTTTCTCAGGATGACGGACCCCGTATTTCACCGTTTGTTGGCTTCGCTGACCCCCTATATTAGCAGGCAGGATACCTGCATGAGGCAAGCCATCACTCCGGAGCAGAGGTTGGTCGCTACCTTGCGGTATTTGGCCACAGGGAGAAGCCTGCAGGACTTGAAGTTCTCGACAGGCATCTCCCCCCAGGCTCTGGGTATCATTATCCCAGAGACCTGTTCTGCCATCATCCAGGTCCTGCAGAAGGAGTATATGAAGGTAAGATTTTTATCCTTTTATATCACATTTTATTGTATTGAATGTTTGATAATATATTGTATTTCTTCCCTCATTCCATAATTACCATGATTGTAATATGCTGTGAATGTCCCCTTTGTCCTCATGCATGCTGGATTTTCAGGTAATTATTATTTTATATCCTTCATACATATTTGCCCTTCAATAACCTCCCCAGCATGGTGTCTCCTGCCCTATATTCACCTCATGTAGTCACTTAACAATGTATTTTATCAGCTCCATAGTAGTGCTTTACCCCAAACGTCCCCTAAAATGTTTTGAAATGTTATTTTTGATTTAAATTCAGGCAGAGTGGCAGAGGCTTTTTTTTGTGGTGTCCCCACATTTTTGGTAACCCTCCCTCCCCCAACTGCTAAGTCAGCTGATCCCAATTCTCTATATTCAATCATCTATCTGCTGACTTTGCCAAACCCATACACACTATACCCATCTCTTTAGTGCTCAGATTTATGGATTAATTCCCCAAAGCATGTAGTGCAAGGGCCTGCCTGTATACTTTCCAATGGTACTGTTTAAAGTTCTTGTATCCTATTATGATCTTGATAGGTAATAGCAGAATGTCCAAATGTGCTCAAATGTGTACAGTGTGTATTTATATATTTGTATTATGACACTTCTTACCTGTCCAGTGGGCTGCCAATAGTGTAACTAAGGAGGGGCTGTTCCAAGTAATACCCTGTATTTAGGCATTCATCTCTCAATGAAGTGAAGAGGGTTACCTGTCCAAGAGTTCCCCCCCCCCTATAATGTTAGAAATGGCCCATGAGGGGGGAGGGGGAATATGATAGGTGTACCTTATACTTTGTTGTTGTTAAATTCCCCTTAATAAATGCTATCTGGAGGTTGACCCATAATGTTTGTGTCTAATCTGCTTGCCAGGTTTCTGTGAAAAAATAGTAATGTTTATTGTTTTTTCCTCAACAGTTTCCTTCCACGCCACAGGAATGGCAGACTGTGGCCTCCCACTTTGCCCAGCGGTGGGACTTTCCTAACTGCGGAGGGGCAATTGATGGGAAACACGTCCACATCGTCCCACCACCCAACTCGGGGTCGTACTATTATAATTACAAGGGGTTTAATAGTATAGTGATGTTGGCGGTGGTGTCGGCTAATTACGACTTCTTGTATGTGGACGTGGGGAAGAATGGCCGGATGTCCGATGGTGGAGTCATCGCCCAGACGGAGTTCTACAGGCGTCTCCAGAATGGCAGCTTGGACTTGCCACCTCCAGAGGACAATGTTGAAGGTCTCCCATTTGTGTTCGTTGCTGATGAAGCATTTGCGCTGGGGGACCGCCTGATGCGGCCATTCCCGATGAGGACCCTCACCCCGGAACAGAGGGTTTTTAATTACCGGCTGGCCAGAGCCCGAAGAGTGGTGGAGAACACATTTGGAATCCTGGCCAGCCGGTTCCGATTATTTATGACACCCATCCATATGGCGGAGTATAAACTGAACCATATAATACTTGCCTGCTGTGTTCTCCATAATTTTCTACAAAAACATTCAGCCAACTATGCTGGCTCAGTTGGGCCTGAGGCCGGAATCCCAAATACATCAACAATGACGGCACTTGAAAGCGGCCGTCCTGGCTTGCCCTCCCTGAATGCCCGTGATGTCCGGTTACGATACCTGGAGTTCTTTGCGGGTAGGGGGGCTATCAATATGCCAGACAATCTGTGACACCTTTTTCAAATAAAAAACAACCAAAAGAAATTCTTGGTGGACATTTACTGCTTGTGTTTGTTTTAGCTGACCCTGACAGAAATGTGTTGAGTGCAGAAAATGTCATGATTGGGTAACCTTATAAAAAACAGTGTTGGCTGGTACTTCCTAAATGCAAAAACACATTTCACTACAAGTGCACTTGCAACTGCACTGAACCTGCACTTGTAGTGCAAAGAGGATTTGCCCTTAGGAAATAACCCCCATTTGTGCATAAAACAACAATTACATCACCCCAAAAGTGTTGTAGTGTTGAGACAATAATCCACACATTCTTGAGTAAGGCACTTTTTTATACCTGCACAATCACATGCGCATTTACCAAAGGTTTTTAAAACAAACCAACATGTTTGTTGTATAACAATGTTTGCAGTAGCATTATGAAAAATCAAAATATCCATTTCAGATAAAACAGGCCTGTGTAAAACCAACAAGAAAGCCAAAAAACTTGAACTTACAAAGTTCACATTAGGTAAAACCTGAAGGCTAGATCAGACATCAGTATTTAGGAACTGGGTTTGATCTAGCGTTCAGATGGGGGGAAATCACCCCTGGAAAAGCCAAATTTGGAAGATGCACACCAATTTACGAATGGCAACATGTGCTATCTGCCATCAGGGGGGATCAAGGGACGTGTTTTGGGGGAGAAAGCCTTTCCTCAATGCGACTTTATAATTGAGGAAGGTGTTGCACCCCCAAAACGCGTCCATTGATCTCCCGTGATGGCAGATAGCACATGTTGGCACACTGTGTGCATCCTCCAAATTTGGCTTTTCTAAACATTTTAAAAATTTTTGGAAGATTGGACCACATTAATAAAACAGGTGATTTTGTGGGGTTTAAATTCGCCCCAAAACATCAATGATGTTATTATTTTTTTTAATAACATCACTGATTTGGTTCTGGATGTTTTGCAATTGGAGATTACACCCCATGATCTCCCCGATAAGTATCTGGGCACTTTCTGAAGTAAAGCGTTCAGGATCCCTCACATCACGATCACCTAAAAAGAGATAAAGAACAAAAAAAAGGTCTCAAAAATCTGCCACCATCCATCTCTTTTACCTAAGCCTGTGGTCGCAGACACTCACCTGTTGTGGTGCCAATCTCCACCACGTCTTCTTCTTCCTCCTGCTCTTCTTCTTCGTTTGGGGGTATTTCACCTTCTTCCATAGGTGGGGGGTCTGTGGTCTCCTCGGATGAGGGCTGTCCTCCGAGTCTTTTCTCCCCTATGTAAAACAAAAATGGTATAATTAGCACACAGATATTTGATGGCAGAACTAGAAATAGGAAACATTGCTTGGAAGTGGGGTACAATTGTCTATTTTAGCCGAGTTCCAAGATGTATATTTTTTTTATTGCCCTTTGTCAAGCTGCAATACTTTACATGTTTGGTACAAGCTTCACAGATGTAGCCCCCCCTATAGTATACACTGGAGCACCTGTGTGCCCCCCTAATAAAAATGGTGTTCTGGGGTCCCACACTAGTGCTCCAGTGTCCAGATGTGAAAACAGCTGCTCAGTGTCCTCTCTTTACACGCAATCTAGTTGTCATTTCATTCTAGTAACAAACCCATCTACACAAACAAATCTTTGGCATCCAAGTAGGCCCCAAAAAATGTGTGAAAATGCATATGGCCTAAACAATGGTGTTCTAGAGGCCGAAATAAAAATGTTTGATACGAACGAATAATGGGCCCATGAACATTAAAGTTGCCCTTTTAAACGTTACAATTAATAAAAGCATATGGAGCAGAACGAACGTAATAAAGACAGAAAGAATAGGAACACAGCACAACTACTTACTTTTTTGCAGCACTCTCCGGATCTTTCGGTACTGCTCTGGCTCTCTCAACTTCAGGTCCGACCACCGCTTCCTGAGCTGATCTTTAGACCTTCGTACCCCGAAATTCCGCTCTAGACTCCTGACCACTTTACCAATGATTTTTGCCTTTCGGATGTTGGGGTTGGGGTAAGGCCCATATTTTCCGTCATAGTCGGACTTCCTCATGATGTGTACCATCTCCAACATCTCCCCAAACGACATATTTGTGGCCTTAAAACGTCTCCTTCTGGATCGGGACGTGCCTGGATCCGGCCTTTCCTCCTCCTCCTCCTCGTTGCTATAATTAGCCCGCACCTGCTGTAACTCTGCCATCATGCTCTTCACCCACTGCGCCGAACGAAAAGGGGCGGGGAATACACTAGAAAGAACGTCAGGGGCGGGCGGAGTTACACGCATGCGCAGTGTGTATAAAGCGTAACACGCGTGCGTATTACGTACGATCTGTGAGCGGAGGAAGGAGCATTGGACGCGCCGATCGTAAGAACGAAGGTAAGAGACAAACTTGTGCCTATACTGCTTCTAGATTGAGGCCTATATTGTAACAAGATTAGGAGAGTTTTGTCTGACATTAGGCTTTGTCTTGTGTTGTGTCTTGCAGTGAACATGGATATCTTAATGAGAGATACTGACTTCATGTCACTATTCATTGATATGCTAAGTGAGCTGCCCTGTCTGTGGGAGATTACCCACCCCCATTTCAAGAACCAAGCACTGGAGCAATTGTGTGAAATTGTGAAGCAGGTGATCCCCACGGCAGACATCACTTATTTAAAGATTTTCATTGGTGGCCTGTGGAGCACATATCTGAGGGAGCGCAAGAAAGTCCTGGATTCACAGAGATCCGGAGCAGCAGGTGACATCTATGTCCCCAGGATGTTGTACTACGACAGGCTGCACTTTCTGGCAGGCCAGACTGAACCCAGGTCATCACTCTCCAGTCTTCCTTCCACGCTTCCTTCCCCCCTGGCTGAGGCTTCTGACGCCCAACCTGGGCCTTCCAGGCCATATGTGGAGGAGCCCAGATTGAGCCAGGTATAGCATTCCTCTAAATATTTCTGCTTGTCCAATCAATGATGTTACCTAGATGTTAGTTTGGAGTACTAATTTAGGATTGTGATTGATGATGCAAAACATTACAACTATGTCCCTTTTTCATACACAGGGAAGTCTCAGCCAGGAGGTGGCCGGGCCGAGCCGGCTGGCTGATCTGCAGGTCCCTCCACCCCCCCTGAAAAGAGAAAGTGGCAGTAGGACGAGTGCCCTAGAGGAGGCGGCTATCAGATTCTTTTGGAGGGCTACAGAGGTCCTGGGAGCACCACACACCAGGCAGGAGAATATTGCTGCCTTCATAGCATATAAAATGCAGAGGATGGAGGAGGGCCAAAAAGCCATGTGTGAGGCCCTCATATCAGAGGCTCTGGAGAAAGGTATGAGGGGCCAAATTACACCTCACACACAGCTTTGGGATGGTCCTCCTCCTCCTCCCTCTCCTCCAGGTCCTCCCAGTCCTCCTCCAGGTCCTCCCAGTCCTCCTCCAGGTCCCCCCAGTCCTCCTCCTCCTCCAGGTCCTACTCCTCCTCCTGCCACATCTCCAACTGCACAGCCACAGCCCGGAAGGAAGTGTGAAAGGAAGACCAGACAGTGATTGCCCTGGGTCCAGTCTGGTCAGCCAAAAAATGCAGCCTCTTGTGGTACCACAGCCTGGGGACACAGATGTCATCTGCTGCTATCCGGATCTCTGCGAATCCCGGACCAGACTGCCCTCCCTTACATATGGACTCCTCAGGCCACCAATTTTGATGTTGAAGAATTGATGTCTGCCGTGGGGGTCCCAGGCTTCGCTAATTTCTCCTGTTGATCCAGTGTTGCCTCCCTCTTTGTTTGGTTCTGATCCCTTAATAAAGGATTTTTGTTTTGAATTATACTCTCCTATGTGTTTTACTTCAAAAAGGACAGTTTGTTTGTGAGGATTCAGGTACATTTCTAATATACAATGTGAAATGAACAAGGGACACCAACAACAAACAATCTCCTGGAGATTAAATAATAAAAGATATCAATGGTGTTGGGGTAACTTGCCACACAAAACACACACAAAAATATTCTGGAGTAAAAATAAAAATAACATTGAACAAAGATCAGCCTTGGAAAAAATCCAAACATTAAAGAAAAAAAAAGGCTTAAAAACAAAATAAAACAAACATAAAAAATATAAAACTGTCAGATGTGACAACTAATAACAATATATTGAGGGAATCCTACTAAAAAAACACAAATAAAAGTTTGTGAGAAGTGTGTGTGAATATGAGCAGCAAAACTACTTAATTCTTGTCACATTATAAAGAAGAAGAGAGTGCGCTGTATTAAACCATTTTGAACATTGCAGCGTGACGAAAGTGCTGTATCCATTGCGAACGCTAAGTTTACCAGAACGAGCTGTCCCGTGTCGGAATTTCTTCTGAGCATGCGTGGCACTTTGTGCGTCGGAACAGGCCACACACGGTCAGAATTGACGCGATCGGATTTTGTTGTCGGAAAATTTTATCTCCTGCTGTCCAACTTTGTGTGTCGGAAAATCCGATGGAAAATGTCCGATGGCGCCCACACACGGTCGGAATTTCCGACAACACGCTCCGATCGGACATTGTCCATCGGAAAATCCGACCGTGTGTACGGGGCAATACAGTAAGAAAAAGCTCAACCCCAAACAAATTTTATTATTTAGTTTTGAACAGAGGCATACCTAGCACATCTTATACCTGGGGCCATTATTTCTTTTTACATGTTGCCCTTGCAGGATCCCCTAGAGCCCCCCCCCCCCCTCCAGCTACCCTTACAATTAATAAAGGGTAACTACAAAAACCTTTGGATTTCTTAATATGAAAATTATGGCTGGTAAGTGTACATAATTCCAAATATCCCCCCAAAAATTTGAAAAAGAAGATATAAAGCAGTGGGGCAGCTGCCAAATTGGGGGTATATGCTTTATTGACTGTGCCACAAGCAAGAGTGTAACAGTTGTGTACAAAGCTCAGCACACTCATTTTAAAATGAAACTATTCTATAACACTGTATATTTTTCTACACACAGCCTACCTTATAGAAGAACATCAGGACTACTAATAGTCAGGAGTTTGAAATGTAAAACACAGTGGAATTTATCAGAACTTGAGCAGACACAATCTACAGCAGCTGTGCATGGCAAACAATCTGCTTCTTCCTTCAACTTGCTCAGGTAAGCTTTACAAATGAATGATAGAAGCAGAATGGTTGCCATGGAAAACTGCTCCAAATTCTGGCTGTTGCCAGATCCTCAATGCATTGCAGGAGTTAGGAGTGCTTAATGCTCAATCTACTCTACAGAATACAAACAAAATGATCCCCTCTTCCCTGAACAAACAATCCCCCCTTCCCAAGCCCATATCCCTCATAGTACAGATTTCCCTTAACATCCCTAAATCCTCCCTCCAAGCCTACACCTCAGTACAGACCCTCCCAGCACACACCCCACCATACAGAGTCCCCTCCCAGCACAGACCAACCTTCAAAGTACAGACCTCCCACTACAGACTGACCCCCTGAGCACAAACTGACCACCCCTGCACAGACCTCTCAATACAGACTAAGCCCCCAGCACATACCCCTCAGTGTAGACCGACCCTCCCAACACAGACTGACCCCTCTAGCACAGACCCCTCAGCACAGACCGACCCATCTAGTACAGATCCCTCAGCACAGACTGACCCCCCCAGCAGAGAACCTTCAGTACAGACCAACAAAACTGTATCCCAAAAGGAAAAAAAAAACTATTGATTTAACTGCATAAAAAAGTTAGTTGGAGTTTGGCTTCAATTTATTAGTGTATCTAAACTTGCTAGTGCATCTAACACTCCTATCCCCCAGGACTGACAACGCTGCTGTCCAAAAGTGTCTCTATTGCTCATTCATCCAAAGTGTAGGCACTCTAATATAGAAGGTGTGTTACTGTCCAGAACACCAGGTGAAAATAGAGAAAAAAGCATAAAAAGAAATCTAATAATTGGTGAG
Source organism: Aquarana catesbeiana (assembly GCF_042186555.1). Lineage (NCBI taxonomy): Eukaryota > Metazoa > Chordata > Amphibia > Anura > Ranidae > Aquarana > Aquarana catesbeiana. Next base: position 290,812,068 of record NC_133326.1, read on the forward strand.
CTGTAAATTGATTGCATTTTTATTTTGGGTTTAATATATTTTTAAAGTTGGCTGCAAAAATGGAAATAAAGTTTATATTTAGTATAATATGAGCTGCTAATAAAGCCAAAACTGCTTTAAACAAACTTAAATATATGACTCTAACTGTCATACATAAAAGAAATCAGTTCTAATTCTAATACAGTAGCTTGCAGAAGAAAGAAACAATGTGCATTAATCTGCTGTCTTACAATGAAAATAAAAAAACAACTTCTCCTTGGAAATGGTGGCAGGGTAAATCTTTTTGTTTTAGGAAGGCCTACTGTACCTTACATACTTTAGAAAAGGGTCTTTTTGGTTGCTTTTGGCTTTTCTTACCTTAAGCTGGCTAGCTGCCCTAGTTAATTACACTTTAAATAACTCATTATCACATTCATTTCAATTATGCGATGATTTATCTGCATTATACATCACAGCATTTGTGAGGCAAATTCAATAACCTCTAATATTTGAGCTGAAGCAATACAAATCTCATAATGCTGTTTTGAACATTGTAGTTCCAAAAAGGTTTTCCAGTCACAGATAAATCAATATTAGTACACCAAGGCTGAGAAGATTTCACACTGGCAGGGAAGGAGTTACACAGCATTGTTGCCAACACCACAACACAGCCGGCAGTACTTGCCAACCTCCTACACTGCATTAATTAGCAGTGTTTTAAAGCTACTTTTGAGAGATCCATATAATGTTTTTTAATGACAACAGTTGTACAGATCTTGGCACCATTCCCTATAGAAATTCAATTTATTTTGAAAGTAGGGTAAGAATATATTAAGAGGAGGTGAATTAAACCTCCAGCATCATTAAGTCAAATCTCATGGAAAAAAAAAATATTAAAATGTTCTTAATGCATCAATGTGAAATATGCGTCAATGGCCTGGTTTGAATTTTTGCAAATCATTTTGCTACACCTCAGTTAAAAATGGCAAAAGCAAGTTAACTAATCATTTTAGTGGAAATAACTTATGTTTCCAAAATCTGTTTTCTTTCAGCCCTCCCTGTATAATTTCTTCATATGCCTGGCTACTGCAATTTGTATAACTCTCTGCTCCTTTACCCTATACCTACAGGCCATTGTGATAAAGGAACAAGTGCACAGGTTCTATCCATTTAAAATCTGACAGCAGACATAGAAAATGAACAGATACCCCACTGAGGTCCTGTATAAATAATGGAAGAATAAAGACGAGATAAGGTTTGTGTTGTTTCAGAAAAGAAAATATCTAGTGATCTAACATTTTTCTGTTATAAAAACACTCCAGGGACTAACTAGAGCTGAATTGGAAGAGGTTGAGACTTTCCACTCTTCTCTTAACCTTGTGTTTCTCTCCCCAAAAAATATTTCTCTTAATTTTTCTCTCAAGGGCATATTGCAGATTTTTAATTTTGGCTACCTAAAATCACAAACATTCCTTCCATTTAGCATCTGGACACTGTTTCTCTAGAATCTGTACTGTTACGAGAAACCTGAAAGACACCGAGCATAGTGAGAAACTTTTCACATGCTTCATTCAATGGAAGCTGCATGGGGCAATAGTCTTGATAGGTATAGAGGATAGAATTGTACTTTTATCAACTTCTCTTAAATACCCCTAATTTAATATAGACAAAAAACACTTTGGGTATTGAGACTTTTAAGGTGCCAATTCAAATGTCAGTTTATTCAATTGTTTTTTTTTCTTCAAAAAGTTATTTTTAGAACATCATAAAATACATACTGTATACATGTTTAGCCTCCTCAAGAATATTTTGACACTTCATGTAACTACAAAGTCATTAAATACATATTTACCAGAGCCCTGGTTAACCACATCCATAAACCATAATTCCTTGTTAATACAAATCCAAATTATTTCCCACTGGTGACATCCATGTTCTGTATGATGCTTGTGTCATGGCCTTGGCAGCTATGTACAAAGAGTTTTGTGGTTTGCATAATTTTTGTCATTTTTGTATGTGTGCACTGTAATCTTTTGTTCTGTTTGTATGGTCTTATAGCAGCACCATCTTTAATGTAATACAATTTTTAGGGTGTGCCCCCCAAGTCTTAGTTTGTCTGTTATGTGGGTCCTGACCAGATCCTTTGGGTTGGAGAACCCCATCTCCCCAGCATTACCTCTAATTAGTGTCCACCTGAGTTATAGGAGGTGTCCTTTTAGTTCTCCCATAAAGAGGAGTGTATTTCTCCCATGGTTGAGAAGCAGGATCTTTCATTCTATGAATAGTGTGGACCCACAGATAATGGGGTACTTTAACACAGTAGTGGGCTTAAGCACTGTATGGCCATATGGTGAGACCTAATTCCCATACAGTAAAACCTCAGACTGCAAGTAAAGTGGTTTATGAGCATTTCACAATACAAACTGTTTAAAAAAAAATCCTGACTTGGTTTGCGAGCATGGTCTCACAAGACAAGCAGGATTCAAGCCTCTGGGGTGTGCAGTACCGCATGTGGCCAGAGGTGAGGTGGCGCAGGTGACGCTGGTGACACTCGGAGACGTTCGGTAACACTCTGTTCCCAATTGTGTCTCCGAGCATCTCTGAGTGTCTCCGAGTGTCTCCAAGCGTCTCCGAGTGGTCTCCAAGTGTTTCCGAGTGTCTCCGGCACCCTCCCATCTCTGGCCACATGTGGTACTGCATATACTAGCAGTGACATTGGAACAAATTATCTGAGTTTCCATTGATTCCTATGGGGAAACTCGCTTTGATATACAAGTGCTTTGGATTACAAGCATACTTCTGGAATGGAATATGCTCGTAATCCAAGGTACTACTGTATTTTTTATTGATGAGTTCAGGGGCTTTAAATAGCCTTACAGGATTTAAATGTAATTTTTGTATGTGCGCTGTAATCTTTTGTTCTGTTTGTATGGTCTTATAGCAGCACCATCTTTAATGTAAAGCATTTTTTAGGGTGTGCCCCCCCCCAAGTCTTAGTTTGTGGTTTGCAAGACCCACTTTATGAGGTATCTGTGAAGATTCTATTACATATAAGATAACAAACAGAATCATTGTTGCATAGTACCAAAACTCACATAGATCCATAAAAACCAACCATAATGCATTTATGCTTACATAATTATATAAAGTATTGAGTGATGGATCACAGATTGGAAACCTCCATCTCACCGAACCAACCTTCTGGGGGTGGGGGGGTTATAGAATGTTACTGGTACGTTGACTCAATTTATGAGGATTTTATATCGCATGGCAGAAAAAAAATGAGATAATCTGTTGTTTAATACCAGACATCATTATATTTTATTACATTACATTTATATGCCAGGTAAGATCTAACTGGTGTGGGTAATACTTATCTTTTATTTTATTTAAATACTTTACCTTACTAAAGAACAACGTATATTCAATCATATACTGAAATCTTGTTATGACTGTGATTTTTGAAACATAATATGTACAGCCTCAGCCACTTTAGGGTTATCTATATGAACACAGTTGAATGTCCCTAAGTCACTTTGCATTCCCGATGGAGTGAAACAGGCAAACAATACAGTGTTTTTAGGATCTTTTTTCTATCACTAGTTGTTCTTGGTCTGTTGGCCAACATCATTCAACTCACTTTCTCTGTACCCATCCTGGGCAGTCTCCAGCCTGTGACTAGGCAGTAAAAGAAAAAAATAGCACAGTGATGAGCTCATCTCTCTGTCACTCTGTTTTTTTTTCCTATCAGTGTGCTTCTTTTCGGCACATGAACTGATTGGCTACTTGTGTTGCTACTTCCTTTTACAGCTCTGCTGTACTGAGACTGCAATAGGCTTATACCAGTCAAATCAAGGTACTACTCTGTTGCCATTTTAAAAAATACTTTTAACCACTTCCCACCCAAAGATGTCATATGACGTCTTTCACTTTCAGTGTGAATATCTGAATGATGCCTGCAGCTACAGGCATCATTTAGATCTCCTTGTTTTCAGCCGGAGATTCTGCGCACCATAAGAATGATAATAGTGGCAGTTCCACCAACTGATCGTTCTTACAGGCAACGGGAGAGGACGCCCCCCCTCCCGCCACCATCCGGTGCTTCTCCGGGCTCTCCTGTGCCATTGGGGACCTGGAGAAAGAATCGGCCGCCGCTGGATGACAACCATAGAGATTTCCGGTGACCAGATGGTCACCAGTCATCTATATGACCGTCGGAGCCCCGGGCGTGACGTTATGACGTCAAGTCCGGGCCGCGGATGTAAACAAAGCCGCAATTGCGGCTGGTAAGCATGAGATTGTGGATTTTTTTTCCAATCTCATGCTTTCCAGCCAGGAGGAGAGATGGGGGGTCTTATTGACCCCCCATCTCTCCATAAAGAGGACCTGTCACAAACGATTCCTATTACAAGGGATGTTTACATTCCTTGTAATAGGAATAAAAGTTATCAAAAAGAAAGAGTAAAAATAAAAAAATAAAGTAAAATAAAAATAAAAAAAAAAGATTTAAAACGCCCCTGTCCCCGGTAGCTCGCGATCAGAAGCGAACGCGTCCCGCCCACATATGTAAACGCTGTTCAAACCACACATGTGAGGTATCGCCACGTGCTTTAGAGCGTGAGCAACAATTCTAGCACTAGACCTCCTCTGTAACTCTAAACATGTAACCTGTAAAAAATTTTAAAGCGTCACCTATGGAGATTTTTAAGTACCGAAGTTTGGCGTTATTCCACGAGTGTGCGCAATTTTAAAAAGTGACATGTTGGGTATCTATTTACTCTGCGTAACGTCATCTTTCACATTATACAAAAAAATGGGCTAACTTTACTGTTTTGTTATTTTTTTAAATCATGTAAAAAAAAAAAAAAACGCATTTGAAAAATTGTTGCGTAAATACAGTGTGAGATAAAAAGTTGCAATGACCGCCATTTTATTCCCTAGGGTGTCTGCTAAAAATATATAATGTTTGGGGGTTCTGAGTAATTTTCTAGCAAGAAAATGATGATTTTTACATGTAGGAGAGGAGTGCCAGAATAGGCCTGGTATGGAAGTGGTTAATAATGAATTATAATTATAAAGATTTTTTTTATGTTTGCTTAGAATTCAGCTTTAAGATTTCAGGAACATATACAATAAATGTATGTATATTTGAAAATGGTGTAACTAGAGACCCGTAATAAGCCCAAGGTTCATTTGAAACATAAGCCTGCATTATTCGTTTTTAAATGCACCACACTACACAGTAAAGATCCAGTATTGTCTAGGTCTTGTGGTTAATTTAACTGTATACATTTCCTAGAACTTCAAAATTTTTATTAAGCTAACTTCCCAACACATGTTTTTGTATTCTGGAATCAATTGATTTTGTGCGTTTTTTTGATCCCCACTTATTTTTCATGATTTAAAAATAGGCCCTAGCATGTAATGTGACAGGCAAAGTTACTTGTCAGTTTTCTGTCTCTCTGTTCTCTTCATTTATTACATTTTATGTTTCTGCCCCTAGAGTGTTTCTCTTCTTATAATTACAGTGATTCAGTATGTGGTTTCTAATATTCTTTATCTTGCCTGCAGGTACGGAAGATCTGTGCAAAGACGCACTATATGTCTGTCAACTCTCATGTTGATTATATCACATGATGAAAAATGATTCCAGGGTTTTCACAGGGCATCAGCTGTTATTAAATAGTTTTCCTTATGATGTTGTTTCTTGATTTTAATTTGTTATTGAATTCTATATATTACTCCTTTAAAAAAGTGCTCTGCCTAACATTTTACATTTAATTTTGAACCATTTGTGTCCTATAAAAGCAGTGTTGCCAACCTACCAGATTGAAATTAAACGACACAACACCCAGAATTTACTGGCACAGACAAGTTTTTACTGGCATTTCCAAAAGTTACAAAATGACAGTTTCAAGTGCATTTTTCAAGTGTGGTAATTTCAGTAATTAGGCTACAGACAAGTACAATATGCAATTAGCAATGCGATTTAAGGTTCTGTAGATATTAAAGCATTCTTATTTTTTAATTTTTTTTATATAGTTAGTAAAAAGCTCAGGGACAGAACTCAGGAGGGCAAGAAATTAGAAGGGTCAGGCACACACGCACATGAAATTAACACTCACAGTGAGCAGTGTACAGCAGCACAGATGATGATGACACCTCACGAAACATCATATCCCCTCCTGAGTCACAATGATAGTCTCTCTCCATGGCAGGTGGTCCCTTCAGTCCACTCCAGTCCTAACAGCACTAACAGTCACGCTCCTGGCTTGCCTTACTCCCATCCCACAGACGAGGCTCCCTTGCACAATGACATCACCGGCTCTGGATCGGAACTGCGCATGCGCAAGTCTAAGCTGAGTGTCACAGCTATATTTTTTTACTGGCAACCTTTTCCTGTCACTACCATTTATTAGCAGGAGAAAAGTGCCAATTTTTCTGGCTGGCAGTAAAAATACTAATGGTTGGCAACATTGTATAAAAGTAATATAATAAATATTATTTACTTGCATAACTCTGCAAGATTGCAACTGCAAAGTCTCACGGTGCTAACTTAGGCTGTCTTATTTCTAGAGTTAATGTAGATTAATAATTAGTCTTCTCCACTGAGGCCAACAGACAAGAACTCTGACTAATGCCTTAAAAAGGACTGTTGAGGTCATACTCAAAAATTGCGGAAGGACTTATCACCAGTATTGCCTTGATCTTTCTGCATTAATGATATACCATGCCTTGCAGTGTTTTTGTCTAGAGGCAGCCATCTAGGTAGAAGAAAAAGACTTTGCTTCTTCATGCCAGAAAAAGTGCATTTTTAAAATCTGTATCAGGACTATTTGCTGTGACATTTTTTTTTTTTTTATAACTGGCAATTTTTATACATTTTTTAAGAAAATAAAGATATTTTCAGCATAGGGTACAGGAAATACATTTTGTAGTATTACAGGTACTTCTGTCTTATAGTCAACAAACATTTAGTCGATGGTACATTTCATTGCAAACATGCATAGTTTACACCCAATGGATATATGCAGAATCAACATTTAACTCAGATAGTACATCCATTTTTACCCTATATAAAGACGTACATACAGATGAAAGAGGAGAAAGAAATAGTGAGAAGGTTGAGAAAGTAAGAAAGTAGAGAGGAGGAGAGAAGGAGAGAGGACAACCACCCGTCCCCAAAGCCCGGAATCACCCGGGGGGGAGCCAACCAAAGGTAATCAAGAAATGCAAGCATCAGGTCACAGGAGTCTCCAACAGGACCCAGGGCTCCCACAGTCGATTATGTTTATCAAGAGTATCATTTAAAGCGGCCGTCAGGTACTCCATTCTTTTAACATCTTTGATCCTGGAGTGTAGTTCGGATAGTGAGGGGGGTTCCCTCTTTTTCCACTTTAGGGCCACCAAACACCGTGCTGCAGTTAGCACATGTGCTAAGAGTTTTTTTTATATTTTAGAGAAGGAGTTAGGTGGAAGGCCCAAAAGAAAGATCCTCGGGTCAAGGAGCACTCCGGTACCAAAGATGGATTGAAGCAGGGATTGCACCATATGCCAATAGGGGATGATTAGAGGGCAGGTCCAATAGATATGAAATAACGTCCCCCTATCTTTACAACAATGCCAACATCTGGGATCGGCCGAGGGGTATATGGAGTGGAGCAGGTCAGGGGTCTGATACCAATGGAATAGAATCCTATATTGATTCTCTTTATAGAGCAAACAAATGGAGCTCTTAGAGGCCTGCTGGCGATAGGTCCATGATCAGGAGCTGATAGGTGCGCAAGATCATACCCTTAGGGGACGAGCCCTCCAAAAATAGTTTTTCGAATTCAGTTAAAGAGAGGTAATTCATTTAAAGAGAGAATTGAAGATTTACCAGAGATTGTGCGTAATGCCGTATTTGCAAATAACTAAAAAAAGCCTGTTTGGGAATATCAAAAGTGTCTTGCAGATCTTGGAAAGATCTTAGTGATCTGGTTTTAGGGTCTATCAACTGACCGTAGCGAAATAGGGCCTTATCCATCCAGAAATGAGACATCTGTAAGGTCAAGCTATCGGGTGTAATTAAAAATTAGGTGACGGGGAAGAGGTAGTGGTAAGCGGATATGCAGATTTGGCACGTCGCCATAATGTACGCAGAAAGGCCATTGGTCCTAGCAGCTGCATACCGCCAGATGTTATATCAGAGCTCCATAGCATGGAATTCGGATGAATGGGGGCTAACCATAATTTTTCAATTTGTGTCCAGAGTGCACCAAGAGGCTACACGGCGTAACTGGGCAGCTAGATAATACTTAGCTATATTAGGGAATGCCAGGCCGCCTTGGTTACAAGGAACATACAGAAATGATCTAGTGATCCAGTGTCTCTTATAGTTCTAGAAGAAATTTATCAAGTCGCCCTGGAGTCTCTTAAGGTGTGAGGATGGGATGGGGATGGGCAGCGTTTCAAAAAGGTATAAAAGTTTAGGTATAATTGTCATCTTTAAGGCGGCCGAAAAGGGACAGTTTTAAAGACTTCCATTTGGTCAGGGAAGCTCTAATGGAGGTAAATAGTTGAGGGAAGTTGGCTTTATATAGAGTGTCATATGTGGGTGTGATATGGACCCCGAGGTATTTTAAGGAGAAGGACTTCCACGAGTAGTTAAATGTTTGCGATAGGGCCGATAGCGTTTGGTAGGATAAGTTGAGGGGAAGGACTTTTGTTTTTGAACTATTGATTTTATAACCTGAAAGGGCACTGTATCGATCTAGCTCTATCTGTAGATTCGGGAGAGAGACATGGGGTTGTGTAAGAGTGAGGAGGACATCATCCGCGAACAAGGAAATCTTAAAGTCTCTAATACGGACTGGGATGCCGTGAATGTTTGGGTTCTTTCTGATATGGGCTGCTAAGGGTTCAATACATAAGGCATATAGAAGAGGGGAAAGTGGACAGCCTTGTTGAGTCCCGTTAGAAACCTGAAAAGTAGAGGAGGAGGCAAATTGGGTACGAACCTGGGCTGAGGGGGACGAATAAAGATGGGAGATAGCTCGGAGGAATGAACCCTCAATACCAGCCCGATGGAGAGTTGCCAACAGGAAGGGCCAACTTAACCTATCAAAGGCTTTTTCAGCATCTAGACCAAGCAGTAATGCCTCTAATTTGTTCCTGTCTGCAACCTCCACAAGATCAATGACCCTCCGCGTGTTATCTCCGGCCTGGCGAAGGGGAATAAATCCCACTTGGTCTTTGTGGATTAGGGACAACATGAAGTTGTTCAACCTATTCGCCAACAGTTTCGTGAAGATTTTTAAATTTGTATTGAGGAGTGCTATCGGTCTGTAATTGGATGAAAGGGTGTGATCTTTTCCTGGTTTGGGAATTAGCGTGAGAAAGGAATTTTGCATATCCCTAGGGATAGGTGTGTCAGAGAGAAATAAATTAAAAAGGGTCATCATATGGGGAAGTAGATGCGGTAGGAAGGTCTTGTAGTAGAGGTATGGTAGTCCATCGGGTCCAGGGGCTTTGTTATTCGGTAAAGATTTAATCGTATCAGTTAACTCCTCTTCTGTAATAGAGGAGTTGAGGGTCTCAAGGGCAGATGAGGAGAGCCTGGGTGTTTTGCAGTCCGCTAGATAGGAGTGGATGGCCTGAGCTAGGTCAGGGGGAGGTGGATTATGCGGAACACTCGGGTCATTGTATAAAGTCGAATAGTAATCATGAAAAATTTTGGCTATTTTAGTGGGATGAGATTGGAGGACACCCTGTGCATCTTTAAGGTGGGCAGGTGAGGTGGTCGCCACCTGCTCAAGAAGTTGTTTTGCCAAAAGCGTTTGTGGTTTATTAGCCTTGTTATAATATGTCTGTCGTAGCCTAAGTAGTGCTTTCTCTATCTTACCCAAGTCTATGTCCTTCAGCCCGGCTCAAATGCTGACAAGTTTCCTAAGGGTGGTTAGGGACGGGGATGAGAGCAATCGTGCTTCCAAATGTTTGAGTTTATCTAATAGGACATGGCGGGTTGCATTGGCATTCCGTTTTAGGGCAGTGGAGATTGATATGCACTGACCTCTGAAGACCGCCTTATGACCCTTCCACAGGGATGAGGCAGAAACCTCAGGGAGCTGTTTTCTGCAAAATACAGCTTCAGGGTTTGTTCCAATTCCACTCTAGAAGGGTCATGCTTGAGTAAAAAATCATTCAGATGCCAATGACATGTACGAAAGGAACTCGGGGAAAGTGCAAGGGAAAGTTTAATCAGGGCATGGTCCGACCATGAGGTAGCCTGAATATCTGAACCCGTACAGGCTCTCAGGGTCGGAGCATTGACAAAAAAGTAGTCCAGTCGCAAGTGGGACTTGTGGGGATGGGAGTAAAAAGTAAATTGTTTAGCTGATGGATAGGTAGTGCGCCAGGTATCGAACAGGGCGTATTTTCTGGTCAATTGACGAAATAAGGTGGCTTTTTTATCGACAGTTGCGTGGGTTTTCCCATGACCTAGGGAGTGTTTGTCAAGACATGGGGAGTAAGTCAGGTTAAAGTCCCCTCCAATAACCAGATATTGGTGGGGAGCCACAAATAGTCGGTTATACACTTTGGACAAAAAGGAGTTTTGATTGGTGTTCGGGGGCGTAAATGTTGCATAAAGTGAGATTGGTGCCCCTCCATAAGCCTCTAAGAATGAGATAATGTCCTAGTGGATCTGAGTACAGAGATTGTAACTGGAAAGGGGAACCTTGCTTAAAAAGGATTGCAACCCCTGCCCATTTACGCGGACCGGAGGCCTGGTATATTTGAGGGAAATATTTGCTTGCAAATGCCATGGTGCCAGTTTTAGCGAGATGTGTCTCCTGGATGAAAACAATGTCAGCCATAGACCGCTTAGACTCTCGCAATGCTAGGCTTCGCTTGATATTGGAGTTAAGACCCTTCACGTTTAGTGATAGTATGTCGATCATGGTGGGTGTGTTGGGGGGAGGTAGTAGCTTACCTAGCCGGTTTGGTGGTGCCCAGGTGTTCAGGTCTATGGGTCGGTTCCCCGGAGCTAGTTCGATTCGGAGATTCACAACCCCACGAGTGGGCTCCAGGCCCCAGAGGCGGGCGGCGTCCAAGAGGTTGAAGAAAAGAAGAAAGAGGGAAGAAAAAGGTCCAGTAGAAGAGAGGCAGAGAAGGAGGTACAAAAAAACATAGAGTTTAGTACAAAATTAAAACTGGTTAACCATTCACAGTATAACCCACCTAGATGAGGTGGCGGTTTGGGAAGCTCCGAAGGGCTCCTCCTGACAGAGGAGGCAGAAGGGCCACCGTCAGAAAGGATGGAATAAGGAGCCATTCGGAGATCCCCGGGGGGAGGAGAAGATAGACCCAGGATGGGAGCGACCCTCTCCCAGGCCTGCCTGCAACTATATTTAAAAAAGCGAAATGAAACAAATAAAAAAGATGTAGAACCTGCATTTATCAACTGATAACAGCTATCTCTATAACCATAACTATGACCCAAAGAGAACTGATAGAACTATTAGTTCAGGGAGGACTAGCAATAAGGGGATGCAGCCTAGAGGACCCAAAATTTGAGATAGAAATAACCTCTATCACAAAGCTTCCCAAAAGGGCACCCTTAGGGAAGGGAGATCCTTGCTGGTTTAATATGTCCCCCCCTTGTATAGGGAGAGGAAAAGTAGGGAAAGGAGGAAGAGGGGGGGATGGAAAAAGGGGGGAAAGAGGGGAGGAGGGAGAGAGGGGGGGATGGGGAAAGAGGGGGTGGTATAGGGGGAGGGGGGGTGAGAAGAGGAGAGAAAAGGAGGGGGTAGGGGGGATAAGGGGAAAAAGGATGGATGAGGGGGGGGAAACCCCAGTGGCCTGAGGGGGTCCCATCCGGTACCTGTAACCACAACAATATGCAGAACAAGATCACAGCAATTGATGGATAGGACTAACAGGACCTCTCCATGAACTCTAAGGAAGGAATTGAGCGGAAAGAGCCAGTTAACAGTCACCAATGTGTAGGGGAATTTCAAAGAAACAGGGGTTTATCTCTGATGGGGTGGTGGAGAAGGGCCAATGGAATGCGGCCTCGTGTGCTTTCTTCCGGTCACTTGAATCCAAGGATCTGGGCGAGGTGGAGGGACCGGTAGAGGGATCCCAGCCAGGGGTGGGTGGGACCGGGATGTCCAGTTCTCTGCAAAGAGATTGAAGATCTTCCAGAATATCGTAGGGTGGTGGACCGTCCGTCTTTCTTTGCCATGAGGCTAAAGGGGAAGCCCCAATGGTAGCGTAAGGCATGCTCTCTTAATGAGGTGAGAAGTGGTTGCAGAGAGCGTCGTTGTTGAAGGGTGATCCATGACAGATCCGGGAAGATCAATAGTATGCATGTTACGTGCCTTTCTCATGATGTCCTCTTTAAGGTCGTAGTTGTGCACCCTACAAATCACATCTCGTGGTCTGGATCCCAGTCCGCAGGGGCATAGAGTGCAGTGAGCTCGGTCTAATTTAACTCTTTGATGTTCCGGGCGGCCTAAAATGCTGTTAAAAATGGCCTGTAGAGTTACATGCAAATCTTCATCCTGGGTCTCCTCTGGGAGACCGCGGACCCTGATATTGTTACGCCTACCTCTGTTGTTGAGGTCCTCAAGATGGCGTTGAAAGTCCCTGAGAGTAGAGGCTTGTGAGGTCAGGCGATCGTGTATTTGCGAGAGTTCAAACTTAGTATTGCATGCTTCCTCCTCCAGAGATGTGACTTTGGTGGATAACTGGTGGAGGTCAGTGCGCAGCATGTTAATCTCAGATCTGCAAGTATCGCATACTTCTTGAAAGAGCATGCGGAAATCTTGCTTTGTGGGCATGCAGCGGACATAATCTCGCCAAGATGTGCATGCCTCGGGTTCAGGGTCAGAATCCGGTGTGGTGTGGGCATAAAAGTCCTGCACGGTGGCCGAATAAGAAGTTGGTAAGGGGTAGCCTCCCTGGGGTAGTTGTAGGGGAGGGGCAGCTTTAGGCTTTGTTAGTTTGGATGATCCATGTGGGCGCCCCGCATGTGAATAAGCCCCCTGAGGCCCTGGTGACTGTGAGGCCTGGGGAGGTGCTGGAGCCTGAGATGGGTCTCTGGTGAGGAGAGAGAGAAGGGATTCTGTACTTATGAGCCTGGGAGCACTGTGGGAGGGAGCGGGGGTCCCATTCAGGAGCATAGGAATCCCAGGAGGGAGATGGCTGGTTGGTGGACACAGAGGACGGAGGCTCTGCAAAGCATGGAGGAAACGGTTGTGAGAGGCTTCCCAGCACAAGTCCTCCAGAGGCAGCGGGGGGGCGAGTGGGGAGCAAGCAGGGGGGATCGGGGAGTGAGCAGCCAGGAGATCGCCCTCAGAGCCATACCTGTCAGTCCTGTGTCCTGGAGAGGCTCATAGAGGGGAGAAGAGAGGGCTGCTGTGCATGGCGCCGGCACCATCTTGGCTTCGTGCAGTCCCCACCGGAGCTCCTTGTCCGAAATACTCAGTGATGAGCGGTGGGGGAGGACCGTGTGGCATGTGCCCTGGGGTCCGCTTCTTTGGTTTTGCGGGATTTGCCCATGATTGTCAGCGCTTTTGAGCAGGATTCAGCTGTGTACAGGCAGGCCGGGCTGGGAGCTTCAGGGAGACATGTCTGATCCGGAAGCCATCCAAGCCACGCCCCTGCTGTGACATTTTGTACATGTATATATATATATATATATATATATATATATATATATATATATATATAGCAACGCTATAGAACGTCACTGTATACACGTGCAAACACTGAACTTACAGAGCAGATGCTGACTAACTTTATTTATATAATGTACTGCTGTCCATAACCTCCTTTACAAACAAAAGGGATGCCCATTTGGCTAAGAGGCGATCAATCTTTTAGTGTAGACAACTCATGATAGGTATTTCACTGTTGAACTTACTATAAAGTGAAATGTTGAATATTTAGTAGTTGTGTCTTAAAAAGGAAAGATGCCGTAGAGCAGTGGTTCTCAACTCCAGTCCTCAGGACCCACCAACAGGCCAGGTTTGCAAGATAGCTGAAATACATCACAGGTGATATCATTTGCTGCTCAGTGATTGCAGTATTCTAGTCTGCAACTCCCCAAGGTAATACCTAAAATCTGGCCTGTTGGTGGGTCCCGAGGACTGGAGTTGAGAACCACTGCCGTAGAGGCTTGTGTTGCAAAAATATTATGTTGGCCACTTAAGAAGACTCTAATGCCTTGTACACACGGTCGGATTTTCTGACGGGAAATGTTCGAGCCTGTTGTCGGAAAATCCGACCGTGTGTAGGCTCCATCGGACATTTTCCGTCAGAATTTCTGACAAACAAAATTTGAGATTTGGATCTCAAATTTTCCGACAACAAAATCCGTTCTCGTAAATTCCGATCGTGTGTACACAATTCCGATGCATAAAGTTCCACGCATGCTCGGAATCAAGCAGAAGAGCTGCACTGGCTATTGAACTTCATTTTTCTTGGCTCATCGTACGTGTTGTATGTCACCGCGTTCTTGACGTTCGGAATTTACAACAAGATTTGTGTGACCGTGTGTATGCAAGACAAGTTTGAGCCAACATCCGTTGGAAAAAAAACATGGATTTTATTGTCGGAATGTGCGATTGTGTGTATGCGGCATTAGAATGCACATTAACAATTTTCTGTGTATATAGGAGACAGAGATATATTTATACAACCTTGAGACAATAGAAACTGAATGCCTAAGAGCCATATAATTTTTCACAAAAAAAAAATATTAAGAAAAAAAAGCAGTTGCTGATTTTCTGAAAGGCTTCAACAGAAGAAGATCTGATGTTTAATTTAAGGAATATAAACTCCATTTTGTGACTCTTCCAGAAAGAGAGGAAAAAATTCTAAATAATTTGCCGGTAGCAGGACTAAATGACCTGGGGAACATTCTGATTTGTGTAAGACCATGAAGGCTAAAAAGTAGTGTTTTTTTTTTTTTTTTTTTTCCACTTCAGCGAAAATTTTCCGAGAGACATTATTTCAACTTTATGTGTCAAACTTTATCTCTTCTCCTTTTTCACATCATTGTGGATTGTTTCCGTCACATCTTTATTATTTTTCCCTTCTAGGATATTCTTAAATATTTTTAAAAACCGGCGACAAACCGCCTTCTATAATTATAAACCCTATTATTATCTTATTCTCTCTCAGTTCCTCTTATTTCCCCCCACCCCCCCTCCCCCTCCCCTGTGTCTGGTCCGTTCCTTTATGTTATTTATTTATCCACTTGGCTCTGCACCTGTTCTTTCTTTTATCCTATCTAAATAAATATCCGAGACTTTGTAGTTTTTCCAACTTTCCCATCTACTATTATCCCCTTTCTCTCCTCCTTCCATTTTGTAGTGATAATCTATTTCCTTTAGCCAGTTTCTAATGTCTGGTTTTCCACTTTTTAGCCAATTCTTGGGAATTAAGGCCTTGGCCGCATTCAGGAGGTTAGGTATTATTGATTTTCTATATTGTTTCTTAGGTTTATTGTATATATGGAAGAGGCATGTCCAAATATTTTGTTCTATTTCTTCTCCAGTTATTTCCTTTATGTTGTTTAACACTTCCTTCCAGTACTCCATTATTATTGGGCATTCCCACCATATGTGTATGATCGTTGCTATTTGGCCACATTTTCTCCAACACAAGGAGGTTCTATCTTGATGGAATCTGTGTATTCTTACTGGGGTCATATACCATCTTGATACTAGTTTATAATTCATTTCTATGGTCTTCATGTCCCAGGCCTTATTATATCCCATTTCTATCATTTTTTCCACTTTTTGGTTATCTATTTTTAAATTCATTTCTTTTTCCCATTGATTTATATATTCTGGTCTTTCTTGTGCTTCCAAATCTGTCAGTATACTATAAATTTTTGATGTTCCGTTTTTTAATGGTGTTTCATTGCTACATAGCTTTTCCAGTGCAGTTAATTTTGTTTCATCTCTCAGTGGGTGTGGTATTGTGCTTACTAGGTGCCTTATTTGAATATAATTCCATTCATTCATCTTCCATCCATTCCTTTCCTCTATTTCTACTCGTGTTCTTATTTTGCCATTTCTAGTGATATCTTTCAGTCGTGGGTTACCTATTCCTTGGATTTCAAATATTTCCCTCCCAGGGGTGAAGAGATTCGATCCTGTGAGTGCTAATAGTGGTGAATTATATTTCCATTCATTCTTTAAGTGAATGGTGTCCCAAATTTTAAATACATTTTTTGTTATTTCGTGCGTGTCGGTGTCCAATATTCTATATTTCTGTGGAATCCAAATATTCTTATGTAGTGTGGCTCCACTTATTGTGTTTTCCATTTCCACCCATTTTTTTTCATTTTTCTCATTTGTCCACTCTAACATTCGTGTTAAAACTATGGCTTTATAGTACCTACTTATATCTGGGACGGCAAGACCCCCATGCTCCTTTTTCCTTGTGATCAGCGTGTATTTAATTCTTGGTTTTTTATTAAGCCATATGTATTTTAGCAGGATTGTTTTAATTATTTTAAAAAAGCTCTGCGGGATTTTTACTGGTAACATCTGTAATCTGTAATTTATTTTAGGTAATATCGTCATCTTAAACATATTTATTCTTCCAATCCATGAAAGTGGCTGTATTCTTAACTTTTTCATTTCTTCTTTGACCTCATTGATCAGTGGAATAAAGTTTGCCTGATAAATTTTTTCGACTCTAGGAGTTATTTTAATTCCAAGGTAATTGAGTTCTTTTACCCAAGTGAATGGGAATTCTTTTTGTAAAAACTGAACTTCCTTTTCCTCTAGACCTATGTTTAATATTTCCGTTTTTATTGGATTAATTTTGAAGTTTGACAGTTCTCCGTATTTTTTAATTTCTTTCAGTATGTTTGGGAGTGACACTCTTGGGTTGGATACATACATCAAGATGTCGTCCGCGTAGGCAGCGATCTTATGCTCTTTTCCTCCTAGTTTCGCTCCTTCTACCTCTTTGTTATTGCGGAGTGTTACTAATAGTGGTTCTAAGGCCAATACATATAATAGTGGAGACAGTGGACAGCCTTGCCGTGTTCCATTCTGCATCTTAATTTTTGGAGAGAGTCTACCGTTCACTTTTACGACTGCTGTCGGGCCATTATACAAATTTGTTATCCACTTCATCATTTTTGTCCCAATACCCAAGTGCCGCAATGTATCCATCATGAAACCCCAGTCTACCCTGTCAAATGCTTTTTCTGCATCCAATGACAGGAATAGAACTGGGGTCTCATTCTGCACCTTCTTGTGCAACATCAATAATGATTTTAGGCTGTTGTCCCGCCCCTCTCTCCCCGGGACAAAACCAGTTTGGTCCGGGTTGATCCACAGTGGGATTAGTTTTTTTATCCTAGTGGCCAGGATCTTGGAGTACAGCTTCGTATCAGCGTTCAATAGGGCTATTGGCCTGTAGCTTGAGCAGTTAACTTTGTCTTTCCCTTCTTTTGGTAGTATTGTAATATGAGCTAATAACGATTCACTTCTTATTTCTTCATCTTCCCCTAAGGAATTCATATATTCTAATAGTTTTGGAGTCAGCTGTTCTTCAAATTTTTTATAGTATTTGACCGTAAACCCGTCTGGTCCTGGGCTTTTTCCTACGGGAGTTTCCTTTAATGCCAGTTTTACCTCTTCATGCGTAATATTTTTTTCCAATTCTTCTAGTTGGTCTATTTTTAGTTTTGGTAAGTTTGCTTTTTTTAAATATTCTTGTATCTTCTTTGTTCTTGTATTCGCTTCTTTCCAACTTTCCTGTCCTTTTATTGCATAAAGGGAGCTGAAGTATTTTTGAAATGTTATCGCTATATCTGTGGTTTTATTTACCACTTCTCCTTTTTCATTTTTGATCTTCTCAATGTAATTCAAAGACTTCTTTTTTTTTACCAGATTTGCTAGGTATTTTCCTGGTTTATTAGCCCATTTATATTTTTCTTGTACTACTCTGTTGTAGTCCTTCCTTTCTTCTTGTTCCATCCAGTCTTTTAATTGCTCTCTCTTTTGAGATAGTAGGCCGAAGATTTTGTTGTTTACTTGATTTTTGTGTTTTCGTTCCAATTCATAAATTTCTTTAATTATTTGTTGCATGTTTGTTTTCCTTTCCTGTTTTTTTCTTGCCCCTATAGCTATTAACTTGCCCCTAATAACAGATTTATGCGCCTCCCATATTGTTGCTTTCGATACTTCTGGTGTATCGTTTTCTTCAAAATATCTTTTAATTTCTTCTATGATGCTTATTTCGGTCTCACTGTCTTCTAATAAAGTTTCGTTGATTCTCCATGGACCCCTTTCAAGGACTTCTCCTTTTATTTTCATTCTCAAGATTACTGGGCTGTGATCTGAGGCGGTTATTATGCCTATTTTTGTTTCTTCTATTTCTTCCAAGTTTCTATGTTCGACCATGATGTAATCCAATCTGGAGTAAATTTTGTGTACTGTTGAGTAGAATGTGTAGTCCTTTGTGCTGGGGTGCTGAATTCTCCAAGGGTCTATTAGTTGTTGTTCATATAATGTTCTTTTTAATTTCTTTAGTTGATTTACCTCTTTGTCCCTTACTCTTGAGGTACTGTCCATTTTATTATCCATGCTGAAGTTGAAGTCTCCAGCTAGTATTAATTTTCCTTGCTTGAATTCCATTAGTATTTTAATTATATCTATCAAATATTTTTTAGGGTTCTTATTAGGACAGTAGACATTGGCCAATGTATATTTTACCCCATGTATAGTTCCTGTAATAAAAAGATATCGACCCTCCGGGTCTATTTTCCTTTGATCTATTAGAAAACGTACATTTTTCCCTATACCGATGGCTACTCCTTTGGCCCTTCTTATTGGCTAAAAAGTAGTGGTTTTTAAACTAGTGGATCCACACTAACTGTGGCCCCTTTTGCCAAAATATTGTTAATAAAGTCTAAGACATGTATGAGAAAAATATTATTTACTTATTATATTGGAGCTTGCATTTTTTCTGAAAGCCAGCTGGAGTAGAATAAGCGTTGTACGTGAAAGATATGGTGGTGATAATCCTCTCTGCGCCATCCTGTTGGGCTAAAGGTTCATCTTGTAGGCATAATGTATTATTCCCATTAGTTGCTCCTGCCTGGCTAACAGTGTTGAGTGCTGGAGAACCTTTATATTTTGGATGTAGTTTATGGCCCCACCTATTGTAAAATTTTCACAGTTGGTTAATGAAGCATCCACCTTTTTATAATGCATACATATGCAGTGTAAGATAAGCAGATTCCTTGAGCAAGTGATGTTCTTGCATGTTGCTTCATCTTTAGGAAATGATGGAGTTAAATTTCAGGTTAGGTTGCACTCTGTTACCCTCTTGCTCTCCCCAGTGTGGATGCATCTGCATATTTGAGTTGGAACCACATAGCACAGAGGTGCCTGTATGCTGGCGTGTAGCTTTTTCTATCTAGGGACACCCGGTAATAGAAAAAGAAATTAAGTTTTGACATTGGTAATCATTGATGGGTGGAATTGCTGGGGACCAGTATTAATAAACAGATAACACATTTTAATAAGGATCTGCAAAGTAAATAAATATTCATACACTCAGCCTATTTGTCTTGTTTGCATTTATTTCCCTTTAGTATAACTGGGTCTAACACATGCATAATAATATGCTGCTAAGTTCAATAGTAACATTCCTAACTAGTCATAATTTACATTGCAACACTGGTTTTAGGCCCCACAATAGGAATTCCTGACCATTGGTAACAGCCATTTATATTAATGGGAAAATTCCATGAATGTTTTACCTCCTTTCCCTAATGCGTTTTCACCCATTCCTACATGCCATGCATTTATTGTATGTGTTAATCACAAGCAATGTGAATGTATTTGCCTCTGCTTCTGGTTTATGTATGTGACTATTTTGTCGAAGAGACAATTAAGGAAGCATACTTTTTAAAGAACCACTCCACCCCAGATTGGTAAGTCATTTTTTGGAAGATGCTTAAATTGTATTTCCACTTTTGTAGCCTTATTGGGATAAAACCTTTTTTACATGTTCCTATTAACATAGCATTAATTAAAAGAAAATACAAATTACTGGTTACCTTTTTGAAGTGTATTTTACTTGATTAAAATTCCTACACCAAGTTCTCCCTGTCTTGTAATGTTTAGGAGGGGGCTCTGGGGTAATGTTTATCATAATAACCCTGTTTGTACTGTGCTGACATTTCTTTATCATCAGTTGTACACTAGATTTGAACACTGTGGGTTGATTTACTAAAACTGGAGCATGCAAAATCTGGTGTAGCTGTGCATGGTAGCCAATCAGCTCCTAACTTCAGCTGATTGGTTTCTTTGCAGAGCTGTGCCACATTTTGCATTCTCCAGTATTAGTAAATCAACCCCTGTTTGTCCTAACAAAGGGATGACAATTTATAAGCGGGTCTACTGTATTGTATGTTAGTAAGGGATAGCTCAGTGAGTCTCCATATTTCTCTGTTTTGTCTCACGCAAGTTGTTAATTTTTACTTGTGTACTAGGAATGTGTATGATGCAGTACTTTCAAATTATATTATGAAAATAAGTAATAATTTTTTTATTTAGAATATTGCCTAATGAATCTGAGATTTTGCATGGTCTCTCGGGGAGGGGGGGGGGGGCATAATGTAAAGTCTCCTTTTTTCTACTCTATTAGTGATTTATGATTTGGGATGATGCCCCCAGATATAAATATCTTTACAATTTCCCCCTTTTAAAACTAATTTTGTTCTTTGCTAAGGTAAGTATAAGTTGCTGGGGGAAGAAAATATAATGACATGTATTGCTGGATTACATCTGTTCCCAGTATTATATTATATTATAATAAATATAAATATATATATATATATATATATATATATATATATATATATATATATATATATATATTTTTTTTTTTTTTTTCACAAAGAATTTTTATTTCAAAAGAATAAGACACAACATACAGGACAAAAGTATTGACACAACACGTCATTTAACAGATTCATATAAAGAGTATGTATGTCACGATACAACATAAAGATCCTAACTGAGATTAAGTGAACATTACTGAGACTTTAAGTTTATCATTAAGCGTATGTGGGCGGAGGATCTTCATTTCTATTGTCCCCTCCCCCCCTCCCCCCCGGTTAGACTGCGGGAAGGGCAGGGATCAGTCACTCAAGTAAGTTCACCATCTAAATAACAATGTATCCTGACCGGATGAGGACTAAGTGTCGATCCGGGGAAAAAGAGAATAAAGAATAGAAAAAAGGAAAAAAAGAAAAGGGGGGAAGAAAGGAAAGAGTAAAAGCAAAGAGAAAGAGAAAAAGGAAAAGAAGGAAGTGAGAGAGAAGAGAAAAAAAAAAAAAAAGGGGGGGGAAGAAAATGAAAAAAAGAGGGGGGTGGAGAGGGGATAAATGTTAGGTGGGGAGTAAGGATAATGGAAGTGAGAGGGGAAGGGTGAGTGGGTACGCACCTGCCCCCCCCCCGCACAAACCGTCGATTAAGACGTTGTTACACTCTACAGGTATCCTTACGATACGTACCGAAGGTATCGTTCAGTAGTAACAAAATGAGACCAGCAGGCCCATATGGTTGAAAATTTATGCATCCTGTCTTGTGAGGTAAAGATTAGCTCCTCCATTTCTTTTATAGAGGAAATCCGTGCAAACCATTCCCTGACTGTTGGAATGTTAATGGAGCGCCAGTGTCTGGGTATACAAAGTCTGGCAGCATTAACCATATGCATCGGCAGTGATTTGTAGTAATCTTTTTTGGATAGTGATGTGAGGTGTAAGAGAAACTGGGACGGGGTGTAGTCCAAGGTGTAGGTAGTGATATGTGAGATGAGACCGTGAACCTCCCTCCAAAAGGGTTGAATGTTCACGCAATCCCACCACACATGAAGCATAGTTCCCACCTCCAACCCGCATCTCCAGCAGGTATCAGGAATATTAGGGGAAAATTTATGGATACGTGACGGAGTCCTATACCATTTTGTGATCACCTTGTAGCCATTTTCTTGGATGGCGACGTTCAAGGAGCCCTTGTGTGCATACTCATTAATAATGTTCCAGTCCTCTATGGAAAGAGACCTTTGAAGATCTCTACTCCAGGAAACCTGTGAGGGGGCGGGGTTCTGCGTTGGGGTTTCTGAAAGAGAGGTATACAGAAGGGAGATTAAGTGTCTTTGCGGCTGTTTACGATGGCATAAGGATTCGAAGGGTGAAAGTTGTCGTGTCCAGTCAGCCTGGCTGGCATGTGTAGTGAGGAAATGACGGATTTGTCTATAAGTCCAAAAGGAAAGTGAGAGCGTCTTGGTGTTGGACTTTAAAGTTTCGAAGGATAGGGGCTTCTCATTGGAGTAGAATTGGAGAGCTAGGACGTCTTCGAATGGCCACTCCCGACTTAAAAAATCTGCAGAGGCCCCCGGTGGAAAGTCAGGATTCCCCCGGAGAGTAGTTAGGGGGCCCGGGGGAGGGTTGGATGAACCCCCTATCATGGTCTTTCTAAAAGTCAGAAGTGTAGTATGTATAAGGGGGTGGGTTAAAAGGGTATGGGGCCAGTTCCGAGGAGGTAACCATGGGAGAAGGTGTAAGGGACCTGACGAGAAGGACCTCTCTAGGAAGACCCATGTCTTTTTAGAGGCATGGATGTTCCAGTCAGCGATCCTTGTGAGATGGCAAGCGT
The DNA here is from genome assembly GCF_042186555.1 of Aquarana catesbeiana. Lineage (NCBI taxonomy): Eukaryota > Metazoa > Chordata > Amphibia > Anura > Ranidae > Aquarana > Aquarana catesbeiana. The sequence goes on from NC_133326.1 coordinate 290,834,735, forward strand.
AGTAATATTTTTGGAGGTCAGGTAGACCTATTCCTCCTTTAGCTTTAGCTAGTGTGAGTCTGGAGTATTTAATGCGAGGTGAAGAATCCCTCCACAGGAAAACAGAACATGCCTTCCGGTAGGATTTAAAAAAACTTGCTGGTAAGGAGATAGGGATCGATTGCATAAGATAAAGTAGGCGAGGCAGGATTATCATTTTGATTAAGGCAGAGCGTCCAAACCAGGAGACATTTAGGCCTTTCCAGTCCTTGAGGTGTTTTTGTGTCTGAAGGAGGAGTGGAAGGAAATTTTTGAGTATAGATCTGATAGGTGGGTGGGGATTCGAATGCCTAGGTATGTAAGTGTATCATGTTCCCATCGAAACGGGAATGAGTCTTGGCAATGTGTCACTGTCTGAGAGGGGAGAGAGACGTTTAGGGCCTGTGATTTGGTGTAGTTAATTTTGAGGTTTGATAAGGTACCAAAGTATTCAATGTCTTTAAGGAGATTGGGTAGAGAGATATGGGGCATTTGCAGGGAAAGCAAAATGTCGTCTGCGAAAGCAGCGACTTTAAGCTCTTTATTCTTCACGATGATCCCCTGAATATTTGGGTTGCTTCTCAGCCTATTGAGGAAGGGTTCCAGGGTTAAGATGTATATCAGTGGTGAAAGTGGACATCCCTGACGTGTGCCGATACTGTTGGGAAAGGCGTCCGACAGGTGGCCATTGACTTTTACCACTGCAGAGGGACCCTTATAAAGGGCCATAATAAATGACAGCATGCGGGTCCCCAGGCCTATGGCAGTGAGCACCTCCTGCATGTAGTCCCAAGCCACTCTGTCGAACGCCTTCTCTGCATCGAGTGAGAGAAAGAATCCTTGTGTATTGGAAGTCGTGAGCCAGTGATGTAAATTCAGTGTTCGGATGACGTTGTCCCTAGCTTCACGCTCAGGGACAAAGCCGACTTGGTCTAAAGATATAAGGTGGGGCACTAGTGGGAGTAGTCTGTTTGCTAAGATTTTCGCGAAAATTTTGATATCAACATTTAATAGAGATATCGGTCGGTAGTTTGCGACTAAGGAAGCGTCTTTGCCCTCCTTGGGAATCACCGCTATTTGCGCAGCTAGCATTCTATCAGATTTAGTTTGGGGGTCTGAAAGGGCGTTAAACGTGTCCAGGAGTTTGGGAGTTAGGGAGTCAGTGAAAGCTTTGTAATATTGGAGGGAAAAACCGTCCGGGCCAGGGGCTTTGCCTGTCTTCATTTGTTTCATTGCTGTATCTAGTTCCAACACTGATATAGGGCCATCTAGGTCCCGGGACTGTTGGGTAGATATTGGCTTAGGACTGTAGTTGGAAAGAAATTCTTTGATAGTTGCGTTGCGGGAGTCCGTATTGTTTCGTGGGGAACTGGTGGGTTGTAAATTGTAAAGTTTATGGTAGAACCTTTCAAATTCTTTGGCAATGTCAGCATTCTTGGTTAGGAGCTCCCCCCTAGGGTTACGTAAGTGATGGATTGTAGAGGACAATTTTGAATTTTGGACTGTGCGTGCCAAAAGACGGCCGCACTTGTTGCCCTGTTCATAGAAAATCCTCTGGCCGAGAATGTAACGTCTCCTAGAGCGTTTGCCCAGCTCCTCTAAGAGTAAGGCTCGGGTGTGTGTTAGTTCCTGTAGGGTGGTTTGTGCGTGGGACAATTTGTGGGAGGTTTCGAGGGAGCCAATCGTCCTAATAAGAGAATTTATATATTCTTGACTCTGTTTCTTAGCTTTTGTAGCAAGGGCGATTAGCTCACCTCGAATCACGCATTTATGCGCTTCCCAAAGGGAGATTGGGGAGATCTCCGGGTTCGAGTTTTCCGTGAAGTATTGTTGAATTCTCGTGCGGATATGGTCCATCACCAGGGGGTCTTTGAAAAGGGAGGGGTTCAGACGCCAAGTCTTCGTTCTAAAGTTGGGTATGGGGAAAGATAAGGTCACCGTTATTGGGTGGTGGTCAGACAAAAACATCGGTTCTATGGTGGACTGTTGGAGTAGGGGAAGGTCAGTCTGGGAGAGAAAAAAGAAGTCGATCCTAGAGTATTTTTGATGTGGGGCCGAATAAAAAGTGTAATCCTTATCAGAGGGGAATAAGGTACGCCATGCGTCATGTAAGGTCAATGATTGTAGTTGTAGATTGATCTGACGTAACGCTTTATAAGTTAAAGTAGATGTTCCTGTGGAGGAATCCAGTATATATATATATATATATATATATATATATATATATATATATATATATATATATATATATATATATATATATATATATATATATATATATATTATTATATTACAGTAGTTTATAATATATGTTGACAAAATTTTAATCTACAGCATTTTACTTTAGTCATACATTTTTGGATGGAGTTGTTATGTATATGAGGATTTTAGCTTGTACATGTTGTACATATTTTAAAAACTAAAAAGATGATATGGCACTCTAAGGCCCCTGTAAAACCAGCAGGAAAGGGGTGCTAAAAACAGGTTGTTGATCCACATTTTTTCTGTCCCTTGGCCACCCACTTAAAGCCTAACATGGAAGTTGGAGGGGATGGTATGCATGCTGCAGCCATGATTCTTTTGATTTGCAGCCACGACAATATAAACTCTGCATACTGAGTTTGACAGATTGCACAATTTTTCAGGTTAATAGGACCGTAACACAACACTTTGCTAGCAGTTGCGGTGCAGTACTTCAATACAAACTCCCCATTGAGAAGACAAAAAAACAGTCCTAAAAAAAACACACATTCTGGAGGTGGCAGGAAGCAGGTGCTCTACACCCTCTGAAAAGCCATCTACCACCAATTGCTTTTCACAGTGAAGGAGGCCAAAAACATTTTTTTTTAAAAGTTCTGTAAGAAATAATTGTAATATTCAGCAGATGCAGGAGCTCTTACCATAATTTACTTTTCTTTTTCAGACAGCATACTTACAAATTATATTCTGACTTGCCTCTTAACTTTCAATCCACCAACACTGACAGCTCTCTGCTCCCCATCTAAACTGTTGCCATCTTCTATGCTGCTTTTTCTGCATCTTATTTTTTCTTTTTCACCCATGCGGGTCTGATGCATGGATCAGAACATAGGCAGACTGCGTTCTGATCTGTGTATCTGACCTGCACAAATGTAAACTCCAGGATACGCTTGGAAATCTGTGCAGGTCCATGCAGCTGACTTTCTATGATTGGATTGAGCAGGCTGCCTGCACGTGGCTGCATGGAATACTTGTGCATGCCGTGTGGGGGAAGACAGCCTTTCACATGGGTGTACTGATTGGAATGCCAGTGTGAATAAGGTCTTAAAGCTTTGACTCTGGCCTCAGCTTCCCCTTCCCAAACATACCCCTCCCCCTCAGAGGTTGTCCCACATGAATATTTTGATTTATTTTTTATTTTTGATATCTGTTTTTCAGATTTCATGAGATCAGTCACATGGTGTGATAGGTCTTATTCCTTTTTACCAAAAGCAGAAGGTTCACAAGTTTACTTTGCTTCAACAGCTCAGCTCTCCTTCCATTTAGCACCATTTTGGCAGCCTGCTAGCCTGACTTGAACAATTTTACTGCTTCTATTGTGAAATTTAAGGATGAAATGCCCCATAGTGGCTACACAAGTCATTGAATGCTTCTTTTAGGGCTCCATGCACACAGGGTGATGCATGAGGCTCCAGCTTCTAGGTGCAGTCAGTAGGGTGCACCATCCAGCCCTGTTGCAGACAGCCAGTTAAACTCTATGAGAGTCTAACAGCTGCTGTGGCTGGACAGGGCTGGATGGTGTACCAAGTGGTACTAATGTTTAGATCAGTATTCTCCCAGGAATGAATGCCCGGAATGCAAGAAGTCTCCTTCACCTCATATTGCCCTGAAAATAAGTGTAGCTCAGGGCACCATCTAGCCTTGTTGAGCCAAAGCAGCTGTCAGCCTCTCATAGAGATGAACAGGCTGCTGGCAATGGGGCTGGATTGTACATCTGTGCCTTCTACCCCAACTACTGTAAACACTGGAGCCTCATGCACTGGGGCTAAATGCTCAGTGTGCATGGGGACAAAAGCAAATTTACTGATTGTTAAGAATATGTAAATATTGAATGTCCAATTTTTACTTTGGAGTCACAAATGTTTGTTTATTTATTTTTAAGGTTTTTTTTTTTTTTTTTTTTTTTTTTATTAAATTAGTGAAACACATAGGCCTAGGTGAGTGAAAGCCATGCAAGGGGAGGTTATAAGGGAATAGCCCCAGATTTTCAAATGAGTGATTCAGTTACTGTTCTGGAATGTTAGTAGTTATGTGACATTTCTAAGTTACTAGAAGGACTACAATCAACAGCAAAGGAGAGGTGTTCTGACTGAATTTTTTTTTTAATCACACTTTGATCACATGTTTATTATGGTTCAAATTTCTGTGTTTTGGATTGATCACAAAAACTAAAAATTCAACAGGTGTGTGTGATTGTTATTATGACTTTAACTGGGAAAGTTGTAGGTCAAACAATAACCAATTTTCTGAGATTATAGTATCAAACTTGCACCACCAAGATCACAATGCAACAAATGTAAACTGTCTAATGAATAGTTAAAAAGTAGCTTCTTTTTACCTTCATGAATATTAGATGTGCATAATAATAAGCAGATGTTCAGACAAAACTAAGATTATCTAAACATCAAAGCTTAGGATGTGCTAAGACATTTTGACAAGCAATGTCACAGCTAAAACTCAAAGTAGCTTTGAAGCCATTGGTTGAGGTCTTCTTGCCCAGAACATTACGTTATAACACTAATTAAAGACAATATTATGTTACTGTTCTATGTTCTGACATTATTGTTACATGTTTATTATATCAAGCCAATAATTTAACCATATTTTTATTTTCATATTTGTCTTCTAGGATGAAAAAATATTGGTCAAACTTCAACAGAAACTATTTTACCAAAACAATGCACCGTGAAAACCTACTAAACTTAATTTATATATACCGGAAACACACCGTATCACTGTGTATTCAACACAGACGTTTCCCTGGACAGCAGGCCAGTGACTACACTCACTTTGTGATTTTTATGCTTCATTGATGTTTGAATTTTGTACGTATTTTGTATGAGGGACGGGTTTATGGGTTTTTTGTTAATAAATTCATAAAACAGGATTTTGCTATGTCCACAGTTTTCTTTTTTTTTATGAATACACTTGATCGGAGTGACTTATAGTTACCAAAACCGCTTCCAGTGTTGATGACTGCCTTCTCTAAGCAATATAAGGATCTTCTTTTAAGGGCTTGAGTTTATCTAGGATCTGGTGAGTTTAACCCCTTGGGGGAGTGTGCCTCACATGGTGAAGATTTTGTGTTTGGTGGAAGGTGCACACACAGACCAATTTCTAGCATCACCTACTGTGTTTAAAGAGCAACTTAGATTGTCATCACATATGAATTATCTATTGGGTTACCGATGTTGGTCAGAAACAGAAATGGACTAACAGTAGCGCTGTTTTAACATGGGACTGATGCAGTATTTTATCTGAACTTTCTTTTGATAACCCTTTATACTCTTGAATATTTAAAACAGCAGCTTTTACATGGTATACCCTTATCCGTTTGACCACTGAAAAGCGATCAAGCAGGTGTTTGCTTTTTAGTTTGGGTTTGGATATTAATGTTTTATTTCACCTTGACAACTGTGAAGTAACTTTGGCACTGAGTAGTGTACATAGGCCCAGGTTTACACTTAGTTTCTATATATTTTTATTTTCGTATTTGTCTTCTAGGATGAAAAAATATTGGTCAAACTTCAACAGAAACAGAACAGAAATGTTACCAAAACAATGCACCGTGAAAACCTACTAAACTTAATTTATACGTTTTCTCTTATCTGAAGTTGTTACAACATTTATGAGAAGGAACAGTCAAGGGCTTATCTAAAATTAAGGTGTTGAGTAGTTGCTTAAAGAAAGAATAATGTTTCTTTTTTTAACTGCCTTCTTAGAAAATCTGTAGACTTGAATGCCTGATATGAGGAAATAAATGCTTGTGCTCATATGTATAGCACATTGTTACACTGTGGATTCTGCCAATGTAGGAGAATATTTGCATATTTATATGTGTCAGATGCTGTGATATATAGTACATAAATACTTCATGGAATAGCGTATACTGGTAGCAGGTGTTTGCTGAATTAAAGGAGAACTCCAGGCAAAATACAAAACCCATTAATAATATAATATTCTAAATCCCTATCAACCATTAAAACTTGAAACAGGTCTAGAATATTACAAAACATACACACACACACACGCACACACACAACTAAACTTCATTAAGCTAATTTGATCAACAAAGCTATGCACTGACCCCCAAATTTTTTCATCTGGTGAACCAATTATAAAAGAGAAGAGTTACTGCACATCTGTGAGCAGCCATACATGGCAGAAATCTACAGGCTATAAATATTCACTTTCTTCTCCCCTCATCTATTGGTAAGATTTTTTTTTTTTAATTCAGAGAAGCTTTATTAAAAGTACACAAAATGAGAAACAAACATTTCCAGAGCAAGTGCATAGAAAGAAATACAAACAAGCCAAACAAGACTTTAATAGGTAAAAAGAATCCCAAAACCCACTGCTCAAACAACCATTTGTAGGAAACTGCGTGCCAAACTCCAGCACAACCTACATACATAATGCCCTCATCTCCAAGAATGGTTTTAACTCTCAAAATCACAGCCAGCCTGCTTGATTCCTCCCCAGACAAAATCCCACTGGGCTCCCCAGTTAGAAAACAGTACTTTTCAAAGGAAAAACATCCTGTGATGCTTGAAAATTGTACTGCAGCAGGAGTTAACGGTTGCTTCAGAGTAGACCTTACTACAGAGATCAGGGAGCTAGGCGACTGCACTGACCTTCTGGAAAGAAAATGGACAGTACAATTATGTTAAAGCAAAAAGGGGAACAAAGAAAGAGGGGGGTATGGGACTTTATATGACGTTGGTGAGCCTCCCTGTTGATGGCGCATTTAGGGGTGTCTCCTCGGGAGGTTTTGGCACTCAAGGCTCTCTCCACGCTGCACCACCGACGCTTCGGTCACTCTCTTCACTTCCTCTCATCGCCCTTTTACCATTTTTCACAGGTATCCATGCACTTTACTTCTCTGCCCCCCTAGGCTCTTATCCTTCACTCCCTCTGGTTGTCTCCTGCGGGCTACACTCTGTCTCAACTTATTTTGTCTCTAGCCACTCACAGGCTAGCCACATTCTTGCTTGGTCACCTCTCACCCTTGCACTCTTCTTTTTTCTCACAATCACGGGTTGATTCACTGTTTCACCTCATGCACAGTTTCCTGCAATTTTTGGTTTTCATTGTTCACCTTTTTCACACAGGAATGCCTTGTGTTTTCCCATGCCTGCCCTGGTTGCGCCCCGGATGTGTCGTCCCCTCAGGGTTGCCTGCCATGGCTCCCGTTGCGGGGTATTTGCGGATGGCTGGTGGGGCCGACCTACCATCCCACCAACATGCATATCTGAGTAAGTAAGCATATACTCGGTATGGGGTTTCCTTTACCCCACCCCTGGTTATGCTTCTCATTAAATTCTAGTTTACTTTTCCTTTACTATATTTATCTTCTACAATTAATTATACACCATGTTTCTATCATAGAACTACCATGCGCTTTGCTCCTGATGAGTAGTATAAAGACCACGAAACGCATAGAGCCACCATATGCCGTGTTCCTACCAACATACCATTTATTCAAGTTATTACTTACCACCCCCACAGGTTATGAGACCTTTGGTCTTGCAGAGATCAATTTGCTTACATTCTTTATCCAATCATGTCTTGGTGAACTCTGGACTTTTATTGTTTTTTACCTTGTAGTACTAATGTTATTATCATGTTTAAACATTACTACATTTGGCAATTAATGTTGTCTTGCCATTACTTTGTTTACTATGTTATCAATATTTTATGTGTTGTTTTTACCATTGTAATCAATAAAGGTCCCTATCTATTCACCAATTTATTCGTTTGCCACCACGTGCTTCATATAAAGTCCCATACCTCCCTCTTTCTTTGTTACCCTTTTGCTTTAAATTGATTAGGGATTGAAATACTTGACCTTACCAGGTCATATTTTCATTAAAGTCCCATGGGATGGAAATACATGGCCTTACCAGGCCATGACTTCGTCAAAGTCCCAACCTATATCTATCACTTATTACAGTACAATTATGGTCATCAACTCCTCATACACAAGACCTAGATTCCTTATGATCTAAACTGAAAAATGTCCTCAACTTTAGGACTTTGAAAACTGCTGTGGGAACATTTATACTGGAGGTCTCCCAGAGTCCACTGAAGATCTACAGTCTACAATAGCTTTTATTTTCCAAGAGCTACAGCCTGCGATACCTATAGAACAGCTGGAATTAGACAAAATCCACTTAGCATAAGTCTACCTATTGTAAAACGAAGAAAGACATTTTTCAGGCACTATTTTTATTATTATTATTTTTATACTTATTTTTATCTCCACCTATTTATACATATATATTGCCCATAATCATTGTCTCGATACTCACTGATTGGTTCATTGTTTCTAATCATAATTGTAAAACCTTGTTTCTAATTGCTATTAGATTACCTAGATGGTATCTAACTAGTTAATTTGACACTCCAGTGCCCCGTGATCCACTAATTACGACCTTGAAAGTATGCCAATGTAACGCCTGATTAGTCCTGGCCACAACAGACTATATAAACCTCCTCCAAAATGGCCACAGTCATAGCCTGATGAAGGAGCACACATGCTCTGAACGCTTGCTCCTCCCCGCTCTCTCCCCAAACGGAAGTGACGTACAGTGCTGTCTGTGAGCCGTCCTGAGTGTCTGGAAGTGCTGGGAACCACCGGCGTCCCTGGACCCATCAGCGGCCTCTTCACCAGTGAGAAGATCGTCTTTCCCACGAGCGGATGAACCACATTAATAATCCCATATACTCTGACATCTCATACATCTTGTGAGTTACCAATTGTCTTTTATGGAATAAAATGTCTTAATAATTCTGCACTTAGATGGTGCTGCTCTCTTTCTATCTTTCCATTTTTCAGGCAGCTTGCAACAAGCCTAGTCTTACAGAGCCACAAATATGAACTTTACTTATATCTAAACCCTACCACAATGCAAAAAAAGAAAACTCCTTCAGCTTTGTAATTTTTACTTTTAAGCTGGTAATCCAATACAATGGCAGAATGAGTCTCATTACTTCTGACAATGCACATAGAACTTTGAAGATTCTACAGAACCTTGGGGACACCAAAGGCTAGGGGACATTTACAGTATTAAATCTTTAGATACTCTACACGTGATTAGCGGTTGCATTGTGTTTTGTTTAGTTGTTTAGTTCACTGGATGAATATTATTTAAACCTCCTGTGATATTATTTGGCCCCCCCCCCCAGGGTTGATGCAGGCCCCCTGGCATAATTTAATTTTGCAACTCCCATCTGGTGAATAGCTGTAGACTGCATACACTTGACTGTGGATTGGGACGAACCTCAATAAGTAAAACTGCTAATACATCTTTTCCTGTTTGGGGCAGTTTTTTTCCCACATAAACTGGTCTTTGTTGCCACTTTCCTACTCTCAAGTGGGTTTGTAGTGACTGAGACAACCTAGGAGAAGTTTTTCATACCACTCTACAGCTTCAATCTTTATCTATTGTTTTTTGATTTATGACTTCATCTTTACGATTCAACACCACAAAGCCTCGTGCTATGAGCCCTCTTTATTTAAAAAACACTCTGCTTATTCCCTATCCAGCCTCATTGGTATACAGGGATCCTTTCCAGACCAGACGATTGATCCCATATGGTACATTTTGCAAACATTGTATGCTGGAACCTTGAAGTTGTTGTGCCTATGTTTATATTCATTTCTTTGGATTATACTATCCCAAAATCTTTCAAGCCTGCTTCATGGAAAAAGAAGCATTTTCAATGTGTTTGAATGCAATCATCCTATAATTTGTAATATATAGGTCGGTGACGCCACCACCCAATGATGACAACCTTAGAAACAGTGTGGGGAAACCTGTGGATAGATACGGAAAAGTTTAAGAGGGGTATAATATCACCTCATACATAATTTGAGAGCACTATCATGAATAGCCAAAGATCTGGTACATTTTCTGTGGTTAGTCAACATAGAATCCCACTCTTCCTCCATAAATTGTTCGTCCAGCTCCCTCTCCCAGGCTGTCATATAAAAAAGCTTAAAGGAAGGGGATTCCTGAGAGAGTGTGGTGTAGAGAGTCAAGGTCAATCCCCTTTCATGAGGCTGATTATGACAAATCCCTTCAGAAACAGTGTAGATTGGCAGGGAGGAGCCTGGTAATGGCTCTGTGCACGGCGTGAGGATCCTGAGAACCCTCTCCCTGCAGCTGAGAGGAATGATCGGCCTGATGGGAAGGTGTAGGTAGCTTCCCTCCCCGCCCCCCCTGCTCATCACTCTCATCACTCTCTGAGCTGTCTTGCGGTGTAAGCCAGAGGAAGTTTGTACCTGCGTCTGCCTGCATCCCCCCCCCCACCCCTCCGTAGTCGGACGGGCTAGAAGGCTCATCGAGGACGGGGGGTTAGGAGAACTGGAAAAACGCGGAGATCGGAGCGCTTCGGAAGCGACGGCAGCAGGGAAAACGGTGCGCTGCTGGGGGCTGTTTCAAGTCCCCAGCGGTGTTGCCGGCCGCGGAGAGCGGAGGAACCAGCTGAAGTGCACCGGGGAATTTCGGAGGAGAGAGCCAGGAAGGTGGGTGAGCAGAGCAAGGAGCAGCGGCAGCGGACACTGAAGAGCTGAGAGCGGAGAACAGCTGCGACTTCAGCGGGTCAGACAGACCTGGGCAGATTGATAACATCAGAGACAGCACCTGAGCGTTCGCAGCATCAGAGAGCAGCAGCAAGCAGTAGTGAGCGTCCCTTTGTGTCCCAACTTCAACAACAAATAAAAGATAAGTACCGTATTTTTTTTTTTTTTTTTTTTCTCTTTTGGCTTTTTTCTATTGCAATTGTCTTGAAGTGAACAAGCAAAGGAAAAGTAATAGAACAAAAGAAAGGGAAAGGGAAAGAGCACATTGAAATAAAATTGAATGAAAAGCGAAAGTAAATGAAAGTAAACGAAGGCGAAAGAGCTGAAAAAGTAGAATCAAGTGAGCTAAGAAAAATAATAAAAACAGGGGAGAAGAGAAGGAGAAGGTGAAAGAGAGACAAGCCAACGGAAGAGTTGTCTCCCAGCCCCCACCTGTTTGCTGCTGCTGCTGCTGCAGTATCTCCCTTTCTTGTGATATTATTTTTTTTTTTTTTTTTTTTGTTTTTTTGGTTTTTTTTTTTGGTTTTTGTTTTTGTTTTTTGCAAATGGTACTAACTATAGGCTTGATAGTACAAACTATAGAATAAGAACAAATTTCATAGTAACAAAAATGTGGAACATATAAGCTCATACTGGAACTATACTGCTGAATATATAAATCATCTTGCTGAATACTTGAATTAGATTACATTATATCGCTAAAACATTTGAATTATTTTGCTGAGCACCTGGGCCCTCATGTACACGGGCTGTTGGGAGAACGTTGTGAAAACGCCAGTGTCTTTGCAGTGACTTTTTTTAACTTTTTTCAGCTTTTTTCAGCGTTTTTGCAATAGCGTTTTTTGAGCGGTTTTTTTTTTTTTTTTTTTTGGTTTTTGTTTTTGTTTTTTGCAAATGGTACTAACTATAGGCTTGATAGTACAAACTATAGAATAAGAACAAATTTCATAGTAACAAAAATGTGAAACATATAAGCTCATACTGGAACTATACTGCTGAATATATAAATCATCTTGCTGAATACTTGAATTAGATTACATTATATCGCTAAAACATTTGAATTATTTTGCTGAGCACCTGGGCCCTCATGTACACGGGCTGTTGGGAGAACGTTGTGAAAACGCCAGTGTCTTTGCAGTGACTTTTTTTAACTTTTTTCAGCTTTTTTCAGCGTTTTTGCAATAGCGTTTTTTGAGCGGTTTTTTTTTTTTTTTTCCTCTTTTGGCTTTTTTCTATTGCAATTGTTTTTTTGAAGTGAACAAGCAAAGGAAAAGTAATAGAACAAAAGAAAGGGAAAGGGAAAGAACACATTGAAATAAAATGGAATGAAAAGTGAAAGTAAATGAAGGCGAAAGAGCTGAAAAAGTTGAATCAAGTGAGCTAAGAAAAACAATAAAAACAGGGGGGGGGGACAGGGGAGAAGAGAAGGAGAAGGTGAAAGAGAGACAAGCCAACGGAAGAGTTGTCTCCCAGCCCCCACCTGCTTGCTGCTGCTGCTGCTGCAGTATCTCCCTTTCTTGGGATTTTTTTTTTTTTTTTTGTTTTTTTTTTTTTTTGCAAATGGTACTAACTATAGGCTTGATAGTACAAACTATAGAATAAGAAGAAATTTCATAGTAACAAAAATGTGGAACATATAAGCTCATACTGGAACTATACTGCTGAATATATAAATCATCTTGCTGAATACTTGAATTAGATTGCATTATATCGCTAAAACATTTGAATTATTTGGCTGAGCACCTGGGCCCTCATGCACACGGGCTGTTAGAAAAGCGCTGTGAAGACGCCGGTGTCTTTGCAGTGACTTTTTTTAACTTTTTTCAGCTTTTTGCAGCGTTTTTGCAATAGCGTTTTTGAGCGTTTTTGAGCTTTTTTTTTTTTTTTTTTACTTCAATGGATCAAAAACGCTGGAGGATGTTGGAGAATGATGTTTTTGGGCGTTTTTGAGCGTTTTTTAGCGATGGAGCGTTTTTGCAGCTGAAAAACATCTCTCAGAACCCATTGGGCCTGGGTTTTTTTTTTTTTTTTTTTGCAGCTTAGGAACGCCTATGCCACTTGCAGCTCAGAGACGCCTAGGTGGGCATGAAGCCATAGACTAACATAGACAGGCCTTTTTGAGCTGCAGAAAGGGCTTAGAAAAGCAGCTGTAGAGATGTCCGTGTGCATGGGGACATAATACTATGGTTTAAACAATTGAACAGCACCAAGGAATGCTTAATGTACTTAAGGTAGTAACATAACTTCTGGGAAACGGAGACTACTCATATCTCATTAATTATCTCTATTATTGGATTGTGAGGAGGATGGTGGGTATGAGAACGGAACAAAAGAAATATTAGTAAAAATAAGTCAATTTAAGAAGGCTGGGAGATTTTTTCATCATTAAGAGACCCCAACCAAGGGGTATTCTGGAAGGCAGCTTCGAAGATCTTATAAATCCAGCCATAGAAACAAACATGAAGGGGAAAACAACAAGAAGTGCGGGAGCAATACCGAAATCACCTAGGACCAGCCTAGGCCCAAGTCCAGGCCCTATGAACAGGTATATACAGCAAGGAATCGGAGAAGGAGAGAAACAAGTGGGTTCAAAGGGCAGACAAATAGATACAAAAGAGAAGGACAACAAGGATAAAAAAGGCCAGTATAAAGTACAAACAGAAACCAGCCACCTCTCAGAACCCAGAATGGAGCCAGAAATGGGAGAGGAAGACAGAGGAAAGGAGGAAGGACAACAAGGGCCACAGTTGCCAACAAAACAGGATATGGAAAAAATGTTTGCGGCACTAGAGAATTCCCTAAAAGCAGAGATATCAACACTCCATAAAGACATGGGATATATGTTAAACAGAGTGGAAGAAGTAGAGATCAAAGTAGACCTACATCAAAAAAACATAAAGGAACTGGAAGAGGAAATAAAGAAACTAAAACGGGAACAACAGGAACAATCATATAAAATAGAAGAGCAAGAAAATAGAGATAAAAAGAAAAACTTGAGAATACGCGGGTTACCGGAAACAGAACAAGCAGAAAACCTAATAGAAAAAATGAACAATCTCTTCAACCAAATCTTGGGAAAGGATGCAACCAACATAATAGGAATAGAAAGTGTCTTTCGAGTAAAAAAACCTCAAAGGTTCTCAAGGGAAACACCTAGAGATGTAATAGTACGCTTCGAAAAATGGGAAGAAAAAAAACAGATCTGGATAAACCTAAAGAGGAAAACACAAATAGAGTTTGCGGAAGGTAAATTACAAATATTTCAAGATTTGTCTCAAGAAACGTTGAAAAGACGACGGACATTAAAACCACTATTAGGAATCCTCCGGGAGCAAGAAATTCAATACAACTGGGGTTTTCCAGCATGTCTAATAGCAAGGAAAAACGGAATAAGTGCGAGGCTAAGATATGTGGAGGAGATTCCGGACTTTTGCAACAAACTAGAAATCCCCTCCCCAGAACTGGAAAAATATGCAAATAGACAGGAGCGAATAACGGCAGGAGATGACCTGCAATGGCAATTAAATTCAAGGAACAGACATCAAGATGTGGAATCTCGAGGAAATTAATAACTGAGAAAATACCACACATTAGTGCAAGGGGCCTTAGAGTGGAAAGGGGGGGGGGGGGGGCTGGGGTTGATGGGATGGGAAAAAAGGAAAGTGAAAGGATTGGTAAAACACAACAAAAATGCAGGGAGAGGAAGACAGGGACTCACGGAGTGGACAGGGGGTCGCCCTATTAGTGCTTAGGCGAGGGGGGAATAGGGTGTCTCACAGAGCTCCGCCTCACAATAAATAGAGCAGAGGGGGCAGGGTGTGCCCCACAAAACAAAGTAAAATGCTCTCAGCTCTAGAGAATATGGGGGTAAAAAACCCATATCAGAAAAAAGGGAGGGGGAGGGTGGGAGGAGGGAAAAGGGAGGGAAGGAGGGAGGGGAGGGAAAGGTCTGATCCACATGAGTGGTTACATAGGCGCACCTATTTTGAGACAAGAGATGAGGAGACCCCGTGCGTCCGCTGGGTGTCCCCTCCACCCGGCCTTCTAAGAGGACCGGGTGGGGGGGAGGGCCGGAGGACGGGTGGGGAAGAAAAGGCACAAGAATGGAAAATGTAAACAGCATAAAAATAATCTCCTATAATGTCCGAGGACTAAATTCCCCAGGGAAGAGAAATATCATTCTCCGAGAACTAGAAAAAAGTAAAGCAGAAATAATTTTCCTACAGGAGACGCATATAACCCAAAACTCAAATACCAAAATTTATTCAAGAAACATACCAACATGGTATCAAGGAGACTCGCCAATAAGAAGGGCCAAAGGAGTAGCCATCGGTTTAGGGAAAAATGTACGTTTTCTAATAGATCAAAGGAAAATAGATCCGGAGGGTCGATATCTTTTTATTACAGGAACTATACAAGGGGTAAAATATACATTGGCTAATGTCTATTGTCCTAATAAGAACCCTAAAAAATATTTGATAGATATCATTAAAATACTAATGGAATTCAAACAAGGAAAATTAATACTAGCCGGAGACTTCAACTTCAGCATGGATAACAAAATGGACAGCACCTCAATAGTAAGGGACAAAGAGGTAAAACAACTAAAGAAATTAAAAAGAACACTATATGAACAGCAACTAATAGATCCTTGGAGAATTCAGCACCCCAGCACAAAGGACTACACATTCTACTCAACAGTACACAAAAGTTACTCCAGATTGGATTACATCATGGTCGAACATAGAAACTTAGAAGAAATAGAAGAAACAAAAATAGGTATAATAACGGCCTCAGATCACAGCCCAGTAACGTTGAGAATGAAAATAAAAGGAGAAGTCTTTGAAAGGGGTCCATGGAGAATCAACGAAACTTTATTAGAAGACAGCGAGACCGAAAAAAGTATCATAGAAGAAATTAAAAGATATTTTGAGGAAAACGATACACCAGAGGTATTGAAAGCAACTATATGGGAGGCTCATAAATCTGTTATTAGGGGCAAATTAATAGCCATAGGGGCAAGAAAAAAACAGGAAAGGAAAACAAACATGCAACAAATAATTAAAGAAATTTATGAATTGGAACGAAAACACAAAAATCAAGTAAACAACAAAATCTTTGGCCTATTATCTCAAAAGAGAGAGCAATTAAAAGACTGGATGGAACAAGAAGAAAGGAAGGAGTACAACAGAGTAGTACAAGAAAAATACAAATGGGGTAACAAACCAGGAAAATACCTAGCAAATTTGGTAAAAAAAAAAGAAGTCTTTGAATTACATTGAGAAGATCAAAAATGAAAAAGGAGAAGTGGTAAATAAAACTACAGATATAGCGATAACATTTCAAAAATACTTCAGCTCCCTATATGCAATAAAAGGACAGGAAAGTTGGAAAGAAGCGAATACAAGAACAAAGAGGATACATGAATATCTAAAAAAAGCAAATTTACCAAAAATAAAAATAGACCAACTAGAAGAATTGGAAAAAAATATTACGCAAGAAGAGGTAAAACTGGCATTAAAGGAAACTCCCGTAGGAAAAAGTCCAGGACCAGACGGGTTCACGGTCAAATACTATAAAAAATTTGAAGAACAGCTGACTCCAAAACTATTAGAATATATGAATTCCTTAGGGGAAGATGAAGAAATAAGAAGTGAATCGCTACTAGCTCATATTACAATACTACCAAAAGAAGGGAAAGACAAAGTTAACTGCTCAAGCTACAGGCCAATAGCCCTATTGAACGCTGATACGAAGCTGTACTCCAAGATCCTGGCCACTAGGATAAAAAAACTAATCCCACAGTGGATCAACCCGGACCAGACTGGTTTTGTCCCGGGGAGAGAGGGGCAGGACAACAGCCTAAAATCATTACTGTTGTTGCACAAGAAGGTGCAGAATGAGACCCCAGTTCTATTCCTGTCATTGGATGCAGAAAAAGCATTCAACAGGGTAGACTGGGGTTTCATGATGGATACATTGCGGCACTTGGGTATCGGGACAAAAATGATGAAGTGGATAACAAATTTGTATAATGGCCCGACAGCAGTCATAAAAGTAAACGGTAGACTCTCTCCAAAAATTAAGATGCAGAACGGAACACGGCAAGGCTGTCCACTGTCTCCACTATTATACGTATTGGCTTTAGAACCATTATTAGCAACACTCCGCAATAACAAAGAGGTAGAAGGAGCGAGACTAGGAGGAAAAGAGCATAAGATCGCAGCTTACGCGGACGACATCTTGATGTACGTATCCAACCCAAGAGTGTCACTCCCAAACATATTGAAAGAAATAAAAAAATACGGAGAACTGTCAAACTTCAAAATTAATTCAATAAAAACGGAAATATTAAACATAGGACTAGAGAAAAAGGAAGTTCAGTTTTTACAAAAAGAATTCCCATTTACGTGGGTAAAAGAACTAAATTACCTTGGAATTAAAATAACTCCTAGAGTCGAAAAAATTTACCAGGCAAATTTTATCCCATTGATCAATGAGGTCAAAGAAGAAATGAAAAAGTTAAGAATACAGCCACTTTCATGGATTGGAAGAATAAATATGTTCAAGATGATGATACTACCCAAAATAAATTACAGATTACAGATGTTACCAGTAAAGATCCCGCAGAGCTTTTTTAAAATAATTAAAACAATTTTGTTAAAATACATATGGTTTAATAAAAAACCAAGAATCAAATACACGCTGATTACAAGGAAAAAGGAGCACGGAGGTCTGGCCGCTCCAGATATAAGTAGGTACTATAAAGCCATAGTTTTAACACGAATGTTAGAGTGGACAAATGAGAAAAATGAAAAAAAATGGGTGGAAATGGAAAACATAATAAGCGGAGTCACATTACATAAGAATATTTGGATTCCACGGAAATATAGAACATTGGACACTGACACACACGAAATAACAAAAAATGTATTTAAAATTTGGGACACTATTCACTTAAAGAATGAATGGAAATATAATTCACCACTATTAGCACTCACAGGATCGAATTTCTTCACCCCTGGGAAGGAAATATTTGGAATTCAAGGAATACGTAACCCACAATTGAAAGATATCACTAGAAATGGCAAAATAAGAACACGCGTAGAAATAGAGGAAAGAAATGGATGGAAGATGAATGAATGGAATTATAATCAACTAAGGCACTTAGTAAGCACAATACCACACCCACTGAGAGACAAAACGAAATTAACCGCACTGGAAAAGCTATGTAGCAATGAAATACCATTGAAAAACGGAACATCAAAAATTTATAGTACACTGACAGATTTGGAAGCACAAGAAAGACCAGAATACATAAATCAATGGGAAAAAGAAATGAATATAAAAATAGATAACCAAAAAGTGGAAAAAATGATAGAAATGGTATATAATAAGGCCTGGGACATGAAGACTATTGAAATGAATTATAAACTAGTAGCAAGATGGTATATGACCCCAGTAAGAATACACAGATTTCATCAAGACAAAACCTCTTTGTGTTGGAGAAAATGTGGCCAAATAGCAACGATCATACACATATGGTGGGAATGCCCAATAATAATGGAGTACTGGAAGGAAGTGTTAAAAAACATAAAAGAAATAACTGAAGAAGAAATAGAACAAAACATCTGGACTTGCCTCTTCCATATCTATAATAAACCTAAGAAACAATATAGAAAATCAATAGTACCTAACCTCCTGAATGCGGCCAAGGCCTTAATTTCCAAGAATTGGCTAAAAAGTGGAAAACCAGACATTAGAAACTGGCTAAAGGAAATAGATTATCACTACAAAATGGAAGGAGGAGAGAAAAGGGATAATAGTAGATGGGAAAGTTGGAAAAAATACAAAGTCTCAGACATTTATTTAGATAAGATAAAAGAAAGAATAGGTGCAGAGCCAAGTGGATAAATAAATAACATAAAGGAACGGACCAAACACATGGGAGGGGGAGGGGGGGTGGGGGGAAATAAGAGGGACTGAGAGAGAATAAGATAATAGTCGGTTCATATTTATAGGAGGCGTTAAAATAAAAAAAAAAAAAAAAAAAGAAACAGTGTCGAAATCCAGAAGAAACAAAGCATGAGTGGCAAAGAAGTGCCTTATTTGCAAATAGTAAAAAAATACGGATTGTGGTATAGATTGCTTTTTTCAAAAATGAGTAAAGGAGGAAAAAGACAAGCCCTCGAGCCCTCCTGGAAATGCAAAAGATTAGTAAACCCATGAGAGGTCCACCAGCCAGAATCTTGAGGTCTAATAAACACACTTATAAATCTCAGGCCACCCAAAAATGAGGACCAGAGGGATACCTTGGATTTCCACTGATATTTATCTCTATAACAATGCCGTAGTTTAAATGATTGGGCTACCATTGGGTTGTGTTTTGAAAGCATTGTGAATTCCATCAGACCACAATAAACCCAGGAGAAAATAAGGGGTAATGGAATTACTATTCCATACTATACTACATTATATTCCACTGAGCTACTTGACTACTAGACAAGAAGCCAGATAGTAACACCAAATCTGTGGTAATCCCTAGCCTCCTTGTCTGTGAGAATGATAAAGAATAGATCCAAAATATTAAAGGGGTTTATAATGCAAAACAAATTTATTTAGGTCCGATTGTATACAGGACAAATATGTTCTAGTGTCACGTGGCCCAGGAAAAAGATATGAAAAGTTGACCACAACTTAAGTGTACATTTAAGCTTATAGCAGGTAGATAACAGGGACATGAACATAAAAAAAAAAAATTGTGCTTCGTGGGACATAGCCCGGCGATCTGGGGTCACAGAGACCCCAAATTTGGGGGGGTATGTAGCCTAAGTCCTACCCCACCACTGGGGCTCCTATCATCTATGGTTCCAGAGATATGGGGCTCCTTGCGCAGCCTGTCAGAAGCTAAATACAGAGCAGCCACTTTAAATACAAGCTGACACACTCTGTTTGCAGCAGACTGAGAGGATGAGCTCACAGCGCCCCTCACTTCTTGTCAGAGGCACTGAGCTCAATGAACAGTTCGGAATCTTGGACCAATGGTAAAGTACAATTGGTCCCAACTGTCCAATAAAAATACTGCAGTGGAGGCACGCCTCTCACTGCAGTGTCATAGAAGGGGCATGTATCTAAAAGACAAATGCTCCCTTCCAGCCCAGCCCTCTTAACTACAAGAAAATACATGTGTTTATGGGTATAAGGTTTACCCGCAATCCCATGTTTCTCTCACACAGTTAAGAGGGAGAACCTTCTGCTGCTGAAAAGGTACACACTAAATCATATATTATTATGCTATATGTTATAAGATAATAATTTATTATTTATCTATTTACTGTGAAATTACTGTTGGAAGTAATAACTACAAACTTCAGTAATTTGTCTGTTAAGCCACCTGCTTGAGTGCAGATATTTAAAATATAGTGAACTACCTAAAAAACAATATATAATAATTATTTGTATATTACTTACCCCTTGCCACTTTGCCAGGCCAATTCTGACACTTCTCTCCTACATGTAAAAATCATAATAACTCAGAAACCCCAAACATTATATATATTGTTTTAGCAGACACCCTAGGGAATAAAATGGTCCTTGTTGCAACTTTTATGTCACACAGTATTTGCGCAGCAATTTTTTTAAATGCGTTTTTTAGTGTGGAATAAAAAACCCACTAATGTTAGACCGATTTTTTTGTATAATGTGAAAGATGATATTACGCCGAGTAAATAGGTACCTAACATGTAACACTTTAAAATGGCGCACACTTGTGGAATTGAGCCAAACTTCAGTACTTATAAATATCCATAGGTAACGCTTTAAAATTTTTTTACAGGTTACATATTTAGAGTTACAGAGGAGATCTAGTGCTAGAAATATTGCTCTTGCTGTAACAACTGCGGCGTAAATAACCTGTGTGTATCTGCCTCTGATACTAGCCAGTGCCTCACCAGCCACTGACCTCACCACATGTCCCTGGTAGATAATTATGTATTAAGAAAAGGGTAGATTTACTAAAGGCAAATAGACTGTGCACATTGGAGTTGCACTCTGCAAGAGCAAAGGAGAAAAAGACAAGCGCAACCTCTATAGTGTAGAAAACAAGGTTAAAGCGGGGGTCCACCTATCTATCGTTTTTTTTTTTTTGAGTTAATTCACAAACTTTTCTTCTCAGCATTACATACTCACATATTGTGTGTAATATGTCCGTCTGTGTCAGATTTTGTCAGAAAGAATAACTTATATTATTCACTGCAGGCGGTTTCCATCTTCATTGTGGGCATTTGAAGCCCACAAGCATTTATTTCCTGGATGTGGTGAATGCTGTGCTCCCAGCATTCACCGCTCGTTCCCGCACATGCTCAGTGGCATCCTGGGAAGCCTGAGACTAGCTCCCAGGAGTCTGGGAGAGGCTAGAAACACGCCTACTCCCACGGGAGGAGAACCAGGAAGTGCAAAGAAGAATAGAAAAATAAAAGGTAATTACGGCTATTTAAATTTTTTTAAACGGCATGTCAGCATCTAGGCAAGGAAGAGAATATATACAGATATTGTTCAAAATTTGGGTGGAACTCCGCTTTAACAACATTTATTAAAGCGGTAGTATAGTCAATTTTTTAACTTTTACCTACAGGTAAGCCTATAATTCAGCTTGCCTGTAGGTAAAAAGAATATCTCCTAAACCTGTATGGTTTAGGAGATATTTCCAACCCAATGAGCCGCTGACTTCAGCAGCGCATGCGCTCCGGGGATTCTCGGCTGAAAGTCCGGCAGACGCCGGACCTTGCTGGAAAGAAGTCTCCCGCATGCATGCACGGGAGTGACGACTTTGCGGCTCCGGAAGACAGCCGACATTGCGGATACCCGGAAGACACGCCGAGGGAAAATGTCAGCTCCCTCATCGTGGATTGGGTGAGATACCGGCACCTTGTTCTAAGGTAAGTATTTCATAATGAGCTAGTATGCGGTGCATACTAGCTCATAATGCCTTTTCCCTTACAGGTGTAGAAAAAAAAAGTCAGCGGGTTTACTACCGCTTTAATGATTAATCACTTCACGCTAAATCACGCACCTGTATGTCATTTGCTTGAAGTGGTTGTACTGGGGTGATGCCTGCAGCTGCAGGCATCACCCCAGTAGCATTTTTTAAAGCTGGTGGTCTGCTCTTTCATGATAACAACTGACGTGACTAATGAGCTGCTCGGATATTATCATAAGGAGCGGGAGGAGACATCCCCCCTCCCGCAGTATTCCGCCACTCTGCCCGAGTCTCCCGTCCCACCTGGAGACCAGATTGACCATCCGTGATGCCCGCCGGCTGTGTGGAGTCCTGAACAAAGCCAGAAATGGCTTAGATCAGCTCTCTGATGTAAAACCCATAAGTGACGTCACAACATCACTTCCTGTTTACTTGGCTGCCAATGGCACCGATTTAAAAAAATGTCAGTACTCCAAAACACAGAAATAGAAAAAAGAAAAGAAAAAAAAAGAAAAATGAAAAATTTAAAGCACCTCCGTCCCCGCGAGCTCACGTACCAAAGAAAACGCATATGTAAGTCGCGCCCGCAAATGTAAAATCACATTCACACATGTGAGGTATTGCCACGATCGTTAGTGCGAGAGCAATAATTCTAATAATTCAACAAAAGACCTCTGCAACTTTAAACAGGTAACCATTAAAAAAATTTTAAATGTCACCTATGGAGATTTTTAAGTACCGTAGTTTGTCGCCATTCCATGAGTGCGTACAATTTTAAAGCGTAACATGTTAGGTATCTATTTACTTGGCGTAACATCATTTTATCCCAATATGCAAAAAATTGGGCTAACTTTATTGTTTTCTTATTTTTGAATGAAAAAGAGTGTAGTTTTCCCCCAAAAACTGCGTTTGAAAGACAGCTGTGCAAATACCATGTGACATAAAATATTGCAACAACTGCCATGTTATCCTCTAGGGTCTTTGCTAAAAACAAATATATAATGTTTGGGGGTGCTAAGTAATTTTCTAGCAAAAAACGTTCCAGCTGGATCCCTACCATGTGCTAAATCATAGTGTCTAGATACGCTGTGATTTTTATATCCTTTACGGATATTGGCTATGTGTTCGTGAGTTTTACATTCAGTGCCTGGGTGGTACGACCCACATACTGTAACCCACACGGGCACTGAAGAAAGTAGACCACATGAGTGGTTCTACAAGTAATGAGGGATTTAACCCCATATTTTTTGCAAGTTACTCTAAAAGAAAATTCTAACATTTTCCTCTGTTTACATTGATTAAGATCACAAACCTGACAGCGCCCACATCTAAAATATCCAGTAAGACTATAAAAAAATGGGATCTTGAGGTCGGATCCAAAATATTGTGTGCTATTTTGTTCTTTAAAGATGGGGCACTTTTATAAATCACTTGGGGTTTGGATGATAAGACCAGGCCTAATATTTGGTAATTTTGAAGAATATGCCAATGCTTGTGCATAATGCAATTAATAGTTAGATGTTGTGTAGCGAAGGAAGTAATTAGGGAAAAATTGGTCGAATTAGTTGAATGTCCACTTCCATTCATAGCCTCGCCTGCTCTGTCCACAAGTAATGAATCCCTATCATTAATTCTAACTTGATTTAATGTAGCCTCTAGAAAGATGGGGTCATAGTCTTCTTCTAAAAATCTTTGAGTTAGAATTCCTGCCTGCCATTCAAAATCATCAGGGGAATATCTTTGTATTAAACAGTTATGTTTAATACAAACATATTGTCCCTTAGAAACCCCTTCCAACCATGGTTTATGGTGGCAGCTGTCCCTTGATATATACACGTTACGATCTGTAGATTTGAAGAAAGTAGAGGTCACCAAACGGCCCTCCTCTACCTTAATCTTGAGATCTAAAAAGTGAATCTCCTTCTGACTCATCTCATAGGTAAATTTGATGCCTCTGTTATTCTGATTTAGATTATTCATAAATTCCATAAGTGAAGAAGAGTCTCCCTTGTATAGGAGGAGGACGTCATCTATATAACGTGCCCACAGAGCCAAGTGTGACTCTTGTTGGGCATAGATGACATCCTCCTCCCATTTGGCCATAATTAAATTAGCCACACTTGGGGCATATTTAGCCCCCTTTGCAATACCCTTATTCTGGAGAAAGAACTCACCCCCAAACCAAAAATTATTATGGGATTCTGCAAACTTAAGATCTAAAATAAACTCCTTCTGAATGGGAATCAGATTGGAATCTCTGTCTAAATAATGTGACATTGCAGCTATACCCAAATCATGAGGAATTATGGTGTACAGTGAAGCGAAATCCGCCATCACTAACCACCATCCCTCCTGAAATGATGTGTCCTTCATAAGATTAATGGCTGCTCTGGTGTCCTTGATATATAAAGGGATTTTTTTGACCAATGGCTGAAGGTAAGTGTCAATGTATTTGCCCACCCGGGACGTAAAAGACTCAATACCACTGATGATAGGGCATCCCGAGGGGCAAATAGGGTCCTTGTGAACTTTAGATAAGAAATACATAACTGGTGTTCTTGGAGCAGCAGGAACAAGACAAAAATACTCTTTTTTGTTTACAATACCCTAAGCATTGAATCTAGAAACCAATTTGTCTAACTCATTTTAATATGAAACCCCCAGGGTCCCTTCTCAATGGGACATAGGTTTCGTGATCACTCAAAATTGTCTTAATTTCTGTTAGATAAGCACTTTTATCCAAAACAACAATTCCCCCTCCTTTATACACAGGTCTAATGACTAAGTCCTTACAGTCAGACAATTGTTGTAATCCCTGATCAAGTTTAGCCTGCATTTTAACATTTTTGACTTGAACCCTATCAAGGTCTCTAAGCACAACATTCCTAAAAACCACTTCTGGACCAAGCCTATTTTTGACACTTGATAAAGAAATAGTGTTGCGTTAAATAATAAACAAAAACCTAAAACAAAATGAGTCCAAAAATCATCAGGGTGACATGAGACGCAAGTGTGAATCTTGATTGTTGAATCATCATCTACTTTCCAGCTCGTGAATAAACCACCACCAGTAATATAGATGTGCTTTTACCAGAGAGCATTAACCCCCTATTACGGGAGGTCAACAAAAGCTCTTGAATTTGGGGTACTTCATTCAATTGTGTTATGAGATCCACATGAGGTAAGCAGGTGATAAAGCTCCAACCAGCCAATGGGAGAGAACAGCAAAATCCTCTTACTGCACTCGTAGCGTCAGGTAGCATACACCAAAGAAGAGATAGAAATGCCAAAATAGTGTAAAACCTTTTTCCACCAGGATTTATTAATGGTAATGCACTTACATCAAATTGGATAGAAAACAGCAGCTAGTGCCGGACATCATGGCATCTGTGTAACTCTTCTGATTGTGATAACAGGAAATGATACCTTAGCCCGACTGATTTTGTCACAAGGAGGACTTCTAATTTGAGCACACAGGTTTTGTCCAATGAAGAAAAAGCCATTTTGGATAAAGACTTGAAATTTGCTCCGCCTAAGAATATACACAAATATATCCGGTAAGTTAATATTAGGAGATACTTTTTAATCCGATTAAGGAAGGGAGATTGATACCATCAGATATTTAAACCTTCCATTTATCCAATGCCTCGCTGTTTAACCCTCCAGTGGAATGGCGTTCTCTGTCAGAGTTTTTAGGAATGAAAAAGGGGGAATGATTAATGCGCTACCCAAAAGAGATAACAGCAGCTGCTACAAAGCCATGTGCCAAAAGGAAAACAAATTTTAAAACAAATTGTAGCGCTAAAAACACACGAAAAAATAATAATGATAATAAATATAAAGTTCAAAGTGCATATAAACGTAATGTCCCAGGAAAAGCAAGTATGTGATCCAAAAAAACAAAAATCCACAGTGCAAATAAATGATCTTGTATATCAATCTTGTCTGCTTCACAACCTTCAGCTTGTATATCATCGATTAAAGCGAATAGATGGAATACGCTTACCAGAGAGGTTGGATTCTACTGCCGT
Source organism: Aquarana catesbeiana (assembly GCF_042186555.1). Classification (NCBI taxonomy): domain Eukaryota; kingdom Metazoa; phylum Chordata; class Amphibia; order Anura; family Ranidae; genus Aquarana; species Aquarana catesbeiana. The sequence goes on from NC_133326.1 coordinate 290,860,608, forward strand.
AAGTATAGAATCAATGAAGCTTATTGCCACCCAGGGCGAAGTGGTGAGATGTTGGAGGCAAGGGTAGAGCCTCTACCAGGCCGGGACGTCCCCTCTCTCCCACCGAAGCAGAGCCAGAAATGGATTCCAAAAGTGGTTTCTCAGTTTCCCAAGATATGTGGAGAAAAGAAGAAATGCTCCCACATAGTGTAACTTCTGGGTGTTTTTATTCAAAAAAACCACGATACATAAAAATGTGATCACAAAGATAAAATAAAGAGCAGTGTATAGGGTCTGAAAAAACCGCCCTACGCGTTTCGGTCCAATGACCTTCAACAGGGGCATAAGGGACCCTCATAACACTGCCCAAATTTATAAAATACTATATGTCATCTAAAATAATCAAGACCAATAGGCTATGCACAAACGAACAACAATGGATACCATTGGACCTAGGGAACATCACCTGTTGTGGTATACCACTCCCCCCAAGAGTATCCAATCAGTGAACTTGTAGTATAAAATTTACTATGTATTTTAGGCCAATATACATATAGAATTTATCTATGTCTTTATCTATAGTTGTAGCTGCAGTGGGCGTCCTCGTGTAAAAAACCCGGGAACACTGCTAGACGTATGCGTATGACGTCAGTAACTAGGAATATGCGGGCCGTGCAGAGGGGTTACCTGGCAACCGTACACGCTATTTCCCGAAAAGCCCGCGAACTCGGGAAGCGTGTCTGCGCGGCCGTCACTTGACGCGAAAAGCCGGAAACATGCGGACCGTGCAGGAGGGTTGCCTAGCAACCCTGCACGTGACCGCCCGAAAGCCCGCGAACACAAAAAACGTGTCCGCGCGGCCTCACATGATGCTGAGTTGTCCATCATGTGATGACTGACGTCATTCACACATGGACTCTCGGGATAAGTTGCCAGGCAACGGCGTCACCAAACCAGGAACGCATTGCGAACCCGAAGAGAATGTCCGCACAGCCATCACATGACCCTGTGTTACCGGTCACGTGATGACAAGCAGACACTGGAGACCAGTTGCTAAGCAACAGAGATACAATATCCGAAAAGTCCGCAGTAATGCGGACGTACCTATACTGTAATCACCTATTCGGAAAAGAGTCTCACATATGACAACTGGCGTAGATCGATATTTGAAAATACGTCAGTGGGCTGGAAAGGATGGCAATGTGGAAAAGGCGCCCTCATCAAAAAATCTTGATATCACTCAAAGTGCAAAAAAAGAGGGCCTGCGAAAATTGTATAAAATATAAAGTGAGAATAAACAATGGGGCGAAATCATATTTGTTGAATGTATAAAAACAAAATATCCAATAGTGAAAAAAGTCAGTAAAAGAATAAAAATGAAATTAAAATAAAGTACGTTAGGGTAGACTTGCCTGACTGTTGAAAGTAATGGTAATGTGTGTCATGGCCCAAGAGTCAAAAATAAAATATGTGTGAAGTAAATAAAATAAATGAAATGTGCATGGGTCATATGGTAAACAGTGCATGTGTGATGAAAAACATGTGGGGAAGGATGTGAATATGTAAAAATGTGTACAGAATTGTGTATGAGGTATATGATCCTGTATAAAAATATATGTAATAAAGAAAAAAATAAATAAAAAATTTGGATAATAAAGTGGATGAAAAGTGTTGTGAAAAATATATCTTATGAAAGATTAATAAACGAGTTCAGATCCCATTCCACATTAAGGCCAAAAGGGAAATAAGATCTAAGTTGGTGTATCCAGTACGTCTCAAGCTTGGATACCCCGCGTAAGCGGGACTCACCCCGCCAATGGGGGACAAACTTATCAATCACCTGAAACATACTACCCGTGGGATCCTTATTATGGTGGAGTAGGTAATGTCGAGGTACTGAGTGTTTATCTTTGCCACCTTTTATGCCCGCAATGTGTTCATTTACACGTATGGTGAATGTTCTAATAGTGCTGCCCACGTATTGTTTTTTACATGGGCAGGTGATCAAATAAACCACATATTGAGTGGTACAGGTGGCAAACTCTTTCATATGGTAAATACGTGAGGTGATGGTAGAACCAAAGGTATCAATTTTTCGTCCCGTTAACACATTATGTGCACATACATTACACCTACGGCACGGGTAATAGCCTTGGCATTGTTAAAAAAAGGGATTTTCTTTGGGGGATCTATAATATTGGGGGCAATTTGTCCCTGTATAGAAGGAGCCCCTCTGAAAATGACCCCAGCATTATCCGGTAATGCAGGACCTAGGAATCTATCGCTCTTAAGTACTTTCCAGTGTTTTCTGAAAATAGCCTTGATTTCTTTAAACTGGGTGGAATATGTAGTGAAAAAAGACCATTTAGCTCTGGAATCGGAAGTATCAGAGGGCCTTTCTATGAGTGTCGAGTTCCTATCAATCTGTGACACTCGATTGATCTCTGCGTCTAGTTCTCCTGCATTATACCCCTTGGCTATAAATCTATCTTTCAATATCTGAGATTGAGCGTAATAATCATTAATTTGGGAACAATTACGACGCAGACGTAAAAACTGGCTGCGTGGAACAGACCGTAACCATTGGGTGTGATGGCAACTATCGGACGGGATATACCCGTTACGATCTGTGGGTTTAAAATAAGTTTTAAACTACAAATGTTGATCTACCACCATAATTTCTAAATCTAAAAAGTGAATAGAATGTAAGCTGGCCTCATAACTCAGGGAGATACCGCGATCGTTGGCATTCAAAAATACCATAAAGGCATCCAACGATGCCTGGTCTCCGTGCCATAGGAGGAGGATGTCGTCGATATACCTGACCCAGAGAGACAACTCTGGTCTCTGGCAGGCATAGACGACATCCTCCTCCCACTGGGCCATAAAAAGGTTGACCAGACTGGGGGCAAACTTAGCCCCCATGGCCACACCCTTTTGTTGTACATAAAACTGGTTCTGAAACCAGAAGTAGTTGTGGCCAGTGGCGAACCGTAAAAGCTGCATAATAAAAATTACGCTGCAATATTGGTAAAGTGTGATTTCTGGATAAATGTTTTTCAACCGCACTAAATCCCAGCAAGTGTGGTATGCACGTATATAGCGCAGCCACGTCGGCTGTGACCAAATACGTTCCCTTTTTAAGTTTGATCCTTTCCAGACATTGAATAACATCCCTAGTGTCCTTGAGGTAAGAAGGAGTGGATTGAACCAATGGTTGAAGAAAAAAATCAACATATCTCCCTATCCTGGAAGTGACCGAGTCAATCCCGCTGACAATAGGTCTGCCAGGGGGATTGACTGGGTCCTTGTGGACCTTAGGGAGATAATATATTGTGGGGATCCGTGGCACAAGGGGCACTAAATAGTTCTTCTCTTTTTTGTTAAGAATCCCCAAAGCGTAACCTTCATTGACCAGTTCAACTAAGGCTCGTTTGTATTTTTGGGTAGGGTTAAAGTTTATAGGGGTGTAAGTGTCATGATCTTGGAGGATCTTTGACATTTCTCCAATGTAGTCTTTTTTGTTGAGAACTACAATACCCCCACCTTTGTCGGAAGGTCTTATAATAAGATCTTTCCTATCACAAAGTTCCTTAAGCCCTATTTTGATTTGCGGATCAATGTGAGTCTTTCTTTTAGGTTTAGGAAGGTGGTCCAAGTCTTGCAGGACCAGGTTCTTAAAAACCTGAAGAGATGGAGCTAAATTTCCAGGAGGGTTGAATAGTGAGGGGTTGGCTAATCCCGAATGTGTATATTCATTATTAGAAATGTTATTGGTTGTAAGAGAGACAGAAGGTTGGCTCAAGAAGTGTCTCTGTATACTTAGTTTTCTGGTGAATTTCAACACATCAATAAAGGTACAAAATTTGTTTAAGGGTCTCGGAGGTACGTATTTAAGTCCCTTGTCTAAAACCATTTTTTCGGCTTCAGTCAAATGGACTGTACTGAGATTAAAAATCCCCACTCCTCTCAAACTCTTTTTCTTTTTGCTTCTAGCCTTCCACCCCCCTCTGGTCCCTCTTTTCCTTCTTGGTAATTGGAATGGTGTTCTGTGGGTCTCTGAAAACCTGATGCGTGTTCAAAGTGAGGCCGCGTGGACACGTTTTTTGTGTTCGCTGGCTTTCGGGCGGTCACGTGCAGGGTTGCTAGGCAACCCCCCTGCACGGTCCGCATGTTTCCGGCTTTTTCGCGTCAAGTGACGGCCGCGCAGACATGCTTCCCGAGTTCGCGGGCTTTTCGGGAAATAGCGTGTACGGTTGCCAGGCAACCCCTCTGCACGGCCCGCATATTCCTAGTTACTGTCGTCATACGCATACGTCTAGCAGTGTTCCCGGGTTTTTTACACGAGGACGCCCACTGCAGCTACAACTATAGATACAGACATAGATAAATTCTATATGTATATTGGCCTAAAATACATAGTAAATTTTATACTACAAGTTCACTGATTGGATACTCTTGGGGGGAGTGGTATACCACAACAGGTGATGTTCCCTAGGTCCAATGGTATCCATTGTTGTTCGTTTATGCATAGCCTATTGGTCTTGATTATTTTAGATGACATATAGTATTTTATAAATTTGGGCAGTGTTATGAGGGTCCCTTATGCCCCTGTTGAAGGTCATTGGACCGAAACGCGTAGGACGGTTTTTTCAGACCCTATACACTGCTCTTTATTTTATCTTTGTGATCACATTTTTATGTATCGTGGTTTTTTTGAATAAAAACACCCAGAAGTTACACTATGTGGGAGCATTTCTTCTTTTCTCCACATATCCTGGGAAACTGAGAAACCACTTTTGGAATCCATTTCCGGCTCTGCTTCGGTGGGAGAGAGGGGACGTCCCGGCCTGGTAGAGGTTCTACCCTTGCCTCCAACATCTCACCACTTCGCCCTGGGTGGCAATAAGCTTCATTGATTCTATGTGTCAGGGAAATAGGCTAGCAAACCAGCACAGGCAAGGCCGCGCTAACGCGCATCAACGCACAGGGGTGTGCAATGTTTCTACTAGGCGGACGCCTGGCACCAAATTCGGACGAATGCGCGTGCGTAGCAACGTCGCGATGTTACGAACGCACGAACGGAACGGTGTGTGTACGACGTGATACTACGCCTTGTCTATTTAAACGTCCCACTGATGGTGCCACATTGCTGGATTATCGTCAGCTCTTCCTGTGTTCCTGTGATTGTGTTTCCTGTTACCCTGACTTCCTGTTGTCCTGACTTCCTGTGCACCGACCCGGCTTGTTATCGACTCCTCTGGACCTCCTGGCTTATTCAACCGGCTTGCTTCTGAATCTCCCTGCCTGCTTCCTGCATCTGACCCCGGCTTGGCTAAACGGACTCCGCATTCCTCTGTCTCCTGTACCTGGACTTGTTGCTTTGATTCTTGGACTGCTTACTGTGTTTGACCCCCTGGCCTGGCTTCTGATTTTCCTATTGGACTTCCATTGGTCCCATCCTTGGATCCTAAGCACGTTGCCTCTACGGACTTTCTCTATCAAGCCACCAACACCGGCTCCTACTTCCAGGCAACCCGTGCTTCTGTGAGCACCACATCCCTGTACCATATTCAGGGTTGTGCTGCACTCGGCCGCAAGGGGAGCCCTCTCAGCAACTCGGTCTCCTACCAAGGTCCTGACAGTATAATCCAGCCATGTCAGAGACCGACGGAGGTGACTCCCCGATGAAGGCCATTCTCCAGCAAATCACGGCCTTTACCCCAGTCATTCAGAAGCTTCAGGAGGAATACTTCCGGTTGGAGGAATGTCTGCAGCACCTACCTGAGTCATCCTCCTCCTCGGTTCAAGGTCCACCTCCAGCGGCAGCTGCTGGGATCATGGTCCCTCCAGAACCACGTGTCCCAATGCCAGAATGTTTCCGTGGCGATCGAAGAAAATTTAGGTCTTTTAAAAACTCCTGCTACTTATACTTTGACTTGCAACCACAGACTTTTTGCAGTGAAACAGTCAAGGTGGGGTTCACCATCTCCCTATTACGTGGTGAACCACAGACCTGGGCCCATGGCCTGTTGGAACGAAGCAGTCATTCCATCAACACTATGGATCAGTTCTTTGAAGTCATGGCTCGGTTATATGATGATCCCCTACGGGTAGCCTCTGCCGAAGCAAATCTACATTCCCTCCGTCAGGGTCAGCGCCCTGCGGAGGACTATACAGTGGAGTTCCGCACATGGTCCATGGATTCTGGTTGGAATGAGGCAGCATTAAAATACCAATATCGAATGGGGTTATCAGAGGCCCTCAAGGATGAGTTAGCCAGGTTACAGGGTCCGGCCACACTTGAAGATCTCATCCAGTTAACTATTCAGCTTGACAGACGTTTACGGGAACGTCAGGGTGAACGTGACCAGGCCTCTTGCTCCACTCGGAACCTGCCCCAAGTTCAGTCTGCATCAGCTCCCTTACAAGTCGGCATGTTCCATCCAGCATTAACTCCTGGGGTGAGACTTTATCGCCGGCAGGCGAGACTTTGCTTCTACTGCGGGGAATCAGGACATTTCATAGATTACTGCCCTATAAGACCAAGAAAACCGACCCTCCGTACTCACCTTCAAGTATCCAGGTCTTCCTCTGCCCATATCTCACTTCCTGTTACATTGCTAGTGGCAGGTAAGGAGATCCACCTCCAAGCAATACTGGATTCCGGGGCGTGTAGTTGCTTCTTGGACTTGGCCTTGGCTAAAGATCTAGCTATTCCGTTAAACTATAAGGAACAGAGACTAACAGTTCATCTGGCTGACGGCTCCTTGCCAAGCTCGGGTCATGTCACCCAGGAAACCATACCTATTCTTACCACTACCAATTCTGGTCATCAGGAGTTTCTCAGATTTGATGTCTTAAGTTCCCCTATGTTCCCAGTCATCCTGGGAATCCCATGGCTACAAGCACACAATCCTCAGATTGATTGGTCCAAGAAGGAGGTACTCCTTACATCTCCCTATTGCCAACAACATTGTTTGACCCCCGAATTCCAGGACTTTTCCAGTTGCCTGACTGTACAATCCACACCGAGTCCGGATCCTAATGTACCAGCAGCTTACCTGGAATTTCTTGATGTCTTCGATAAAAAGAAAGCAGACACCTTACCGCCACACCGTCCTTACGACTGCCCCATTGAATTACTACCAGGAGCTACTATTCCTTTTGGTCGTATATTCCCCCTCTCCGAGACTGAGCTTGAGACCTTGAGACAATATATTGATGAGAATCTTGAAAAAGGTTTTATCCGTCCTTCTTCTTCCCCTGCAGGTGCCGGAATCTTCTTTGTTGAGAAGAAGGACAAGACACTGAGACCATGTGTGGATTACAGGGAGTTAAACAAAATTACCCTTAAGAACCGCTACCCACTCCCGCTCATCCCTGAGCTTTTTCAAAGGTTCCGCACAGCACACATCTTTACCAAACTCGACCTCCGTGGTGCCTATAATCTCAATCTCGTCCGCATCCGAGAGGGGGACGAGTGGAAAACGGCTTTCAGAACAAGATTTGGACATTTTGAGTACCTAGTCATGCCGTTTGGGTTGTGCAATGCCCCGGCGACCTTTCAGCATTTCATAAATGACATCTTCCGGGAACATTTAGATCATTTTGTTGTTGTCTACCTTGACGACATTCTTATTTTTTCTGCCACTCTGGAACTCCATAGAATACACGTGAAGAAGGTACTGAGCATCCTCAGAACCCATGGGTTATTCGTCAAATCTGAAAAGTGCGATTTCGAAAAAACTTCAATTCAATTCCTGGGTCTTATCATCACCACAGGTGGAATCGCCATGGATCCTCAAAAAGTAAAGTCCATCCTTGATTGGCCGGCCCCTTCTGACAAGAAGGGTGTACAGAGATTCATTGGCTTCGCCAACTTCTACAGAAGGTTTATAAAGAATTTCTCCACCATTGTAGCACCTATTACTCAGACAACCCGCCAGCATACCAAGTTTAAGTGGTCAGCAGCGGCACAGTCCGCCTTCGATCAGCTTAAGACCTTCTTCACTTCTGCCCCAATTCTGCAACACCCTGACCCTGCTCTACCCTACGTCCTGGAAGTCGATGCCTCAGAAGTCGCCACAGGGGCGATTCTATCTCAGCGTCAGGGTCCCAAAGCACTGCTGCATCCCGTGGCCTTTTCCTCACGGAAAATGAGCCCTCCTGAGAGGAATTACGATGTGGGGGATCGGGAACTTTTGGCAATCAAGACAGCCCTCGAGGAATGGAGGTATCTCCTGGAAGGTGCCACTCATCCCATCCTGATTTTTACGGACCACAAGAACTTAGAATATCTCCGTACGGCCAAACGCCTAAGACCCCGACAGGCTCGATGGGCACTATTTTTCTCTCGGTTTAATTTTCACTTAACCTATCGCCCAGGGTCGAAGAATGGAAAGGCGGACGCCTTATCCCGGATGTTTCCGGACACGCCTGAAGAAATTGCCCCCAGTACAATTTTGTCTCCCCAAAACTTCCTACTGATCCAACCCGACCTAAGATCCTCTATTGAGCAGGCCTCTAGTCAGTGTACTGAAGCGGAAGTCTCCTCCCTGAGAAGCCAAGAGGGACTCCTATGGCACCAAGATAAGATTTTCGTTCCCCAGCAAGCCAGATTACAAGTGTTGAAGACCTTTCATGACCATCAGCTAGCTGGTCATTTTGGGGTTCGAAAAACAACTGAGCTAGTTCAGCGGTCCCTATGGTGGCCCACTTTGAAACTTGATTGTAAAACCTACGTCAGCTCCTGCATCATCTGCCAACGGAACAAAGGATCCAACGCCAGGTCTTGGGGCTTGTTAAGACCCTTGCCAGTCCCAGAACAACCATGGAGGAAGATTTCCATGGACTTTATCGTGGAGTTACCCCCTCAGAAGAATTTACTACCATCTTGGTGGTAGTAGACCGCCTGTCCAAAATGGCGCATTTTTTACCTATGAAAGGTACCCCCTCTGCCTTAGATACAGCAAAAATCTTTATTAAGGAAATTGTTCGACTACACGGATTACCAAATAACATCGTATCAGATAGAGGGGTACAATTTACTTCTAGGTTTTGGAGAAACCTCTGCAAATTACTTTCTATTGAAATGTTTTTGTCCACAGCTTACCACCCACAGAGTAACGGTCAGACCGAAAGGACCAACCAAACGCTGGAACAGTATCTGCGGTGCTTCTGTTCCTTTTCTCAAGACGACTGGATTCAACTATTACCTTGTGCAGAATTTGCTTATAATAACTCAATACACACTTCTACCAACCAATCACCCTTCTGGGCGAATTACGGCTTCCACCCCTCATTCCTACCCAACGTCATTCCAGAATCTTCAGTACCGGCGGTTCAGGACAGAGTGGATTTCATCCATACTAATTATCAGACACTCCAGGATACCATGAAGAAGGCCCAAGAAGAATATAAGAAGCAGTACGATAGGAAGAGAAGAGCGAGCCCTACCTTTAAGATAGGGGACAAGGTCTGGCTCTCATCTATAAATCTCAAGCTACCATGCCCATCTCGGAAATTGGGACCCAAGTTCCTGGGTCCTTTCGAGATCAAACGCGAAATCAACCCTGTAGCCTTTGAACTCACTTTACCCGAATCTTTCAAGATCCATCCTGTTTTTCATGTGTCACTTCTTAAACATGTTGTTTCTAGTCCTTTTCCAGGGAGAGAAGAAGTGCCCCCACCTCCGGTCCAGGTTGGAGATGAAGCAGAATTTGAAGTTGAATCTATCCTTGACTGTCGTCGGAGAGGTAGGACAATTCAATTTCTAGTCAAGTGGAAGGGGTATTCTGCAGAAGAGAACTCTTGGGAGCCCGCAAGTTATGTACACGCTCCTAGGCTAATTCAGAGATTTCGCAGTAGGTACCCCGAAAAATGGGCACGTTTAGGCATCCGGAGGCTGCCCCTTGGGGGGGGGCACTGTCAGGGAAATAGGCTAGCAAACCAGCACAGGCAAGGCCGCGCTAACGCGCATCAACGCACACGGGTGTGCAATGTTTCTACTAGGCGGACGCCTGGCACCAAATTCGGACGAATGCGCGTGCGTAGCAACGTCGCGATGTTACGAACGCACGAACGGAACGGTGTGCGTACGACGTGATACTACGCCTTGTCTATTTAAACGTCCCACTGATGGTGCCACATTGCTGGATTATCGTCAGCTCTTCCTGTGTTCCTGTGATTGTGTTTCCTGTTACCCTGACTTCCTGTTGTCCTGACTTCCTGTGCACCGACCCGGCTTGTTATCGACTCCTCTGGACCTCCTGGCTTATTCAACCGGCTTGCTTCTGAATCTCCCTGCCTGCATCTGACCCCGGCTTGGCTAAACGGACTCCGCATTCCTCTGTCTCCTGTACCTGGACTTGTTGCTTTGATTCTCGGACTGCTTACTGTGTTTGACCCCCTGGCCTGGCTTCTGATTTTCCTATTGGACTTCCATTGGTCCCATCCTTGGATCCTAAGCACGTTGCCTCTACGGACTTTCTCTATCAAGCCACCAACACCGGCTCCTACTTCCAGGCAACCCGTGCTTCTGTGAGCACCACATCCCTGTACCATATTCAGGGTTGTGCTGCACTCGGCCGCAAGGGGAGCCCTCTCAGCAACTCGGTCTCCTACCAAGGTCCTGACACTATGCTTACGGCAGTAGAATCCAACCTCTCTGGTAAGCGTATTCCATCTATTCGCTTTAATCGATGATATACAAGCTGAAGGTTGTGAAGCAGACAAGATTGATATACAAGATCATTTATTTGCACTGTGGATTTTTGTTTTTTTGGATCACATACTTGCTTTTCCTGGGACATTACGTTTATATGCACTTTGAACTTTATATTTATTATCATTATTATTTTTTCGTGTGTTTTTAGCGCTACAATTTGTTTTAAAATTTGTTTTCCTTTTGTCACATGGCTTTGTAGCAGCTGCTGTTATCTCTTTTGGGTAGCGCATTAATCATTCCCCCTTTTTCATTCCTAAAAACTCTGACAGAGAACGCCATTCCACTGGAGGGTTAAACAGCGAGGCATTGGATAAATGGAAGGTTTAAATATCTGATGGTATCAATCTCCCTTCCTTAATCGGATTAAAAAGTATCTCCTAATATTAACTTACCGGATATATTTGTGTATATTCTTAGGCGGAGCAAATTTCAAGTCTTTATCCAAAATGGCTTTTTCTTCATTGGACAAAACCTGTGTGCTCAAATTAGAAGTCCTCCTTGTGACAAAATCAGTCGGGCTAAGGTATCATTTCCTGTTATCACAATCAGAGGAGTTACACAGATGCCATGATGTCCGGCACTAGCTGCTGTTTTCTATCCAATTTGATGTAAGTGCATTACCATTAATAAATCCTGGTGGAAAAAGGTTTTACACTATTTTGGCATTTCTATCTCTTCTTTGGTGTATGCTACCTGACGCTACGAGTGCAGTAAGAGGATTTTGCTGTTCTCTCCCATTGGCTGGTTGGAGCTTTATCACCTGCTTACCTCATGTGGATCTCATAACACAATTGAATGAAGTACCCCAAATTCAAGAGCTTTTGTTGACCTCCCGTAATAGGGGGTTAATGCTCTCTGGTAAAAGCACATCTATATTACTGGTGGTGGTTTATTCACGAGCTGGAAAGTAGATGATGATTCAACAATCAAGATTCACACTTGCGTCTCATGTCACCCTGATGATTTTTGGACTCATTTTGTTTTTGGTTTTTGTTTATTATTTAACGCAACACTATTTCTTTATCAAGTGTCAAAAATAGGCTTGGTCCAGAAGTGGTTAAAAACACATTCACAAAGGGGGAGCTTGTGCAAAGCAGTAAAAGTCAAAGCTGCTGCCTCTGGAGCCTGGAGCTTTTGTGGAATTACCTTGCTTCGGCCGTGAGCAGGGGGAGAAGAGCACAGGCAAGAGAAAGCTGCAGCTGCAGGAAGACAACTGGACCAGGAATGGAAGCCGGAGCCTAGGTGGAGAGGATGCCTGTCACCGCTGGGAGTGCGCTGGGAGATAGGGACATGTTTCAAAGCATGTCGCTTTAAAAATTAAAAAAATATGGTGTGGGTTCCCCCCCAAAATCCATACCAGACCCTTATTCCAGCATGCAGCTCCCCCTCCCTTACCATACCATGTCACATGCCCTCAACATGGGAGAGGCTGCTTTGGGGCAGGGGGTCTGTTTTTTAATTTATTTTGGCATGGCATTTTTTTTTCTGAATATTCTATTGCTGGCATTGTTGTGTTTACATTTCAGCTGTCAGTGGGGAAGCCAGCTGATGAGTCATCAGTTGTTAAGGACGCGGCGGCTGGCTTCCCGGCCCGCTGCTTAACAACCAGCTGTTATTCACACAAAGTTAGAATCAGTCGATCATTTTTCAACTGATCCAACTTCGAATTGTTCTAAAAATTTGGAATTTGTTAGAAAATTTATAAACGAAACGAAATTTAACAGAAATGAAACAAAACTTAACAAAATCTGAAACCACACTAAACAAATTATGAAACAAAACAAAATTAGTAACATAATAAATATATACAAAACTAAACAATTTTTTCTGTTGCACGTCTAATCACCACCACACTTGACACATTTATACAGATTGTGCCCTCTGAAGAGCACTCTGTTGTGGATCACTCTTCTGAGGACAGTTGACAGGGATTGAGGAGATATTGGTGGTTATTTACTAAAGGCAAATCCACTTTGCACTGAAAGTGCACTTGGAAGTGCAGTCGCTGTAAATCTGAAATGAGGAGAAGCTCTGCTGATTTTTTCATCCAATCATCTGCAAGCTAAAATGCTGTTTTTTATTATCCTTGCATGTCCCCCTCGGATTTAAATCGACTGCACTTCCAATTGCACTTGCAGTGCAAAGTGGATTTGCCTTTAGTAAATAATCCCCATTGTGTGGCCTTTTTTAACATTTTCATAATTTATACAATACTTGCTTTGCAGTAGGCTTTACAACTATCAGACTCAGCAAGAGCAGTTGCTCCAGAGCTTAGTAAATGAGGTAAAGATTCACTTTGCAAAAAATACCCAATCACATGCAAGGAAAATAAAAAAATGGATTTTTGCTTGCACATGATTGGAAGATGGAAGTCAGCAGAGTTTCTGCTCATTTACTAACATTTGGAGCAACTGCCTTTGCAAAGTTCAGAGTTTATTTGCCTTTAGTAAATTAATCCCACAGTGTGGAAATCAGCTGTTAGATTAATACCCAGATAGTGGCTCATAAAATGAGACCAAATAAAGGGAAAATGCTCCCTAATAGAGATGGGCCAAACACCCCCCTGTTCGGCTCACAGTAGAACTCCCGAACAGGCGAAAGTTCTGACCCGAACAGCAAACCCCATTAAAGTCTTTGGGAGCTAAACTGGAAAAATCAAAAGTGCCCATTTTGAAGGCTTATATGCAAGTAATTGGACATAAAAGGGGTGTGGGGGTCCGGGTAATGCCCTGAGTGACATGTATCAATGCAACCACTTCAGCCCCGGAAGGTTTTACCCCCTTAATGACCAGAGCATTTCTTTGCGATTCGCTACTGCGTTGCTTTAACTGACAATTGCGCGGTCGTGCTATGCTGTACACAAACAAAATTGATGTTTTTCCCACAAATAGAGCTTTCTTTTGGTGGTATTTGATCACCTCTGCAGTTTTTATTTTTTGCGTTGTAAACAAAAAAAAGCAACAATTTTGAAAAAAAAAACTATATTATTTACTTTTTTGCTATAATAAGTATCACGCATTTATTTATTTAAAACAAGTTTCTTCATCAGTTTAGGCCAATATGTATTCTTCTACATATTTTTGGTAAAAAAATAGCAATAAGCGTATATTGATTGGTTTGTGCAAAAATTATAACATCTACAAAAAAGGGAATCGATTTATGGAATTTTTATGGCATTTTTATTATTTTATTTTTTATTTGTAATGGCGGTGATCTGTGATTTTTATCGGGACTGTGACATTGCGGCGGACAGATTGGACACTTTTGACACTTTTTTGGGACCATTGACATTTATATAGTGATCAGAGCTAAAAATAGCCACTGATTACTGTATAAATGGCACTGACAGGGAAGGAGTTAACACTAGGGGGATCAAGGGGTTAACTGTGTTCTCTATGAGTGTTTATAACTGTAGGGGGGATGGGCTTACTGGAACATGGCAGAGATCACCACTGGGAGCAGTAGATCCCTGTCATGTCACCTGTCAGAACGAGGAAATGCCTTGTTTACATTTGTTGGCATTTCCCCATTCTGCCTGTGTACAAGGCAATAGCGGGCCGCCTGAGGACATCGAGTCCTCCCGACCTATTGGCATGCTCCCGCCCACACCTGAGCCTGCGCGCGCCACTGTACAGCTACGGCAATTCACGCAGAAGAGCCATTGTGCCTACGGCACAATTTTTTTAGGAGCAGTTTCTTTAAATATAGTGCCTGGGGGGTCCCATTTGTCTGCCTGTTAAGTAGAGCATCTGTAGCACATATAGAAAATGCTTCACATTTAAATGCCCCCAGATCCCAGCCTTCCCCCTATGTAAATTAGTATGGGGTACATAGCATCCCTACCCATTCACCAAAAAGGTGTCAAAAAGTAATAAAAACACAGACAGTTTTTGACAATTCCTTTATTAAAATATAAAAAATAAAAAACAGTGTACCCCGATGTAAATCCATCATAAATCATGCTGCCGCCGCACTGCCGGTGCCTGAAAAAGAGAAAAAAAATCATTCCACACTCATTGACAGCTGACTGCCAAATGCCTCCTCTGCCGTTTGACAGTTCTTATATAGGTGAGGCCCCCCTTGTGACATCACGGGCCAGCCAGTGCATGCTGGGTCAGTAACTTTTTAATTTACATAGGGGTGCAGACCCCCATAACCACGGCCAGGGCTTGTGAGGAAGAGACCCTTGTCCCCATCAACATGGGGACAAGGTGCTTTGAGGTGGGGAAGGCAGAGGGCATGTGACCTGGTATGGTTCAGGAGGCGGGCGGGCGCTTGCTCGTCCCCCCCATCCTGACCTGCCAGGCTGCATGCTCGGATAAGGGTCCGGTATGGATTTAAAGGGGAACCCCATGCCAAAATAGGAAAAAAAATGGTGTGGGGTCCCCCCAAAATCCATACCATCCCCTTATCCGAGCATGCAGCCTGGCAGCCATATCATTTTTATTTTTAACATTTTTCTGTTGCCGGCAATTTAAATGTCATTTCATTCATTTTTTTTTCTTTAGAAATGTCATTTTTGCTGCATCATGTTCTATACATGCTACAGATGTGCCACTTTACAGGCAGACTAAGTGGACCCCCCAGGTGCTATATTTAAAAACATTTTCCATTTTTATTGTTGCACTTTAAGCATCATTAAAATCACTGCTCCTGGGGGGCGTGGCCGGATGGTGAAGAGAGCAGTCGCATAGACACACAGCTCCGGCTCTCAACAACCATCCTGCATCTATCCTTGGTCCTAAATCCTCGTGGAAGGTATCATTCTGTTCCCCACGGCTGTGGGCACCCTCCAGACTTCCTGACATGGTGAAATATGGGCCGCCGCGGCCCTCACTCACGGCGGAACAACTGGCGTGGTTCCGGAGGCAAAATGGCGCTGAGACACATGCAGGGCACTCAGACACGCTGCAGCCCTCCTCCTCAGCCATCCAGGACTCTGTAACAGGGGTGAGTGCATCAATTCCTGCTATATTCCGCACACATACAGAACCCCTGCAGACACAAGAATCACAGCAATCTGCTGAGTTTAGCCAGGCTGTGGATTCTCCTCCTGATGAGCCTACATTATCTACTATTATGCTGGCTATCCAGGATTGCAAGGCCTCCCTCTCCACTCAAATAGCTTCTATCCGTATGGACTTTTCTTTATTGAAACAAGATGTCCAGAACCTCAGAGACCGCATAGGAGATGCTGAGGAACGGATCAGTACATTAGAAGATACTGTACACCCCATGTCTGTTACCATACATGATACTACAAGCGAGATGGCAGCATTGCGCGCTAAAATCGACGATTTGGAAAATCTCTCTCACAGGAATAATCTTAGATTTGTGGGATTTCCGGAACGCGCGGAAGGTTCCTATCCTGAAAAGTTTCTTTATTCATGGCTGCGGGACATTTTTGGTAAAGACGCACCCTCATTCTCACATGTTATAGAGCGTGCGCATCGCACTTCTCCTCGTCCCCCTCCAGTGGGTGCCCCACCACGCTCCATCATTGCACGTATCCTCAATTTTCAAGATAAAGTGGCCATCCTACGCCTGGCACGAGAAAAAGGCCCGCTCACATTTAATGGCAATAATATTTCAGTCTATCCGGACTTTTCTGCTGAAGTTCAACGCCAGCGGATCTCCTTCTCAGCAGTGAAGTCTAGATTGCGCACGGAAGGCCTCTCCTACACCATGCTTTTCCCTGCTAAATTGCGCATTATCCATGATAGTAAGGCTCATTTCTATACCAATCCCAAGGAGGCCATGAAGTGGCTGAATGATCACTATGGTGCAGCACACAGAAGCAGAGGAGACTAAAGTCACCTTTAACCTGCACGGAAAGATCTACATCCTGCTATGCAAGCTACAGTGTCAACATTCTGCATGTCTCTTTATTATTAATTTTTTTTTCTCCCGACCCTCATCTTTACATTCCACCCTGCATTGATACGGTTTACAGCTCATGGTAACCTGCACACCAAAACAATCATCTGGATAACTTTCTCCACGTGAACAAACAGCTCATGTACCCTCCAACAGGACATGTCTACTGGGGGGGAAATTTTTTTTTTTCTTCCCCTCTTTCCTCGGTCATTAGTTGGGAGCCTCACCAGACCCCACGTTACCCCCTTACCAGTTTGTGGTGAGGCCACGGTACAGTTTTTAACTTCCGCAGTTTTCTAGTTAGGAAGGACTTTCAGTTTAGGGATCCAAAGCTTGCTATGTTTGGGATGGCTGAGTGGGGTGGGGGGCACAAAGGTTTAAAGAAAGCGGTTGTTGGGTTTTTTTTTCATGTTTTCTACTTTTTGTTTTTTCCTTCTTTTTTTACTTTTTATGTCCTTTCCGACACACCTATACCATTTGCTAATGGAGAGTCATCAAAAGCATACCAGATTACCACTTATAGTGGTTTATTAATACCTCTGTTGTCATTCATATGTCTTATTTTTTTTCTAAAAAAAAAATAATTTTCTGGTCCATGCTACCTTACAGGCAGACCCATGCACTTTTTTGTCATGTGCTTGTGTGTGCTTCAGGTGGCACGGCCTACCCATTCATATTGATACTAATTCAAAGGTTTACTTATGCATCTTTATTATTACATGTTTTATTATGGCACAATCCCTTAGGATAGTCTCCTGGAACACTAGAGGCCTGAACGCACCTCAGAAAAGATCCTTGTTTTTTTCTGTGTTAAAAAAACTCACCTGACAGGTTCTAAGATAAGGGCCCTAAAACGCCCATGGCTATCTAAGCTATACCATGCTACTCACACTAATTACTCAAGAGGTGTATCTATACTCCTGGCTAAATCCCTTTCAGCTGAGTTGATCAGCGTTAAAACAGACCCAGAGGGGAGGTTTGTTATATTACGAATTTCTACTATAATCTTCACGTTGGTGAACATTTATATTCCCCCTCCATTCTCAGTGGAAGTACTCTCTAAATTATCCCTTCAACTACTGAATAGCCTCCTGGCCCTTTGCTTTATGTGGGGGATTTTAATGCAGTCCTGGACCCAACAGTGGACCGTCTGGGTGGGGGGGGCAGATCTTTTCCCTCCCTTGTAGATTGGGCCCAGGTCCATGGTCTGACTGAGGTATGGCGATGGAAACATCCAGATGAACGCCAATTTTCCTGTCATTCGGATTCCTTCCATACTATGTCTAGGCTGGATATGGCATTTGCGTCGACGGAGACCCTTCCCGTTGCCTCCGCCGTCTCATATCTCCCCAGGGGAGTTTCAGATCATGCCCCTTTGTCTGTGTCCCTCCTCCTCCTTCCAGGATCGGGACCTGCTTAATGGCACCTGAACTCGTACTGGCTGGAGGACGAGATGGTACAGGGTGAGTGTAGGATGAGTATTTCTAACTACTGGAAGCTTAATTTAGATAAAGTAGACCCCTCCACTGAGTGGGACGCATTCAAGTCTACATTAAGAGGTACCTTTATGTCTATTATGGGGATTTTACATAAAAATAACAAGATGCGCACTGAGGAATTAGAAAATGCTATGGTATGTGCGGAATCTGCCTATGCCTCTAATCCTGACTATGACACTAGGGAGACATGGTTACAGAGCCGTAGGGAATATGAAATTCGTCTGTTAGATCTCACACAAAAACGCATGTTGTATGTTTCACAAAAGTCGTTTGAATATGGTAATACAGCAGGACGTCTCTTGGCATATCTGACCAGACCTGACCATACCCCCATTTCTATACCACGTATCCTTACTACTCAAGGTACTATTAGTGATAACCCAGGAGATATCCTAGACTCCTTTCTAAGCTTTTACAGAAAACTGTACACCTCCAGGGTTGACTATGATGATTCCCAGTTGTCTGACTATTTGGCTGACATATCTCTTCCCTCCTTGTCAGATGAGGGACGGGACATCTTGGAGGAGCCTATCACAGTCGAGGAGATTGCAGCAGCGGTCTCCCAAATGCCTGCACATAAAACCCCTGGACCTGATGGTTTCCCGACTGAATGGTATGCTAAGTTCAAGGACCTTCTATCCCCCTTCCTTCTCCGAACCTATAACAAAGCCCTAGAGACTGGGATCCTCCCCCCATCGATGAGGGAAGCTTTGATAGTACTTCTATTAAAACCCCGAAAGGACCCACTTAACTGTGAATCTTACCGTCCAATTTCTCTTATAAATGTGGACGTTAAGATTCTGGCCAAAATATTAGCAAACCGTCTAAATACTGTGGTTACATCCTTGGTTAATAGTGACCAGGGTGGATTTATCCCAGGCAGGTCTACTAGAATGAACATATGCAGACTGTTCCACAACTTGCAATATTCACATGACTGCCCTTCTACACGTGTCATTGTGTCCTTAGACACCTGTAAAGCATTTGACAGTGTGGAATGGCCGTACCTTTTTTGGGTGCTACAGAAGTATGGTTTTGGTCCCCGTGTGATAGCATGGATAAAACTTCTGTACACCTCCCCAATGGCTAGGATAAGGGTTAATTCATCTATCACTGATCCCTTCCCAATCACCAGGGGCACTCGACAGGGGTGCCCATTGTCGCCCCTGTTGTTTGTCCTGGCCATGGAGCCGCTTGCAGTTAGCATTCGCTCCTCCACTACAATTAAAGGTCTCCCAATTGCAAATATAGAGGAGCGCATTTCTCTTTACGCAGATGACACACTGGTATACCTGGCAGATGCTAATGAGTCCCTGCAGGCTTTACTGGAGGAGGTCAACACCTTTGGGGACTACTCTGGATTCCGGGTTAATTGGGACAAGTTCAGCCTTTTTCCCTTAGATGTGAATGACCCTCCTTAGGTGCACCCGGACTCCAAGCTTCAGGTGGTGTTTTCTTTTAGATATCTTGGAGTGTTGGTTCAGGCTCCCTTATCTCTATATGCTACTAATAATCTTGATCCTTTGCTGACCCGCCTCCAGGAACAAACTAAACAATGGAGGGATTTGCCGTTAGACCTCATGGAGAGGGCCAATATTCTTAAAATGATTTATTTACCCAGATTGCTTTATATCCTCACTAACTCCCCATGTAAAATATCAAAAGCTACTTTCAAACGCATAGATATGATATGCACTTCTTTCCTGTGGGATCCCCCAAAAGTGGCACTTGAGACTCTGAGACTACCAGCCCATCTGGCAGGTCTAGCATTCCCTAACTTCTTCCTTTACTATATGGCATCTCAACTGGTACACATACATGACTGGATGAACCCAGACCCAGCTAATGCCTGTACAGCCACAGAGGGGGCTATCGCTTCTTCCCATGAAACCTTGCATAATATAATATATAGAGGCCAGGTCCCAGACCGCCCTGGAACCTCTCTGCTCTCAGTCTCCCTCTCACTGTTTAAATACTTTACCACAAAACTATCGAAACACTCCTGGCTGAAATCCCCTAACAACCCCTTATGGTTTAATCCCAATCTGCAAGAATTATACTCTTTTCCAGATGCCAATCGCTGGTATTCAAAGGGGGTTAAATATCTATGTCACTTATATACTACACAGGGCTTTAAAACTTTCTCTCAGTTGAGTAGGGACTTTGATTTACCAAAATCCCACTTATTTTATTATTATCAGCTAAGACATGCCATACATACCCAATTTGGTACCTTAGATGATATCACTGATCTGCCTCCACTGGAAAGACTACTTAGACAACCAGAACCCTCTAAACTAGTTTCCACTTACTATGCAGCCTTAATGACTGACTTTAACCCTAGGTTTCACAGAGCACAGGAGAAGTGGGATTCATTGGATATTTATATGGTAAACGACGACTGGTCAGAATTTAGTGACACATATAAAACCTCTGTCATTTCCTTCCGAGACCGTATCATACAAGTTAAACACATACAAGTCACACATGACTTGTGTGATCTAACTTCCAATCGGATATCACTTTTGTATGCTTAATGGATCAGATACTCGTGTGTGTTTTGTTTTTATTTTATTTGTGACTGTTTTGTGTTTGTTGGTTTGTGATGAACTTAAAATCAATAAAAATATCTTAAAAAAAAAAAAAAAAACACTGCTCCTGTAAAAACCATCTTTTTAAAAAAAAAACATTTTTGCTTTGATACATGTCCCCCAGGGCATTACCCGGACCCTCATACACTTTTTATGGCCAATTGCTTGCATATAAGCCTTCAAAATGGGGACTTTTGATTTTTCAAGTTCGGGTCCCATAGACTTTAATAGGGTTTGCCGTTCGGATCAGAATTTTTTCTCTGTTCGGGAGTTCTGGTGCGAACCGAACAGGGGGCTGTTTGGCCCATCTCTAGTCCTGACTGTGTATGACGATATTTGTGGAATGGTAAGTCTATCCTGTAACAGATTTGGGCATCACTAATGGGGTCTACATGTTATATGATATGCAAAGGGAAAATTCTCTATTCAGAATAACGATCATAAGATTTCCTTATAGTATGTACAAAAATTGCAAGAGACAATTGAGACCTTTCAAATGAAAATGACTGAAGGAGCAAACAGCAAAATTTTTCTCGTTATTGAACAGAACGTATGATTTTTGTGTAATGTGTACTGGTTTCATTCAATAAAACGTCACTGAGAGAAATAGTGCGCATGATTGGAAGAAAAATTTGCAACCCAGAGGAACATACAGCCATTTCTAACCACAAATTAAATATAGCATTATAATAATAATGTATAAAAATATATATATGACAATGTGCATGACACAATATCCTTTTAATTGTGATGAGAGTTGTGCAGCAACATGTTAGTTGCGCAGTTGTGCAATACAGCACCCAAACAAAATTGATGTCCTTTTTTCCCACAAATAAAGCTTTCTTTTGGTGGTATTTGATTGCCTCTGTGGTTTTTATTTTTCGCACTATAAACAAAAAAAGAGCGACAATTTTGAAAAAAAACACAATATTTTGTACTTTTTGCTATAATAAATATCCCTATTTTTTTTTTTAAAAGCTATTTTTTTCTCAGTTTAGGTTGATATGTATTCTTCTACATATATTTGGTAAAAAAAATCACAATAATCGTATATTGATGGGTTTGCGCAAAAGTTATAGCGTCTATCTAGGGAATAGATTTATAGAATTTTTATTATTATTTTTTTTTTACTAGTAATGTCGGCATTCTGTGATTTCTATTGGGACTGTGACATTATGGTGGACACATCGGACACTTTTGACACATTTTTGGGACCATTGGCATTTACACAGCGATCAGTGCTATAAAAATGCACTGATTACTGTAATAATGTCACTGGCAGGGAAGGGGTTAACACTAGGGGGAGATCAAGGGGTTAACTGTGTTCCCTTGTACGTGTTTCTAACTGAAGGGGGAGGGGACTGACAAGAGGAAGTGACGGATCGTGGTTCCCAGCTAATAGAAACACACGATCTGTCACTCCTCTCAGAACAGAACAGGGAAGTGTGTGTTTACACACACTCGTCCGTGTTCTGTCTCTCGTGCTCGCGATCGCTCGTGGGTGGCGGTCATCGCGACCGTCGGTCATGATCATCGGCACCCCCACTGTGCCTGCTATCCCTATCCCGCGAGTTGACGTATAGCTACGAAGGTTTGCGGGATCGTGCCGACCTGCCGCAGTAAAATGACTGCGGCTGGTCAGCAAGCGTTTAAAGAGCACACAAAAATGGAAACAACTTGATATCAGAATATGAATAACATTAGATGACAGTCGCTCGCACAAATTCCTCTGCCTAGACACAAAGAATGGCAAGCAGTTGTTTACTTTGGAATCCTATGTCAGTCTAAAAAACCTTCCAAACTGTTGGGGAAATGATGCAAAGATTGCATAAATGTATTGGCAGTAAAAGTGATTGAGTTTAGATGAAATGATACAACATAAAGTCATGTTCTGGTTATGTGTTTATACCTAAAAATGAGCTAAATCCTGCTTAACCACTTCAGCCCCGGAAGGATTTACCCCCTTCCTGACCAGAGCACTTTTTACAATTTGGCACTGCGTCGCTTTAACTGCTAATTGAGCGGTCATGCAATGATGTACCCAAACAAAATTTGCGTCCTCTTCTTCCCACAAATAGAGCTTTCTTTAGATGGTATTTGATCACCTCTGTGATTTTTATTTTTTGCGCTATAAACGGAAAAAGACCGAAAATTTTGAAAAAAAATGATATTTTCTACTTTTTGTTATAAAAAATCCAATAAACTCAATTTTAGTCATACATTTAGGCAAAAATGTATTCGGCCACATGTCTTTGCGCATGTTTGGTTTGCGCAAAAGTTATAGTGTCTACAAACTAGGGTACATTTTCAGGAATTTACACAGCTTTTAGTTTATGACTGTAATTTCTTGAGGTGCTAAAATGGCAGGGCAGTACAAACCCCCCCCAAATGACCCCATTTTGGAAAGTAGACACCCCAAGAAAATTGCTGAGAGGCATGTTGAGCCCATTGAATATTATTTTTTTTGTCCCAAGTGATTGAATAATGACAAAAAAAAATTACAAAAAGTTGTCATTAAATGATATATTGCTCAAACATGCCATGGGCATATGTGGAATTACACCCCAAAATACATTCTGCTGCTTCTCCTGAGTACGGGGATACCACATGTGTGGGACTTTTTGGGACCCTAGCCGCGTACGGGGCCCCAAAACCAAGCACCGCCTTCAGGATTTCTAAGGGCGTAAATTTTTGATTTCACTCCTCACTACCTATCACAGTTTTGAAGGCCATAAAATGCCAAGATGGCACAAACCCCCCCAAATGACCCCATTTTGGAAAGTAGACACCCCAAGCTATTTGCTGAGAGGCATGTTGAGTCCATGGAATATTTTATATTTTGACACAAGTTGCAGGAAAGTGACAATTTTTTTTTTTTTTGCACAAAGTTGTCACTAAATGATATATTGCTCAAACATGCCATGGGCATATGTGGAATTACACCTCAAAGTACATTCTGCTGCTTCTCCTGAGCACGGGGATAACACATGTGTGGGACTTTTTGGGAGCCTAGCTGCATAAGGAGCCCCAAAACCAATCACCGTCTTCAGGATTTCTAAGGGCGTAAATTTTTGATTCGCTCTTCACTACCTATCACAGTTTCGAAAGCCATAAAATGCCAAGATAGCACAACTCCCCCCCCCCAAATGACCCCATTTTGGAAAGTAGACAACCCAAGCTATTTGCTGAGAGGCATGGTGAGTATTTTGCAGCTCTCATTTGTTTTTGAAAATGAAGAAAGACAAGAAAAAAACATTTTTTTTTCTTTTTTCAAATTTCAAAACTTTGTGACAAAATTTGAGGTCTGCAAAATACTCACTATACCTCTCTGCAAATAGCTTGGGGTGTCTACTTTCCAAAATAGGGTCATTTGGGGGGGGGGGTTGTGCCACCTGGGCATTCCATGGCCTCCGAAACTGTGATAGGCAGTGAAGAGTGAAATCAAACATTTACGCCCTTAGAAAGCCTGAAGGCGGTGCTTGGTTTTCGGGGTCCCGTACGTGGCTAGGATCCCAAAAAGCCTCACACATGTGATATCCCCTACTCAGGAGAAGCAACAGAATGTATTTTGGGGTGTAATTTCACATATTCCCATGGCATGTTTGAGCAATATATCATTTAGTGACAACTTTGTGCAAAAAAAAAAAAAAAAAAAAAAAAGAAAATTTGTCTTTTTCCCGCAACTTGTGTCACAATATAAATTATTAAAATATTCCATGGACTTGACATGCCTCTCAGCAAATAGATTGGGGTGTCTACTTTCCAAAGTGGGGTCAACAAAAACACACTTTTCAAAATTTTAATGCACTAAAACACACTGTATTGCCCAAATGTTTGATGAAATAAAAAAGATGATCTTAGGCCGAGTACATGGATACCAAACATGACATGCTTTAAAATTGCGCACAAACGTGCAGTGGCGACAAACTAAATACATTTTTAAAAGCCTTTAAAAGCCTTTACAGGTTACCACTTTAGATTTACAGAGGAGGTCTACTGCTAAAATTACTGCCCTCGATCTGACCTTCACAGTGATACCTCACATGTATGGTGCAATTTCTGTTTACATTTGACGCCAGACCGACCCTTGCGTTCGCCTTTGCACGAAAGCAGGGGGGGACAGGGGTGCTTTTTTTTTTTTTTATTTTTTTTTTTGCTTTTTTATCTTATTTTTAAACTGCTCCTTTCATTTTTTTTTTTAATCATTTTTATTGTTATCTCAGGGAATATAAATATCCCCTATGATAGCAATAGTTAGTGACAGGTACTCTTTTTTGAAAAAATTGGTGTCTATTAGACCCTAGATCTCTCCTCTGCCCTCAAAGCATCTGACCATACCAAGATTGGTGTGATAAAATGCTTTCCCAATTTCTCAATGGCGCTGTTTACATCCGGCGAAATCTAAGTCATGAAATGCTCGTAGCTTCCGGTTTCTTAGGCCATAGAGATGTTTGGAGCCACTCTGGTCTCTGATCAGCTCTATGGTCAGCTGGCTCAATCACCGGCTGCATTCTCAGGTACCCTGTTGGGACAGGAGAGTCAGAGAAAACATGGAAGATGGTGGGGGGGCATTCCCTCCCACTGCTTGTAAAAGCAGTCTAGAGGCTAATTAGCCACTAGGATTGCTTTTACATGAAAGCCAATTGCTGGCTGAAAAGAATGATACCAAGATGATACATAAACCTGCAGGCATCATTCTGGTATAACCACTCAAAGTCCAGCAACATACCAGTAATTTGCTGGTCCTTGTTGGGCATATATTGTAAACTTTTTTTTTCATGCAGCCTGTGGGCTGAACGAAAAAAAGAGATTGATCGGTGGGTATGCCCACCATTAGAATACCTCCCTTCATCCACCCACTTCTAATGATGGGCATACATGCACCGTATATATATGCCGAAGCATGGGGGCATCCTCCCGCAAAAGTTAGGAGCAAATCGCTCCTCCGCCCTCTGCTGCCCCCACGCTTCGGCATATATGCTGAAGTATGTAACTGTGGTGGTGAAATCACCTCTGACAGTGCTGGAGTCACGGCTTTATGTATTGTAGGAGCAAAAGCTGTTGCTGTCAAGATAAATAAATCCGCGCTGCAACTGAATGGCATACCTGCTAAGCAAATGATGGTTAACAATAAAACAAAGTAACATTACAGTATAACAGTAAGACTTACCATACCTGCAAAGCAAATACAAAAAAAATTGTAAAAAATAAAACATTTAACGCAACCTGTGCCTAAAATATATATATGCCGAAGCATGGGGGCATCCTCCCGCAAAAGGTAGGAGCAAATCGCTCCTCCACCCACTGCTGCCCCCACGCTTCGGTATATATGCTGAAGTATGTAACTGTGGTGGTGAAATCACCTCCGACAGCGCTGGAGTCACGACTTTATGTATCGTGGGAGCAAACGTTGTTGCTGTCAAGATAAATAAATCCGCTCTGCAGCTGAATGGCGTACCTGAAAACAAAAAAATGGTTACCAATAAAACACAGTAAACAGTAAAGTATAAAAAAATTGCATATCTGAAAAGCAAACATGGTAAAACATAATAACAATAAAACATTGCAGAATAGAATACAGTAAAAGAGAGCAGAACAATAGAGAGAGAATAGAGTGAGAGAGAACAATAAAACGACAACTATTTTTGTTTTTTTTATTTTATATTTTTTTGTGTTTTTATTTTTTTTACTTTTTTTTTTTTTTACACTTTTTTTTGCAACTATAACTTTTGTACCAGGTTCGGGTCTCTCAAAATGCGATGGCATCTTGGGAGACCCTGTGTTAGTGTGCCTAGTCTGTGCAGTGCTGTACCCTACGCTAATACTCAACTAGTGAATTGTAGCGCTCAAAACATTCACCAATGCATAGACCAGGATTGTCAGGACAGGAGGGACAATAATACCGGGTGTCGCCCCTATATCCGTGCTTGCTGCAGGCACAACACCTTCTTTGGGGGGCTCGTTAGGTAGGGGTACTCGGGAGGACATAAGGAAAATGCCTCTCATGATGCCGGCTTACTGCATTTGGTTGGGGAAGGTGAGGTGGAGCACCGTCTGGATACAGAAGGGCTCTGACGATCTCTTCCTGGAATTTAAGGAAGGATCCAGTCTGTCCTGAAGCTCTGTATAGCACATGAGCATTCAGCAAAGCCAATTGAAATAAATAAACAGACACTTTCTTGTACCAGCGTCTGTCCTTACGGGCAATTAGGTACGATGCCAACAACTGGTCGTTGAGGTCCACCCCTCCCATATTTTGGTCATATTCGTGGTGGACACAGAGGGGACACCAGTCGCCATAGTAATTTGGACCGTCGTGTCTGCATGAAGGGAGGTAAGAACGAAAACATTCTTATTATCCCTCCACTTCATAGTGAGCAAGTTATTACACTTGAAGCAGGCTCTCTCCCCCAGCCTAAGACGGGAATCTACAAGCCACTGGGGAAAGCCCCGGCGATTAGGTTGCACGGTGCCGCATGCTCTAATCTGTTGATCAAAAAGGTGACTAAAAAGTGGCATGCTCGTGTAATAATTGTCCACGTACAAGTGGTACCCCTTTCCGAATAAGGGTGACACCAAGTCCCACACAATCTTGCCAGCGCTTCCTATGTAGTCAGGGCAGTTTGTCGGCTCTACGTGACTATCTTTGCCCTCGTAAACCATAAAACTACATGTATAGCCTGTGGCCCTGTCACAGAGCTTATACATCTTGACCCCGTATCTGGCCCGCTTGCTGGGAAGGTACTGTTTGAATGACAAGCGGCCAGAAAACTTAATCAGGGACTCATCAACGCAGACAACTTGATGGGGAGTAAACAAGTCTGCAAAACGTTGGTTGAAGTGGTTTATGAGGGGTCGAATTTTGTAGAGCCGATCGTATTCAGGGTCTCCACGAGGATGACAGAGTTCATTGTCATTGAAGTGCATAAACCGCAAAATCTGCTCATATCGTGCCCTGGTCATGGAGACAGAGAACAAGGGCATATGGTGAATTGGGTCAGTGGACCAATATGACCGCAACTTACTCTTTTTAGTTATGTCCATGTTGAGGGAAAGGCCCAGAGAGAGCTTAAATTCGGAGACCGTAATTGGTCTCCAATCTCTGGCAAGGGAGGACTGGGGAATAATGGCGATGTGTTGACCAGCGTATAAATTGCTTTGGTCCACAATAGATCTATAGAGATCTTCGGTGAAAAACAGCGAATAAAAACCCAGTGGCGTAAAATCAACTGTTTCCACATGAATGCCGGGTTGGCCAGTGAATGGGGGAAGTACGGGTGCTGCAGAAGTGGTGGGTTCCCAATTCGGATTGGCGAATGCAGCAGGAAGGGCACTATGGGCACGACAGGCCCGTGTTCGTCTTCTTGGTGGCAGCGGGACACTACTTGTGCTTGCCACCTCACCAGCTTGAACTGCACTTATGGGACTCGCCACGTCACCAAGTGTTACTGTAGTGCTGGATGTATGACCAGGGTGTACTAGGCCGCTGGTGCTTGCCAGTTCACCAGAAGGAATAGCGGTGCTAGTACTGCTCAGCTCCATACGAGGGACCTGCGGTTCTTGCACATCAAGGACAGAAGAAGAAGTTCGGGGTCTAGTACACCTGACCTTGGCAGGGACCACAACTCCATCATCAGAGCTATCTGTCATGGAGCCGCTGTCCTCTACAGGATTGTATTCTGAGCCTGAATCTGACAGATGAGTGACTTCCTCTTCACTATCTGTCATGCTCAGAAACGTGTAGGCCTCTTCACTAGTGTACCTTTGATTTGCCATTTTGGGCTCTAAATTTAGGGGTACACTAGTGAGACTCACAGACAAAAAAGCTCCTGACTGTTAGCGACTATCAAAACACTACCAACAAAAACTGTTAGTGATCGCAGGGATCAGGCCTGACTCTGCGAACGCTGCAGTTATGTGTGTTTAGTGTTTTGTAAGTGACAGTGATCGATCAATACTGCACTTGGGTAGGCTGGGCAGGGCTAGGCCGAGGGGCAAAACGCAAGTGCTAGTAGGTATCTGGGCTGATCCCGCTAACACTGTGTTTATGGGAACCCTAAACTGCTGGGGATGCTGGTATAGATCTAAACGGATCAGATATTGATCTGTTCAGATACTATAGCACTAAGGGAGGTGTATGCTGCGTGCATGGGTATTAGAGGTATTGGCGCTAACCAGACGCTGCCTGGGGTGACGCAGACCTTATCTGACCCTAAAACTTAACTAATATCACCGCCGGGCGATTAGGGGGTTAAACCTTTATAAGGTAATAAACGGCGGGTGCCCTGAAACTATAATAAACAAACTAACTAACCAGTGTCACCCGTAACAGTTATACGGTGATCACTGGTGAAAGGGTTAACTAGGGGGCAATCAGGGGGTTAAAACCTTTATTAGGTAGTATATGGGGGTCCTTGTCGCTATAGAACACTGACGGTGAACCTATATACTTACCTCCCTAACTAGTGTCACCTGTGTCACTAATACAGCAATCAGAAAAACGATCGCTTAGTGACACTGGTGACGGGGGGGTGATCAAGGGGTTAACCTTTATTAGGGGGGTTAGGGGGGTACCCTAGACCTAAAGGGGGCTAACACTAACTGCCCTACCACTTATAACTGTCACAAACTGACACCAATGCAAAAAAAAAACTGCTATTGGTGTCACTGTGACAGGGGGTACAGGGGGGTGATCGGGGGGTGATCGGGGGTGATGGGGGGTGAAAGTGTGCCTAGTGTGTTCTACTGATAGTGTAGTGTTTGGTGCACATTACAGCAGCAGAGGAAGAATGTCATTGGCTGGGAGTGATCGTGAGGGGGTGGCCACGAATGGATGGCCTCCCCCTCACCTCTGATCGCTCCGGGACAGAAGCCGACTGCCTCAGGCACCGGGGGGGTCCAATCGGACCCCCCGCCTGCAGGAGGCAAGTAACGTACCCATACGTTACTTTGCCTGCCCTTGCCATTCTACCGCAGTATATCTGCGTGAGGCGGTAGGCAAGTGGATAAACTACTGTACTACTTCTCCTGGATCTATCTGCTGCCTTTGACACAGTGGACCACCCCCTCCTCCTCAATAAACTCTACCCCTTTGGTCTCCGTAACTGTACTCTTCACTGGTTCTCATCCTACCTATCCCACCACTCCTTTAGTGTCACTTACAACTATACTTCCTCCTCTCCTCTTCCTTTTTCTGTTGGGGTCCCCCAAGCTTCTGTTCTTGGACCTCTCCTTTTCTCAATCTACACCACCTCCTTGGGTCAGTTGATTGCCTCCAATGGCTTTCAATATCATCTCTATGCTGATGACACCCAAATCTATCTCTCCACCCCCCAGCTCTCTCCATCTGTCTCCTCACGCATCACCAACTTACTAGCAGACATATCAGCCTGCATGTCACATCACTTCCTCAAACTCAACCTATCCAAAAGCAAGCTCATGATATTTCCTCCCTCAAGTGCCACTTCCCCTGATTTCTCTGTCAATATCAACGGCTCAACTATCAACTTGTTCCCCCTCGCCAAGGTCCTAGGTTTAATCCTGGACTCTGAACAAACCTTTTGGCCCCACATCCTATCACTATCCAAAATGTGCCGCCTCAACCTCCTCAACATCTCCAAGATACACCCCTTCCTAACCAATGTCACCACAAAGCTTCTAATCCACTCCCTGGTCATCTCCCGCCTCAACTACTGCAACTCCCTCCTCATTAGCTTACCTTTAAATAGGCTAGTCCCACTTCAGTTCATCATTAACGCTGCTGCAAGGCTCATCCACCCCACAAACCACTCAGCGTCTGTTATACCCCTCTGCCAATCCATCCTTTGCCTGCCACTCAGCCAACGAATTAAATTCAAGATACTAACTACAACTTACAAAGCCATCAACAACCTGGCCCCCAGCTACATCACTAACCTAGTCTCAAAATACCAACCTAATCATTCTCTTCGCTCCTCCCGACCTCCTGCTCTTAAACTCCCTAGTCACCTCATTCCATGCTTGCCTTCAGGACTTCTCCAGAGCCTTTCCCATCCTCTGGAATGCTCTACCCCAGTCTGTCTGATTTTCTCCTACTTTATCCACTTTCATACAATCCCTGAAAACTCATCTCTTCAGAGAAGCCTATCTGGCCCCCACCTAACAACTGTACATTTATCTTTTCAATCAGCACATCCCCCACAGTTATTACCCCTTGTATCTCTTGACCTTCTCTCTTAGATTGTAAGCTCTAAGGAGCAGGGCCCTCTTATCCCTACTGTATTAAAGTGTATTGTACTCGTACTGTCTCCCCCCAAGTTGTAAAGCGCTGCATAAACTGTTGGCGCTATATAAATCGTGTATAATAATAATAATAATATACATTGTTATGTTACCTTTAAACTGACGAGCTCTAGTCATCACTCTCTAGAAAGACATCTGTTTTCACTTCAGGGGTTATTCTGAGCTGTTATTTGTCTGTGATGTTCAGCACCTATCTTGGACAGCCCAAAATGACAGATATTCCTCTGGCATGCTTTAATGACACCGACAAGGAGAAAAGCCAATTTATTTTTACAAAGGTAACAGCACATATGTCTTCACTGACTGTTTGTTTTGCTGATGCTTTGTAAAAGAAATTACATTTATCGGAAATGTTTTATCAAAATCTATATTTTTTGTTAAATCTACTAATACAAATGAGCAGGAATCTGTCTCTGTAGATGGTTTAATTTGGTAATTGAAAGTTGTTTCCTGTGGGGAGTTTTATAGAAAATAGTAACACTGTAATAAGAACAGCAGTAACAGTAATAATAATAACAATAATAATGATAATAATAGTAGTAGTAATAATAAAAATAATAATAGATGTTGTCACTGCAGACAGGTCCCAGTATCCAAGTATGCTGATGACATAGGATGTGTTATTTTATGCTATATTATAATGAGAAAGACATATTCCTTTGCATGTGAGGCTAAGAATGAACAGTTGCTATATGTTTACCTTAGATGACATTACCCTAAATATTTTAGCATGTGGAATTAAGATAATAAACATAGTATAGCAAAATTGGGGTATATATATATATATATATATATTTTTTTTTTTAAACTGCCCAGGACCCTAGATGTGGCAACTATATTAGTTTTATTTTTTTTTTATTTTTTTTTTCTTCTTTAATTTCACTTGGTGAAGGGTGACAATTCTCACTCATTGGAGTTGATTTACTAAAGGCAAATAGCCTGTGCACTTTGCAGTTGCTCCAGAGCCTGGTAAACGAGGTAAGGCTTCACTTTGCAAAGAATACCCAATCACATGCAAGGAAGATGAAAAAAAAAGCATTTTTGCTTGCACATGATTGGATGATGGAGCAGAGTTTCTTTTCATTTACTAAGCTCTGGAGCAATTACACTTGCCCTGGTCTATTTCCCTTTAGTAAATCAACCCCATTGCATCTATTAACCACTTCAGCCCGGGAAGGATTTACCCCCTTCCTGACCAGAGCACTTTTTACAATTTGGCACTGCGTCGCTTTAACTGCTA
The DNA here is from genome assembly GCF_042186555.1 of Aquarana catesbeiana. Classification (NCBI taxonomy): domain Eukaryota; kingdom Metazoa; phylum Chordata; class Amphibia; order Anura; family Ranidae; genus Aquarana; species Aquarana catesbeiana. Next base: position 290,892,804 of record NC_133326.1, read on the forward strand.
ATTGCGCGGTCATGCAATGCTGTACCCAAATGAAATTTGCATCCTTTTCTTCCCACAAATAGAGCTTTCATTTGATGGTATTTGATCACCTCTGCGGTTTTTATTTTTTGCGATATAAATGGAAAAAAAACAAAAAAAAAAGTGATATTTTCTACTTTTTGTTATAAAAAAAAATCCAATAAACTCAATTTTAGTCATACATTTAGGCCAAAATGTATTCGGCCACACGTCTTTGGTAAAAAAAAAGTCAATTTCAGTTTCAGTTTCGGGTTTCTTAGGCCATAGAGATGTTTGGAGCCACTCCGGTCTCTGATCAGCTCTATGGTCAGCTGGCTGAATCATTCCCTCCCACTGCTTGTAAAAGCAGTCTAGAGGCTAATTAGCCACTAGGATTGCTTTTACATGAAAGCCGACTGCTGGCTGAAAAGAATGATACCAAGATGATACCTAAACCTGCAGGCATCATTCTGGTATAACCACTCAAAGTCCAGCATCATACCAGTACGTTGCTGGTCCTTGTTGGGCATATATTGTAATCTTTTTTTTCATGCATCCTGTGGGCTGAACGAAAAAAAGAGATTGATCGGTGGGTATGCCCACCATTAGAATACCTCCCTTCATCCACCCACTGCTAATGATGGGCATACATGCACCATTTATATATGCCGAAGCATGGGGGCATCTGCCCCAAAAGTTAGGAGCAAATCGCTCCTCCCCCCCTGCTGCCCCCATGCTTCGGCATATATCACCTCCACTGAAGTCACGGCTTTATATATCATGGGAGCAAACGCTGTTGCTGTCAAGATAAATAAATCCGCGCTGCAGCTGAATGGCGTACCCGAAGACAAAAAAATGGTTAACAATAAAACACAGTAAACAATAAAGTATAAAAAATTGCATACCTGAAAAGCAAACATGATAAAACATAATAACAATAAAACATTGCAGAATAGAATACAGTAAAAAAGAGCAGAACAATAGAGAGAGAATAGAGAGAGAGAGAACAATAAAACGACAACTATTTTTTTTTAATTTTATATATTTTTTTGTGGTTTTTTTTTTTTTTTACTCTTTTTTTTGTAACTGTAACTTTTATAACTGTAATCGGTTCCAGGTTCGGGTCTCTCAAAATGCGATGGCATCTTGGGAGACCCTGTGAAAGTGTGCCTAGTCTGTGCAATGCTGTACCCTACGCTAATACTCAACTAGTGTATGGTAGCGTTCAAAACATTCACCAATGCAAAGACCAGGACAGGAGGGACAATAATAGCGGGTGTCACGCCTATATCTGCACTTGCTGCAGACACAACATCTTTTTTGGGGGAGTTCGTCGGGTAGGGGTACTCGGGAGGACATAAAGAAAATGCCTCTCATGCAGCCAACTGCATTTGGTTGGGGATGTGAATGGGGGAAGTACGGGTGCTGCAGAAGTGGTGGGTTCCCAGTTGAGATTGGCGAATGCAGCAGGAAGGGCATTATGGGAACGACGGGCCTGTGTTTGTCTTCTTCTTGGTGGCAGCGGGACACTACTTGTGCTTGCCACCTCACCAGCTTGAACTGCACTTATGGGACTTGCCACGTCACCAAGTGTTACTGCAGTGCTGGTTTGACTACGACCGGGGTGTACTAGGCCGCTGGTGCTTGCCAGTTTCCCAAAACGCTACCAAAAAAACTGTTAGCGATCGCAGGGATCAGGCCTGACTCTGCGAACGTTGCAGTTATGCGTTTAGTGTTTTGTAAGTGACAGTGATTGATCGATACTGCACTTGGGTGGGCTGGGCTGGGAGGAGGGGCAAAACGTAGGTGCTAGCAGGTATCTGGGCTGATCCCGCTAACACTGCGTTTTTGGGAACCCTAAACTGCTGGGGACGCTAGTATAGATCTGATCCGATCAGATATTGATCCGTTCAGATACTATACCAATAAGGGAGGTGTATGGTGCGTGCGTGGGTGTTATCGCTACTGGCACTAACTTGATGCTGCCTGGGGCTGGTGCTTGCCAGTTCACCAAAACGCTACCAAAAACACTGTTAGCGATCGCAGGGATCAGGCCTGACTCTGTGAACACTGCAGTTATGTGTTTAGTGTTTTGTAAGTGACAGTGATCGATCCATACATGCATACTAACATTGCCACCCATTTTTATTTAGTGATCACTTTTTACTCTGTAAGGTTTTTTATTCAATAAATCCCTTTATTTTTGACCTACGCCATGTGGAGCCCCTTTTTCTTTTTTCTCCATGACTTCATCCATGATTGGTCCCTTTGAACCTGCCTGGAACCAGAGAGCGTGTGAGAGAGCTGTCCACCTCCACCATTGACTGTCCTGGCTATCGGTGATCGTGACCCAAGTGATAACCTCGCCGATCGGAGATCGTGATCGAAGGGTGAATCTTTGGGGAGAGTTCACGGGAGGCTACCTCCACAAGCTCCGATAGACGTACTGCTATATGGCTGATACGTCCCACTCGATCTGGTAAGAGTACCTCACTCTAGATTTTTATGTTGTGCTGCCCATGATTGATGTGCTTTCCAGTCTCCAGTCAACATCATGTGTCCAAGCACCCCCTCTGTCTGAGAAGACTCCTTTTATGCATTGACTCCAGTTTGTGACTGTAGTCTGTGGAGCTTAACATATTGCTACTGGACATTTCTATATTTAACACATTTTGTTTGGACATTTATATACACCTCACCAGTGTTGATTGTGTAGAATAATATCATTTTATATTTGGTTTTAAGTCACCAATCTTTTTTATTTAGGTTTGATTCACTCACTTTTTAGCGCTGCACGTATTCTTTATATATTTGATGCACTTGGGTGGGCTGGGCTGGGCTGGGCCGGGCAGAGGTGCTAGCAGGTATCTGGGCTGATCCCACTAACACTGCATTTTTGGGAACCCTAAACTGCTGGGGACGCTAGTATAGATCTGATCGGATCAGATATTGATCCGTTCAGATACTATACCACTAAGGGAGGTGTATGCTGCGTGCGAGGGTGTTAGCGATACTGGCGCTAACCTGACACTGCCTGGGGTGACCCAGACCCTATCTGACCCTAAAACCTAAGTTATATCACAGCCGGGCTATCCGGGGGCTAAACCTTTATTAGGTAATAAACAGCGGGTGCCCTGACACTATAAAAAATAAATTAACTAACTAGCGTCACCCGTAACAGTTATACGGTGATCACTGGTGAAAGGGTTAACTAGGGGGCAATCAAGGGGTTAAAACCTTCATTAGGTAGTATATGTAGGTCCCTGACGCTATAAAACGATTGCTTAGTGACACTGGCGACGGGGGGTGATCAAGGGGTTAAAACTTTATTAGGGGGGTTAGGGGGGTATCCTAGACCTAAAGGGGGCTAACCCTAACTGCCCTACCACTTCTAACTGTCACAAACTGACACCAATGCAGTAATCAGAAAAAAACTGCTTGGTGTCACTGTGACGGGGGGTGATTAGGGGGTGATCGGGGGGGTGATGGGGGGTGTAAAGTGTGCCTGGTGTGTTTTACTGTGTGTGTAGTGTTTGTGCACTCACATCGATGTCTTCTCTCCTCGGGGCCGGAACGGAAAATACAGAGCCGAGGAGCGATGACATCACTTCCTCTGCCGCTGTTTACTATACAGCAGCAGAGGAAGAATCTCATTGTCTGGGAGTGATCGCGAGGAAGTGGCCACGAATGGATGGCCTCCCCCTCACCTCTGATCACTCGGGGACAGAACCCGACCGCCTCGGGAACCGGGGGGTCCGATCGGACCCCCTGCCCGCGGGAGGCAAGTAACGTACCCATACGTTACTTTGCCTGCCCGTGCCATTCTGCCATAGTATATCTGCGTGAAGCGGTCGGCAAGTGGTTAAGGAACAGAGTTGTCACTAGTGTTTCTAGAACATATCAGTGTTCAATCTATTGGCAGTTCAGTTGAACAGGTTGAAAATTGCCAAAAACATTGAATCCAAATTTAAACACCATTGTGTTGAAATTTAGATGGACTGTACATGTTGCATCACCGCCGTGATCATTGATGTCCCCCAGGGCCCTCAGCATTACATTTTTTTTTTTTTTTTAACCATAAATTTTTATTATAGAATTTCAGTTTATACATAACGTACGAAGCATTGTTTACAATATATGACATAAACAGGGTAAGTGTTGAATGACAAACTGAATTCCACAAAGATATAAATCTACTTGGACCACCCAAAACTACATAGCTAACGACCTCAACAGGAGGTAGGACCTGTCACCCCGATTGGGTACAAACTGTGAGCAGGAACCTCTAATAGTCTTAAGCAAGGCAGCCATCTATTGACCTTAGTGAGGGTCAATAGTGAGGTAATACAATATTTGCTAAATTTGAACTTTGTAGACAGCTATACTATGAACTTTAAACGTTGATACAGTCTTAATACATTAAGAACAGACAACACATACCTTTTAGTACAGTCACCAAGTAATAAAGTTTGTGTTGGATCTTCTGGTGTGACTACTTCTAGTAATGTTAATTATTTATTGAAATTCTTATTGCTTTATCTAATTACTTAAATATTTTTACCACTATATGCCTAGTTGCTTAGCCTGAATATCATGAAACACAAGTCTCGATTTCACAAGTGAGAGGGAGCATACTGAGAAGATTTCCAGACTTCCCAGTGTTTGCGGAAGGCCGGGACTCTTCTTTCCTTATACGCTAGCATTTTTTCCATTGTGTAGTGGGCATTCACTCTGGAGATTGCTTCCTCGATTTTTGGGGGTGATTGAGAGCGCCATTCTCTTGCTAGCGATATGCGTGCTGCAAATAGTATATTTATAACTACCTTTCTCGTCCAATGGGGAAAGTTGTCTATGCCCAGGCTGAGGAGGGAAAGTTCAGGAGTTAGTGTGTTTGTGGTATTTGTAATTGTTTGAATGATGGAAGCTACTTTCTGCCAAAAAGGTTTTATTACCTTGCAGCTCCACAATATGTGTAGAAGATTGCCAGTGTTGTCACATTTTCGCCAGCATATTGGGGAGGAGCTCGGGTTCATTTTATGAATACGTAGAGGAGTAAGATACCACCTATGCAGTATCTTTTGTGCATTATCCCAGTGGTCTATGCACGCTGAGGATTTACTGTTACTCTTTACCACTAGATGCCATTGGTGTAATGTGAATTCCTTTTTAAGGTCCTGTTCCCATTTTCTCATGTTAGGCAGTTTGGCCTGCAAGTATAGTGGGGTAGCGAATTTGTAGAATAAGGATATTCCCTTGTGTTTCCCCGGGTTTTTGTTTAATAGATAGTGCCAGAGTATTTGGGGTATTTTAAGTGGTCTTGAAGTGTTATGTTTGAGGTAGTGCTTTATTTGAAACAGTTGATATCTTTCCATAGCTTCCTGTCCCTGTAGGTCAGATGTGAGGAAATGTTCCCCTCTTTTTTTCAAAGTTTGGGTTGAGATGTTTGGGATCAAGTATTCATATGTTGCTAGTGGGATTTGTATTTCCTGCATAGTAGTGTCCGTGAAAGGTTGTCTTAGTAAGGAGGACCATGCTGTTATGGAAGCTTGTACCGTAGGGTACGGTGGAATGATGGGTCTATGGTGTATACCAGCAGCTAACGCCAGGGCTGGTAGGTTATGGCCGGGAGTGATTTCTTGTTCTATTTCAGACCATTTATTGTCAGTTTGGCATGTGAACCAATATCGAGTTTGTTCTAATGTGTGCATTGGGGAGTCCAACTCCGCCTAAGTGTTTGGGTTTATATAGATGAGTCAGTGCGATTCTAGGTTTTTTTCCTGCCCAAATAAATTTATTTAAAATTTTCGCTAATTGTGAGAAGAATGTTTGAGGGAGAGGTATGGGCAGTGTACTGAAATGATATAGAAGTTTAGGTAGTATTTGCATTTGATCTGCAGCTACTCTCTCCATCCATGATAAATGCAGTTTACCAATTTGGACCATCTCTTCTTCCATACTTGCAAGCAAAGGTGTGTAGTTGCTAGAATAAAGTTTAGTGGAAGAAGAGGTGAGCTGCACACCAAGATACGTAATTGAGGGGGGGTCCCAATTACAGGGAAACATATGTTTAATCGTGTTTTGTTCTTATATTTTGTTCTTATATTGAGAGTTAAAGCGAAACACTTGTTTGTGCTGATTTTGTAAAAGGAGATTTTACTAAAAGTGTGCAAAAGCTTTTTAAGTTCTTGTATAGAGGCTGCTGGCTCGGAGAAAGTTAATATTATATCGTCGGCAAATAGTCCTATCTTATGACTGTCTTTACCTATATTTATGCTTTTGATGGTTGTATTGGACCTAATGCTTTGTGCCAGAGGTTCTATAATGAGTGAAAAGATTATTGGGGATAGGGGGCATCCTTGTCGCGTACCATTAGATAGTAGGAAAGGATCAGATAGGAGACTAGAGGTATAGACTTGGGCGGATGGATTTGAGTATAGGGACATAATTGCCGAATGAATCATTCCTGATATTCCAAATTTATGTAGAGTTTTTGATAGGTAGCCCCAATGCACCCTATCGAATGCCTTTTCGGCGTCTAATGCAAGAAAGATACTTGGTAATTGATTAATTTCTGCGAATCGTAGTAGATCTAACATCCTTCTAATTCCATCCGGTGCTTGTCTGCCCTTTACAAAACCCACCTGATCCAGTCCTATTAGGGAGGGGGTAATTTCTAATAACCTGTTGGCCAGTACTTTTGCATAGATCTTTAGATCACAGTTGAGTAAGGATATTGGCCTATAATTTGGGGGGGAGAGTTGTCTTTGCCGGGTTTGGGTAGGGTTACTATTATTGCTTGAAACATTTCTCTTGGGAAAGATCCTGCTGTGGCTGCTTTATTGAAGACATCTACTAGCTTTGGTGTAAGAAGGGAGCTGAATGCTTTGTAGTACTCAGCGGAAAAACTGTTCGCTCCTGGGGATTTGTGCATGGGAAGAGATTTAATAACTGTCTCAATTTCTGCATTATTGATTGGAGAGTTTAAGGTTTGTAGAATTGTTGAGTCTACTGAGGGCAGTTGGATTCTTTGAAGGAACTCATCTATCTCTCTGTCTGTGGGTTGGTAGGTGGATGGGTCTTTATATGTCCTTAGGATTGTGGAATGTGGTATTGGAGCTATGATGTTGAATATGAGTAATGTTGGATTTCGCTTGTCTTTTTTTAATTTGTGAAGCCAGAAGTTTGCTTGCCCTATTATTTTGAGAGTAAAATGATAGTTTCAACCTTTTGAAATATAGGTCGTAGTCTGCCCTAAGTTCCTGTCGCAGTTTTCGCGACAAGAATTAAGGCGTTTTAAGATGCTGGGGGATGTGGTGCTGGGGTTTTTGTGCTGGGCCTCTAGTTCTGCAATAGATTTGTGGAGTTTCGCTAAGTGATGTGATTTCTTTTTCCTTTCTCTCGAGGCAATCTGGATAAGAATACCCCTAGCGTATGCTTTATGAGCACACCAGATCATTGTTGGGGAGCATTCCCCATTGGTATTGATAACAAAGTATTCTTTGAGTTTCTTCTCTATTTCCTCTTTAATGTGGGGACAAGACAGGAGGTAGGTATTGTTGCGCCATAGTGGTTTGTGGGATGTTTTACTGCTAACTTCAACCTCAATGGCCACAGGCGCATGATCAGACCACGTACTGTTGAGGATATCAGCCTTAATCACTTTCTGCAGGGTATACATATCTGTTAGAAAAAAATCAATTCTAGAGTAGCTATTGTGCACCATGGAATAATAAGAGTAGTCTCTCTCGGTGGATCTAAGGCAGCGCCAGGGATCAAAAAGCCTTTCTTCATGACACCAGGTACCTAAAGAGGGCCTCTTCCTCAGAGCCACCGAGGAGGAATCAAATTCCTCATTCATGACCATATTAAAATCCCCACATATTATGAGGTTACCCTTTTGCAAGGATTTGGCAAGTTTAACAACTTTACGGATAAACTTCATTGGCTTAACATTTGGGGCATATAAGTTTACCAGTGTGTAGAGGACCCGATCTATTTCTGCAATCAAAACAATAAAGCGTCCATGGGGGTCATTATGAATCTGCAATAAAGAAAAGGTTAATGTGTCCTTAATAGCGATCAGTACCCCATTTTTTTTTGAAGTGTCATTGGCAGTGAATACCTTGGGAAATTTATTGTGCGTGCACTTTGGAGGGTTGCTGCTAGTGAAGTGTGTTTCTTGTGCACACAGGATATCACATTTCAGGTCTAGAGCTGATTTCCACATGGCCCTGCGCTTATAGGGGCTGTTTAAACCTCTCACATTGTGTGATACTATTTTAAGGTTCATTCCATTCAATGAATACAAGCTGCTGCCATCTAGTGGTAGGCATCAATAAATAATATGCTCTTGGACTGATGTTGTGTACATGTAAGATTTGAGATAAAGATTCTGAAGAAAATTTCAGGGGGGCAGGAGGCGGAGCCTAGCAGAGCAGACATGCATTGTTAGAGCTCCACACCGCTGAGGAGAGAAGAGAAGGACAAAGTGGAGCCTGCAGGCTCAAAAGGTATCCATTTGAACCTTTTTGCCCCAGGGAACAAACTGTGAAAGTTTGGGCAGGAAATATGGTACTGGGAGGAAACCGTGGCAGAAATAAAAATCACCTCACAAAGAGCTCACAGGCACTCACTGCAGCTGAAGCAGCTCCAGTCACCTCACAAGATACAGCATCAGGGCGCTCTCACAGACAGAAAATGTCACAGCAAGACTCTCCATTTGAGTCAGATACAGAACAAATCCTCTCACAAACTTCTCCACAAGCCTCCTCAGTATCCCCAGTAATATTATTACAATTTGAAAAGATGCTTCATAAGGCTTTAAAACAAACCTCAGACCAAATAACAAAAAGCCTAACCAAAGAAATAAGAGAGCTGGGAAACCGCACCGCAGCCTTAGAAATAAAAATGGATGAAATTGAAATTACAACCCAAGAAAATATAACAGAATTGGAACAATTAAAAAAAGAGAATTTAATACTTCAAACTAAGCTCGAAGATTACGAAAATAGAGCCAGACGTTCAAACTTGCGCATAAGGGGAATACCTGAAACTGTGACAGACCTGCAATCTACTATTACTGCTCTATTACAAGAACTAAAGCCAGATATCCCTATGGAACGTTTAGAACTGGACAGAGTACACAGAGCCCTCACAGCCAAAAAGAAAGATGGACCCCCACGTGATATAATCACAAAATTTCATTATTACAGAACGAAAGAACAAATACTAATTGCTGCAAGAGAAAAAAAGGAACTTAATTTTCAAGGACACAATTATCAAATTTTTGCTGACCTATCCCAACTTACTATTACTAAAAGACGATCCATGAAACCCCAACTAATGGAACTGCAACGCCACAACATTATGTATCAATGGGGCTTCCCCTTTTCAGTCAGATTTAACTACCAAGGTACAATTTACAGAAGCAGATCAGCAGATGAACTACAACAAACCCTTTTAAAATTAAATCTGACAGAACCCACAAGCAGCAACACTCCCACACGCAGAAGAATGGCATCATCTTCACCTTCAGGCAGCACCCAGAAAATTTCAGAACAAAATGGGAATCATCATTCTCACAAAAGAGGCCGTTATGCCACATCATCCATGGACCAAGAAGATTCAATGGACTGACATCCTAATTCCTGATATCTCTTCATTTATTATACTAAGAGATGGTTCTCTATAAAAAACCTATATTTATAACTGAATGTAACTGCATTCTGATAGTCACACACTGTGTGGGATCATGTTACATTCCAGTTATATTTCTTATTACTTCTGATTCATATAGCCTTAGAATATATAAGTGAAATAAGGAAATTCTTGTTCAGTTATATATTATCAGGTAATAACAATAGATTTATTACTTTTTAGGACAAATATGTTCAATAATCCAGAAGTAATGGAAGCTTTTTCTTTCTTTTCTTAAAACAAATATATTATTACCTAACTAGTTCCTAGAATTATGTTTTTGTTTATTCTAATCTGAAGCAATACAACCTCAATTTTATGAGTTAACATATCTAAACAGTTACATATGAATAAAATATGTAATTGTTTACTCTAAAAGGGTTAAAATCCCAAAATAATTCAAACTATCTTCATCAATACCAAAGTTATTAACAGTACCTTTCTAACTGAATTATTTAGCCTAGGGCAAGACTAACCATATACAACCACCCTGGAATAAATAATTTCAACAAAAACTATATTCTGCACTCCAATTAATGAAACATCATTTTGATGTCTTTTGACATAGCACTTCTCTCCTGTAAGCGGAAGATCCGTGTACCCCCATTAGCCCTCCTCATTCTCCCAACCGTATTATGTGGGAGTGTGACGAAGGCACTTATTCCCCTGAGAGAGATATTTATTCTCTTTCACGGGTAAATTATGATTACTTGCAAAAAATAATTTATACAATGTATCATCTAATCTCATATGTTTTTTGTTTACTCTTTACTCCAGAATTCACTGGTTTCTTTTCTATCTATTCATCTCTTCAGTCCACACAGGTTGATCTGCGCAGTCAGCTCTGCATAACAAAAAGTAAGTCAAAACTATTTGATCTATTGCCATGGCACCACTGAATATACTTTCCCTGAATGTTCAGGGAATAAATGTCCCTCAAAAAAGGACCAAAGCCTTCCGTACTTTCCATAACAAGAAGGCTCACATAGTATGCCTCCAAGAAACACACTTCACCAAAGATTCTACTCCAAAATATATTTCTCCTTTTTATCAACAAATTTACACGGCTTCTGCCTGTACCAAGCAAAGGGGAACTCTAATTGCATTTCACCGATCCACACCATTCACCTTATCATCAGAAATTAAAGACCCAGAAGGTAGATACCTGATACTCATGGGTTATATAATGGATACAGCAATCACGGTGATTTCCTACTACGCTCCTAACAAACAACCTACACCATTCCTCTCACATATATTACAAGTGATTAATACACACAAAATAGGAACAGTGATAATGTGTGGGGATTCGAACCAGGTCCTCCTCCCATTTCTAGATAAATCACCTTTTACACCATCCAAAATAACCTCTAGATTACCTTTTTCTCAACTTCTTTCCAAATACAATTTGGTAGATTCATGGAGAGAAAGTAACCCAATGAAAAAGAAATTCACTTATTTCTCGCACCCTCATCAAACCTTCACCAGAATAGATCATATTTTTCTAACAATAGGAATGATACCAGAAATGATTGCATCAGATATAATTCCGATTCCGTGGTCTGACCATAATGCAGTATACACTACTATAGCCTCAGCCATACCAAAAGCGCATGACCCAACGTGGTACTTACCGGACATAATGCTCAAACACCCACTACATCAGATGGCCATTGAACAAGCTTTAAAGGAATACATATCAATTAATAATACAACAGACATCTCCCCAATAACACTGTGGGAAGCTCATAAGCCTGTCTTGCGTGGTACAATACAAAGACAAATGGCACTATTTAAACGGGAACGCAAAAATCTAGCAAAAAAACTAGAACTCAATTTTAATGCAGCCTACATATCATTTCAAGATAATCCATCTCAGAGTACAAAATCTCATCTGGAAAAATCTAGATTGGAATACGATCTATTTCTCACTGAGTCAGTTGATAAATCCCTCAAACGCTCCAAACACAATTTCTACATGAATACAAACAAACCAGGTACATATTTGGCTCGGGCATTAAATTCAACTAACAAATCTTTCAAACCAATACGTTTGAAATTATCAAAAAATGTTTACACTTGTAATCCAGTTAAAATAGTCCATAAATTTCACTCACATCTCGCAACTTTATACAAGACAAACAATGAATTTAATCCTACAGAAGCTGAATCCTTCTTCTCAAAAATAACCTTACCTGAGTTATCTCAGAATCAAAAAAGCAGTTTGGATGAGCCTATAACTATAGATGAAGTTGCTAACGCCATAAAAGACCTAAAACTTAACAAAAGACCAGGCCCAGACGGCTACTCGGCTTTATACTATAAAACATTCTCAGAAATACTCTCTCCCATTCTCACTGAAACTTTTAACAAACTTCTAGATGGACATTCTTTTCGGCAAGAAACGCTAATGGCAATTGTCTGTATGATCCCAAAACCCCTTTCTGATGATACTTCCTGTGTGAATTATCGGCCTATCTCTCTGTTAAACCTCGATATTAAATTATTAGCAAAAATAATAGCAAAACGCCTCAATAGCATTATAGGAAAATTAATACATAGAGATCAAGTAGGCTTCATGCCAAATAGACAGGCAGGCGATAATATACGCAGGGCAGTGTTATTGGCACATATTGCTAAAAAACGGAAAATCCCTTTATGTTTTCTATCTCTCGATATTAAGAGGGCATTTGACACAGTATCCTGGCAATATATGCAATATTCATTACAAAAATGGGGTTTTGGACCCCACTTTTTAACATGGATCAAAGCATTATATAATAAACCCAAAGCCTATATAAAATATGCTGGATACAAATCTGAAGCCTTTAATATCGAAAGAGGTACCCGACAGGGTTGCCCATTATCTCCCTTATTATTTGCCCTTATACTCGAACCCATGGCCCAATACATCAGAACAAACCAAACTATAACTGGCATTGAAGTAGGAGGTATTACACACAAATTATGTATATTTGCAGACGATATATTACTTTTTCTATCATCACCACAGGTCTCTGGTCCTAACTTAATACCAGCTCTTGATGGATTTGCAGCCCTATCCGGCCTTATGATTAATCCTAAGAAATGCCTAGTGCTTAATATTTCACTCACAAACATGGAATTGATCCCGGCTAGGGCTGCACTCCCATTCACATGGGCAGAAAAATCAATCCCATATCTTGGAATTCATTTAACAGCATCTCATTCTGACTCATTCTCAACCAATTATCCTCCTGTATTAAGACAGATCACAAATCTAATAAAACAATGGTCGCAACTTCCTTTATCCTGGATAGGGAAGATTAATGCAATCAAAATGACTATTCTACCCAAATTGCTTTATCTATTCAGAGTCCTCCCTATTCCAATTCCTTCCTATTTTTTGAGAATAGTACAAAAAAGAGCAACTTCTTTTATATGGGGATCTTCTAAACCACGTATACCTATACACACACTACATCTTCCCAAAAATAAAGGAGGCCTGGGATACCCTAATTTTACTAACTACTACAGAGCAGCACATTTGGCCAGTCTGTCCAAATACCATGCAAAACAGGAAATCCCATTATGGGTATTTATAGAGGCTTCAGAAAATGACCCTCTATTAATATCAAATTTATTATGGCTTGATCCTAAAGACCGCTTTAAAATTCATAATCCCATAACTAAACACTTCTTATCTCTCTGGGATAAACTAAAAACCAAATATCAGTTACAATCTCCACACAATCCTCTCCTTTCTTTTATCAGAAATCCGGCCTTTTATCCGGCATGGATCTACCCAAATTCTTTTAAAGCTTGGACAACATCAGGCATTCAGACACTAAATGACTTCATAGCATCTAAATCATTCCTTTCATTCCCATCGCTTAGAGAAAAATATGATCTACCAAACTCTGAGATATTTAGATATCTCCAAATCAAAAATTTCTATACACCATTCCTAAAGGGGGATACACCATTATCCCAATTATCCATTTTTGAATCAATCTGTACAAAAGATCCATTTGCTAAAGGTACAATTTCATCACTTTATAATCAATTATATGGAGTAGCAAATCTTAATAGACCCTCTTACGTTCAGAGGTGGGAGGAGGACCTGGGACGAACTTTAGAAGACACGGACTGGTCTAATATATGGCTCACATCTAGGTCATCTTCACCCAACATCTTGGCACTGGAGACAAATTATAAAGTCCTAACTCGCTGGTACCTTGTACCCGCTAGAGTGGCAAAATATTCACCTAATACCTCAGCTCTTTGTTTTCGAGGATGCCCAGAAATAGGCACATATTTACACATATGGTGGACGTGCCCAGTAATCCAAACCTTCTGGAAGGAAGTCTTCGTGATTGCATCTAAAATATTTAAAAAAATAATACAACCAGATCCATATTTAACTTTACTTAATCTAAAACCGGAATGGTTAACACTCTCTCAATTCAAACTTATGATCCAACTAATAACGGCTGTAAAACAAACAGTGGCCAAGGCATGGAAATCTCCTACATTGGTACTAGCAGAAACAATTCACAGAATGAATAATACAATGTCCCATGCTAAGATGGTAGCCATCGATCAAAATCAAATTCCAAAATTTGAAAAACTCTGGCATCCTTGGATAAAACAACAGTTCCTGTCAAATTTCAATGACTCTGTCCTGTTGCCATGGTAACAGATTAAATGACTTACAGAGACACCCATTCTAAGGCTTCAAAGAGAACTAAAAAGAATAATAAACTGACGAGCGGGACAACCTTGTGGACCATACCTTTACCTTTCAACCCTTTTTCTTCTTTCTCTTTCCTTTTCTCCACCTTATGATTAAAGCTCATTATCAGAATTTATTTGACCTATATACACTCTACTTGTAAACAATATGTATAGTAGGTATAAATCATTTAAATACCTACAAAAGTAACTAAGGAAATGATATATATCTTTAATTTAGGTTTACGTGAACCCAATGTTTAATATTTGAAATTTCATGATATTTACCTATATAAACCCTACTGTAGAACAATGAGCTTACTTTATAGATCCTTGTAAACTTACTTTATGTATCTTTATGTATCTTTATAACATTGTATACTCAATAAACTTCTTTTGACAAGGAAAATTTCAGAATAGTAAAAAGAAAAAGAAAAACATGAACAAAAACAAAAAACAAGCTGAATTATGCAGCAATATGGACCATTCAAACATTAAAGTTTGTATAGAACAGGTCACAGGTGTCATCCTGTAATTGAAGGAGGGGAAAAACTAAGAAACATATTAGCTGAACAACGGCTGCTTCTTGAACCTACACCTGGGTTCATGGAAGAATTGGAAGGCATCAGGGGTTAGTGATCCTGATAGAAGTGCCACATGTGTATAGGAGCCATCTACCGAGGCGAACGAGAATCCGATCGGCTTTTTCTTGCCCCTTCTGTGTTGACGGTAGTTTCGTCTGTCAGGTAGTGGGTCAGGGTCTGCAGCTTCTCCATCCAGCGGAAGTAGACGCCATTTTTTGAGGAGTTCCATCCCTTTTTCCAGTGAAGTTATTGCGTGCGATTCGACGTTCATTTCCAACAGCAGTTTGGCAGGGAATCCCCATTTATAAAGAATCTTATGGTTGCGTAAGATTTTAGTGATAGGGACTAAGTTGTGCCTTGCCGTTAGTGTAGCTTGCGATAAATCTGCATACAATGCGATTCCGGTGAATGGGTCAGGGAGCGTGGGGTGCTGTCTGGCAAATCGCATCAGCTGATCTTTTATGTGGTAAAAGTGGATCCTAGCGATGACATCTCTGGGGATTTGGTCAGGCAAGAATGAGGGTTTTGGCAGTCTGTGGGCTCTGTCTATGATTATGTCGTTAGGCCCCGGAGACGGCAGAACCGTGGTCATGAGCTTTTGGAGGTACGCAGTGAGTTCTGCTGGTTTGATCGATTTCGAGATCCCTCTAAACTTAATATTGTTCCTGCGTGCCCTGTCTTCGATGTCCACCATTTTTAGGCGCATAGCTTTGATCTCATATTCTACATCAAAGTGAGCATCCACCAGCTCATTGTGAGCAAGTGTAAATTCCTCCATTTTTTTCCCACATACTTGACTCTGCTACCAAACGCTGACAGTTCTTTTTTTGTAGTATGCATAAAAGCAGACATGTCATGTTGGAGGGCCCCCCTGAGGGTCAATAACATTTCCTTCATCGTGGTATTCAGGATGGGCTGCCCGGATGTAGGAAAAGCATCTAGCTGCTGGCTGTGAGAGGATGATTCCTCCATTGTGTCTCCCTCTGACCCTGCCTCATCCTGATTCTCCTCCTCCACCCCAATCCTCCTTTTTTGTTTAACAGGGCTGTCTGAGGGTGAGGATGGCTGTGGATATTGTGTGAGATTAGACTCACCCGAGGATGGCGACGGATGGCTGCAGGAGTGTGCAGGGGATGCTGAGATTCCGTTCTCATAGCGGGCGCCATCTTGGAAATCTCGGCCAGCCGTGAGGGGGTAGAAGTCGGTCAGTTTTTTCGGTCCTTCTCTCATTTTCCTCTCATTCATCTTAACCGCTGTGTTCCCCTGAGTCTCCCCTCTCTGTGGATGTATTTTGAAGCGCGTAGTGTCGCTGTGAGCCGCTCTATAGACGCCGTTGTGTCAGAGCTCTCTCCTCACACTACCATCCGCTCTGGCTGCTGGCTCTGCTCCCCCTCAGCATTACATTTTAATTTCCAAAACTTGAAATCTGTTTTTTATAGGCAGGAGTTTGCTGTGTACACGTCAGCAGGCAACAGGTTATCATGATTGGTGTGGATCACCATGACTGATATGAAATTTAGAAGCCTGCTTTTTAATAAGGGGGCAATTCGATATCCACCCTCTCCCAGGGGAATGAGTACAGGAATACATTAGTAACAAATACACATTACCACAAAGAGTTAAAAGTAAAAAAAAACCCACACACTGAAAAAAAAAACAACTTTAATCAAATAAAAGACAAACATGTGGCTTTTAAAATGAAGTTTAGTAAAATCCCCAGAAATAAATCTAGTATCAGTCACTGCATCCATTGAAGTAATCCATGTCCATTACGGCTTCAAGCAAGGTACAGTAAATCGAGTCAATCACAATGACCCATGTCTTGTCACTCTGTACTCCTACCCCTTTTTGCCTTAAATTCAATATACCTGAATATCACTCACGTTTGGCTTTAGCTTTTCAGAACTGAACTTGAGATTAGTGTTTTTTAAACCATGAACAGCAACAGCATCTAAAGCTGCTTTCTCCTTGATTTGGACTATAGAACACCTACCTCTTTCCTTATATCCAAAACATAGGGATTGCTGTTTTGGAGTTTTCAGACAGGAACTGGACAGGGCCAGGCACTGTTTGGAATATTAGTGTAGCAGAGGCAGACTGCAGAGGAAGTTACAAACATTTGGAACAAAACACTTTCAGAGGCATATTTACAAGACCATAGGAATAACAGTAATGTATTGCCAGGATTTACATGCTTTTTAACAAGCCTATGGGGTTGACTTACTAAAACTGAGAGAGTGCAATGTCTGGTGCAGCTGTGCATGGTAGCTAACCAGCTTTTAACTTCAGCTTGTTCAATTAAGCTTTAACAAAAAACCCGGAAGCTGGTTGGTTTCTAAGCAGACTTGCACCATATTTTGCACTTTCCAGTTTTTGTAAATCAACCCCTATATGTACACTGACAACCAAGTGTATAAAAGAATTGGCAGAAAACTTCAAACTCAAAACTTTTGTGTCATTTGGTTGTATTTTTGCCTTGTAAATCAATAATTGCCACTAAGGGCATGCACTTTGTTTTCATCTTTCTAAACCAATAGGTGGTCCTATTACCTTTTTCGCAACAGAGATGTCCCCAGGTTTTTCATGACATTCCTATTCATCACTTCTTTGTACATCGTACAAGTTATTTATTGCTTGTGCAGTGGCTAGCAGTTTAAAAAAGAACACCACAATTGTAATCTCTTTCTTTGCTGTATTTTATTTTCTGCAAAAGAGTAACTATCTAGCTTAAATTTAATTTGTATATCCTTAAAAGATTATTTAATTTGTTCATATAACAAGTTAGGTTTAAACTCCGTTAAATGCAAACAAACCTAATAGGTATATTAAGATGTTTGTAAAATGGTTCACAGAGGAATGCAACACCAGTTATTTTAATTCAAACACAACAGCAATTGATGATTATTCGGGAGAGTATCTGAAATAACATCAAAGGAGAAAACAATACATTAACAAATCAATGCATTAGAGATGCTTAATAAAGATTTCTGTGGATGCTTCTATAACAGTATTGGGAAAACTATGAAATCATTCTTCACCAACTGGGCTCCTGAGACCTCTACAAGTATGTGTACTGTTTAAAAAATTCCCCTATTACTGTTAAAAAATGATACAAGCTAAATGTTTTTATGTGTATTGGGTTAATATAGTGGTAGTGGTAGAGATATTTAAATTTACTTTTTTATTTTTATTTTGATTCTCTCTTGAAGGGAATTCTAATGTTGGTGGTGCATGAGGGCAGTGAGAGTACATGAACTGACTGCAGATCTTGTGCTTAAATGAAAATCTAGAAATCTGTCACATATGGTTTCTAATGCCCTAGCCAGTAGCCATTTTGAATGTCTAGGGTTAATCGGGCATTTCAGGACAGGTTTGTCAACACCAATAATCTGCCATATTGTATGACAGCTTTGAAAATTTTACTGATCATATATTGCAACATACTGTATATTTGTTTAAAAATATGACATTTTGCAGAATCACATTATTATTATTATCACTATATAAGTGTATATGTCAACTAGCTGTCAACTAAACTAGCTAGGGTGGTGAAAATAGCTCAGAGTCATCAGCACAATGGAACAGATGGTAGCCTAAGAAAATAGCAGAGAACATCATTATTTAGGTGAGATTGTTGGCTTGATCTATGATTTACAGTGCACATCTTACCACAGCCCTTACCTCAGTCTTCAATCGTTTCTCAAGTTTTCTAACACTTTTACTGAAAATGATATTAGAGTTACACTTGGTGTTCATATTGCTGGGGTTGTGCGTAAAGATAGTGGCTTATTTTCCAGTCTTCTCAACATCCATTGGTGGTGATAATAGCCTTCTCAAGGTGCTCCACCATTAAAGGAATTGTAGCAGTATATTTGTCAGTGCTTACCTGCACAAGCTAAACAAATCCCTATGTGTCATCTAGGCCCTTCTCCATCTGGACAAATTGCTTGCTCTATAAACTCTTCAAAATTCTTAAATCTATTTAATAAGTCTAATCTTATGCCGCGTACACACAAGCTGACTTTACGGCAGACTTTGTCCGGCGTACTTTACGACGGACTTTACGACGGACTTTCCGAATGAACGGACTTGCCTACACACAATCAACCAAAGTCCAACGGATTCGTACGTGATGATGTACGACCGGACTAAAACAAGGAAGTTCATAGCCAGTAGCCAATAGCTGCCCTAGCGTCGGTTTTTGTCCGTCGGACTAGCATACAGATGAGCGGACTTTTCGACTGGACTCGAGTCTGTCGGACAGATTTGAAACATGTTTCAAATCTAAGTCTGTCAAACTTTTGAGAAAACAAAGTCCGCTGGAGCCCATACATGATCACATTGTTCAACGAAATCCGATACGCCAGACCAAGTATGCCGTAAAGTCGTGTGTATAAGACTTATTAAAGTCTTTGTCTACAGCACTATTACAGCACTATTGCCATTACTTTTTTCTTCTTCTGTTACCAAATATGCATACCTCTTTGCCTGGTCTCAAAACCTGCAACTTCATTATGCTGTATTGCATAACTATGTACATTCAGTAAATTACTTTTCCTGGCTATAAAGAGTTTCTAAATAATAAAATTTTTGGATTTAAAATCTGTGAGCCCTCTTTTTTAGTTGCTCTTCTATTATTGAAGTATAGTTCTTTAACCCTATGAAAATAATAGGAAATAATAGGAAAATGTTGGTGATTTTTAACCACTTCCCATCCTGCCACTGCACATAAACGGCCGGGTGGGAGCTCACTCCTTCTGAGTGGACGTTCCTCCCGCGCACCCACCCAATCCCGATGCGCGTGTGTGTCCCAGACACGCCGCATCTCGGAACGGCAGGAGGGCACTGTGATTTGCCCTCCTGATCCACATGATGGCTGTGTCTAATCACAGCCATCGTAATGTAAACATAGGGGGAGGGGTGACATCTGACAGGGGATCACACCGCTGCATGCCCATGCAGTGGCGCAATCCCAATCTGCCTGTGCCCCCCAGAGACAGGAGAATAGTACAAGACAGGAGGGCCATGTGATTGGCCCTCCTGATCACCTGACCACTGTGTCTAATCACAGTCGTCATGTAATGTAAATAGAGAGCAGTTGTAACTGCTCTCATCTCTTCCTCTCCTCACACAGATGCTGTCAGTGAGGAGAGGAAGAGACAATCTGTGCTGCAGCCGGGAGATCAATGAATTTTTAGCTGTTTGTCTGCTGTTTACCAACTGATCATCCAGCTAGTGTCCCCAAAACACAGTGTCCCCAAAACACAGTGTCTCAAAAACAGTGAAAACACCTGTCATACAGTGAACATCTGCCCGTCAACAACCGGCACATCTGTCCGTCAACAGCTGGCACATCAGCCGCCCGCCATCATCGCACATCTGCCCGCCATCATCGCACATCTGCCCGCCATCATCGCACATCTGCCCACCATCATCAGGCACATCTGCTGCCTGCCAACATCTGGCACATCTGCTGCCTGCCAACATCTGGCACATCTGCCGCCCGCCAACATCAGGCACATCTGCCACCCGCCAACATCAGGCACATCTGCCACACGCCAACATCAGGCACATCTGCCCGCCAACATCAGGCACACCTGCCCGCCAACATCAGGCACATCTAGCCGCCCACCATCTGGCACGGCCACCGGCCAACATCTGGCACATCTGCCGCCCGCCAATATCTGGCACATCTGCCGCCCGCTAACATCAGGCACATCTGCCCACCAACATCAGGCACATCTAGCCACCCACCATCTGGCATGGCTGCCCGCCAATATCTGGCACATCTGCCGCCCACCAACATCTGGCACATCTGCTGCCCGCCAACATCAGGCACATCTGTCGCCTGCCAACATCAGGCACATCTGCCTGCTAACATCAGGCACATCTGCCCGCCAACATCAGGCACATCTAGCCGCCCACCATCTGGCACGGCCGCCCGCCATTTGACACATCTGCCTCCCGCCATCTGACACATCTGTGCCCGCCATCTAACACATCTGCCACCCGCCATCTGACATATCTGCCGCCCAGCATCTGGCACATCTGCATGTGATCTGGCACATCTGCCCGCCAACATGACTAAAAGATCGTACAGCGCAGAGGAGGCTCTCCAGATACTCCACAGTATGTCGGTCGAGAGTAGCGGGGAACTCTTTCTGTCAGACTCGGATAGCGACTATGAGCCAGTGGAAAGCAGTGGCTGTGAGATGGAAACCGAGGAAGATAGAATTCTAACAAGGAGAATCGGGAGATATGAGCAGGCGCAGACATCCACCAGCAGTGCACCACTCCAGGGCATCCACCAGCAGGCATCCTGCAGCAGCGCAGCACTCCAGGATGATATGCAGGCATCCACCAGCAGTGCAGCACTCCAGGGCATCCACTAGCAGGCATCCACCAGCAGCGCAGCACTCCGGGATAGGCAGGCATCCACCAGCAGTTCTGCAACCTTCCTAGAGGATAGGCCAGATGCTAGCAACAGAGCATCCCATCAACGAGGCAGGGCCCATAACAGCCTCCCAGATGTTCTACTGTATCCAACATGGCTGCCCAATATGTCATTAGAACCTGTAATTCCCCTTTTTACAGCCCAGCCAGGCGCTCAGATACAGTCAGAAAATGTAACCCCAATTTATTATTTTCACTTATTTTTTACCGATGATCTCCTAAATTACATTGTGGAGTAGGGATGAGCTGAACACCCCCCTGTTCGGTTCGCACCAGAACATGCGAACAGGAAAAAAGTTCATTTGAATACGCGAACACCGTTAAAGTCTATGGGACATGAACATGAATAATCAAAAGTGCTAATTTTAAAGGCTGATATGCAAGTTATTGTCATAAAAAGTGTTTGGGGACCCGGGTCCTGCCCTAGGGGACATGGATCAATGCAAAAAAAAGTTTTAAAAACGTCCATTTTTTCGAGAGCAGTGATTTTAATAATGCTTAAAGTCAAACAATAAAAGTGTAATATCCCTTTAAATTTTGTACCTGGGGGATGTCTATAGTATGCCTGTAAAGGGGCGCATGTTTCCCGTGTTTAGAACAGTCTGACAGCAAAATTACATTTCAAAGGTAAAAAAGTCATTTAAAACTACTCGCGGCTATTGCATTGCCGGTCCGACAATACACATAGAAGTTCATTGATAAAAACGGCATGGGAATTCCCCACAGGGGAACCTCGAACCAAAATAAAAAAAAATGACGTGGGGGTCCCCCTAAATTCCATACCAGGCCCTTCAGGTCTGGTATGGATTTTAAGGGGAACCCCGCGCCAAAATAAAAAAAAAAAAAACGGCGTGGGGTCCCCCCAAAAATCCATACCAGACCCTTATCCGAGCACGCAACCTGGCAGGCCACAGGAAAAGAGGGGGGGACGAGAGAGCGCCCCCCCTCCTGAACCGTACCAGGCCACATGCCCTCAACATTGGGAGGGTGCTTTGGGGTAGCCCCCAAAACACCTTGTCCCCATGTTGATGAGGACAAGGGCCTCATCCCCACAACCCTGGCCGGTGGTTGTGGGGGTCTGCGGGCGGGGGGCTTATTGGAATCTGGAAGCCCCCTTTAACGAGGGGACCCCCACATCCCGGCCCCCCCTGTGTGAAATGGTAAGGGGGTACACCCTTACCATTTCACGAAAAAACTGTCAAAAATGTTAAAAATGACAAGAGACAGTTTTTGACAATTCCTTTATTTAAATGCTTCTTCTTTCTTCTTTCTTCTATCTTCCTTCCATCTTTTTCTTCTTCTGGTTCTTCTGGTTCTTCCTCCAGTGTTCTCGTCCAGCATCTCCTCCACGGCGTCTTCTTCCCTTCTTCTCCTCGGGCCGCTCCGCATCCATGATGGCATGGAGGAAGGCTCCCGCTCTTCTCTTCATCTTCTTCTCTTCTTAATCTTCTTTTCTTACCTCCCCAGTAAAAGAGCCAGATGTGGGGTAAAATTTTATAAGGTGTGTGACACATATGACTTGAGGGATGTCAGGGCTGGCTCAGCCCTTCCTTCTCTGAGCTGGCCCCTCAGCTGTTGGCTAATTGCCAGCTCTCATCTCTCCCCACAGTTACCCAGCTGTTCCTGATCCTGCTCGTCTGATCTGCCTACTTAAAGCTGTCCAGCTCACTTCATCTCTGCCTTCGCCTTGGTCACATCACAAGAAACCATCTCCTGCATTCCTGTTTAAAGACTGGCTTTGCTGACATCCCTTCTGGCTCCTTTGCCTGCTTGCTGTTCCACTTGGATCCCTGACTTCTGGCCTGGCTGATTCCATGATCCGGTTACTGAACTCTGGCTATGCTTTGACTACGCTTAATCTATTTTCCATTAATTTTTATTAATAAACTAGTGTGATTTAATTGTACTTCTGTCTTGGTCTGATTCATGGTTTCTGACAAGGGAAAAGACAGACAGCTAAACCCCCCTGGATGCCCTACCTACATGGGAACAAGTAGCAAAATTGCCTGGCAGCTGATCGAACCATTGAAAGTTTACCACCTATACGTAGACAATTTCTACACGAGTCTCCCACTTTTCCGCCATTTGTACCAAAAGAAGATTGTGGCCTGTGGGACAGCACGGACCAACAGCAAAGGCTTCCCACAGAGATTGGTCGCCAAGAAATTGAAACAGGGTGAAATGGCCAGTATGCGGACTGAAGAGGTACTAGCCTGAACTGGAGAGATAAAAAAAGAGATGTCTACATCCTATCCACAATGCATGATGACACCTTGGTGGAACTGCAAAGAAGAAAAGGCCCCATCCAGAAGCCAAAAATGTGTGCATGAGTATAACCTATACATGGGGGGGTGGATAAGAATGACCAGATGATGCAACCCTACTTGGCCACCAGGAAATCATTGTTTTGGAACAAGAAAGTTGCCATTTATTTGATTTCCAAGAAGACGTTATCACAGCCCTTCTCTATCCCCATGGCTAAGCCCCTCAACTAATTCGCTCTGATGCATTAGCCAGACTCCATGAAAGGCACTTTACCGAAATCCTCCCTCTTACCCAAACAGGTCGCAAATCCAAAAAAAGTTGTGTGTGTTCAAGTAGGGGAATGCGTAGTGACACCCAATACTACTGTCCCCAATGCCCCTCCCAGCCAGGCATCTGTATTGGAGAGTGCTATCGGAGTTATCATACTTCACTACACTATCAGTAGTGAAGATGATTTTTTATCCAGCTTCTACTATCTGCCATTTCTGTGAATGACCTGGACTGTTAATGACTATGCCTCTGCCAAACATGTTTCTGCCTGCAACGTGAATTGACCTCAGCCTGTTAAATGACCATGCTTTTTGCCTGCCTCCTGAACTGATCATTTGCCCTGCCACTTTACAGCACAGGGGTCTCACATATGTGAGGGGCTCCAGAAAAGGTTTTCTGAGTAGAGAAAATGTTTTTCTCCGGGTTTTTAGTTTTCTCGGATTAGGGTTTGGAGACTCGGAGGCTTCGTAGAGATTTGGGTGGGAAGAAGCCTCTACCCCTGTCCTCAGGTCTTACCTGACCAAGGCCCAATGTTATAGTGCTGCCTGCTGCCACCTAAACTGGTCATGCCTCTGCCTGCCACCTGAACTAACCATGCCTTTGCGTGCCACCTGAACTGTCCATGTCTTTGCCTGCCACCTGAACTGGCCATGCCTCTGCCTGCCACCTGAACTGGCCATGCCTCTGCCTGCCACATGAACTGACCATGCCTCTGCCTGCCGCCTGAACTGGCCATGCCTCTGCCTGCCACCTGAACTGCCTGCTAAACCTTGGACTGTACTGAACCATGTTCATACTTTTCCATATCTGTTTGCTGCCTGGACCATTCCTGGACATTTCCTTTGGCTGTCTGGACAAATGCTTTGACTTCTCTGGAATGGTATTCCTGCCTGCTAAAACCACAGGTGAGCCTTTTTTTTACTCTTTGATCAGAATGTATTTTGGGGTGTAATTCTTGGTGTGTACATGCTGTGTTAGAAGCCTGAAGGTGCTACTTGCATGTTGGGCCTATGTATGTGGCCAAGTAGTGGAAAAGTCTCACACATGGGGTATTGCCATACTCAGGACAAGTAGCAGAATGTATTTTGGGGTGTAATTTTGGCTATGTACATGCTATGTGTTAGAAAGATCTTCTAAATTGACAACCTTGTGAGAAAAAAATAGGTTTTCATTTTCTTTCCACATTTTCCACAAACTTGTCGAAAGAAATGACATGTTCAAAAGACTCATTATGCCTCATAGAATATACATTGGGGTGTTTTCTTTCCAAAATGGGGTCATTTTGTGGCTAATTCCATTGTCCTGGTGCTCCAGGGCCTTCAAAATTGTGATAGGTACGCAGGAAATGAAATGTGTAATTTATGCCTTTAGAACGCCTGATGGTGCTACATGGATGGGGCCTCTATATGTGGCCAGGCTGTGGAAAAGTCTCACACATGGGGTATCGCCATACTTGGGACGAGTAGCAGAATGTATTTTGGGGTGTAATTTTGGCTATGTACATGCTATGTGTTAGAAAGATCTTCTAAATTGACAACCTTGTGAGAAAAAAATAGGTTTCCATTTTCTTTCCACATTTCCACAAACATGTGGAAAGAAATGACATGTTCAAAAGACTCATTATGCCTCATAGAATATACATTGGGGTGTTTTCTTTCCAAAATGGGGTCATTTTGTGGCTAATTCCATTGTCCTGGTGCTCCAGGGCCTTCAAAAATGTGATAGGTACGCAGGAAATGAAATGTGCAATTTATGCCTTTAGAACGCCTGAAGGTGCTACATGGATGTTGGGCCTTTGTATGTGGCCAGGCTGTGGAAAAGTCTCACACATGGGGTATCGCCATACTCAGGACGAATAGCAGAATGTATTTTGGGGTGTAATTTTGGCTATGTACATGCTATGTGTTAGAAAGATCTTCTAAATTGACAACTTTGTAAGAAAAAAATAGGTTTTCATTTTCTTTCCACATTTTCCAAAAACTTGTGGAAAAAAAGGACGAATAGCAGAATGTATTTTGGGGTGTAATTGCAATTATGCCTGCACCGTGTGTGAGAAATAACTTGTAAAAATGACAATTTAGTGAAAAAAAAAAAAAAAGGGGTCATTTGGGGGGGGTAGTTGTACTGTCCTGACATTTTAGGGCCTCAAGAAATGAGATAGGCCATTAGTGCATTAGGATTGATACATTTTCAATAATGCGTAGCTTAGTTTGTAGACTCTATAACTTTCACGCAAACCAATGATCATACACTTATCAGGATTTTTCTTACCAAAGACATGTAGCAGAATACATTTTGGCCTAAATTTTCGACAAAATTAGATTTTTTTTGGTTTCTTTTAAAACAGAAAGTAGAAAATGTGTTTTTTTTCAAAATATTCGTTCTTTTTTCGCTTATATCACAAAGAATAAAAAATGAAGTGGTGAATAAATATTTTGTGTGAACAAAATGATAAAAATTTAATTTGGGTACAGTGTAGCATGACTGAGTAATTGCCATTCAAAGTGTGAGAGCACTGAAAGCTGAAAATTGGTCTGAGAAGGAAGGGGGTGTAAGTGCCCAGTATTGAGGTGGTTAGAGCCACAACAGAAAAAAGGGGGGTGAATTTGAAAAATTGTCAGCAATTGTTTTACAAATCCTTTTTTGCATACATTTTGTATTTTTTTTTGCATAAAGTTTGACAGACAGCCTTGAAAATGTATTTTACACACCAAATGACACAGCAAGCATAACAGTGAGACTCTGTAGCAAACAATGTTACCAGCACTTGTTCTTACTTAGTTAGGGTATGTGTGGTAGTTAGTTTTGAGTTATTAACCTCTGTAAGGGTTCTTTCACATATACTTCATCCGCTCAGTCATGTTTTTTCAAAGAAAAAACTGATTCAGTTTGCATCAGTTCAGTTTACATCAGTTTTTCATCCTTATTTACATAATTTTTTTAATTCGCCACTTGAGTCCTGGAGTAATTTTTCAAATTTTTTTCTTTACATGATTAAAGAATTATTTTAGGCCTGAAGATTACTAAAAACCCTTAACCATTATATATTTTCCAAAAGCAGACACCTCAGAGAATAAAATGGTGGTAGTTCCAATTTATTTTTGTCACTTCACAACGGTTTATGAAACACAGACATTGAGTACAAAAACACTAAAGTTAATGTTAGGGCACACAGATGCAATAAATGACCCAATTTTTTGGTAAACTACAAAAGATGAAGTTGTATTAAGTAAATTGTTACCCAACATGTCAAGCATTAAAATTGTGTGCACCCATGAAACAGCAAAAAACTTCAATACCCTATATTTTCTATAGGCAATGTTTTAGAAGCCTGTATAGGCCATCAGTTTAGAGTTACCCAGGAGCTCTGGTGCTACAATTATTGATCTCAATCTGGCATGCGCAGTGATATATAACATATGTAGCGCAATCACTGTATTTGTATGTAGGCTCCCCAATGCATGGGTGATGAGGATCAAACTTTTTTGGTGGGGAGGGAGCAGTTTGTGCAAGGAGAGGGGCAGGAGAGAAGAGGATAAGTGTTTATAGTGAGGGGGCAGTGTGTACATACAGGCTCCCTCACTTGCCCGCTCTGAATGTCATTACCGGCTCTGAATTTGTTTACTTTAGCACCAGAGAGGGAGCTGTCATTTGGGCCACCGCTAAAGTAAGCAAAGGAGCGAGGTCACTTGGTGATGTCACTGGGTGACCCTGCCACTTTCTCTACTTTTCGGGGCTGAAAAGCAGCTCCTTCTCAAGTGCTAAAGTAAACAAAGGTGCCAGCAATTGCATTCAGTCGGTAATGACATTCAGAGTGGGCAAGTGAGGGGGTCTGTATGTACACACTGCCCCCTCACTGTAAACACTATCCCTCTCTTTGCATACACTGCTCCCCTTCTACTGTGCACACTGCCCTTCGTAGCTGCATTCAGTCTGGCATTTTTTTTAATAGATTATTTACATTCTGTTGTCAGCACGGAATTTCTCAATGCCAGCAGAGATGAGTCACTGGTTGTTAGGACACAGGAGGGTGCTGGCTCCTAACAACCAATAAAAAAACTGATGTAGAAATAGACCGTTTCTCTGTTTATATTAGTTTAGGTCTGCTTCCATTTTTTTATTGTAACAAAAATAGAGTCTTGTTAGATTTTAAAAAATGGGCTTGAAGGGATGCGGCTGTAAACAGATATCATGATCATCTGTTTACTACCATTTGTCCATAGGAGTGCATTGCTGTCCATTTTTTATCTGTCAACAGATGAATGGGCAGACGGAATGCCATGTGAAAGGACTCTAAGCAACATGCTTTTCCAACAGGGGGAAAAAACATATGAAAATGAGCCTAAAAAGCCCCATGCTGGCTCACAAAGTAAATACAAAATACAGATATGCAGCAGTTCATAGTTACCTGACCTAAAAAATTAAATAAATTAATGAAGTGTATATGTTGGCCTTGTGGATAATAAATAAATAAAAACTATACAGTATGTTCAAACCACTACTGCATTCCCTTTAAATTTCTGAGAACCTAAAGAAAAAAAAAACTCTTTCTAGCAATTTATTCTTATTTTTAATTTGGAACTTTGGCAGTATGGGAACAGTATTGTAATCCTGATAAAACCTAACTTTTAATGGTTAAAGGGCAAATATATAGAGTTATAAAAGATTAATTAGTTCAATATAAAATACATTTATACAGTAGTGCAAAGGTTAATAATTAATCACACAATGATATGTATTAAAGGTGAAGTGCAAGTCTGGCCATACATGAGTAATTTTTTTTCCAGCTAGAGGGTTAAATGAAAGAAAATAACCCTATCGATGCTGAAAGGAGAATTCCTCATGCTGAGCTATTGTATTCTGACAGCAAGGCGACTTCCCCACCATCAAAATACATTGATCAGCATTACCAGCTATAGCTGCGGAGCTGATCAAATAAAAATTTTCCAATAGGATGTTTGTACACAAGCCAGTTGATAGATCGACTTGTGAACAACTAATCTTCCCATACATGGATCGAAATTCGGATGGTCCCTGTTGAACCGGATGAATTTTGATCCATGCATGGCCAGCTCTAACAGTTTGCAGGACCAGACATTTAAATTGGATGGCATCATGGCTCGTTTTAGAAAGTGCAGGGTTAGAGGGCAAATGTATTATTGATTAAATAGTCAGAAATAAAATGTGAAAGTCTTTTCAATGTAACATGCGAAATGTGAAAAAGGAAGGACACCTGCAGGTCTGCCTGCTAGAATGTATTAATATTTTTGAATTATGTATTATCTCAGACTAATCAACACTAATCTCTCTTTTTTTGGGCAGTTTTATCAAGACTACTTTACTACAGAACAAGTTTTCTTAAAGAGGAATTTCATTCTCTCAATCAACATTGACTATTTCTAATCCTTATGCTGCTAGCATTAGTAAATGAACAGAAAAGTATATAATTCTTGCTTATTTTAAACTTTTTTTTTACATTTCTCAGTTACTTCCTGGTTAACATGCCTAGGCAAATGTTGTCATACATCCCAGGAGTCTTCAGTAGGGGAGGAGGGGCTCTCTCAGCTAAGCACACACTCTTGCTTGCATGCCTGAGCTAGGGGAAGGTGGATTTCAGCGGCGGCTGGCGCTCAATATTTTGTGGGGGGGCGGCAAAAAAACCTGCCCCTCTCACTCACACAGCCGTTGCCACCCCCCCACAAAAGGTGGAAAGGTGGCGATCGGATGGTGGGCCATTATCAGAGGTGATGCAGGCTCCTGGAAGCTGCCCTTGGCCCCCTCACTTACACTGGCACCCCCCTCGCCATTCATGTCCTTACCTTAGGAGATGGTGCTGGACCCGGGGTAGGGATCCTGGAAGTTACCCCTCCGCTGCTCCATCTGCTGAAGCTTGCTGTGGGAAGTGCCTGGCTGTTGGTTCTCCTTCCGGCTGAACAGGACGTGGATCCTGAGACCCGATTGGCTGGGAGTATTAAGACTTCCTGGCCAATTGGGTCTCAGGACCCGCTTCCTGATTGGCCAAGAGGAGAATCAGGAAGACATTAGCAAATATTAATTTGCTAATGTCACCTCAACTTGGTAGGCTCAGGGCGCAGTGCTCTGCACCCCGAGCCCACCCTTTTTTGAAGCCAGTTAGAGCCTCAGGCTCTAATTGGAATCCATGCATGTAGATTAGGGGCTGGACACATGGATTAGTGGGGCGGCGCCCCTGTGCCCCTAATGGAGCGGCCACCACTGGTGGATTCCAAGAAATAAATGCTACATGAATTATCAGCCCTTACTCAAGATGGCCATGGCCAGAAATGCTAGGGGGTGTTTTTCAAAGTGATTTCTAAACAAAATAAAGCTTGGAGACCTGGGTGGATGGGGAAGTTTGCTATGAATAGTAAGAATGAATTAAATAGCATTTTTGGTTTGTGGTGTTCAGAAGTGTAGTTTCATTTTAAAGGGTAACTCCACTTTCGTGGGGAAAAAAAAAGCAAATAAAGATAAAACAATATAGCGTATAAAATTGCGACACAAGTCAAATTGTAATTGAATGTTATTAAAAATGACCTTTCCACTGTAATTTCCTGAAAATGCAATGCAAAATGGCTACCTGGGGGTTTTAGGGTAGAGACTGCAACTGCAGAAAGAGGATTTAGAGAACAGGGAGAGGCGCCAAAAGCTGCGCTTTCGAGGCATCCCTGAAACGGTGGGTGACAATACTTTACGCCCCTAACTTCTGGGCCTTTTTAATACACTGGCCCCCACAGTGGTGGATGTTGACTGGCGATTGGACAGGGCCCACAGATCCCTGGGTCCTAAACCCTCAGCCGGAGCTAGGCCCAGGGATGTAATTGTGCGGTTTTACTTTTATGACAGTAAGGAACCTTTAACCTGGCCACACGCAACAAGTTCCAGATTGCATATAAAGGGGCAAAGATACAGATATTTTGTGACCTATCACCTTGTCCAAATGGAGAAATCTTCATCCTATCACAGCACACCTACAACATCACCGGGTCCCGTACTACTGGGGATTTCCCTTCCGTCTCATCATTTCTAGAGAGGGCATCCAATACAGTCTCCGAGACCTCCAAGAAGGGGAAGCCTTCATCAAAAGCTTGAATCTCCCTCCTTTGCCTGAAGAAGACCTGCTTCCCTTGCACCAGGTCGTCCAACACCTTCTACCCCCAGCCGTACCTGGACCCCTGCCAAGGGTCATTCGAAGAAGTCTTTCTCCACACCCCAACGCTCTTGATTCTCCAAGCAACCTCCTTAATGTGTTGGGAATAAACCCTTGCTCTTTTCTCTTTTTTTCTAGGCTACTTATCGTTGTGGTCTGGACTCCAGTCGAGAGTTACCCTTTTTTTCCGGGTAAATGCTCCCATTCCCATGGGATTTTGATGTTCAGAACGATTTCAAATGGTTCGCTTT
Organism: Aquarana catesbeiana; assembly: GCF_042186555.1. Classification (NCBI taxonomy): domain Eukaryota; kingdom Metazoa; phylum Chordata; class Amphibia; order Anura; family Ranidae; genus Aquarana; species Aquarana catesbeiana. Next base: position 290,924,201 of record NC_133326.1, read on the forward strand.
CTCTTAATTTTGTTGCTTTAATTATGTTCACATGGAGAATGGTAGACATGTGCAGGATGAAAAAATTTGTTTCGTTTCGTTTCAATTCCTTATTTAACTAAATTAGTTTAGTTAAATTTGTTGCATTCGTTACATTCGTTTTCGGAATTCGTTTAGTTTCGTATTCGAATTCGAAAAAATTCGACCGTATTTGAAAAAAACTATCAAATTCGAAAAAATTCTACCACATTCGAAAAAACTGTCAAATTCGAAAAAATTCTACCACATTCGAAAAAAAACTATCAAATTCGAAAAAATTCTACCACATTCGAAAAAAACTGTCAAATTCAAAAAAATTCTACCACATTCGAAAAAAACTATCAAATTCGAAAAAAATTCTACCGCATTCGAATAAAACATTAACTGAATTTGAAAAAGTAAACTATATATAACCATTTTGCGAAATTTGAAATTCGTATAGAATGAAATCGAATTCCAATAGAAAAGATTAGGATAGAATAGAAAATATAAAAGAATAGCATAGAAAAATAATAGAACAGAATAGAAAAAAATATAATATATTCTATTCTAATCTTTTCTATTTGAATTCAAATTCATTCTGTACCAAATTCCAATTTTGGAAGATGGTTATATATATATATATATATGATATTTTTTTTCTATTCTGTTCCATTGTTTTTCTATGCTATTCTTTTCTATTCTATTCTAAACTTTTCTATTCGAATTTGAATTAATTCTATGCGAAATTCGAATTTCGGAAGATGGCTTCTAAAATTAGATTTTCATATAGAATGAATTCGAATTTGAATAGAAAAGATTAGAATAGAAAATAATAGAAATAGAATAAACTAGAAAAACAATAGAACAGAAGAGAATAAAATATAATATATATATATTATATTTTTTTCTCTTCTGTTTCATTGTTTTTCTAGGCTATTCTTTTTTATTCTATTCTAAACTTTTCTATTCGAATTTGAATTCATTCTATACGAAATTCGAATTTCGGAAGATGGCTTCTGAAATTCGAATTTCTTATAGAATGAATTCGAATTTGAATAGAAAATAATAGAAAAGAATAGACTAGAAAAACAATAGAACAGAATAAAATATAATATATATATTATATCTTATTCTATTCTGTTCTATTGTTTTTCTAGTCTATTCTTTCTACTCTATTCTAATCTTTTCTATTAAAATTCAAATTCATTTTATACGAAATTCGAATTTCGGAAGATGGTTTTTTATATATATATATATATATACATATATGTATATACATATATATACATATATATATATATATGTATATATATATATATATATATATATATATATATATATATATATATATATATATAATATTTTTTCTATTCTGTTCTATTGTTTTTCTATTATTTTCTATTATATTCTAATCTTTTCTATTTGAATTCAAATTCATTCTATACGAAATTCGAATTTCGGAAAATGGTTATATAGGAATAGAATGAAATCAAATTCAAAGAATAGAATAGAAAAACAATAGAACAGTAGAACAGAATAGAAAGAAATATTGTGTATATATATATATATATATATATATATATATATATATATATATATATATATATATACCAGTGTGTGTGTGTATATATATATAATAAATAAAACCATCTTCCGAAATTGGAATTTGGTACAGAATGAATTCGAATAGAAAAGATTAGAATAGAATATTTTTTTTTTCTATTCTGTTCTATTGTTTTTCTATGCTATTCTTTTATATTATTTTCTGTTCTATTCTAATATTTTCTATTTGAATTAATTCTGTACCAAATTCCAATTTCGGGAGATGGTTTTATATATTTTTTTATATATATTTTTTTCTATTCTTCTGTTCTAGTCTTTTCTATTAGAATTCGATTTCATTCTGTTTCTGTATAACCATTTTCAGAAATTCAAATTTCATATAGAATAAATTCGCATTCAAATAGAAAAGATTAGAATAAAATAGAAAATAATAGAAAAGAATAGAAAAACAATAGACCAGCATAAAAAAATATATATATATAAAACCATCTTCCGAAATGTAAACTTCTTATAAAATGAATTTTGAAATTTGAATAGAAAAGATTAGAATAGAGTAGAAGAGAAAAGACTAGAAAAACAATAGAACAGAATAGAATAAAATATATATATTATATTTGATTCTGTTCTATTGTTTGTCTAGTCTATTATTTTCTATTGTAATCTTTTCTATTCAAATACGAATTCATTCTATACGAAATTCCACATTTCAGAAGCCATCTTCCGAAAATCGAATTTTGTATAGAATGAATTCAAATTCGAATAGAAAAGTTTAGAATAGAATAGAAAAGAATAGCATAGAAAAACAATAAAAACAGAATAGAAATTTTATATATATATATATATATATATATATATATATATATATATATATATATATATATATATATATATAAATATATATAAAATATCTTCCAAAATTAGAATTTCATATAGACCGAAATGAAATTTGAATTTAAAAGATTAGAATAGAATAGAAAATAATAGAAAAGAATAGACTAGAAAAACAATAGAATAGAATAGAAGAAAATATAATGTATATATTATATTTTCTTCTATTCTGTTCTATTGTTTTTCTAGTCTATTCTTTTCTATTATTTTCTGTTCTAATCTTTTCTATTCAAATTCGAATTCATTCTATACGAAATTCAAACTTCAAAAGCCATGTTCCGAAATTCGAATTTCGTATAGAATGAATTTGAATTGAAAAGACTATTATAGAATATAAAATAATAGAAAAGAAAAGCATACAAAAAATAGAAGAGAATAATAAAAACATTTTATATATATATATATATATATATATATATATATATATATATATATTCTATTGCTTTATTATTTTATATTCTAACTGATTGTTTTTTTTTATAAAAGCGTTTTCTATTTTTTTCGAATTCGATTCGAATTTGTCTTCGATTTCAATTCGAATATATTTTCGAATTCGATTCGAATATGTTTTCGAATTCGTTCGTTTTTTTCGGATTCGTTTAAATTCTTTACTTTTCTAATTCGGAACATCGGATGCATCCGAATTTCCGGATAATGAAAAATTTGTCCAAATTTCGATTCGGAACGAAACTGAATGCACATGTCTAGAGAATGGGAGGATCCTCTCCTCCCGAGTTTCCTCCTGGTAGCCCTCATGTGTCCCTACTTGGCCTTTGGCATCTACCAAGGACTCCTGAGATGCAGCTGCCTCTCAAGCCTTCTAATGTTGTTTTTTTCTTTTTTTTCAGTACCTGTTTTAGGTTTTTCATGAGTCTACATACAAGTGTCATCTCTGTAGGTTAATGTCATGCTTTACTCTTTTGTTACTGAGGTCTACATGCTTTTACACTCATCCAAATATGTTTCCTTTGCCTTACATGTATACATCTTTTTTTATTTTTTTTTTATTTTTTACTCTCTTCTATGTTTTACATGCCCAAATTTGCTTTCACTGCTGATGTGTCAATATGGCGTTGCGTATTTTGTCCTATAATGTAAAAGGCCTGAACTCTATACAAAAGCAGTGGTTGGTTTTGAAAGAGTTCAGATCTTCAGGGGTGGTGTGGTGATGCCCCAAGAGACGCCTTTTTGTGCTGGGGGTTCACTGAAGTTTGCTTCAAAATACTTTCCCTCCTCTTACCTTGCCTCTGATTCCAAGGGTAAGGCTGGAGTGGCAATTCTAATTAAAAAATCCTGCCCCATTAGGGTCAAAACAGCACATACTGACCCTCACGGGAGGTTCATTATCCTGGAGCGTGACTACATGTCTTCCTTATTTACTTTGGTTATTGTATACGCTCCTAATTCTGGACAGATTGACTTTCTTAAAGTGGTTGTAAACCCTTACAGACAACTTTTACCTACAGGCAAGCCTAGATTAAGGCTTACCTGTAGGTGCAAGAAATATCTCCTAAACCTACACAGTTTAGGAGATATTTGCAAAAGACAGGCACCCATGTCTACGGCGTATGCGCTGTAGACAACGGCGCGCAGGCACACTGAGCGTGCCATTTCTAACGGCGATCGTGCCGTTAGTGGCAGCTCCCGCGCACATGGACGCTTCGTGGAAGAGGGGACAGCGGTAACATCGCAGGCTCCTGTGTCAGGTAAGTGACACATAATGTGCTACTAAGCGATGCATAGTAGCCCATTATGCTTTACCTTTGCAGGGAAACAAACAGGAAGTAAAACCCATCAGGGTTTAATTCCTCTTCAATGAAATTTTTGAATCTTCCCATTACCACTCCCAACCTTTTATGAATGTCGGTGGTGATTTTAATTTGGTCATGTCCCCCACTAGAGATACTTCGGGATACCCCCTCATGGAAGGTCTCCTCTCAAGCAAATTCTTTCCTCAAATGTATTAGATCCCACCAATTGTTTAACTCATGGAGGATTAAGCACCCCTCCACTAAGGAATTCACTTTTCTTTATCGTACATCACGGGACACAGAGCCATAGTTATTAACTATATGGGTAATATAGACACCTTCAGGTGATGGACACTGGCACACCCAATACAGGAAGTTCACTCCCTATATAACTCCTCCTCCTACCAGGAGTACCTCAGTTTTTTAGCCAGTGTCTAAAGTGTTGGTCACAAGTGAAGATTTGCTCTGAGGAGCTCCACTGGAGGGATCCTTGCTTGATTTAAATAGCCTCCACAGAGCAGATCTATCCAAAGTGCAACTGAGGTCAAGGTGGATAGTACCCGGGCCTCGTATTAGAAGAACAAGGTTTTGCCTGTAACGCCTCTCCTTATAGGGCTGGCCCCCGGGACCCAGTGCTTTGGTCATGCTTACATTACCTAAAGTTTTTCCTGGCGGGGTGCTATACAGGTCCAAGGGAGTGGAACCCCGATAAAAAGGGACCCGGTCCTTGAAGGTTTCTTAAACACAGCCCACTATGATGGGTGAAGGTTGGATCTGTCTGATATCAGCATTATCCTGTGATGACGATAAGGTAAGGGAAGAAACTTAGGAACTGTAAAAAGTACACCTATGGTTTTCTTCCTTGGGAAAAATGTTGTCATGCCTTAAATCTCCACTAGAGGGAGTAAATGCACATACCTTAAATTGTGTCTTTCACTTCAGCTCAGTGTCAGTCTCTGTGTGGATTCAGCAGCAGCTTGTCACAGCGGGGATTCCTCATTGAGGTAAGAGATCTGCCATTCACATTTCTCACCCCTGGAGGGACCAAAAGGGGTTAGGGATTCAACAGATGTTGTGCTCCCCTAGCATACCCCCCCATCAGGGGGTGCAGAGGTCCCATTTTCCGCTCTCAAAGTTTCCCCCCCGCTCGGCTTCATTATTTTGGCTCTGCCTCTCCTTCCCTCCCCTCTTGATGAGTCTGCAGGACCCGAAGGCCACGCACGCGGGAACGTTTTTCAAAGGAAAAGGGGGCGGGTGTGTACAGAGGGGGCGGGGTGGAGGCATTATACAAGAGCAGTCTCTCCTCAGCTAGCTAGCGAGGAGAGCGAGCTGGCTGATCGCACGGGACACAGGAGCGGTGGGGCACGTAAGGGCTGCAGATGGGCATTCCCAGTAGAGGAAAGGATATTTTTCCCAGCGCTAGGCTGAACTTTATAAGTGGCATTATATTGTCAGACTATTTGTTCAGCGATTAGTGCATCTAAATAGTACCTCTGCTTTGTGCTTAGGACTATGCCTCCCAAAAAGGACACCACAAAAACCTCAAAAAAGGTACCAAAAATTCACCCCAGGCGCTGGGAGATCCAGTCGTGCCTCCACACTGTCATCTTCTCCTGAAATACCAGAAGTGACAAGCCAGGGTGAGTCATTGGAACCAATTAGTATTGCAGCTGCTTCTCACATCTTAGCCCCTGTATACGTGACTGAAGATGCCTCCCCCCCCCACCCTGGTAGGCCTAGAGGAAAGACTAGCGGCTTTAATCGCATCCTCCATCCAAAGGGATAGGAAGCGTGGTGATCCCCCTCCTCCATCTCAGACCCTTTACCAAGGGAACAGTGGGTAAAGGATGAGGTGTTACCCTCAGGTGATCTGGAGGAAAGACAAACCGATGACTCCTCTGTGGAGGAGACAACGGTGGATGAACCATTTTCAGCTTCGCAATCGGAGAATTTGCTGGTACGGAAATGGTTTGTTCTGCTTTCAAGCTACCCCTAACAGAGTCAGCTGAAAGTTCTGTCTCTTCTTTGGGTTCCTTAAAACCTCCACAGCCTTTGAATTTGTTTCCTGTCCATGCATTACTAGAGCAGCTTATTTATGCTGAATAGGTGCACCCGGATAAGCATTTTCTCCCTCCGAAGAGATTCGCAATACTCTATCCCATGGAGGAGAAATTCACCAAAAGATGGAATGTACCAGCAGTTGATGCTGCTATATCCAGTGTGAATAAAAGTCTAACTTGTCCAATAGACAAATGCTTAAGGGTCCAATGGATAAGGGATTGGAATTCCTGTTAAAATCCTCCTTTTCTTTGGCAGTTGCAGTTACTCAGCCTGCAGTCGCTGCAATAGACATCTGTCAATCCCTAAAGGACCAGTTTAGACAGGCCTTTAAGGTGGTTCCTGTACATCAAGCCCGGGATCTGGCCGAACTACCAAGAGCATTATGTTTTGCCATAGACACCATTAAAGATTCTATTCACCAGGCGTCCCGCCTTGCGCTTGTGCTAGTACACATGCGTAGGATCCTGTGGTTGAAAACTTGGTCAGCCGAAGCACCATGCAAAAGGCTCCTGACTGGTTTTCCTTTTCATAGGGATCGTATATTTTGAGATGATTTGGACAAATACATCCAAAAGATTTCAAGTGGGAAACGTACCCTTTTTCCAGTCAAGAGAAGGAATAAGCGCCCCTCATTTAAGTGAGCTCTTTCTCCTGCGCCAGGGGCATCCGCCTCTAGGCAGTCATGATGGCCTCCGCTGTCAGAATCTAGAGGAAAGCCTCAGGGTCAGGCCCAGGCACAAAAGAAGTCCTGGGGGCGGAAACCCGCAAAACAGAATTCTAAAGCCTCATTATGAAGGGGTGCCCCCACTCGCCAGGGTGGCAGGAAGACTTCTGCAGTTCTCAGAAGTCTGGCAAGAGGAAATTCAGGACAGATGGGTCATCTCCATTGTAACTCTAGGGCACAAGCTGGAATATCGGGAGTTTCCACCGTCTCGTTTTTTGAGATCAAACGTTCCCAAAGATCCAGGGAAAAGGCAATCTCTGTTTCGGGCACTAGACCAATTAATGGCTCAGGGGGTGATCATACAAATCCCCACAGAAGAGCAAGGTTTGGGGTTTTATTCAAACCTCTTTATGTTACCAAAACCGAATGGAGATGTCAGACCCATTCTAGAGCTAAAGAATCTAAATCAGTTCCTGAAGGTCCGCTCCTTGCACATGGAATCGATCAGGTCGGTAGTTTCTATCCTACAAGAAGGAGATCTTCTGGTGCCTATCGACATCAGGGATGCATACCTGTATGTCCCTATATTTACAGCTCACCAAAGTTTCTGCGGTTCTAAGTAGAACAGCATAATTTTCAGTTTGTAGCCTTGCCCTTTGGGCTAGGTACAGCACCCCGGGTGTTTACAAAAGTTCTGGCTCCACCTCTAGTCAGGTTAAGAGCACAGGGCATAACAGTTTTGGCATGCTTAGATGATCTAATAGATCAGTCAGTGGCCCGTTAGAAACAAAGCGTGCACATTAGACATGTGCATTCGTTTTCATCCGAATGCATTTTCGTCCGAAATTCAGGTGTTTTCGTTATCGTTTTAACAAACGATAACGAAAGTGCAGAATCCGAAAAACGAAAGATCCGACATAAACAAATGCTTTATTTTCATTTTCGTTTCTACAACAGTTCAATATAGATAGGAGATTCGACATGATGATGACAATAACAATCTGTGTCCATCAAACCTGTGGTCGAATGTGCCTAACCTTAACTCTATTAGTCCAAGATTATTCTACATAGAGAGAAAAGATTCGACATAGAGAGAAAAGATTCGACGTAGGGTAGGAAAGATTTGACGTAGGGGAGAAAAGATTCGACGTAGGGGAGAAAAGATAAATAAAAATAATGATGATGATGAATGTTATTGGCTGATTGTAACCAGAGAGGAGGAGCAGTAAAATAGCTAGAATTAAGTACACACGTACTTTGGCTTATGGTGTCTGTTGAAAGTTCTAAGAAGATTCGACGGAGCAGGTAAACTATACGGCGTCGTACAGTTTAGCTGCTCCGTCGAATCTTCTTTGAACATTCGACAGACACCATAAGCCTTCAATGACAGATTCGACCTTAATTTGGATTTTCGGACGAATTCAATTTTTAACGAAAAACAAAATAAATAAAAACGAATTTCATGAGTAACTAAATAAATGTATTTTTCGGACAAAAACTAAATTCCGAAACAAAATATTTCAGTGTGCACGTCTAGTGCACATTACAACCAAATACCTGGAAAATCTGGGTGCAGATGGTCAGGATGAAAAGAGATCCCTCCATTCGCCTTTGCATGAGGTTGTTAGGAAAGACGGTGGCTTCATTCGAAGCAGTTCCCTATGCCCAGTTCTATTCGAGACTCTTGCAAAACAGTATTCTGTCTGCTTGGAACAAAATGGGTCAAGCTTTAGACTTACCAATGCGGCTGTCTCCAAGGGTGTCCCAGAGCCTCATTTGGTGGTTGGTAATCCAGAATCTGTTGAAAGGAAAATCCTTCAGACCAGTTATCTGGAAGGTGATAATGACAGATGCCAGCCTTTTAGGTTGGGGAGCAGTGCTAGAAAAGATAACTGTCCAGGGACAGTGGTCAAGGACAGAAAGGACCTTGCCCATCAACATCCTAGAAATTCAAGCAGCAGGTCTGGCTCTGAAGGCGTGGATATTCAGGTTACGGGGTTATCCTGTCAGGATCCAATCTGACAGTGCCACAGCTGTGGCATACATCAATTACAAAGGGGGCACCAAGAGTTTTGCAGCACAGAGGGAGGTGAACCATATTCTAGCTTGGGCAGAAAGGAATGTTCCGTGCCCATCAGCAGTTTTCATTCCTCGAGTAGAAAATTGGCAGATGGACTTCTTGAGCCACCAGCAGTTGCTCCCGGGGGAATGGTCCTTTCACCCTGACATTTTTCGGGCTGTTTGCCAAAAATGGGGGACTCCAGATGTAGATCTTCTGGTGTCCAGATTCATCATGAAGCTGGTTAGCTTTGTGTCCAGGACAAGGGATCCACTCGCATGCGGAACAGATGCATTGGTGACCCCGTGGGATATTGACCTGCCATAGTTTTTTCCAAAACATGTTCTAAGGTAGAGAAGTCACTACATTGTCTTGATGTGGTGAGAGCGGTCAAGATCTATTTAAAAGCGACTGCTCAGATCCGGAAGACTGATGTCTTATTTGTGCAGGCAGAGTCGAAAGGACAGGCAGAGTCGAAATCCACTGTCTCTAAGTGGATTCGGCAAGTTATAATTCAGGCTTATGGTTTAAAAGGTAGGATTCCACCTTTTCAAGTTAAGGCGCACTCTACCAGAGCAATTATTGCTTCTTGGGCAGTGCATTACCAGGCCTCCATGGCTCAGATCTGTAAGGCTGCAACTTGGTCTTCAGTGCATACATTCACCAGGTTTTATCAGGTGGATGTAAAAAGGCATGAGGATATCGCCTTTGGGTGCAGTGTGCTGCAGGCAGCAGTATAAGTCCTCAAGTCCGGGGGTGCCCTACGGGTTGTGTCTCCCTCCCCTCAAATAGCATTGCTATGGGACATCCCATATAGTTAATAACTATGGCATTGTGTCCCGTGATGTATGATAATAGCTTACCTGTAAAATCCTTTTCTTGGAGTACATCATGGGACACAGCGGTCCCTCCCCTCTTGTTGGGGTTTGTGTATATTGCTTTGCTACAAAAGTGAGGTACTTCTGGTAGGAGGAGGTGCCAGTGTCCATCACCTGAAGGTGCCTATATTACCCATATAGTTTATAACTATGGCTCTGTGTCCTGTGATGTACTCCAAGAAAAGGATTTTACAGGTAAGCTGTTATAAAAATCCTATTTTTACACCATGGCCCATAAAATGTACTCCAGACTGGACCACTTTTTTATTTGGTCCTTGCTTATCCCCTATATTGTTGAATCTAGCATCTCTCCCATCACATGGTCTGACCATGCCCCTATCATGCTGGATGTTATTTTGTCCCAGATCTCTCCTAGGAAATGCCACTGGTGCCTTGACAACCATCTTTAGAGTCTCAGGCCACCCAAACTAAACTAGCTAAGGAATTAGAGGAATTTTTTCCAATTCAATGTGGGCTTTGTTCAGGACTCTTATACACTGTGGGACACAAGGCCTATTTTCATGGTGTTTGTATCACAGAAGGCTCCCGACTGAAGAAAGATAAGGCTAGACCTCTGCGGTCCTTATTGGCTGACTTACAGGTTTGCGGAGCGTCGGCTTCTGTGTAAAACCACAGTGTTAAAGTTGCGTAAAGTCGCATCCCTTTGGGAAAAAATTAAATCCTTACCCCTAAGTAAGACAGCTAAATCCATGGTATGGGCAAAACAAAAATGTTAGGAATTCTCTAATAAGCCCCATAGGATTCTAGTAAATAAATTATGCCCACGACCCTTCCACTCCTTTCCTGACTTCCTTTTACAGGCGGATGGAACCAGGACTTACTGCCCCCTTACAATGTCCAATGCCGCGTACACATCGGATTTTCCGATGGAAAATGTTTGGTGGGAGCTCTTTGTTGGAAATTCTGACCGTGTGTAGGCTCCATCAGACATTTTTCATTGGAATTTCTGACACAAAATTTGAGATCTGGATCTCAAATTTTCCGACAACAAAATCCATTCACATAAATTCCGATCGTGTGTACACAATTCCGACGCTCAAAGTTCTACGCATACTCAGAATCAAGTACAAGACAAAATTACTCCGTCTGGTAAAACTAGCGTTCGTAATGGACATAGCACAGTCGTCACGCTGGAATTTTTAAAATCTTTTAATGCAGTGCATTCTCTTCTTCTTTAGAATGCTAGAATAATGAAGTTGTTTTGCTGCTGATATTCACACAGAGTTCTGAAAAAATGATTTCTTTATTATTGATCGTGATCTTCTGAATATTTTATTTTTTGGTTTTCATCAGATCTCCATAATAATGTATTTAATTTTTGTTTATAGTGTTTTTTCTCTAGTGCTCTCCATAATATTGTTTTTAGTTTTGTGTGTCAAGTTACCACAACACCATTATTATCTTGTATTTTTTTAACCTCAAGGAGGTTGTTTGGTGTTGGTGTTCCTTGTTAATTTGACATTGTATTTTGTAAATGTACCTGCCTACTCACAAACAAACTGTCCTTTTTGACATAAAACACATAGGCAAGTATTTGTGAATATAAAATAGCCATTTAATATGGGTCATAATAAAATAAAGAGGAAGGCAACGCTGGAGAAACTGGTGAAGTTGGTGAAGTCTTTGTACTCCAGGGCACACATCAACTATTTTATAGCCAAAATTGGTAGCATGAGGAGTCCATATAATAGTAAGCACAATCCGGTCCAGGACTACAAGAGATCAGGAACAGCAGCAGATGACATATATGTCCCCAGGCTGTGGTCATACCACAGCCTGCGTTTTTTGTCAGACCAGACTGAACCCAGGCCATCACTTTCTTGTCTTACCTCCACTCTTCCTTACACGCTTGCTTCCAGGCTGTGTTTTTGGAGTTGTGGCAGGTTGTGGAGGAGGAGGATGGTCCAACTCACACAGGTGTGTTTTGGTTGTGAGTTGGCCCCTCAACTCCTTGTTTAGGGTCGTATACATAATTTCCTCACAGATGAGGCGTTGGCACTCCTCCATTTCCTGCATTTTGCTGGTAGTAATGCAGCCAAGGGCATCTTGAGGAGTGGGGGTGGCTCTGAGGGCAGCCTTAGCCTCCTGAATCAGCCCAAGAGCTACCTCCTGCACATTACTCCCCTTCCTGGGCCTTTTGGTTGGAAGGTGGAAGGGAGGGACCTGGGATTTTGTCAAGCTACTGGGCATGGCCACCTCCCGGGTGCCACTTTCCCCCACCACCTCCTGGCTGCCACATTTCACGGCCTCTTCCTGGCTGCCACATTCCATGCCCTCCTCCTGGCTGAGGCTTTCCTGTGTATGAAAAAGGGACATAGTTTTAGTATTTTGTTCATCAATCACACACAATTTTCAGCTCATGACTGTTGCAAATTGAATGTTAGCAAATAGAAAAGACTATCATTCTGACCACAGCATTTTTCATTCTTGTCCAAACATTTTTGGCCACTACTGTCTTTTTATATGTAAAACACTTTATTAAATCAGCAATTAGTGATCAATAATAACATCTAGTTAACATCATCAATTTTACAACCAGAAATATGTTGAACAATGCTATACCTGACTCAAGCTGGGCTCCTCCACTTCTTCCTGGCTGGAAGGCCCAGGTTGGATGTTGGAAGTCTCAGCTGGGGTGGATAGAAACATGGAAGGAAGAGTGGAGACTGATTGCTTGATTTCAGTCTAGTCTGACAGAAACTGCAGTCTCTCATAGTACCACAGCCTGGGGACATAAATGTCATCTGCTGCAGCTCCTGATCTCATGGACACAACACAAGACAAACCCTAATGTCAGGCTAAACTCTCCTAATCTTGTTCCAATATAGGCCTCAATCTATAAGCAGTATAGACCACTGATGCCCCAAGTTCAAATTGTACCTTTGTTTTAACGATCAGCGCTTCTGATACTCCTTCCTCCACTCACAGATCGTACGTACGACGCACGCGTATTATGCTTTATATACACTGCGCGTGCGTGAAACTCCGCCCGCCCCTGACGTTCTTTCTAGTCTATTCCCCGCCCCTTGTCTTTCGGCTCAGTGGGAGAGCACATGGCGGAGACAGAGCAAGTGCATGCAGAGGAGAGCAGCAACGAGGAGGACAATGAAAGCCCAGAGCCACACACGTCCCGATTTAGGAGATTTAAGGACTCTAATATATCTTTTGGTGAGATGGTGGAGATGGTGGACATCTTGAAGAGGGCCGACTATGATGGGAAGCATGGACCTTACCCAAACCCAAATGTCAGAAAGGCCAAAATCATGACTAAAGTTGTGAAGAGTCTGCGCTGGAATTTTGGTGTACGGCGATCCAAGGATCAACTGAGGAAATGTTGGTCAGACCTGAAATTGAGGGAGCATGATCAGTACAGAAGAATTAAGAGAGTTCTTCAAAAAAGTAAGTTGTCATGTGTTGTCGTGTTCCTATTATTATTATTACTTGCATGCTGCTCCATGTGCTTTTCTTTACTTTTGTACAGTTTAAAATGGCAACTTTCAGGTTCGTGGGCACAGTAATCGTTCATAGTAAACATCATTCGTTCGCCCACTAATATGATGTTTGGGGAAGATCCAGGTTAACTACATTTGTTCATGCCTATTTGTATTAAAAGAAGTTTAGTACATTGTTGTCTAGATTGGTTTGCAACTAGAATGACCTGCAAACTTGATTCAGTGTAAGGAGAGGACACTCAGCAGCTGTTTACACATCTGAATGCAGGAGCACTAGTGTGGGACACCAGAACAAACTTTTTAGGGTGTTGCACACAGGTGCTCCAGTGGATACTAGGGGTGTCTCCATGTGTGAAAATTGTACAAAAAAGGTAAGTATTCTAGCTTTAGAAAGGGAAAAAAATGTCTTCAGCCTGGAACTCTGCCCAAAAAGACAATTGTACGACGCTTCCAAGCAATGTTTCAGATTCCTATTTCTGCCGTCAAATATCTATGTGCTAAGTATACCTTTTTTTTCACATAGGGGAGAAAAGACTCGGGACATCTGAGGACACCATGGACCCAAAACCTCCTAAAGAAGGGGAAATACCACCAACACAACCAGAGGATGTGGAGGGAGACATTTATAAAGTTGGTGAAATAGTGACCACAACAGGTGAGTGTCTGAGACCACAGCTCAGGTAATGGATGTATGCCTGCATATTTTTAATACATGGTGTGTTTTTGAATTTTAGGTGATGTGGATATTGTAGAAGAAGAAGCTCATTTCACAAGTGCAAGCGCACACGTCCTCATCGGGGAGATCATGTTGTGCAATCCTGATTTACCAAAGATCAAGGAAGACATCAATGATGTGGAAAAAAGACTCAAAAACATCACTGATGTTTTAGGCAGAATCTAAAACACACCAAAATTCTTCAATTTGTTGAGATTTTCTAAATATTTTAAAATTTTTTGACGTCTACTGAAAGCCAAATTTTGAAGATGCACACAGTATGTCAACATGTGCTATCTGCCATCACGGAATATCAAGGTACGCGTTTTGTGGGTGCAACCCCTTCCTTACAGCTAAAGTAGCTGAGAGGAAGGGGTTGCACCCCCGAAACATGTCCATTGATCCCTCATGATGGGAGCTAGCACATGTTGACATTAGGAGTGAAATCCCCATTTTGACTCCCAATTTGATTGCATCTTCAAAATTTGGCTTTTACAGGGGTGACATCACCCCATCTGATGAAGGCAATATCAACACAGTTGGGACATACTAATGTCTTATATTGCCTTCAATTTATCAAAGTTGAACTTTGTAAGTTCCTGAGTTGGGTATTGTTTTATGGTTTTAAACATGCCTGTTTACCACAAAAAAGGGTATTTGCACTGTCAAATGCAAAAATGTGATTCCAAAAATATGTTTTCTAAAGCACATGTGAATAAACACAGAGTAAAAAAATTTAAAATCCACAATGTGTGGCTTCTTCTTTCAATGCTCAATAGCAGTTTTGGTACTAAGTTGGTGTTTACAGTGACAATGGGGGTTATTTACTAAAGGCAAATCCACTTTGCACTCCAAGTGCACTTTTGCAGTGCACTTGGAGTGCAAAGTGGATTTTCCTTTAGTAAATAACTCCCACAGTGCTTTATAATTTGCCACAATCACACCATTTTCTTGACTCCTAAAAATTAATTCATGGTGCTGAAAATGATGAATCTTTTTATCATTAATGCATTACATACATTAACAACAAAAACAAGGTGTGTGTGTAGCAGACCCACAACATAATAGTTCGCTAAAGAAGAGATTGTCACCTCAAGTATCGAATAAATATGTTTGCACTATTGAAGAAAATGGCTAAAAAGAAAAGCCCTTTGGAGAACCTAGGAGACAGCTAAAAGAAACACAAGCATTAAATCCAAGGAAATATTATTTCAGTTTAACTAAAAATGTATTTTTAAAATGTTTCTTAAACATTTTCTGGCATATCAACGGCCCCCCTACCCACAAAGTACTCTAGATACTTTTCGCAAACTTTGCGGGTGCTTTGGGGGGCAAGCCAGGACGGCCAGCTTCAAGAGCTGTCAGATGTGTTGGATCTGGTATCAGTCCCAACTGAGGCCACATAGTTTGATGCATTTTTTCTTAAAAAGTTATGTAATATGCAGCATGCAAGAACGATGTGATTGATTTTATATTCCACCATGTTTATTGCAGGGAGAAATAGGTGGAACCGTCTGGCCATTATCCCGAAAGCGTTCTCCACCACTCTTCTGGCTCTGGCCAGTCAGTAGTCAAAAACCCTCTGGTCCGGTGTGAGGGTCCTCATCGGGAACGGCCGCATCAGGCCAGCCCAAATGCTTCATCAGCAACAAAAATGAACGGGAGTCCTTCCACGTTCACTTCAGCAGGTGGCAATCCCAAGCCACTATTCTGGAGCCATCTGTAAAACTCGGTCTGGGCGATGGCTCCACCATCCGACATCCGGCCATTCTTCTCCCCGTCCACATAGAGAAACTCAAATGTCGCCGACACCACCGCCAACATCACAATACTATTAAACCCCTTATAGTTGTAATAGTATGACCCCAAGTTGGGGGTGGGACTATGTGGACGTGTTTTCAATCAATTACCCCTCCGCAGTTGGGAAAGTCCCATCGCTGGGCAAATCGGGAGGCCACAGTCTGCCATTCCTGTGGAGTTAAACAAGAAAAATATAATTAGTAATTTTGCACATAACATTGCAAGCAGATTAGACACAAACATTCTTGGCCAACATCAGTATTAACATTTATTTTAAGGAGTAAAAGTATAAAGTCCACTTATTAGATTCCTCACCCCCTCTGATGGCCCATTGTAAAAATTTTAGGGGGGGAGATGTTTTGGACAGGTAACTGTCTCCACTTCATTGAGAGCTAAATGCATAAATAATGTGTGTTACTTTGGCCAGCCCCTCCTTAGTTACATTATTTACAGCCCACTGGACAGGTAAGAAGTGTCATAATACAAAAATATGAATACACACTGTCCTAATTGAAGCACATTTTTACATTCTGCAATTACCTATCAAGATATTAGGAGAAGAAAACTTGAAACAGTACCATTTGAAGGTATTGAGGCAGGCCCTTTCACTACATGCTTTGGTGAATTCATCCATAAATATGACCACAAAAGAGGTAGGTATAGTGTATATGGGTCTGGCAAAGTCAGCAGATAGAGGACTGGTATGACTTAGCGGTTGGGGGGGAGGGAGGGTTCCAAATGATTTTGGGACACCCAAAAACACTCTGCATGAATTTAAGCACTCACATAACATTTAAGCACATTTTAGGGGGTGTTTAGGGTAAAGCAGTACTATGGAGCTGACAAAATACATGGTTAAGTGACTAGGCTAGGTGGGTATGGGCCCAGGATAGCATGCTGGGAAGGTTAGGCAAATATGCATGAAGGACAAAAAAGGAAGTTTAAAAACTTCCAGCATGCATGAGGACAAAGAGGACATTCACAGCATATTACAATCATGGTAATTAGGGAATGATGAAAGAAATAAAATACATTAGCAAACATTAAATACATAAAATGTGATATTAAAGGAGAAATCTTACCTTAATATAGTCCTTCTGCAGGACCTGAATGATGGCAGAACAGGTCTCTGGAATAATGATCCCCAGAGCCTGGGGAGAACTTATGTCCTGCAAACTTCTCCCCGTCGCCAAGTACCACAACGTGGCCACTAGCCTCTGCTTGGGAGTGATGGCTTGCCGCATGCATGTGTCCTGCTTGGTAATATAAGGGGACAGCAAAGCCAACAGAAGGTGAAAAACGGGGTCCGTCATACGGAGATAATTCCTGAACTTATTAGAATTATTCTCCTGGATCTCCCGCAACAAAGGCATGTGCGAGAATTGGTCACGCTGGAGTAACCAATTCTTGGTCCATGAACTCCTCACGCCCTGTTCATGGACTGGGCTTGGGTCAAAGTAATAAGAACCCCAACACCAAGCCCCTGCATAGTACGAAGTTTACGAGGAGTACGTAACCGCAACATGGCTTCAAAATGGTCGGCTGGTCAGAACGAACTAACAGAACTTACTGAAAAACAGAAAGGCCCGAGAAGAGCGAGCTGAAAATCAGAAACGAGCGGACAAGAACGCACTGCAAAATCAAATACATACTATAAAATACGCACTAAAAAACAAATGCGAACTGACTACACGCACTGAAAACCAGATACGAACCCACAAGCACAAACTGAAGAGCAGTAATGATCTGAAAAGCACGAGGCTGAAAAGCGCGAATCGTCTCTCACCAAACTTCTACTAACACGAGATTATCAGAAGGAGCCCAAAGGGTGGTGCACTTGATATTGAACTTCCCTTTTCTAGTGCCGTTGTACGTGTTGTACGTCACCACGTTTTTGACGTTCAGAATTTCCAACAAGATTTGTGTGACCGTGTGTATGCAAGACAAGTTTGAGCCAACATCCGTCGGAAAAAATCCATGGATTTTGTTTCGGAATGTCTGATCGTGTGTACAGGGCATAAGACATTTGGAACCTTTTATTGTAAGCTTTACAACTGCCTAACCCCTGAAAACCATTTTGAATTCACACAAAAAAATTTTGATAGGTTTCTTACTGATCTTTTGTTACCAAAGTTGTCCTCCTCCGATTTAGTCAAATTAAATGCAGCTGTATCTATGGAGGAACTTTCAAAAATGATCAAGTATCTCCCACTCCATAAGTCACCAGGTCCTGACGGACTACCTTATTTCTACTATAAAACCTTCTTAGACATTCTAGCCCCCCATATGTTGGATTTATTTGTTATTTTATTTAAAGAACAATCTCCATATCCACAGTTCTCACACTCCTATATCTCCGTTATCCCTAAAACCGGTAAAGACCCCTACATACCCAATAACTATAGACCCATAGCTCTATTAATCTCAGATTACAAAATATTTACAAAAATTCTAGCCTCCAGATTGTCCCAGTTTATTCCTAAATTAGTTAATAAAGACCAAGTGGGTTTTGTGCTGACTAGGCATGCGGGGATAACACACGCCGCATCATAGATTTGATAGACCTCTTTAATACATCTTCCCATCCAGTTATTGTCCTAAGTCTGGATGCCCAAAAAGCCTTTGACATGTTGACCATACATGTTGGCCATACATATTTTCCACTTTGACAACATTTGGTTTATGAGGTCCTTTCTTTAAGGCATCAGAAGCCTTGTATTCATGAGTTACAGCCCAAGTCCAGATGTCCTCTTTCCTGTCGCCTCACTTCCCCATGACAAATGGCACTCGGCAGGGATGCCCTCTTTCTCCATTGCTTTTTATTTTGTGCCTAGAACCCCTGGCTGAGGCCATCCGATTACAGAGGGAATATAAGTTGTCTCTGTTCGCAGATGACATTCTTCTGACTCTCACTAAACCACTGATATCACTTCCCTCTCTGCATAACCTGCTATCCTCTTTTAGTGTCATATCGGGGTATAAAGTCAATACAACAAAAACCAAGGCCCTACCTTTACATATGCCACCAGCTCTTCTGACCCAGCTTGAACAAACATACTCTTATGCCGCGTAACACACAATTGGAATTTCTGTCAGAAAAAACTTGGATGGTTTTTCCGCTCAAGCTTGCCTTGCATACACACGGTTACACAAAAGTTCTCTGAACTTTCGAACGTCAAGAACGCGGTGATGTACACTATGACGAGCCGAGAAAATGAAGTTCAATGCTTTCAAGCATGCGTCAAATTGTTTTCGAGCATGCGTGATTTTTTGCGCATCTGAATTGCATACAGATGAACGCATTTTCGGATAGGAACTTTTCCAGACCGAAAAATAGAGAACATGCTCTCAATCTTTTGCTGGCTGGAATTCCGCCAGCAAAAGACTGATGGAGCATACACACGGTCGCATTTTCCGACAAAAAGCTCTCATCGGAGTTTGACATTTCCGATCGTGTGTACGCAGCATAACAGATGGTGCCCTACTTCCCTCAGATATTTAGGTATACAATTGACTCCCACTTATTCCTCACTATACTCCACCAATTACCCTCCCCGATCCAAGATTTCACCAGATCCCTCCAACAATGAATGGGCTAAGTATGCCATTTTTCTTTTTGGTAGGATTAAAGTTTTAAAAATGTCCATTTTACCTAGGTTACTTTATTTTTTCAAAACTCAGCCAGTCGCTATACAAATGCCTCAAATTAGAGCCATTCAAAGAGGTTTTCTTAAATTTATCTGGAATGAGAAAGCTCAACGTATAGCGAGTTCAGTGTTTTTTTTCATTGAGATGGGGGGGCTAGGAGCACCGGTTATTATTAAATACTATTACGATTCACATTTATGAACTGACGTCTCTTGGTCCAATCTGCAGGCCCTCAATCGTTGGTCAGAGATAGGGGCTATATATCCAGTTCACCAAAACTCCCTACTGTGGTCTCAATCTTCGCACATGGATCCCATACTAAAGCATAAGTGTACTGCCCCAATGATCTTCACTCTAATAATCTGGCGAAAGTGTCTTCAGAGATTCCCTCTCTCCTCGCCATGCCCCCCCCCATGAACATACTATTCAATCCATCTATATCAGATAGTTTATCCCTAGGTCGTATAATGCCATGAGGTCAGGCTTTCCTATTCCAACTTCGACATCTGGTACACCCAGTCACCCGTAGGCTACATACTTTTGATACACTTCGGGAGAAGTTTGATATCCCTACACATGTGTTTTATTTTTACCTGCAAATCAGACATCTATACACTGGGGGGAGAACCTCTGGGGTAGGGATGAGCTTCGTGTTCGAGTCGAACCCATGTTCGACTCGAACATCGTCTGTTCGCCCGTTCACCGAATTGCGAACAATATGGGCCGTTCGCGCCAAATTCGTGTGGCGCGTCATGGCCCATAATTCACTGCGGCATCGCAGTGCATTGCTGGCTGATGATTGGCCAAGCATTCACCATGACCCGCATGCTTGGCCAATCACAGCGCCATCTGAACAGAGAGCCGTAATTGGCCAAAGCCAAGGAGGCTTTGGCCAATTATGGCTCAGGGTATTTAGTACACGCCCCACACTATATAAGGCTGCCTGCATGGCGGCCCTGTGTAGTGTGTGTTCCGGCGTTGAGAGAGAGATAGATAGACAGAGAGACAGTGTCATTTGATTTAAGTTAGATAGATTAGGCAGGACAGTCAGTGAGTTAGCTGCACTTACAGTGTATTGTGTATATATATGCATCTCAGATGTTGTATATATATATATATATATATATATACACTGTATTCAGTTTAGCTAGATCCATTCCTGTTATCTTGCTACTGACAGGCAGGTTTGTGTTGTTACAGTATTTACAGCTATCTGAAGAAAATTGCTGGTGTTCTTTTGATCCTATTAGTACCACAGTCAGGCAGCTAGACTATTTACAGTTAGTGTATTGCGTCCTCCTCACAGTGTTCAGTTAAAGCTACAAGTTAGTTTAGTGAGACCTCTGCACAGTGTTCAGCTAAAGCTACAAGTTAGTGTAGTGCATCCTCCTCACAGTGTTCAGCTAAAGCTACAAGTTAGTGTAGTGCACAGTGTTCAGCTAAAGCTACAAGTTAGTGTAGTGCGTCCTCTGAACAGTGTTCAGCTAAAGCTACAAGTTAGTGTAGTGCATCCTCCTCACAGTGTTCAGTTAAAACTAAAAGTTAGTGTAGTGCGACCTCTGCAAAGTGTTCAGCTAAAGCTACAAGTTAGTGTAGTGCGTCCTCCTCACAGTGTTCAGCTAAAACTACAAGTTAGTGTAATGCAACTTCTGCACAGTGTTCAGCTAAAGCTACAAGTTAGTGTAGTGCACCCTCCTCACAGTGTTCAGCTAAAACTACAAGTTAGTGTAGTGCGACCTCTGCACAGTGTTCAGCTAAATAAGCTACAAGTTAGTGTAGTGCGTCCTCCTCACAGTGTTCAACTAAAACTACAAGTTAATGTAGTGCAACCTCTGCACAGTGTTCAGCTAAAGCTACAAGTTAGTGTAGTGTGTCCTCCTCACAGTGTTCAGCTAAAGCTACAAGTTAGTGTAGTGCACAGTGTTCAGCTAAAGCTACAAGTTAGTGTAGTACGTCCTCTGAACGGTGTTCAGCTAAAGCTACAAGTTAGTGTAGTGTGACCTCTGCACAGTGTTCAGCTAAAGCTACCTGTAGAAGGTTGGTGGTGTTTTCCTGATCCTATCACTACCGCAGGCAGCTAAATAAGCTACAAGTTAGTTTTTTCGAGCGCTGCACAGTGTTCGGCTAAAGCTACCTGTAGAAGGTTGGTGGTGTTTTCCTGATCCTATCACTACCGCAGGCAGCTAAATAAGCTACAAGTTAGTGTAGTGCGTCCTCCTCACAGTGTTCACTTAAAACCACAAGTTAGTGTAGTGCGACCTCTGCACAGTGTTCAGCTAAAGCTACCTGTAGAAGGTTGGTGGTGTTTTCCTGATCCTATCACTACCGCAGGCAGCTAAATAAGCTACAAGTTAGTTTTTTCGAGCGCTGCACAGTGTTCGGCTAAAGCTACCTGTAGAAGGTTGGTGGTGTTTTCCTGATCCTATCACTACCGCAGGCAGCTAAATAAGCTACAAGTTAGTGTAGTGCGTCCTCCTCACAGTGTTCACTTAAAACCACAAGTTAGTGTAGTGCGACCTCTGCACAGTGTTCAGCTAAAGCTACCTGTAGAAGGTTGGTGGTGTTTTCCTGATCCTATCACTACCGCAGGCAGCTAAATAAGCTACAAGTTAGTTTTTTGCAACCTCTGCACAGTGTTCAGCTAAAGTTACCTGTAGAAGGTTGGTGGCGTTTTCCTGATCCTATCACTACTGCAAGCAGCTAAATAAGCTACAAGTTAGTGTAGTGCGTCCTCCTCACAGTGTTCAGCTAAAGCTACCTGTAGAAGGTTGGTGGTGTTTTCCTGATCCTATCACTACCGCAGGCAGCTAAATAAGCTACAAGTTAGTTTTTTGTGAGCTCTGCACAGTGTTCAGCTAAAGCTACCTGTAGAAGGTTGGTGGTGTTTTCCTGATCCTATCACTACCACAGGCAGCTAAATAAGCTACAAGTTAGTTTTTTGCAACCTCTGCACAGTGTTCAGCTAAAGCTACCTGTAGAAGGTTGGTGGTGTTTTCCTGATCCTATCACTACCGCAGGCAGCTAAATAAGCTACAAGTTAGTTTTTTGCAAACTCTGCACAGTGTTCAGCTAAAGCTACCTGTAGAAGGTTGGTGTTGTTTTCCTGATCCTATCACTACCACAGGCACCTAAATTATTTACACGTTAGTGTAGTGCGACCTCTGCACAGTGTTCAGCTAAAGCTACCTGTCAAAGGTTGGTGGTGTTCTCATACAGGCAGGCAGTTGATTTTGCTAGCTGCAGTATCAGTATATATACCCTGTTTCCCTGAAAATAAGACCTAGCGTGATTGTCGGTGATGGCTGCAATATAAGCCCTACCCACCAAATAAGCCCTAGTTAAAGTCCTTGTAGGTCTTATTTTCAGGGTAGGGCTTATTTTCGGGGAAACAGGGTAGGGCTTATTTGGGGGGTAGGGCTTATATTGCAGCCATCACTGACAATCACGCTAGGTCTTATTTTCGGGGAAACAGGGTATATATATATATATATATATATATATATATATATATATATATGTATATATATATATATATATATATATATATATATATATCCCAGATTAGTGCAGCTACAGACCATTAGTATGTCTGTAAGGCCAACAAGGAGAGGCAGACAGTCACAAGCCAATAAAAGAGGGCAAGCAGGCTCTGTGTCTAGAGGCAACAGTGCTGGTTGTGGAGACGGTGCATCCTCATCAGCACATGGCCGTAGGACACGCTTGGCCTTTTTTTCGGCAGCCGGCCGTGTTGAGCCGAAACATGCGGAAGATTTGGTTGAGTGGATGACCAAGCCGTCCTCATCCTCCTCATCATCTCTCACTAATGCACAGGGTACTTTGTCTGCCAACGTGTCCTCTTCCCTCGGCTCAATGACATCAGTGACTCCTTCCCTAGCCCCACCATGTCCTCCTGAGGAGTCCCTCGAACTGTTTGACCACAGTGTTGGGTACATGCTCCAGGAGGATGCCCAGCGTTTAGAAGGCTCTGATGATGATACTGAGCTAGATGAAGGCAGTAACATGAGCATGGACAGAGGGGGTGCCAAAGAAGGACAGCAATCTGGCAGTCATGCTCCCCCTGCGGCAGCATTCTGGCAGGCTTGCTCCAGTGATGAGGAGGGAGGGGATGATGAGGTCACTGACTCAACGTGGTGCCTGATAGGAGAGAGGAGGAGGAGGCACATCACCAACGAGGCAGGATGCCCTCCAGGGGCCAGCCTAAGGGCAGCACACTGACTGCATCACAACGCAAAGCTCTGCATGTGCAGGGCGCTGCTGTCTCTGCGTGTTATTCTAAAAGTTCTTTGGTGTGGGCTTTTTTGAGTCGAGTGCATCAGATCGCACCGCTGCTATTTGCAACATATGTCTCAAGCGTATATCGCGTGGCCAAAACATCTCCCGCTTGGGCACCACATGCTTGACCAGACATATGTTGACCTGCCATGTAGTTCGTTGGCAAGCGTATCTAAAAGACCCACACCAAAGAACAAAGAGGACCTCTCCTTGCTCCTCATCAGCTGAGATCTCAAACCCCACTATACCTTCAGTCTTCTCTGAGACCTGCACTGAGAGGAATGAAGGTGTAGAATTAGGTGTGTCACAGCCAAGTACTTGTGGGCAATCTGCTTTCGGTACACCAACGTCAGATTGTACCAGGCAAATTTCCCTGCCCCAGCTGCTGCACCATCAAAAGAAGTTCGCTCCCAGCCATCCACATGCCCAGCAGTTGAATGCTAGCTTGGCAAAGTTGCTAGCACTTCAACTGCCACCTTTTCAGTTGGTAGACTCTGCCCCCTTCCGTGAGTTTGTGGAATGTGCGGTTCCTCAGTGGCAGGTACCCAAACGCCACTTTTTCTCACAGAAGGCGATTCCGGCTCTCTACCAGCATGTGGAAGGCAATATCTTGGCCTTGCTGGACAGGGCAGTCAGCGGTAAGGTGCATATTACTGCTGACTCATGGTCCAGCAGGCATGGACAGGGACGTTACCTACGTTTCACGGCGCATTGGGTCAAGAGGACGAGGAGGAGGAGGAGGATTGTGTCAGTATGGAGGTGGAGCCTGGCACTCAGCATCAGCAGCAGTCTTTAAGGGATCAGTCCCAAGAAACACATGGACTTGTACGTGGCTGGGAGGAGTTGGCTGCGGACCATGTCGTCCTTAGTGACCCAGAGGACTCCGGACCGAATGCCTCAGCAAACCTACGCTGTATGGCCTCCCTGATCCTGCAAAGCCTGCGGAAGGATCCTCGTATTCGTGGTATCAAGGAGAATGACCAATACTGGCTGGCAACCCTCCTTGATCCATGTTACAAGGGTAAGGTTGCGGACCTTATCTTGCCATCGCAGAGGGAGCAGAGGATGAAACATCTTCGGGAGGCCTTGCAGAAAGGTCTGTACAACGTGTTCCCAGAGACTGGGAGGTTACAAACTCCTGTTTCTGGACAACGCGTTGCTGAGGCTTCGGTCAGTCAAAGAAGGAGCGGTGGAGAAGGTGGCCGTCTGACCGATGCGTTCAGACAATTTTTTAGTCCACAGCCCCAAGGTATGATCGGTTCCAGCAACCATTGCCAGCGTCTGTTTTACATGGTGCAGGAATACCTAGGGGCAAGATCTGACTTGGACACCTTTCCCTCCGAAAATCCTCTGGGTTACTGGGTCTTGAGGATGGATCACTGGCCAGAGCTTGCACAGTATGCAATTGAGCTACTGTCCTGTCCTGCATCCAGCGTTCTTTCGGAACGCATCAGTGCTGCTGGAGGCTTTGTAACCGATCACAGGGTGCGTCTGTCCACCGACTCGGTCGATCAACTGACCTTCATAAAAATGAATCAGTCTTGGATCACCACCAGCTACCAAGCACCTGATGCTGATGTAACTGAATATTTTTTTTTGAAATGTCAGATCCCTTCAATGACTGCCTATGCTGATGCTGAGTGACTATCCTGTTATGCTGAGTAATTATCCTCTTCCTCCTCAATGATCATGCTGATAGCTTGTAAGAACATTTTTGGTTCTGGGCGTCACCACCAGTGCCTAAGGCCCAATTTTTAAGCCTCTGTTTAACAAGGGCATGTAATTACAATTTTTGATGCAATTCTTTGCAGCAGGGCTAGTTCCTGCGCTCCAACTAGAGTATTTGTGAGGGGTTGCAGTGTTGTGGCACCAACACCAGTGACTAAGGCTCAATTTTTCAGCCCCTGTTTAACAGGGGCATGTAATTACAATTTTTGATGCAATTCTTTTGCAGCAGGGCTTGTTCCTGCGTTCCAACTAGAGTATCTGTGAGGGGTTGCAGTGTTGTGGCACCAGCACCTGTGCCTAAGGCCCAATTTTTCAGCCCCTGTTCAACAGGGACATGTAATTAGAATTCTTGATCTAATATTTGACAGCAGGGCCCGTTTCTGCGCCCACCAAGATTAACTGTGAGGACTTACAGTGTTGTGGCACCAACACCACCACCACCACCACCACCACCACCAAAGGCCACATTTTTCTGGCCCTGTTCAACAGGGGCATGTAATTACAATTCTCGATTGAATATTTCACAGCAGGGCCCGTTCCAGCGCCCACCAAGAGTAACTGTGAGGACTTACAGTGTTGTGGCACCACCACCACCATCACCAAAGGCCCAATTTTTCTGGCCCTGTTCAACAGGGGCATGTAATTACAATTTTTGATCTAATATTTCACAGCAGGGCCCTGTGAGGGCTTACAGTGTTGAGGCCACAACAACACCTAAGGCCCAAATTTCTGCTGAGTATATAGAGCAGGCCCCTATTTTCAAACATCCAACTTACAAACGACTCCTACTTGCAAACGGAAGGAGACAACAGGAGGTGAAATGAAATCTACCCCATAGGAAGGGAAATTCTCTCCTGTAAGAGTTAATATGGGAAAAACTTTTCTCCTTACCACTGATGCTTTATCACCAATCCTTGTTTCACTAAAACCCCCAAATTTTCAAAAAACATTTGTCATTGGGACAAAAAGTGAGGTGAAATCTTCTGAAGAGGAGCACAGACAGCAAAACAAATGTCACAGCGGTGATAACCCTTCCCTATGTTTTCCAAAAAGCTTAAAAACAGATTTTTTGGCTGGAGCTACACTTTAAAAATGTACCAGTTCAAAATTACAAACTGATTCTACTTAACAACAAACCTACAGTCCCTGTCTTGTTTGCACCGCCTGTATACTGCTGTTCAGAGTATATAGGGCCTGGGGGCCCCACGCCTTTCCTTTTTTTAATTTGGGTGTGGGGTTCCCCTTAATATCCATACAGGACCCAAAGGGCCTGGTAATGGACTGGAGGGTACCCATGCTGTTGTCTCACTGATTTTCATCCATATTGCCAGGACCCGACATTACATTAAAGCCGCAAGCAGTTTTAAATGACTTTTTTTCCTTTAAAAATGTCATTTTGTGCAGGGACTGTTCTAAGCACGGGAAACACGTGCCACTTTACAGGCATACTATAGACACCCCCAGGTACGATATTTAAAGGAATATTTCACTTTTCTTTTTTTTACTTTAAGCATCATTAAAATCACTGCTCCCGAAAAAAGGGCCGTTTTTAAAAGCTTTTTTTTGCATTGATACATGTCCCATGGGGCAGGAACTGGGTCCCCAAACCCTTTTTAGGACAATACCATGAAAATTAGCCTTTAAAATGAGCACTTTTGATTTTGAACGTTCGAGTCCCATAGACGTCAATGGGGTTCTAACGTTCGTGTGAATTTTCGGTCCGTTCGCAGGTTCTGGTGCGAACCGAACTGGGGGTTGTTCGGCTCACCCCTACTCTGGGGGAATCTAGGATGGAGAAGGACCTAGGGGTCCTAGTAAATGATAGGCTCAGCAATGGCATGCAATGCCAAGCTGCTGCTAACAAAGCAAACAGAATATTGGCATGCAATAAAAAGGGGATCAACTCCAGAGATAAAACGATAATTTTCCCACTCTACAAGACTCTGGTCCGGCCGCACCTAGAGTATGCTGTCCAGTTCTGGGCACCAGTCCTCAGGAAGGATGTACTGGAAATGAAGCGAGTACAAAGAAGGGCAACAAAGCTAATAAAGGGTCTGGAGGATATTAGGTATGAGAAAAGGTTGCAAGCACTGAACTTATTCTCTCTGGAGAAGAGACGCTTGAGAGGGGATATGATTTCAATATACAATTACCGTACAATAGGAATAAAACTTTTTCGCAGAAGAGAGTTTAACAAGACTCGTGGCCACTCATTAAAATTAGAAGAAAGGAGGTTTAACCTTAAACTACGTAGAAGGGTTCTTTACTGTAATGCCCCGTACACACGGTTGGATTTTCCGATGGAAAATGTGCGATCGGAGTGTGTTGTCGGAAATTCCGACCGTGTGTGGGCTCCATCAGACTTTTTCCATCGGATTTTCCGACACACAAAGGTTGAGAGCAGGCTATAAAATTTTCCGACAACAAAATCCGTTAGCGTAAATTCCGACCGTGTGTGGACAATTCCAACGCACAAAGTGCCACACATGCTCAGAAAAGATTCTGAGACGGAACTGCTCGGTCCGGTAAAATTAGCATTTGTAATGGATATAGCACTTTCGTCACGCTGCAATGTTTTAAATTGTTTAATGCAGCGCACTCTCTTCTTCTTTAGAATGCTAGAGGAATTAAGTTGTTTTACTGCTCACATTCACACAGACTTCTCACAAACTTATTTCTTTATTATTTATTGGGATTCCCGCAATATATTTTGATTTGTCACATCTGACCAAATTTCTTTTTGGTTATTGTTAAATATTATTTTTTTCAAGGCTGTTTTTTTTTTTTTTGAGTTTGTATTTTTTTCAAGGCTGTTTTTTTATTTGTGTTTTTTTGTGTTTTACTCCATAATATTTTTGTGTGTTTTTTGTGTGTCAAGTTACCACAACACCATTGATATCTTGTATTATTTAATCTCAAGGAGATCGTTTGGTGTTGGTGTCCCTTGTTAATTTCACATTGTATTTTTGAAATGTACCTGCCTACTCACCAACAAACTGTCCTTTTTGAAGGAAAACACACATAGGCAAGTATAATTGAACCCAAAATTCCTTTATTAAGGACTCAGAACCAAACAAAGAGGGAGGCAACGTTGGAGAAACAGCAGAATTTGGTGAAGCCTTTGACCCCCAGGGCAGACATCAATTCTTTTACAGCAAAATTTGTGGCCTGAGGACTCCATATATGAGGGAGTGCAGTCTGGTCCAGAAGTCCCAGAGATCATGAAAGCAGCAGATGACATCTATGTCCCCAGGCTGTGGTCCTACAAGAGGCTGCATATTTTGCCAGACCAGACTGAACCCAGGGTCATCACTCTCTGGTCTTCCTTCCACGCTTCCTTCCCGGCTGTGGCTCTGGTGTTGGACATGTGGCAGGAGAAGGAGTAGGACCTGGAGGAGGAGGAGGAGGACCATGTGTGAGGTCACAAATGTGGGTAGCACATGTTATTTGGCCCCTCAACCCCTTTTTGAGAGCTTCCAAAATTAGGAACTCACACAGGAGTCATTGTCCCTCCTCCATCTGCATCATTTTGCAGGCAGTTATGCCAGCAAAGTCCTCCTCCACAGTGTGGGGGGTTCTCAGGGCCTCTGTAGCCTTCCAAAAGAGGCCTATGGCAGCCTCCTCCAGGTTACTCCTCTTCCTGCCACTTTGTCTTTGAAGGTGGAGGGGAGGGACCTGGATATCAGGCAGCCTGCTTGGCCCGGCCACCTCCTGGCTGAGACTTCCCTGTGTATGAAAAAGGGACATGGTTTTAGTTTTGGCTTCATCAATCACAATCATAAATTAGTACTCCAAACTAACATCTAGTTAACACCGTTGATTGGACAACCAGAAATATTTAGAAGAATGCTATATTTGGCTCAAGCTGGGCTCCTCCACATATTGCTGTCTGGAAGGCCCAGGTTGGGCATCAGAAGCCTCAGCTGGGGGGGAAGGAAGCGTGGAAGGAAGAGTGGAGAGTGCTGGCCTGGGTTCAGTCTGACCTGCCAGAAAATGCAGCCTGTCATAGTACCACAGCCTGGGGACATAAATGTCATCTGCAGCTCCTGATCTCTGGGAATCCTGGACCTTCTTGTGCTCCCTTACATATGTGCTCCTCAGGCCACCATTTAGGATCTTCAAATAGGTGATGTCTGCCGTGGGGATCACCGTCTTCACAAATTCCAACAAATTATCCAGCGCTGCCTTCCTCTTTGTTTGGTTCTTATATTCAGGGTGGTTTATCTCCCATAGACAGGGCAGCTCCCTGAACATATCTATGAAGATTGGCATAAAGTCCTCATCTTTCAAGATATCCATTTTCACTGCAAGACACAACACAAGACAAACCCTAATGTCAGCCTAAAGTCTTCTAAACTTGTGCAAATACAGGCCTCAGTCTAGAAGCAGTATAGGCACAATGTTAAATCTTACCTTTGCTATCACGATCGGCACCTCCGTTACTTACAGATCGTACGTACTACGCACGCGTGTTACGCTTTATAGACACTGCGCATGCGTAAAAAACTCCGCCCGCCCCTGACGTTCTTTCTAGTCTATTTCCCGCCCCTTCTCGTTCGTCGCAGTGGGGATGAACACATGGCGGAGTCAGAGCAGGTGTCTGATAATTACACCAACGAGGAGGAGGAGGAAAGCCCGGAGCCTGAAACGTCCCGATCCAGAAGGAGACAATATAAGGCATCAAATATGTCCTTTGGGGAGATGTTGGAGATGGTCCACACAATGAAAAGGGCCGACTATGACGACCCCAATGTCCGAAAGGCCAAGATCATGGCGAAAGTGGTCAGGAGTCTGCACCGGAAATTCGGGGTACGACGATCGAAAGATCAGCTCAGGAAGCGGTGGTCGGACCTGAAATTACGAGAACATGAGCAGTACAGAAAGATCCGGAGAGTGCTGCAAAAAAGTAAGTAGTTGTGCTGTGTTCCTATTCTTTTTGTGTTTATTACGTTCGTGCTGTTGTACAGTTTAAAATGGCAACTTTCATGTTCATGGGCACATTATTCGTTCGGATCACACATTTTTTTTTCGGACTATAAAATACCATTGTTTAGCCCATATGCATTTGGCCACCATTTTGTAGATGGCTTTGTTACTAGAATGAAATGCAAACTAGATTGTGTGTAAGGAGAGGACACTCAGCAGCTGTTTTCACATCTGGACACTGGAGCACTAGTGTGGGACACAAGAACACCATTTTTATTAGGGGGGCCACACAGGTGCTCCAGTGTATACTATAGGGGGGTCTCCATCGGTGAAGCTTGTACTAAACAGGTAAAGTATTGCAGCTTGACAAAGGACAATAAAAAATATACATCTTGGAACTCTGCTAAAATAGATAATTGTACCCCACTTCCAAGCAATGTTTCATCTTTAGAGTTCTGCCATCAAATATCTGTGTGCTAATTATACCATTTTTGTTTTACATAGGGGAGAAAAGACTCGGAGGACACCCCTCATCCGAGGAGACCAGAGACCCCCCCCCTCTGGAAGAAGGTGAAATCCCCCAACACAAGATGAGCAGGAGGAAGAAGATGTGGTGGAAGTAGTCACCACAACAGGTGAGTGTCTGCGACCACAGGCTCAGATAAGAGATGGATGGCGGCATTTTTTTTAGACCTAATTTATTTTGTGTTTCCTCTCTTTTTAGGTGATCGTGAGGTTGTGGATCCAGATCCTTTCACATCCGAAAGTGCCCAGATCCTGATTGGGGAGATCATGGGGTGTAATTTACAATTGGAAATCATCAAGCAAAACATCAATGATGTTATTCCAAAATATAAAAACATCATTGATGTTTTGGGGCGAGTTTAAAGCCCCTCCAAATCACTTTCTTCTTTTGTTTGCTACAATGTGCGAAATGTTTTTGTGATTTTTCCCAAAGCCAAATTTGGAGGATGCACACAGTGTGCCAACATGTGCTATCTGCCATCACCGGAGATCAATGGACGCGTTTTGGGGGTGCAACCCCTTCCTCAATAATAAAGTAGCGGTGAGGAAGGGCTTTCTCCCCCAAAACACGTCCCTTGATCCCCCCTGATGGCAGATAGCACATGTTTACATTGGGAAATTTGTGTGCATCTTCCAAATTTGGCTTTTCAAGGGGTGATTTCACCCCATCTGAACGCAATATCAAACACAGTTCCTAAATACTCATGTCTGATATTGCCTTCCAGTTCTACCAAATGTGAACTTTGTAAGATCAAGATTTGTGTCTTTCTTGTTGGTTTTACACAGGCCTGTTTTCTATAAAATGCACATTTTGATTTTGGATAATGACACCACAAAAATTGTTATACAACAATCATGTTGGTTTGTCAGAAAAACCTTTGGTAAATGCACATGTGATTGTGCAGGTATTAAAAAGATTGTTCATCAAGAATGTGTGGATTATTGTCTCAACGCTACAACACTTTTGGGGTGATGTAATTGTTGTTTTATGAGAAAATGGGGGTAATTTCCTAAGGGGAAATCCACTTTGCACTACAAGTGCAGTTTCAGTGCAGTTGCAAGTGCACTTGTAGTGAAAAGTGTCTTTGCATTTAGTAAATAACAGCCAACAGTGCTTTGTATAAGGTTACACAATCACAACATTTTCTGGACTCCACACATTTCTGTCAGGGTCAGCTCAAACAAACACAAGCAGTAAATGTCCACAAAGAAGAGCCTGGGGGGAGATGCCTGTCGAGAACTTGAGGTCCTGCAGGCTTCTCCCTGTGGCCAAATACCGCAAGGTAGCGACCAGCCTCTGCTCCGGAGTGATGGCTTGCCTCATGCAGGTATCCTGCCTGCTGATATAGGGGGTCAGCGAAGCCAACAAACGGTGAAATACGGGGTTCGTCATCCTGAGAAAGTTCCTGAAATCATCAGGATTATTCTCACGGATATCACGGAGCAAAGGCATATGAGAGAACTGGTCACGCTGAAGCAACCAATTCTTGGTCCATGAACTCCTCCCCACCCTGTTCATGGACTGGACTTGTGTCAAGGTCTGGACCCCAACACCAAGCCCCCGCACAGCACGAACTCCACGAGGAGTACGCATACGAAACATGGCTAGAAAACGGTCGGCTGCTCAGAACGAAGTAACAGAACGCACTGAAGAACAGCAAGGCCTGTGAAGAGCGACCTGAAAAACAGCAACGAGCGGACAAGATCGCACAGAAAACTCCGATACGAACTGACTGCACGCACTGAAGAGCAAATACAAACCCACAAGCACAAACTGAACGGCAGAAAACGATCTGAAAGCCACGAGTCTGAAAAAGCGCGAATCGTCTCTCACCAAACTTTTACTAACACGAGATTAGCAAAAGGAGCCCAAAGGGTGCCGCGCTTGGTTCTGAACTGGCCTTTTCTAGTCTCGTCGTACGTGCTTGACGTCACCGCGTTCTTGGCGATCGGAAATTCCGACAACTTTGTGCGACCGTGTGTAGGCAAAACAAGTTTGAGCCAACATCCGTCGGAAAAAATCCGAGGATTTTGTTGTCGGAATGTCCGAACAAAGTCCGACCGTGTGTACGGGGCATTATAGGGACTTGGAAAACATCAAGAAAAACATCAATGATGTTCTTCAAAAAATGAAGAACATCATTGATGTTTTAGGGAGAGTTTAAAACCCCTCCAAATCCCTTTGTTTTTTGTGTGCTACAAATTTTTGACATTTTTTGACAAATTGGAGAAAAGCCAAATTTTGAAGAGGCACACAGTGTGTCAACATGTGCTATCTGCCATCACGGGAGATCAATGGACGCGTTTTGGGGGTGCAACCCCTTCCTCACTAATAAAGTAACTGTGAGGAAGGGGTTGCACCCCCAAAACACATCCCTTGATCCCCCGTGATGGCAGGTAGCACATGTTGACATTCGTAAATTTGTGTGCATCTTCAAAATTTGGCTTTTCCTGGGGTGACTTCACCCCATCTGAACGCAATATCAAACACAGTTTGTAAATACTCATGTCTGATATTGCCTTCAAGTTCTACCAAATGTGAACTTTGTAAGTTCAAGATTTGTGTCTTTCTTGTTGGTTTTAAACATGCCTGTTTTATCTTAAATGGACATTTCTACTTTTTCTAATGTGATCCCAAAGATTGTTATACAACAAACATGTTGGTTTGTTTTAAAAACCTTTTCTAAATGCACATGTGATTGTGCTGGTATTAAAAAGATTGTTAATCAAGAATGTGTGGATTATTGTCTCAACGCTACAACACTTTTGTGGTGCTCTAATTGCTGTTTTGTGTGACAATGGGTGTTATTTCCTAAGGGCAAATCCACTTTGCACTACAAGTGCAGTTTCAGTGCAGTTTCAAGTGCACTTGTAGTGCAAAGTGTCTTTGCCTTTAGTAAATAACACCCAACAGTGCTTTGTAAGGTTACACAATCACGCCATTTTCAGGACTCACCACATTTTTGTCAGGGTCAACTAAAACAAACACAAGCAGTAAATGTCACCAAAGATTTGAGTATTTTTCTTTTATTTGAAAAAGGTTTTAGACATTGTCTGGCATAATGATAGCCCCCCATACCTGCAAAGAATTCAAAGTATCTTAGCCGGATATCACGGGCACTCGGGGGGGCAAGCCAGGACGGCCACTTTCAAGCGCCGTCAGGGTTGGTTCATTTGGAATTGCAGCCTCAGGCCCAACTGAGCCAGCATAGTTGGCAGAATGTTGCCATAAAAAGTTGTGTAGAACACAGCACGCCAGGATTATATGATTCAGTTTATACTCCGCCATATGTATGGGTGTAAGAAATAGGCAGAGCCGGCTGGCCATGATTCCAAACGTGTTCTCCACTACTCTTCTGGCTCTGGCCAGCCAGTAATTAAAAACCCTCTGGTCCGGGGTGAGGGTCCTCATCGGGAATGGCCGCATAAGATGGTCCCCCAGCGCAAATGCTTCATCTGCAACGAAGACAAATAGGAGTCCTTCCACATTGTCTTCTGGAGGTGGCAAGTCCAAGCTGCCATTCTGGAGACACCTGTAGAACTCTGTCTGGGTGATGACTCCACCATCGGACATCCGGCCATTCTTCCCCATGTCCACATACAGGAACTCACAAGTAGCCGACACCACCGCCAACATCACAATACTATTGAACCCCTTATAATTATAATAGTACTACCCTGAGTTGGGTGGTGGGACGATGTGGATGTGTTTCCCATCAATTGCCCCTCCGCAGTTAGGAAGGTCCCACCGCTGGGCAAAGTGGGAGGCCACAGTCTGCCATTCCTGTGACGTGGAAGGAAACTGTGGAGTCAAAACAAAAAAACATTAGTCATTTTGCACATAAACAGGGAAAGCAGATTAGACACAAACATTCTTGGCCAACATCAAGATAACATTTATTTGGGGGAGTTTTGAAAGACCAAAGTATAAGGTACACCTATCATATCCCCCCCCCTCATGGGCCATTTCTAACATTATAGGGGGGGCTCTTGGACAGGTAACCCTCTCCACTTCATTGAGAGATGAATGCCTAAATAATGGGTATTACTTTGGCCAGCCCCTCCTTAGTTACACTATTGACAGCCCACTGGACAGGTAAGAAGTGTCATAATACAAAGATATAAATACACACTGTACACATTTGAGCACATTTGGAAATTCTGCTATTACCTATCAAGATAATAATAGGATACAAAAACTTTAAACAGTACCATTTGAAAGTATACAGGCAGGCCCTTGCACTACATGCTTTGGGGAATTCATCCATAAATCTGACCACTAAACAGATGGGTATAGTGTGTATGGGCTTGGCAAAGTCAGCAGATAGATGATTGAGGATAGATAGAGAATTGTTATCAGCTGACTTAGCAGTTGGGGGGAGGGAGGGTTCCAAATGATTTGGGGAACCCCCAAAAAAAAGCCTCTGGCACTCTGCCTGAATTTAAAGCACAAATCACATTTAAAAACATTTTAGGGGGTGTTTGGGGTAAAGCACTACTATGGAGCTGACAAAATACATTGTTAAGTGACTTGACTGAGGTGAATATAGGGCCAGGAGAGCATGCTGGGGAGGTAAGTGAAGGCAAATATGTATGAAGGACAAAAAAATAATTACATAAAAATCCAGCATGAATGAGGACAAAGGGGACATTCACAGCATATTACAATCATGGTAATTAGGGAATGAGGAAAGAAATACAAAATATTAGCAAACATTATATACAATAAAATGTGATATTAAACGATAAAAATCTTACCTTAATATACTCCATCTGTAGGACCTGTATGATGGCAGAACAGGTCTCTGGGATAATGTTCCCCAGAGCCTGGGGGGAGATGCCTGTCGAGAACTTCAAGTCCTGCAGGCTTCTCCCCGTCACCAAGTACCGCAGGGTGGCGACTTGCCTCTGCTCCGGAGTGATGGCTTGCCTCATGTAGGTATCCTGCCTGCTGATATAGGGGTACAGCAAAGCCAACAAACGGTGAAATACGGGGTCCGTCATCCGGAGAAAGTTCCTGAAATCATCAGGATTATTCTCACGGATCTCACAGAGCAAAGGCATATGACAGAACTGGTCACGCTGAAGCAACCAATTCTTGGTCCATGAACTCCACCCCACCCTGTTCATGGACTGGACTTGTGTCAAGGTAAGGACCCCAATACCAAGCCCCCGCACAGCATGAACTCTACGAGGAGTACGTATACGCAACATGGCTAGAAAACGGTCGGCTGCTCAGAACGCAGTAACAGAACACACTGAAGAGCAACACGGCCTGTGAAGAGCGACCTGAAAAACAGTAACGAAAGAACAAGAACACAATGACTGAGTCACGCGTAGCTTGCTGCATGCACTAAAGAGCAGATACAAACCCACAAGCACAAACTGAACAGCAGAAAACGATCTGAAAACCACGAGTCTGAAAAAGCGCGAATCGTCTCTCACCAAACTTTTACTAACACGAGATTAGCAAAAAGAGCCCAAAGGGTGCCGTGCTTGGTTCTGAAATGGCCTTTTCTAGTCTTGTCGTACGTGGTGTACATCACCGCTTTCTTTGCGAGCGGAAATTCCGACAACTTTGTGCGACCGTGTGTACGCAAAACAAGTTTGAGCCAACATCCGTCGGAAAAAATCCATGGATTTTGTTGTCGGAATGTCCAATCAATGTCCGATCGTGTGTACGGGGCATAAGAGCGGCAAGGATGTGGAATTCCCTTCCACAGGCGGTGGTTTCAGCGGGGGCATTGGTAGTTTCAAGAAAATATTAGGCACCTGGATGACCGCAACATACAGGGACATACAATGTAATACTGACATATAATCACACACATAGGTTGGACTTGATGGAATTTGTGTCTTTTTTCAACCTCACCTACTATGTAACTATGTAACTTCTACTCTCTCTCCTCGTCTTTGACACTGGATAATCCTACGGCTTTTGAATATCTATGTGCTCAAGGTCCACACCAACTACACTTGGTGTCCTGTATGTACCACATTCTCCACAAATCTTCCCCTCTTACTGAAGATACC
Organism: Aquarana catesbeiana; assembly: GCF_042186555.1. Taxonomy (NCBI): domain Eukaryota; kingdom Metazoa; phylum Chordata; class Amphibia; order Anura; family Ranidae; genus Aquarana; species Aquarana catesbeiana. The sequence goes on from NC_133326.1 coordinate 290,961,206, forward strand.
CATTTATATATGCGTAGATGGGCACAATTGCTATGCAGGCCTATCACCTCCCAGATGTGGGATATGATCTTGACCTCCACCTTTAAATCCCCTAAGTGTATGGTGCAGAGAGAGAGACCCATTAAAATTCTGAGGCTCTGGTATAAGACCCCTGAGGTCATACATAAATATGATCCTTCTAGTTCAGCAATGTGTTGGCATTGTGGGCTTGAAGTAGGCTCATTGCTCCATATTTTCTGGCAATGTTCTTTGATACAACCCTTTTGGCATGAGGTGATGCTATTACTTCAGAAAGTAGTGGATCTGCCCCTCCTGCTTGACCCAATCCACTACTTATTGGGTCTTCCCTTTACTGGTATTGCTAAACACATCAAACAATTGATTTCCTATATCCTTTTAGCTGCCAAGAGAGTTATTCTGCTTTGCTGGCTAACCAATGTACCTCCTGGTCTAGGTTCCTCATAGCTGATATTCGAAGAATGAAATATTTAACTGCTATTGTACATGATAATATTCCGCAGTTTAATAAAATATGGGAATCATGGGATCAATAAAAGTTTGGGTCACCCCTACCAGGTTCTATGTCTTAAAGCGGGATTCCGGCCTAAAAAAAAAAATTAAAAGTCAGCAGCTACAAACACTGTAGCTGCTGACTTTAAATAAGTACTTACCTGTCCTGGGTGCCTGCGATGTTGGCCGCCCGAGGCTGAACCGTCCCTCGGCTCTCGGGTCCCGGCACTGCCATCCTAGGTAAGGGAAACAGGCAGTGGAGCCTTGCGGCTTCACTTCCAGTTTCCAACTGCGCACACGTGAGCGACGCGGTGCTCCTCTCTGTGAATGGCCCCGTGTTGTTCTGGGAACACACACAGTTCCCAGAAGACAACGGGGCCGCCCACCGAGGAGAAGAACACACTGCGGAATAGGAAGAGGCAGATTAGGAAGACTGCCTAGCAACAAGGGTTTAGGTAAGTTTAACATTTTTTTTTTTCAAATGTTTTTTTAAATTTTTTTTAGGATTTTTGGTGATTTTTTTTTTCAGGGTGGCCCTCCACTTTAATGTTTGAAATATTCTATTGATATGACTTCATATATGTTTCCCCTGTGTGATCCAACCTGCATGGTGTTCTATAATGCCGCGTACACACGGTCGGACTTTCCGGCATACTTGGTCCGGTGGACCAGAGTGTGCCGGACAATCCGCCCGTGTGTAGGCGCCGGCGGACTTTTCCGGCGGACTTTTTCCCAAAAGCCCGCCGGACCTAGATTTGAAAAAAGTTTTAAATCTTTCCGCCGGACTCAGTTTCAGGCGGAAAGTCAGCTTGTGTGTGTGCTGGTCCGACGGAAAGCCCGCTCGTGTGTATGCTGGTCCGACGGACCAGATACGACACGAGGGCAGGGTATTGCATCTCGCGCTCGCTGCAATAGGAAAAACACATTTTCCTATTGCGGCGAGCGCGGGGCATACCAGGCCCTTAGGTCTGGTATGGATTATAAAGGGAACCTCCTACGCCGAAAAAACGGCGTGGGGTCCCCCCTAAAATCCATACCAGACCCCGATCCGAGCACGCAGCCTGGCCGGTCAGGAAAGGGGGTGGGGACGAGCGAGCGCCCCCCCTCCTGAACCGTACCAGGCCGCATGCCCTCAACATGGGGGGGTGGGTGCTTTGGGGGAGGGGGGCGCCCTGCGGGGCCCCCCACCCCAAAGCACCTTGTCCCCATGTTGATGAGGACAAGGGCCTCTTCCCGACAACCCTGGCCGTTGGTTGTCGGGGTCTGCGGGCGGGGGCTTATCGGAATCTGGGAGCCCCCTTTAATAAGGGGGCCCCCAGATCCCGGCCCCCCACCCTATGTGAATGAGTATGGGGTACATGGTACCCCTACCCATTCACCTAGGGAAAAAGTGTAATAAAACACACTACACAGGTTTTTAAAATATTTTATTAAACAGCTCCGGGGGGGAGATCTTCCTCCGGCTTCGGGGGTCTTCTTCCGGCTTCGGGGGTCCCTGCGCTTCATCTTCTCCCGGCGTCCGGTTGGTTCTTCTCCCGGTGTTCCAGTTCTTCGGCCGGCTCCTCTGCTGTCTTCAGGTAGCTCTCTTGCCAGCAGAGGTCCGGACTCCTGGGCTTCTGGGCTTCTGGGCTTCTGGGCTTCTGGGCTTCTGGGCTTCTCTTCTCTTCTCTTCTCTTCTCCAGATGTTGACACGACGCTCTCTCCGGCTGGACTGCTCTCCGAGGGCTGCGTTGTGACTTATATAGGCTGAGACCCCGCCCCCTTTTGATGTCACAGTCCCTGGGCATGCTGGGACTGTGACGTTTTAGGGGGCGTGGTCACTGGGTGATGTTGACCACGCCCCCTAAAACGTGATTAATATTGCATGCCAGTAGAAAATAACACCATAGGGTAAAGTGGGTTGCTCACTGTGCATGTAAATTTCCATTTAGCTTAACCAATGATTTGAAAATTCAATTTGAAAGAATACCCAATCATGCACAAGGAAAAAAAATGCATTTTTGCATGCACTTGCTTGCACATGAATAAATTATTGAAGTCTGCAGAGCTTTACTAATTGTACTAATTTTCTAAATTAAAGGAAATCTCTTGCAAATGAAAATTCCCCTATTTTCCTTTCATAAACCAACTCCTGGGTGTGCACTAAATACAGTTATCTTCATTATCAAGGTACAAAGCAATGTCAAGAGAAACAATTCTTTGCAGCTTCTTTACAGTTTTCAATGACTATGCTGGAAATGTTAAGCTCCTCCTGTAATGTTGGAAATGTAAAGGTACTCTCCTTAAAATGCACACTGGGCAAAACATTTACCAGGTCAGTGCGTCATTCAAGGGCGTAAGTAGAATTCCATTTTGGATGGGGGATGGGGTACATTTAAAACAGCAGACATGTGAATAGATATTTTGCAAAATGGCATAGCAAAATCACAAAGATCGCTGAAACATGTTTTGAATTGTTTTCACTATTACTTTCCCCATTGGAGGAAAACAACAAATGTGTAGCATTGTGGAATCCACAATTAAATATTTAGAGTACCACATAAAAAATTACATACTAAGAAAGCCAAGTTTGATACTGTGAAGGAGATTTACTAAATCTGGTGCACACAGAAAATGATGCAGCCGTGCAGAGTACAGTAACCAATCGGCTTCTAGTTTTTATTGTCAAAGCTTATTTGAACAAGCTGATTGGTTATGTACAGCTGAACCAGCTTCTGTGTGCACCAGTTTTAGTAAATCTCCCCCATATCTACAATTTGACAACTATGGTATGCTATGCTTTGCCCACAGTAATGCCTTGACACCTATGATAACACCACACCACACAATCTATAGTAGATAGAAATGCCATACTTCATAGCCATGTACTATATATTCCATAGCAGATCACATGACAGTTGTACACAATGAAAGGCTTTGTTACATGCCTTTCATTGTGTACTATTGTGATTGATCACAGTCTTCACCTGACAGGGCCAATCACAGCCCATCTGTACCACGTGATTAATTATGGCCAATCACAGCTAATCACAATAGTAAACACTGAATGAGTAGTTTTCATTCATAAAAAATGGTTTATTATAACTGTAAAATTCACAATTATAAGCAACTATAGTGTATAAAAAAAACAAAACACATCTGGTCATCTCCCCAGAGTAGTACAGTGTATTCAACCTGCCATCCATACACAAGTAAGCAGATAGCTCAGGCCTACGTGGACTTAACTTGTAGGCTACTGGATAGCCCTATATTTGGGTGGGCCCCTAGCAGATAGACACTGGTCTCCTCTGCATGATAAACAGCTGTAATAAACAACATGAAGGGAGTGCAGCGCTGAAGATAAAAAAAAAAAAAAATTTATAACAAATTAAAAGTGCATGTATGATATTCAGAAATGGTGAGAATTCAGTGAAATGATGGAAAACTAAAGCAGAGTCTCAATGACTGAAATTGCCATAGCGATAGTATATGTAAAATATGAAACACCTATTAATGCAAACTAAAACTATAGAAATGACAAACAATTAAATTTAAATTGTTGTGATGTCAAAAATGAATGAAATTCACAATAAATAATGAGTGTCACTGATCTATAAAAGTACACAAAAAATTAAAAGTGAAAAACCATAAATTGAAAATTCTGTGACATTAAGAAGTGAATCTGTAAAGTCCCAGTGTATTCAGAAATAATCCATGCAAGCAAAGAAATTTGATGGGAGCACAAAGCTATGAAGAAATGAGGGACCCTTCTTCCAAACAAGCTGATCACCCAAGGTGGATATGTAGTCTCCTTACCAGATGAAAAGACCGCACCAGCGGTCTCATCAAGCATAGGGAATTCGGTCTCCCAGAAACCTATGTGTGCGTCACAGCCTGCTGGATCCTTGACTCTCCTTAGCACTCAGAAACATTAAAAAATCCGCCCATAGTGAAGTATGTAAGGGGATAATTTATTAAAATCAAACGGAGTTGCACTTACAATGTGAAGCTCAATAAAGAGTGGCATGTAAAAACATCAGAATCACGGTGTTATTTCGGGCTTCCTCTGTCTGCCGCTCGCCAAACCACTATCTCTGAAGAGACAAGAACGTGATGACGTAGGTGTCACAAGCCCACCCTATGCGTTTCGTCACGATAGGACGTCGTCGGGGGATTGGCTGTTATAATTCACAATTATAAGCAACCATAGTGTGTAAAAAAAAACACATCTGGTCATCTCCCCAGAGTAGTACAGTGTATTCAACCTGCCATCCATACAAAAGTAAGCAGATAGCTCAGGCCTACGTGGACTTAACTTGTAGGCTACTGGATAGCCCTATATTTGGGTGGGCCCCTAGCAGATAGACACTGGTCTCCTCTGCATGATAAACAGCTGTAATAAACAACATGAAGGGAGTGCAGCGCTGAAGATAAAAAAAAAAAAAAATTTATAACAAATTAAAAGTGCATGTATGATATTCAGAAATAGTGAGAATTCAGTGAAATGATGGAAAACTAAAGCGGAGTCTCAATGACTGAAATTGCCATAGCGATAGTATATGTAAAATATGAAACACCTATTAATGCAAACTAAAACTATAGAAATGACAAACAATTAAATTTAAATTGTTGTGATGTCAAAAATGAATGAAATTCACAATAAATAATGAGTGTCACTGATCTATAAAAGTACACAAAAAATTAAAAGTGAAAAACCATAAATTGAAAATTCTGTGACATTAAGAAGTGAATCCGTAAAGTCCCAGTGTATTCAGAAATAATCCATGCAAGCAAAGAAATTTGATGGGAGCACAAAGCTATGAAGAAATGAGGGACCCTTCTTCCAAACAAGCTGATCACCCAAGGTGGATATGTAGTCTCCTTACCAGATGAAAAGACCGCACCAGCGGTCTCATCAAGCATAGGGAATTCGGCCTCCCAGAAACCTATGTGTGCGTCACAGCCTGCTGGATCCTTGACTCTCCTTAGCACTCAGAAACATTAAAAAATCCGCCCATAGTGAAGTATGTAAGGGGATAATTTATTAAAATCAAACGGAGTTGCACTTACAATGTGAAGCTCAATAAAGAGTGGCATGTAAAAACATCAGAATCACGGTGTTATTTCGGGCTTCCTCTGTCTGCCGCTCGCCAAACCACTATCTCTGAAGAGACAAGAACGTGATGACGTAGGTGTCACAAGCCCACCCTATGCGTTTCGTCACGATAGGACGTCGTCGGGGGATTGGCTGTTATAATTCACAATTATAAGCAACCATAGTGTGTAAAAAAAACCACATCTGGTCATCTCCCCAGAGTAGTACAGTGTATTCAACCTGCCATCCATACACAAGTAAGCAGATAGCTCAGGCCTGCGTGGACTTAACTTGTAGGCTGCTAGATAGCCCTGTATTTGGGTGGGCCCCTAGCAGATAGATAGACACTCTGGTCTTCTCTGCATGACAAACAGCTGTAATAGACTCAAACTCATGTACCTGTCTCCAACAGGTGCATGAAGTTGGGACAAGCACCCCAATTTGTTGTGTGGAGGAACAATGGAATTCTAAAGAGTTTTGTAGACATTCTTTACAAATTCCTGTGGTTGTGATTCAGTTTATGAATCTGATTACTTACAGCACCTACATTCAAATGCACTTGTATTCATGTTACACGTGCATTGTTGTTTCCCTTTAAATAATTTTGTCCCTTCCTCACTCCGTAGCTAAGAGATGTTCTGTATAGCTAGTCCCACACTCTTTTTAGTGTGTCTTTGGTTTCTGTTCGGAGCACATGTAATTACTGGAGCTAGACATACTATTATTTTTTTTCACCTGGAGAGGCAGAGCACTTTTTCTGTAATATTTAACCACTTACTGACTGGCCCATAGCAGATTTACTGCTACAGGGCGGTACTCCCATGCAGGATCATGTATGTATACCTGATTCTGCACTGTTGCCTACAGGGGGCATGCGCATTGCCGGCGGGCTGCTTCTACTTTGATTATTCATAGCAGAAGCTGATCTGTGGGTGCTGGGCACTGGATATCCGCTGGCACCCGCTGATTGTCAGGCAGAGGCAAGCTCCGTTCTGACAGGGGGAAGGGATGGATTTTGTGAGTAAAAGCAGCACACACATGATACAAAAACACTGATTAGGCACACAGTTAACCCTTTGATTGCCCTAGATGTTTAACCCCTTCCCAGCCAGTGTCATTAGTACAGTGACAGTGCATATTTGTAGCACTGATCCCCGTATTAATGTCACTGGTGCCCTCAAAGTGTCAAAAGTGTCAGTTAGTGCTCGATTGTCCTCCGCAATATCCCAGTCCTGCTATTATTTGCTTATCACCACCATTACTAGTATAAAAAAATAAAATAAATCAAAATTGCAATATATATCCCATAGTTTGTAGACGCTATAACTTTTGCACAAACCAATCATTATACGTTTATTGGTATTTTCTTTACCAAAAATATGTAGCAGAATACATATTAGCCTGAATTTATAAAGACATTTATTTTTTTTTAATTTTTTGGATTTGTTTTATAGCGGAAGGTAAAAAATATTGCTTTTTTTTTAAATTGTCAGTTTTTTTGTTTATAGCACAAAAAAAAATGCAATGGCAATCAAATATCACCAAAAGAAAGATCTATTTGTGGGAAAAAAACAACATAAATTGTATTTGGGCACAGTGTTGCATGATGGTGCAATTGTCAGTTAATTTAACGCAGTGCCGTTTCACAAAAAAATGGCCTGATCATGAAGGAGGGTAAATATCCTGGAAGTCAAGTGGTTAAAGTATGTTAATCCTGACAATGATCTTCTTTTATTTGCTCCCTTTTAGTCTGTTTAATATACCAACAAATGCATTTTGTTATATGTGTGATAAATGGAAAAAAAAAAAAAAATCTTGTGTCCTCTGCATATTCTTGTGTTAACTCGAAGAACCTTCGTAGTTGGACTTGGACTACCTTGGACTAAATAATGATTAGCCATGTCCATAGTGCAGATGGAGTTTCTCGGCGCATACAGTACATATGTGCATGCGCAGACCGGCAACTGGGCTGGCAGATGTGCATGGTCATGAGCATAGGCACATGCAAATGTGCGTGCGCATGCACACTCATGCATCAATAAGCGTGCCTGTCACTAATGCTAACACCAAGCGGGCTATTTAAACAGGCTACTGTATGAGCTCATTGCTGTTTGGTCTGCAGCTTCTGTGTGCTGTTCCTGATTCCTGTGTTTAACTCTGATCCTGATCCGGCTTACTTCTGATCTGCATTTGACTGCTACCTGCCCCGACCTCGGCTTATCTCTGGATTCTGCTTCTGCCCTCTGTTTCTGCTTGATTGACCTCCCGTTGCTGACTTGGCTTGTGACCTGACCATGCTGCTGTCTGCCATCTATGCCTGATCTGCCCAACCGCTACCGACCCGGCTTGTCTGACCCTGCATCTTGCTCATCCAGCCTGCTACAGCTCTCAGTCCAGCAAGCTTGCATCTGGTTCCTGCTTCCAGCTGCCTTCCCCAGTCTGCTGCCAGCCAAGCTACGTGCCAGCTCATCTGCCACCAGCCTGCTCTGCTACCACATCCACCTGCTGACTGCTGCCACACAGACCACTGGACTGATTACAGGCACTCATACCTCACCATGCTCCTGTGACCGCTGTCTCACTACCAATGGTCCCCGAGCTGGAGCTGTATGAGAGGCCTTCCTCTGCACATCGGGCTCACTGACCAGGTATGTGACATGAGTCTACAAAAATGTTGTGTGTTGACAGCCCACAATAAGGCCTAGAGAAGAAGTGAAATGTTGAAAGTAACTATCAACTGCTAACATGAATCACTGCTAACATGATTTTCTTAACAGATATAGAGTTGCATATGCTTTTTTAAAAAATAAATATAACTTTATCTCAAATGTGGTGGGTCTAATAAGAAACATACTTTACCATCTATGGTTCTGTCCACATCTTACTGCTCTGTCTGTACATCTCCTACAAAGCAGTGTGATAAATCAACAGTAACAACTGTATAAGAATAAAACATACCTAAATCCATAGCTCCGCTCAAAACTATATATATGTTCATTTATAGATGAGGGCCTGCTAGAAAGAACAGAGTTCACAGACTCAAAAAGTAGGGAGCACAAGCCCAGCAAATAGTAAAAGAGAAGAAGTATAAGGAAAATGGGCTTTTAAGAGGTGGTCCCCATAAGTATATTGAGGTATATCATATATATATATATATATATATATATATATATATATATATATATATATATATATATATATATATATATATATATATATATATATATATATATATATATATATATATATATATGCATCGGTCATCTTTATAAAGATCCGCTCAAAACTAGCTCCTCTTTACATGCACAATCCGGATGCTGGCCATTATAGTTCATCTCCACTCTCCATCAAAAATATGAAAGAATGTATCAGCCACACTTCACTCTTAGCTCCTCCATATTTTTTCATTGTCAACAAAGTGACTACATACAACAATGTCTCCTTTCGAGAACCAACCTTCCTTGATGCATTTCAACACCCCTGGCTTGCTCCCCTATTCTTGTAAGCAAGCCAGGAGTGGTGAAACATGTCAAGGGAGGTTGGTTCTCGGGTGGAGACATTGGTGTATGCCGTCACTTTGTTGACAATTAATAAATACGGTAAGAGGAGCTAAGATTGGAGTGTGGCTGATACATACATTCTTTCATATTTTTGATGGAGAGTGGAACTATATAATAATGGCATACGCACACTGATATGTACTCTTGATGGATATTTGAATTTCAAGGGTGGTCCACAAAGGGCTGACCATCAAACGATTAGTTCTTTGATGTGTTTTGCATTTAGGACTACATTTTATCATTGATTTGCTATATCTGTGAAGGCTGAATACCTAACAAAGTGAATGTTTAGTTTGCAAGGTGAATATTAGTAAATTAGGGGACCCTGTTGTAATTATTGCTACCATATGCTTGTTTGAACAGTCTCTAACCCTTGCAATTATCAACTCACAGGCATGGCAATAGTCATAGTAGCCCAAATGGCTGCTATTGGGGCTGGGGCTGGTGACAATTTAAACACAGAAAATCTGTAAGCAATTGTAGATACTGTAACACATATCCATCATTGTATTTTTAAAGTGATTCTACAGAAAATCATTTTTGTTTTTAAAATAACAAACATGTTATACTTACCTGCTCTGTGCAATGGCTTTGCACAGAGCAGCTACGATCCTCTTTTATTTTTTTTTTTGGTACAGTGTCGGCGCTCCTGGCTCCTCCCCCCTGCTGAGATCCCCCAATAGCAAGTCCCATGCTATGGGGACACTCGAGCAGACTCGCTTTCGAGCTACGCTCTATGTATCCATTAACACACAGAATGTGGCTCAGCACCGCCCCCACTCTCTCCTCATTGGCTTACTGGCTGTGATTGATAGCATCAGGAGCCAACAGCTCCCACTGCTGTGTCAGCCAATGAGGAGAGAGAGAGACCCAGGAGAGCCATCTCTTTTGAGCCTTTAGAACCACTTTAAGGATAGCACAGGTTGCTTTAAACACTGACCCTGTACATCAGTTGACATTTCCAATCAAGAAGAGCTGATGTCAGACATACAGGAGGAGCCTTCACAAAAATTACAGAGAATTTGTTCAGAAGTTCTAGTAGTGTACTTTTATTAATTATTTTTAAAAGTTACAGTGCCTCCCCAGCTAATAAGCCGTTTATAGTTCTGAAAAAACACAGTTTATTACTATAGTTATAGAGTAATTGTGTGCGGGAGTACCAATAATTAGGTCATATTAAAAAAATATTGTGTTGGTCAATATTATTATTTTGACTGACTACTACACTACCTCATTTAGCACATGTGTTCTGTTCAAGTGGAAGGACTTAGAATTTACACTGAGGTTCTAAGATGCTGAAAAAGACTGGTGAGCTTACTAATTGTAAAATTAATTCCCTGCCCTGCTGCCCCCTCTGCCCTGACAACATCTATCCACAGCACTGGTCCCTAGTATGGTACTGACTATCCTGCTACCAGTCTTTGTTTTAGGCATATTTAATGTTAAGATCAATGACAGCAGGGAGGTTACAGTGGGACCCCATCAAAACTTTGCTATGGGGCCCCATGATCCCTATGATCTATGCTTATGCCCCTGAATCAACTCTATGTATACAGATCAAGTACTTTCTGTTTTAGCCAATGAGACTAACCTTACTGCTTCCTGCGTCAGCTCCCTGCTTATTGGACAGAGGTGAGGGTGTAGATGTATTGTTGCATAAACAGACTAGCAATTGAGAGACTAGCACAGGATTTGAGGTTAAGAAAGGGGGATCCACCCCCAAAATACATTTCCGTGGTGACCATCCTGGTTCACTGGAGAGCCCTGAGCGGAGAGGTGAATGACACTGGCTTGGTCTGCAGCCACTGACCGAAGAGGAGTTTGGAGGAACTGATGGGTGCTGGTATGTGCCATGTAGCCAACCCTGAAGACACCCTGAACTTGGATATGAGAAACTGATATTACTGCACCATTGGTCCTGACAGATTTTCATTTCCTTGTGGCTCCATACAAAGCTCTACTATATTTTTTTTCAGTGGGGGTACAATTATTTTATTGTGTTTGTCTTTTATGAATAATGTAATAATACTGTGCTAGATCTAAGCACTTCCTATCTTCCCTTTTGTTTTTGAAAACTTTGCCACTACCGTGTGGCAAAGGGGTTGCTGCAAGTGTCTGGGCATATATGTATTTTTATTAAAGTGGAAGACAATTAAGTGCTGCTAGCTATGCCAAAACTTAAAAATAAGTGCCTATACTGTTTAAAATGTAATAAAATATTGTCTCACCCTGCTGTGCACATGCTCAGTTCCTCTCTGTTTTTGGCAATGTGCCAAAAATCAGAGCCACTAGATGCCAATCTGCTGACAGCCTAAAAATTTACTGCTGCTCAGCGGATCTGGGCTTCAGCCAAATGGCATCCTCCGGCAAGAAGAAGCTAGAATGTTGGAGGCAATTTACAGCACATATTAATTTTGGTAGCATAATTATTAATGTGGAATGTATGTTCCCTGCTAAGGAACATTTTTTAAATCAAATTGTTATGGGTAAAGTTCCACTTTAAGGATACATTATCACTAACGGCATATAAAGGGATTTTATGGAGTGTAATTATCATGGATATGTATGTTTTCTTTTTACTACAATATTAAACCCTTGAGTAATAAATAATGTTTGCCTCTACAGTGATGCCAAATTTCAATCTCATGCATGAACTGTGTTGCAGAATGCCAAATCCACTTTGTAGGCTGCATATTTGCTACATTAATTACTATATATCTGCATTGCTTTGCTAGGCAGTGCTGGGAGCTTTACTTCTGATTAGGGAAGTAGCAGCTAGGGAAAGGGGGTTGGATAAGAGATAAATTCACGTTTTTTTTCTAAATTCCATCTCCTCTATGTACCAATATACCATTAATGAAAGTCTTTTGCAGAAATAAAAAGCGTTCTATTTATCTTACACATCTCTTACCTCTGTGTCCAGCTGGTTATGTAAAAAAAAGCCTCTATTACTTCTCCATTACTTTCTGGACAAACCTTGGGATGTGACACAGGAAGAAGTTTACCAGCGGGCATCATTAGCACATGCCCTGCATTTGCCCTCCCCCTTCCAGCAGACCACTACCACCGCTCATCAAGTGCACATTTACCCTATGCAATCAGTGAATACCGTTCTCCCTAAATACACAGGCAGTGATTGTTCATTTGGAAGAGTGTGCAGAAGCGGAGTGATCAGATAACAGCCTATGTGGATAGAGCTGTAATATTGAAAACAGGAAAAGTATGTCCAGGATTTTGAAAAGTTCACCATACACTATACAATCTGACTGTACAACCTCCTTTAGGTCTACCATCAGCTATATAGTGCAAGGGCCTGCCTGATAGGATGCAGAGTGACTGGATAGATGGTGTGTCTTCCTATTATATAGTTTTGGTGAATCTAAAGGACATTGTACAGAGATTGTACAATCAGATTGTATAGTGTATGGCTACCTTTATACACCTAAAATTAACTAGTTGCTCTTTTGGTGCCTTAAATTGTTAAGGGCATACTAAGCACAGAAGCAAACATTCATATTGCAAACATTCTTACATTTTGCCACATGAAAAAATGAGTGAAAAATGCAGCAAAATGCACAGTAAAATATGTGTAACCCACAACACGTCAAGATGTTCCATTAGCTACTTTGCCACGTGTAGCACAGCCCATTGAAATCAATGGGCTGCCCAATGCGTGTCATGGAAAAAATTAGCCAAAAAAATTGAGCTCCTACTACTCTAATGCCGCGTACACACGAGCAGAATTTCCGACAGAAAGAGTCCGATGGGAGCTTTTCATTGTATATTCCAATCGTGTTTATGCCCCATCGGACTTTTCCCGTCGAAAATTCTGACGGACTTAGATATAGAACATGTTTTACATTTTTCGGACGGAACTAATCACTATTGGTAAAACTGCTCGTCTGTATGCTGTTCCGACATACCAAAAACAACGCATGCTCTGAAGCAAGTACGAGATGAAAGGTCGGTCTGGTAAAACTAGTGTTCTTAATGGAGATAGCACATTCCTCACGCTGCAAATTCTGTGATCTTTTAATGCAGCACATTCTTTTGTGCTTTATAATGCTAGAAGAATGAAGTTGTTTTGCTGCTGATATTCACACAGAGTTCTCACAAACATCATTCTTTATTATTTCTCGTGATCTCATGAATAATATTTTATTATTTTAAAGCCAGATCTCCAGAATAATGTTTTGAAATATTTTTTATAGTCATCTTTTTTTAGAATGTTTTATTTCATCAAGATCTCCTTTTTTTGGATTATTACAAAATTAGTTTCTAGTGATCCCCATAATATTTTTTTTTTTTTTTGGTGTGTCAAGTTACCACAATAACATCATTATCTTGTATTTTGTAGCCTCAAGGAGGCTGGTTGGTGTCCCTTTGTTAATTTGGCATTATATTTTTGAAATGTACTTGCATACTCACAAACAATCTGTCCTATTTTTATAAAAACACATAGGCAAGTATTTTCAGAAAATAAAATATCCATATATTCTGGGTAACAAAATAAAGAGGAAGGCAACGCTGGAGAAACTTTTGTAATTTGTGAAGCCTAGTGACCCCAGGACAAACATCATGTCTGTGGAAAAAAAAATTGTTATCTTGAGGAGTCCATATAATTTTGAGCCCAATCTGGTCCAGGACTCCCAAAGATCAGGACCAGCAGCAGATGACAGATATGTCCCCAGGCTGTGGTACTACAACAGCCTGCGTCTTCTGTCGGACCAGACTGAACCCAGGCCATCACTTTCTTCTCTTCCCTGCAGCCTTCCCTCCACGCTTCCCTGCAGCCTTCCCTGCAGCCTTCCTTGGAGGCTGTGGCTCTGGTGGTGGACTTGTGGCAGGAGGAGGAGGAGGATGGGTGAGATCATATATGTGGCTGTTCTCTGTCAGCTGGCCCCTCAACCCCTTGTGAAGGGCCTCAACAATAATTCCCTCACAGAGGAAGCATTGGCCCTCCTCCAATTTGAACAATCTTGTGGCTAGATAGCAGCCATAGGCCTCTTCAGCATCGGGTTGGCTCCTGAGAACATCAGTTGCTTCCCTAATGAGACCCAGTGCTGCCTCCTCCATCCTCGTCCCCTTCCTGGGCCTTTTTGTTTGAAGGCAGAGGGGAGGCACCTGGGATTGGGTGAGGCTCCTACTGGGCCCAGCCACCTCCTGGCTGACACTGGGCCTGCCCACCTCCTGGCTGTCACTGGGCATGGCCACCTCCTGGCTGACACTGGGCACGGCCACCTCCTGGCTGACACTGGGCACGGCCACCTCCTGGCTGACACTTTCCAGACCCTCCTCCTGGCTGAGCTCATCCTGTGTATAAAAAAGGGACATAGTTTTAGTTTTTGCTTCATCAATCACACACAATTTTTAGCTCATGACTTGTAAATTGAATGTTAATACAACCCCTGGCAAAAATTATGGAATCACCAGTCCCTGAGGATGTTCCTTCAGTTGTTTATTGTTGTAAAAAAAAAGCAGATCACAGACATGGCCAAAAACTAAAGGCATTTCAAATGGCAACTTTCTGGCTTTAAGAAACACTAAAAGAAACCAAGAAAAATAATTGTGGTGGCCAGTAACAGTTATGCCCTGTACACACGGTCGGATTTTCTGACGGAAAATGTGTGATAGGACCTTGTTGTTGGAAATTCCGACCGTGTGTGGGCTCCATCACACATTTTCCATCGGAATTTCCGACACACAAAGTTAAATTAAGAGACGAAAGCTATTGGCTACTGCCCTGTTTATAGTTCCGACGTACGTGTTTTACGTCACTGCATTTAGAACGATCGGATTTTCCGACAACTTTGTGTGACCGTATGTATGCAAGACAAGTTTGAGCCAACATCTGTCGGGAAAAATCCATGGATTTTGTTGTCGGAATGTCCGATCAATGTCCGACCGTGTGTGCAGGGCATAAGATTTATAGAACAAGCACAGGGAATAAATTATGGAATCACTCAACTCTGAGGAAAAAATTATGGAATCATGAAAAACAAACAAACAAAATAACACTCCAACACATCACTAGTAGTTTGTTGCACCACCTCTGGCTTTTATAACTGCTTGTAGCCTCTGAGGCATTGACTTAATGAGTGATAAACAGTACTCTTCATCAATCTGGCTCCAGCCTTCTCTGATTGCTGTTGCCAAATCATCTTTGCAGGTTGGAGCCTTGTCATGGACCATTTTCTTTAACTTCCACTACAGATTTTCAATTGGATTGAGATCCGGACTGTTTGCAGGCCATGACATTGACCTTATGTGTCTTTCTTCAAGGAATTTTTTCACAGTTTTTGCTCTATGGCAAGATGCATTATCATCTTGATAAATTATTTCATCATCCCCAAACATCCTTTCAATAGATGGGATAAGAAAAGTGTCCAAAATTTCAATGTAAACCTGTGCATTTATTGAAAATTTAATGACAGACATCTCCCCAGTGCCTTGACCTGACATGCAGCCCCATATCATAATTGACTGTGCAAATTTGCATGTTTTCTTCAGACAGTCGTCTGCATAAATCTCATTGGAATGGCACCAAACAAAAGTTCCAGCATCATCATCTTGCCCAATGAAGATTCGAGATTCATCACTGAATATGACTTTCATCCAATCATCCACAGTCCACGATTGCCTTTCCTTAGCCCATTGTAACCTTGTTTTTTTGTGTTTAGGTGTTAGAGATGGCTTTCTTTTAGCTTTTCTGTATATAAATACCATTTCCTTTAGGCGGTTTCTTATAGTTCAGTCACAGATGTTGACTCCAGTTACCTCCCATTTGTTCTTCATTTGTTTTGTTGTACATTTTCTGTTTTCAAGGTATATTGCTTTAAGCTTTCTGTCTCGACGCTTTGATGTCTTCCTTGGTCTACCAGTATGCTTGCCTTTAACCACCTTCCCATGTTGTTTGTATTTGGTCCATGTTTTAGACACAGCCGACTGTGAACAATCACATCTTGTGCAACACTGCATGATGATTTACCCTCTTTACCTACATACTAACAAGCAGATTTAATCTGATGCAGGTGTTAGTGTTTGTAATGAAAATTTACAGGGTGATTCCATAATTTTTTTCTCAGAATTGAGTGATTCCATAATTTATTCCCTGTGCTTGTTCTATAAATCTAACTGTTACTGGCCACCACATTTATTTTTCTTGATTTCTTTTAGTGTTTCTTAAAGCCAGAAAGTTGCCATTTGAAATGCCTTTAGTTTTTGGGCATGTCTGTGATCTGCTTTTTTTCTACAACAATAAACAACTGAAGGAACATCCTCAGGGACTGGTGATTCCATAATTTTTGCCAAGGGTTGTAAATAGCAAAGACTATCATTCTGACCCCAGCATTTTTCTTTCTTTTCCCAATCATTTTTGGCCACTACTGTCTATTGATATGTAAATCACTTGGTTTTAAATCATGAATTAGTTATCAATTATAACATCTAGTTAACATCATTAATATTAGGACAATAAATATGTAGTAAAATAATATATCTGGCTCCAACTGGGCGCATCCACTTCTTCCAGGATGGATGGCCCAGGTTGTTCCTCGTCAGCCTCTGCTGGGGTTGAGGGAAGGATGGAGGGAAGGCTGCAGGAAAGGGTAGAAAGTGATTCCCTGGCTTCAGTCTGGTCGTCCAGAAACCGCAGTTTGTTGAAGTATCACAGCCTGGGTACATACACTTGCGCTGCTGCTGCTCCTGATCTGAGTGATTTCTGGATCTTATTATGCTCCTTCTTATACATGTTCCTCAAGATCCCAATTTTACTTTCCAAAAACTGGATGGTTGCATCGGGAACCCGAGTCTTCACAAACTCCAGAAGTTTCTCCAGCGTTGACCTCCTAGCTTGTTTATTATAATATAAGGTGTTTTTCACCTCCCACAAATTCCTCATCTTCCTGTATATGTCTATGAAACTTGCTATGAATTCTGCAGCCTTAAAGTGATTCATCTTTGCTGTAAGACAATACACAAGACAAAAATGCTAATGTCAGCCTAAACTCTCATTATCATATCCCAATATAGGCCTCAATCTTGAAGCAGTATAGGCCACTGTGATGGGCCAAGTTCAAATTTTACCTATGTTTAGGACGCTCGGCACTTCCGTTCGCTCTTCCTCCACACACAGATTGTACGTACGACACATGCATGTTAGCTTGATATACACTGCGCATGCGTGAAACTCCGCCCACATCGCCCGCCCCTTCTCTCTTTGGCGCGCAATAGGAGCAACTTGGTGGATAAAGAGCAGGTGTGTGGTAATTCCACTAACAAGGAGAAGGAAAGCAATTAAGGAAACACTGGTCAAACCTGAAACTGAGGGAGCAGGATCAGTATAAAAGAATAAAGAATAAAGAGAGTGCTTCTAAAAAGTAAGTAGTTGTCGTGTGTTCCTATCATTATTATTACTTGCATGCTGCTTCATGTGCTTTTCTTTACTGTTGTACAGTTTAAAATGACGACTTTTATGTTGATGGGCACATTAATAGGTCGTAGGAAACAGCGTTCGCTCATTAAATACAATGTTTTGGGCAGATACAGGTTAAATACTTTTGGTCATGCCTATTTGTATAAAATTAAGTTTGGTACATTGCTGTCTAGATGTGTTTGTAACTAGAATGAAATGCAAGCTTGATTCACTGTAATGTAAGGAGAGGACACTTAGCAGCTGTTTACACATCTGGACTCAGGAGCACCAGTGTGAGACACAAGAACAATCTTTTTAGGGTGTCCCACACAGGTACTCCAGTGGATACATGGTGTGAAAATTGTCAGAAAAAGGTCTTTATTCCAGCTTTGGTAAGGTAAAAATTCATGTCTTCAGCTTGGAACTCTGCCCAAAACAGACAATTGTACCCCACTTCCAAGCAAGGTTTCATATTCACATTTCTGGACTCAAATATCTGTGTGCTAAAGTATACCTTTTGTTTCACTCTCATAGGGGAGAAAAGACTCGGAGGACACCACTCAGAGGACACCAGGGACCCCACACATCACTAAGAAGGGGAAGTCAGCCCAAGACAACACCCCGAGGATCTGGAGGAAGGAGAGGTGGAGGAATTGGGCGAGATTGTCACCAAAATAGGTGAGTGTCTGACACCCGAACTTCAGGTAATCTATGTATGCTTGAATATTTATAATACATGTTTTTAATCCAATTTTTAGGTGATGAGCTGGTTGTTGAACAGCAAGCTGTACATTTCACAAGTGACAGTGCCCAAAGGCTCATCCACGACATCATGGTGTGGAATGGTGAAATCAACATTATAAGGAAGAAACTGAATGTTATGGAACAACAAATGAAGAACATGATAGATGTGTTGGGGAGAATATAAATTTCTTTCAAATCCCATCCATTTTCACTTTTGTTGGACTAAACCAATTTTTTTTTTGAAAATTTTAAAAGCCAACTTTTGAAGATGCACACGGTGTGTCACCGTGTGCAAGCTGCCATCAGGGGATCTCAATGTACGCATTTTGTGAGTGCAACCCCTTCCTCGTAACTCTAGTAGGTGAGAGGAAGGGGTTGCACCCCCAAAACATGTCCATTGATCCCCCATGATGGAAGATAACACATGTTGACGTTAGGCATGGGATCAGGAGGGAAATACCCATTTTGACTCCCAATTTGTGTGCATCTTCAAAATTTGGCTTTTACAGGGGTGACATCACTCCATCTGATGAAGGCAATATCAAGACATTTTTGACACTATAATGTCTGATATCGCCTTCAGTTTTTAAACGTTGAACTTTGTAAGTTCCAGAGTTGTGTATGTTATGTTTTGAAAATGCCCGTTTCTAAAAAAAAAAAAAAAAAAAAAGAATTAATTGAGAAAAAAAAATATATTTTTGTAAAAAATTTTATAACGCACATGTGAATGTGAACAGAGTAAAAATTTTGCTAATCAACAATGTGTGGCTTCTTCTTTCAATGCTCAATACCAGTTTTGGAAGTAATTTTGTGTTTACAGTGACAATGGGGCTTATTTACTAAAGGAAAATCCACTTGGCACTACAAGTGCACTAGGAGAACCTAGGAGACAGCCAAAAAGAAACACAAGCAATAAAGAAAATGCAAGATTTTATCAGATATTATTTTTTATTTAAAAAAAAATATTTTAGACATTGTCTGGCATTGCAATGGCCCCCCTACCCATAAAATAATTGACATATTTATCCCGAACTTCACGGAGCTTTGGGGTGCCAAGCCAGGATGGCCAGTATCCAGGCCCATCAGAGGATTTGAAGGAAGTCCGGCCTCAGGCCCAACTGAGGCTATATATTTGTGGGCATCTTTTCTTAAAAAAAATTATGCAATATGCAGTAGGATAAAATGATGTGGTTGAGTTTGTATTCCGCCATGTGTATGGCTGTCAGAAACAGGTGGAACTGGCTGGCCATTATCCCGAAGGCATTCTCAACGACTCTGCTGGCTCTGGCCAGCTGGTAGTTAAAAACCCTTCTCTCCGGGGTGAGGGTCCTCTGGGGGAATGGCCTCATCAGGTGCTTGCCCAGACCGAACAATTCATCAGCAAGAAAGACGAACGGGAGTCCTTCAACGTTGTCCACATCAGGTGACAATCCCAGGCCATAACTCTGGAGCCATTGGTAAAACTCTGTCTGGGCAAAGACTCCTCCATCCGACATCCGGCCATTCTTCCCCACGTCCACGTAGAGGAACTCCTATTGTGCTGACACCACTGCCATTAACACTATACTATTAAACCCCTTATAGCTATAATAGTAAGACCCCGAATGGGGTGGTGGCACGATATGGACATGCTTCCCATCTATAGCCCCTCCACAGTTGGGAAAGTCCCAATGGTCGGCAAAATGGGGGGGCCACAGTCTGCCATTCCTGTGGCGTTGAAGGAAACTGTGGAGTAAAAACAGAAAAATATATATTAGTACTTTTGCACATAACATTGCAAGCAAATTAGACACAAACATTCTTGGCCAACATCAGTATAACATTTATTTTAAGGAGTATTTTAAGACAAAAATATAAGGTCCACTTATCAGATCCCCCCCCCCCCTTGATGGCCCATTGTAAAAATTTTAGGGGGGGTTCAAGCTGAGTTTGGGACCCCAAAAAAAGCCTATGGCACTCTGCCTGAATTTAAGGACAACAATAACATTTGTACACATTTTAGGGGGTGTTTAGGGTAAGCACTAAAATGGAGCTGACAAAATACATTGTTAAGTGACTAGGCTATAGGTGTATATGGGCCCAGGATAGCATGCTGGGGAGGTTAGTGAAGGCAAATATGCATGTAGGCCAAAAAAGGAGCATTAAAAGATTCCAGCATGCATGAGAACAAAGGGGACATTCACAGCATATTACAATCATGGTAATTATGGAATGAGGAAAGAAATACAAAAAATGAGCAAACATTAAATACATAGAATGTGATTATAAAGGAGAAAACTTACCCTAATATAGTCCTTCTGCAGGACCTGAATTATAGCAGAACAGGTCTCTGGAATAATGATCCCCAGAGCCTGGGGGGAGATGCCTGTCGAGAATTTTTGTCCTGCAGGCTTCTCCCAGTCACCAAGTACTGCAACATGGCGACTAGCCTCTGCTCCGGAGTGATGGCTTGCCTCATGCAGGTATCCTGCCTGCTAATATAAGGGGTCAGCAAAGCCAACAGATGGTGAAAAATGGGGTCAGTCATCCTGAGAAGGTTCCTGAAATCATCAGTATTATTCTCCTGGATCTCAAGAAGCAAAGGCATATGATAGAATTGGTCTTGCTGGAGTAACCAATTCTTGGTCCATGAACTCCTCCCCACCCTGTTCATGGACTGGGCTTGGGTCAAAGAATGAACCCCAACACCAAGCCCCCGCATAGCACAAACGCTATGATGAGTACGTACCCGCAACATGGCTTCAAAACGGTCGGCTGGTCAGAATGAACTAACAGAACGCACTGAAGAACAGCAAGGCCTGTGAAGAGCGAGCTGAAAATCAGAAATGATTGGACAAGAACACACTGAAAAAACAGATGCAAACTGTCTACACGCTCTGAAAAGCAGATACAAACCCACAAACACATACTGAAGAGCAGTAACACGAGATAAACATGAGATTAGCAGAAGGAGCCCAAAGGGTGGTGCGCTCGCTATTGCACTTCATTTTTCTAGTCCTGTCGTACGTGGTGTACTTTACTTCGTTCTAGATGGTCAGACTTTGGTGTGACCGTGTGTAGGCAAGACCGCTTGAGCGGAATTCCGTCGGAGTTCTGTCGGAGAAACCTTTGGAGTTTATTCCAATGGCAAAACCGGTCATGTGTACGCGGCATAAGTGTGACTGGGTCCTGAAAGTGGAATTGGTGTGTTTACACATAAACAATGAAGCTTTATTCACATCTGTGTTTTTCTGAATGCATGGTAAACCACACAGAAATGGCACGCCTTGCCTTGCATTACAGAAATGAGCTGTAAATGCACCAAAAAGCACGTTAAAAAAATGCACCATGCCCCTCTCTAGAAATGTTCTGGAGCTTCTTTGGGGTGATTGTTGTGCCAATTTATGTGAATGACGAGTGAAAACGCTCAAAAGTGGCAAAAAGAGAATGCATGCAGGAATGTGAGTTCCTGCTACACAGAGATGGGAACAGGGCTTGACATGTATTTGAATAAATCTGGCCATACACTTTGCCATCTGCTTGTACAATCTCTGTATAATTTCCTTTAGATTTACCAGAACTATGGAATAAGAAGACCCACATATCTATCCATTAACTCTGTATCCAATCAGGCAGGCCCTTTCACTGCATAGTTTATGGTAGATCTAAAGCAAATTGTACAATCAGATTGCATAGTGTATGGCCAGCTTTATACACATACATGGGAGGGAGTGGATGGAGACACTCACCTGTCAAGCCCTGTTCCCATCTCTGCATATTGGGGACTCATATTTCTGCATGTGTTTTTTTGGGGGGGCCTTTTGGAGCAGTTTAGCTAATCATGCAACAATCGCCCCAAAGAAGCTTCAAAACTTTTTTTATAAAGCAGAGTGTGGTGCACTTTTCACCTTGCTTTTTAGTGCATTTGCTGCACACTTCTGCAACGCAAGGCAAAGCACGCATTTTCTGTGTGGTTTGATTTCAATAGGCTGTGCTACACATGGCAAAGTAGCTCATGGGGCATTTTGGTGGGTTGCACATTTTTTACTGTGTGTTTTGCTGCATTTTTTGCTAGTTTTTTTCACGTGGCAGAATGTGTGTTTGCTTCCGCATTTGGGGTACCATTAACAATTACTGGCACTAAAAAAAATGCCACTAGTTAATTTTAGGTGTATAAAGGTGGACATATACTGTACAATCTGTGGACAATTTTCTATAGATTTACCAAAACTATGGAATGGGAGGAATCACCGATCTATTCATTTACTCTGTATCCAATTACCCAGGCCCTTGCACTACATCAAGGGGTGTCCAACCTGTGGGCAATGGGCCGCATGAGGCCCTAGAGAGTTTGGCATGCGACCTGGGCCTGTCTGGATGTCTGGAGGAAAAATGGGAATGCTGTACAAACACAGCAGCTGTGGAAGCTTACATTGACAAGGCAGGCAAATGCACGCGTGAAGGGATGCCGTGCAAACTCAGGGTGCGTGTGCTAATAAGGTTAGCTGGTAAACTGCTTCCTGTGTCTTACTGGTTCTCAAGTCACAAATCAATTTACCAGGAAGTCTCTGAAGCATTCTATGGAACACAGCAAGAGCTTTTATTTTTCTGCAACTTAGATACATTAATGGCATATTGGTACATATGGGAGCCGGATTTTAGAAGAAAAAAAAAAGTGAAATTAGCCAATAAAGGAGAAACCAAGAAATCATCCCATCACCTGCAAGGCTATGCAGTGTATCATAGTATTTAATCCGGCTGGCTGAACAGAATAACAATATCATTAGTGAATAAATATCACATGTGAATGTACGTTATGTTTTGTGTTAAGTGCAATGCTTTGAGGTAGCCCATTTTTCGCTGCTAAATGCGAGTTACTGTGTTTAGCAGAATTTACATTCTTTTACAGGCATTTGGCATTTCAAATGCCTCTAAACATCCATCTGAACCCATTTTTTGCATTCCAAAAAATGCTTCTAAACTCAACTGCCTAGAAATGACTATAAACGACCCTGTGTACATGTACTGATAAGAGAACAGAGAAGAGTTCAGGGGCAGCTGAAAAAAAATGCCCAACTGCTCCTAAATGTCCATTTACCAGCAGCAGTGTACATGAGGCCTTAAGGAGAATCAGCACACCAATGAGGTCATTGTTTTGTCTTTCTGTTCTCTCATCCTATTAACATGCTTCTTGTTAGCACATGGACTCAATCCCTCACTTTGCCTCTCCCTCTTCCAATGTCAGCTCTGTTCTTCAAGGGACTGCAAAATATAATAGCTTGTGAAATTCAAGTACTTACACTGCTTGCAATAAAAAAAAACAACACTTTTAATTATATCATTTTCTGTCCCATGATTATCATACACTAATGCCCTGTACACACGGTTGGATTTTCTGACGGAAAATGTGCGATCGGAGCTTGTTGTCGGAAATTATGACCGTGTATGGAGTCCATCGGATTTTTTCCATCTGAATTTCCGACACACAAAATTTGAGAGCAGGCTATAAAATTTTCCGACAACAAAATCCGTTTGCGTAAATTCCGACCGTGTGTGGACAATTCCGACGCACAAAGTGCCACGCATGCTCAGAATAAATTCTGAGACGGAACTGCTCAGTCTGGTAAAATTAGCGTTCGGAATGGATATAGCACTTTCGTCACGCTGCAATGTTTTTTTTTTTTTTTAAATTTTTTATTTTTCAATAAATTTTTCAACAAATATAAATCAGCATATCAAAAGATATAAGGAAAAGTCATGACAATACGCTGCAATGTTTTAAATTGTTTAATGCAGCGCACTCTCTTCTTCTTTATAATGCTAGAAGAATGAAGTTGTTTTGCTGCTCATATTCACACAAACTTCTCACAAACTTCTTTCTTTATTATTTATCGTGATTTCATGAATATAATATTTTTATTTGTCACATCTCCTGAAAATATTTTTATTTTTTTGTTTTTAGATTTTTTTTTTTTTTTAAATCCTGATCTTGTGTTATTTTTTGTATTTTATTTTGTAACTCCAGAATAGTTTTGGGTGTGTTTTGTATGTCAAGTTACCACAACACCATTATTATCTTGTATTATTTATTCTCAAGGAGGTTTCTTGGTGTTGGTGTCTCTTGTTAATTTCACATTGTATTTTTGAAATGTACCTACCTCCTCACAAACTGTCCTTTTTGAAGGAAAACACACATAAGCGAGTATTATAAAAAAAAAAAAAAAAATATTAAGGGGTCATAACTAAATAAAGAGGAAGGCAACGCTGGAGAAACTGCAGAAATTGACAAAGCCTTTGGCTCCCAGGGCACACATCAACTATTTTACTGCAAAATGGTGGCCTGAGGAGTCCATATATAAGGGAGTACAATCTGGTCCAGAAGTCCAAGAGATCATGAACAGCAGCAGATGACATGTATGTCACCAGGCTGTGGTCATACAAGACCCTGCATCTTTTGTCAGACCAGACTAAACCCAGGCATCACTTTCTTGTCTTCCTTCCACTCTTCCTTCCACGCTGTGTCTGTGGTGTTGGAGTTGTGGCAGGAGGAGGAGGATGATGTAACTCACACAGGTGGGTATTGGGTGTGATTTTGCCCCTCACCCCCTTAGTTAATCTTTTATAAAGGATGTCCTCACACATGAGGCATTGGCCCTCCTGCATGTCCTGCAGTTTGGTGGCAGCCATGCAGGCAAAGGCCTCTTCACGAGTGGAGGTGGCTCTGAGGGACGCAGAAGCCTCCTGAATCAGCCTGAGCGCTGAACCCTCCACGTTATTCCCCTTCCTGGGTCTTTTGTTTGGAAGGCGGAGGGGAGGGACCTGTGATTGTGTGAGGCTCCTACTGGGCCCTGCCACCTCCTGGCTGCCACTTAACCCAGCCACCTCCTGGCTGCCACTTACCCCTGCCTCCTCCTGGCTGCCACATTCCATAGCCTCCTCCTGTGTGCCACATTCCACTGCCTCCTCCTGGCTGAGGTCTTCTTGTGTATGAAAAAGGGACATAGTTTTAGTTTTTTCTTCATCAATCACACACAATTTTCATCTCATGACTGTTGCAAATTGAATGTTAACAAATATAAAAGATTATCATTCTGAGCCCAGCATTTTTCATTCTTGTCCCAATTATTTTTGCCCACTACTGTCTATTGATATGTAAAACACTTTATTAAATCAGCAATTAGTGATCAATAATAACATCTAGTAAACATCATTTATGTTTTTCCAAGAAATCTGTAGAACAATGCAGCCTGACTCAAGCTGGGCTCCTCCACTTCTTCTTGGCTGGAAGTCCCAGGTTGGACATCGGAAGCCTCAGCTGGGGTGGAAGATAGGGTGTAAGGAAGAGTGCAAGGAAGGGTTGAGAGGGATTCCCTGACTTCAGTCTGGTCTGACAGAAATCGCAGTCTCTCATAGTACCAGAGCCTGGGGACATAAATGCCATCTTCTGCAGCTCCAGATCTCTGGGAATCCTGGACCTTCTTGCGCTCCCTAAGATAAGTGCTCCTCATGCCACCAATTTTGGCTTTTAAATAGGGGATGGTTGCTGTGGGGACCACTGGCTTCACCAACTCCAGCAGTTTCTCCAGTGCTGCCTGCCTCTTTTGTTTATGATTATAATGCCGATGTTTCACCTGCCACAGACAGGGCAGCTCCCTGTACTTGTCTATGAACAGGGGGAGGAAGTTGTGGTCATTGAAGCCATCCATTTTATTTGTAATACAGAAGACAAACCCTAATGTCAGGCTAAAGTCTTCTAATCTTGTCCCAATATAGGCATTAATCTATAAGCAGTATAGGCCCGAGTTTAAATGTTACCTTCGTTATCACGATCGCCACTTCCGATACTCCTTCCTCCGCTCACAGATCGTACATACAACGCACACGTGTTACGCTTTATATACACTGTGCATGCGTGAAACTCCGCCCGCCCCTGACGTTCTTTCTAGTCTATTACCCACCCCTTCTCTTTCGGTGCAGTGGGGAATAGCACATGGCGGAGACAGAGCAGGTGCATGATAATTACAGCAAGGAGGAGGAGGAAAGCCCGGAGCCAGAAACATCACGATCCTGGAGGAGACGATTTAAGGCATCATATATGTCCTTTGTAGAGATGGTGGAGATGGTGGACATATTGAAAAGGGCCAACTATGACGGGAAGCATGGACCTTACCCAAAATCAAATGTCAGAAAGGCCAAGATCATGGCTAGTGGCGTTGTTAGATGGGTGCGGGGGGTGCGGGCCGCACCGGGTGACACCCGCCAGAGGGGTGACACCCGTAGGTAGCGGCACACACCGCTACACTGCCCGCTGTGGCTTGTGCTGTGTCCCTCAGCACAGCGGACTGAAGCCGCCTCCCCCTCCTCTCTGTTTACTTCACACAGGAGGAGGAGGAGCCCGAGGGACACACACGGCTGTGTGCATCTGTCCGCGCTGTTCTGAGGTCTGTAAACTTTATGCATACAGTATGTGGGTGGACATGTGCAGGGGGATTCTATACTAATGGAGGGCGCTGCACTGAGGGGGATTCTATACTAATGGGGGGCGCTGCACTGAGGGGGATTCTATACTAATGGGGGGCGCTGCACTGAGGAGGATTCTATACTAATGGGGGGCGCTGCACTGAGGGGGATTCTATACTAATGGGGGGCGCTGCACTGAGGGGGATTCTATACTAATGGGGGGCGCTGCACTGAGGGGGATTCTATACTAATGGGGGGCGCTGCACTGAGGGGGATTCTATACTAATGGGGGGCGCTGCACTGGGGGATTCTATACTAATGGGGGCTCTGCACTGGGGGGGATTCTATACTAATGGGGGCTCTGCACTGGGGGGATTCTATACTAATGGGGGGCGCTGCACTGAGGGGGATTCTATACTAATGGGGGGCGCTGCACTGGGGGATTCTATACTAATGGGGGGCGCTGCACTGAGGGGGATTCTATACTAATGGGGGGCTCTGCACTGAGGGGGATTCTATACTAATGGGGGGCTCTGCACTGAGGGGGATTCTATACTAATGGGGGGCGCTGCACTGATGGGGATTCTATACTAATGGGGGGCTCTGCACTGAGGGGGATTCTATACTAATGGGGGGCTCTGCACTGAGGGGGATTCTATACTAATGGGGGGCTCTGCACTGAGGGGGATGTCTATACTAATGGGGGGCTCTGCACTGAGGGGGATGGCTATACTAATGGGGGCTCTGCACTGAGGGGGATTCTATACAAATGGGGGGCTCTGCACTGAGGGGGGAATCTATACTAATGGGGGGTCTGCACTGAGGGGGGATTCTATACTAATGGGGGGCTCTGCACTGAGGGGGGGATTTTATACTGATGGGGGAGTCTGCACTGACGGGGGATTCTATACTGATGGGGGTCAGCACTGGGGGGGTGTATGTACTGATGGGGCGGTCTGCACTGAGGTGGGAGGTTGATACTGATGGAGGGGGGTCTGCAGACTCTGTACTGAGGGAGGGTTTCTGTACTGATGGGAGGTCTGTACTGAGGGAGGGGGTCAGTACTTAGTGGGGGGTCTATACTGAGGAAAGGGGGTCTGCACTGAGCGGGGGTCTGTACTGATGGAGGGGGTCTGTACTGAGGGAGGGGAGTCTGTACTTAGTGGGGGGGTCTATATTGATGGAAGGGGGTCTGTACTGAGGGAGGGGGGCTATATTGATGGAGTGGGGTCTGTAGTTAGTGGAGGGGGGTCTGTACTGAGGTAGTTGGTGGAGGGGGGTGACACCAATTTTTTTGGCACCGGGTGACACCAACCCTAGTGACGCCACTGATCATGGCGAAAGTTGTCTGCACCGGAATTTTGGGGTACGGCGATCCAAGGATCAACTGAAGAAGCGGTGGTCGGACCTCAAATTAAGGGAGCACGATCAATATAGAAGGATCGGGAGAGTGCTGCAAAAAAGTAAGTAGTTGTCCTGTGTTCCTATTCTTTCTTTTTATTAAGTTTGTGCTGCTCCATGTGCTTTTCTTTACTGTTGTACATTTTAAAATGGCAACTTTTATGTTCATGGACACATTATTTGTTCGTAGGAAACATTGTTCGTTCGGCCACTAAAACACCATGTTTTGTCCAGATGCAGTTCAATGCATTTTTTATGCCCTACTTCTCTTAAAATAAGTTTGTTGTCTAGATGGGTTTGTAACTAGAATGAAATGCAAAATAGATTCTGTGTAAGGAGAGGACACTCAGCAGCTGTTTACACATTTGGATGCTGGAGCACTAGTGTGGGACACAAGAACAGCCTTTTTATTAGGGGGCCCACGCAGGTGCTCCAGTGTATACTATAGGGGTGTCTCCATCTGTGAAGCTTGTACAAAACAGGTAAGTATTCAAGCTTGACAAAGGACAGCAATATTTCTTCTTGGAACTCTGCCAAAACAGACAATTGTACCCCACTTCCAAGCAATGTTTCATATTCCTATTTCTGCCATCAAATATCTGTGTGCTAAGTATACCTATTTTGTCACATAGGAGAGAAAAGACTCGGAGGACACCACTCATCAGAGGAGACCATGGACCCCCCACCTCAGGAAGAAGGGGAAATCCCCCAAACCCAACCAGAGGAGGAGGAGGGAGACGTTATAGAAATTGTCACAACAGGTGAGTGTCTGCGACCACAGCCTCAGGTAAGAGATGGATGCCTACATATTTATAATACATGGTGTGTTTTTTTTTTTTACTTTTAGGTGATCGTGATGTTGAGGAAGAGGAATGTAATTTCACAAGTAAAAGTGCCCAGTTCCTCATCGGGGAGATATTGGGGTGTAATAGGGATTTAGAAAACTTTAAGCAAAACGTCAATGATGTTCAAAACAAGATGAAGAACATCATTGATGTTTTAGGGAGAATATAAAAACACCCAGAAATCCCTAACTTATTCTAGGTTTATTGTTGTTTTTATGAATAATTTTTTACATATTATCGAGAAGCCAAATTTTGAAGATGCACACACTGTGTCAACATGTGCTATCTGCCATCACGGGAAATCAATGTACACGTTTTGTGGGTGCAACCCCTTCCTCAATAATAAAGTAGCTGAGAGGAAGGGGTTGCACCCACAAAACACGTCCATTGATCCCCATGATGGCAGCTAGCACATTCTGACATTAGGCAATTTGTGTGCATCTTCAAAATTTGGCTTTTCCAGGGGTGACATCACCCTATCTGCTGAACGCAATATCAAACACAGTTTATAAATACTCATGTCTGATATTGCCTTCACTTTCTATAAAAGTTGAACTTTGTAAGTTCCAGAGTTGTGTATTTTTTTATTGTTTAAAACATGCCTGTTTTACCTGAAAAGGCAATTTCTACTTATTATTAATGTGACCTAAAAAATTGTTATACAACAAACATGTTGGTTTGTTAAAAAACCCTTTTAGAAACGCACATGTAATTGTGCTTGGATTAAAAAGATTGATAATCAACAATGTGTGGCTTCTTCTTTCAATGGTCAAAAGCATTTTTTGGAGTATAAAGTTGTTGTTTGCAGCAACAATGGGGGTTATTTACTAACGGCAAATCCACTTTGCACTACAAGTGCAGTTTCAGTGCAGTCTCAAGTGCACTTGTAGTGCAAAGTGTATTTTCCTTTAGTAAATAACACCCAACAGTGCTTTCTAATTTTACACAATCACGCCATTTTCAGGACTCCACAAATTTATGGCATGGTGTTGACAATTATTATTATTTTTGTCAGTAATGCATTACATACATTCACAAAAAAAAACAAGGTGTGTGTGTAGCAGACCCACAACATAATAATTAATAGTTAGCTGAAGAAGAGATTGTCACCTCATGTGTCAACGAAATTTCGTTTGCACTGTTGAAGAAAAAGGCCAACAAATTAGACCATTGATAAAAGATAACTGAGGAGACAGCTAAAAGAAAGCCAAGCAGGAAATCAAAGCAAATATTTGTTCAGTTTAAAATATTTTTATTTAAAAAATGTCTCAGATATTGTCTGGCATATCGATGGCCCCCCTACCCACAAAGTATTCCATGTATCTTATACGAACCTTGCGGGCACTCTGGGGGGCAAGCCAGGATGACCAGCTTCAAGCACCGTCAGGGTTGGTTCATTAATATTAATTCCGGCCTCAGGCCCAACTGAGGCAGCATAGTTCCAAGAATTTCTCCTTAAAAAGTTGTGAAGAACACAGCAAGACAGGATGATGTGATTCAATTTATATTCCGCCATGTGTATGGGTGTAAGAAATAGGCGGAACCGGCTGGCCATTATTCCAAACGTGTTCTCCACCACTCTTCTGGCTCTGGCCAGCCGGTAATTAAAAACCCTCTGGTTCGGGGTGAGGGTCTTCATAGGGAATGGCCGCATAAGATGGTCCCCCAGCGCAAATGCTTCATCCGCAACGAAGAAGAACGGGAGTCCTTTCGCATTGTCTTCTGGAGGTGGCAAGCCCAAGCTGCCATTCTGGAGATGCCTGTAGAACTCCATGTGGGCGATGACTCCACCATCTGACAACCGGCAATTCTTCCCCACATCCACATACAGGAACTCGTAAGTAGCTGACACCACCGCCAACATCACAATCCTATTGAACCCCTTGTAGTTGTAATAGTATGACCCCGAGTTGGGTGGTGGGACTATGTGGACGTGTTTCCCATCAATTGCCCCGGCGCAGTTAGGAAAGTCCCACCGCTGGGCAAAGTGGTAGGCCACAGTCTGCCATTCCTGTGGGTTGGAAGGAAACTGTGGAGCCAAACAAGAACCAAAAATTAATCATTTTGCACATAAACATTGAAAGCAGATTAGACACAAACATTCTTAGCCAACATCAGTATAACATTTATTTTAGGGAGTATTTAAAGACAAAAGTATAAGGTCCACCTATCAGACCCCCCCCCCTCCCCCATGGGCGATTTTAAAAATTTTAGGGGGGAGATGTTTTGGACAGGTAACCCTCTCCACTTCATTGAGAGATGAATGCCTAAATAATGTGTATTACTTTGGCCAGCCCCTCCTTACTTTACACTATTGGCAGAGATAATAATACACACTGTACACATTTTAGCACATTTTTACATTCTGCTATTACCTATCAAGATAATAATAGGATACAAAAACTATAAACAGTACCATTTGAAAGTATTCAGGCAGGCCCTTGCACTACATGCTTTGGGGAATTTATCCATAAATCTGACCACAAAAGAGGTAGGTATAGTGTGTATGGGTTTGGCAAAGTCATTAGATAGAGGATTGGTATCAGCTGACTTAGCAGTTGGGGGGAGGGAGGGTTCCAAATAATTTTGGGACCAAAAAAAAAGCCTCTGGCACTATGCCAGAATTTAAAGCACAAAAAACATTCTTACACATTTTAGGGGGTGTTTAGGGTAAAGCAATACTATGGAGCAGACTAAATACATTGTTAAGTGACTAGACGAGGTGGATATAGGCCCAGGAGAGCATGCTGGGGAGGTAAGTGAAGGCAAATATGTATGAAGGACAAAAAAAATGTAAAAAAAATCCAGCATGCATGAGAACAAAGAGGGCATTCACAGCATATTACAATCATGGTAATTAGGGAATAAGGAAAGAAATACGTTACATTATCAAACGTTAAATACAATAAAATGTGATGTTAAAGGATAAAAATCTTACCTTAATATAGTCCTTCTGCAGGACCTGGATGATGGCAGAACAGGTCTCTGGGAAAATGATCCCCAGAGCTTGGGGGGAGATGCCTGTAGAGAACTTGAGGTCCTGCAGGCTTCTCCCCGTTGCCAAGTACCACAACGTGGTGACTAGCCTCTGCTCCGGAGTGATGGCTTGCCTCATGCAGCTATCCTGCCTGCTGATATAAGGGGTCAGCAGAGCCAACAAATGGTGAAAAACGGGGGCCGTCATCCTGAGAAAGTTCCTGAAATCATCAGGATTATTCTCACGGATCTCACGGAGCAAAGGCATGTGACAGAATTGGTCACGTTGGAGAAATCAATTCTTGGTCCATGAACTCCTCCTCGTCCTGTTCATGGACTGGGCTTGTGTCAAAGTAAGAACTCCAACACTAAGCCACCGCACAGCATGAACTCTACGATGAGTACGTACACGTAACATTCAAAACGGTTGGCTGGTCAGAACGAAGTAACAGAACGCACTGAAGAACAGCAAGGTCTGTGAAGAGCGAACTGAAAATCACTAACGAACGGACAAGAACACACTGAATAAACCAATGGGAACTCACTGCACGCACTGAAGACCAGATACAAACCCACAAGCACAAACTGAACACCAGAAATACGATCTGAAAACCACGAGTCTGAAAAAGCTTGAATCGTCTCTCACCAAACTTTTACTAACACGAGATTAGCAAAAGGAGCCCAAAGGGTGCCGCTCTTAGTATTGAACTGCCCTTTTATAGTCTTGTCGTACGTGGTGTACGTCACCGTGTTCTTGACGTTCGGAAATTCCAACAACTTTGTGCGACCGTGTGTATGCAACACAAGTTTGAGCCAACATCCATCGGAAAAAATCCATGGATTTTGTTGTCGGAATGTCCAATCAATGTCCGATCGTGTGTACAGAGCATTAGACTTTCACTATGTATATACACATCTTCGTGCTCTCTTTACTAAGTTGCCTTAAAAGTCCCATGTTCTTTGGGGGGTACTCTCTCCTTGCAAACACTTTTAATTAGGTATTAATAAATACAGAGTTGCATTGATTGTATCTTTTATATCTGACTGGAGTTCACCTTTAATTTTTCCTCAAATAATATCTGCATTGGCCACAATCAATTTTCTCATGGCCGCTATATGGAGCATTGTTTTTCAACAAGCAGATTTTTCTGTATCCTTCACTGCCGGGTGGTTGTGGGATGTTAACAATAACAAAAGATCTATGTCTTTGTACAAAGCATCTGGTATGAGAGTATTTAGCTTAATGATCTAGTACATTTTTCAAATTGTTTTGAAACAGATTCTACAGAACAGTTTTTATGTGCTTACACTTATGTTGATACCGACTTGTGAAATACCTAAAAGCCAAAGAGAGGGTTATAGTAATAGCTGTATCCACACAGTAACAAATGGTCTTACTGAAAAAGATGCTAGATATATGTTTAGCTTTGTAAGTGGTTTGTTTAGTTAGTGCTTTAGAATATGTAGAAATAGTTCCTAAAATCCATTCATCTCCGATATGAGAAAACGTGTAATGGAAAATCATTAAGTAGCATAGCTATACAAAAATCTAAAGTAGGCTACGATGTGCATGAACAACATAACCAGTGAACAAATATTTATATTGGTGTATATTATTTCATATATGTCCATTGAGCAGAGGCTTTCAACATCAGGCTTATAGAAAGGGTACAGCAATATAAAATAGAAAACGCCCCACCTCCTTGACTTGATCCCGGGACCTCTGCTGTGTCTGGCAGTAACTCTTCTCACTGAGCTACCTGAGATGCTGGATACCCTGCCTTGTACCTTGACTTCTGCTGAACCCTGAACTCTTTGCTTCTCCCATGAACTTCCTGATTTAAGCCATGTCTCTGACCTTCCTGTTTGCCAGAGTATTGTGCTCTCTCAGCCAGTATCTCGCTCTTGTATTCCCTGCTGCCGTCCATATTTTGCTAGCACTCGTTATCGACCCTTGGTTTGATCCTCGACCACGTTTCTGCCTGATCCCAACCTGCAACTACTCGTTAATGACCTTTTGGCTTGTTCACGGACTATGCTTCTGTTTGACCCCTGTGTGCTTAATCCACTACTGACCCCAGCTTGCTCACTTCCTGATGGGGTAATCCTGAGGACCGCAACCTGGTGATAACAAGCAGCAAAATCCATCGCTATTATCAGGTGAATCCATTGCCATCTCTGATGAACATTGTTAGTACTTAGACTCCATACCTCAGGTGAGCCATTGTCATTCACCAGGGTGACCTGCCTGTGTACCTATTCTGCTGGTTCCTGTGTGAGCTTCCCACTGCTATATCAACTGGTCTTTGAGGCTGACCCCTGATCTTGGCAACTAGTGATCAGCTGCAGATCTTGCCCCCCCATAATCCATAAATGAATATAGAAAAGTAATGGCATACCGCAACAAGTCCTTGAAAAAATGTATTAATTAAAAAGCATTACACTTCAAACAAACAAGACAATCACACTGACACCCTGAATATAGCTTTTAATAAATACATTTTTCAAGGATTCATTGCCACATGCCAATACATTACTATGGCAAGACCAAATAGAATATTTGAACATGCTCATGGAGATGGCTTGAAGCAAGTGGGTGCTGTAGCAACTACAAGATGGAGATTGGTATTAACACAGGTCAAAACATATACAGTATCATCTGAATACCATGGATCCTCAAGATAGGGTCCAAAAATGTATTGAAGCAATCAGATCACAACAGCAAATTGCGATGTTTCAGGGACATACAGGACTCATAGCAGGCATGATCAGGCATGTGTCACATATCCAAACTCCTATCTGGATAAGGATAGATAGATTTAAACTTCTAGTTGGTGAAAGTGTCCTCTATCTTGGAGCTACAAATGAAGATTAGCATTAAAGTTGAATTTCAGCTGAATAACTATCATATTGTTTATTTGTATCACTTTTTTAACAACTTCACGCTGGCAGTACGTCATATGACGTCTTCGGCTTTCAGTGGGGAGATCTGAATGATGCCTGCAGATACAGGCATCATCTAGATATTGTTTTTTTTCAGCTGGCGATTCTGTGCACCATAAGAATGATCATAGTGGCAGTTCAGCAGCTTGATCATTCTTACAGGTGGTGGGAGGGGACTCCCTCCCGCTGCCCTGCGGAGCTTCTCCGAGCTCTCCCGTATGATTGATGACCGGGAGAAAGGATCGGCCGGGGCCGGAAGAGAGTCATAGAGAAAACCTGAGGAACAGATGATCCCTGGCAATCTCTATGACTCTTGGAGGCCCGGGCACGACGTTATGACCCCACGTCGGGGCCAGCGGAAGTAAACAAAGCCAGGAACTCGTCAGGAAAGGCTGGGATCTTGAATTTTTTTGATCTCAGCCTTTCCTGCCTAGAGAAGAGATGTGGGGTCTATAAGACCCATCGCGCATATGTACGTTGTGCCCGCATATGTAAATAACGTTCAAATCACACATGTGAGGTATCACTGTGAATGTTAGAGTGAGAGCAATAATTGTAGCCCAAGACCTCCTCTGTAACTCTAAATAGGTGACCTGTAAAAATTTTGAAAGCACAGCCTATGGAGATTTTTAACCTCATCCCGCCCGCCAGCCGTCAAATGACAGCTGGGCGGTGTGGCTCTCGTTCTAGGTGGACATCATATGACAGTCCTCCAGAATGACCACTTTTACGTGCCCCTGGGGGTGCGCAGCGCGGCAATCGTGGCCACGCCTTGTTGCTAGGACACGGCGCGACCCCGATCTGTGTAAAGAGCTGTGGCCGCGGTTAATTAACCATGTGATCGGTTGTTTCCAATCACAGCCGGTCACATGTAGACATGGAGATGCCGGTAATCGGTGCTCCTTGCCTCACACTGACAGAGTGTGAGGAGAGGAGAGCCGATCAGCGGCATCTACTCACAGAGGACATCTAGGGATGTAATCAGGGCACTGATCATCAGTGCCCTGATTACAATTAAGTGCCAAACAATGCCAGCAATGCCACTGCCAGCAATCAGTGCCCACAATTGGCACCAATCTGTGCCCATAAGTGCCAGCTATCAGTGACCATCAGTGATGCCAGTCAGTGCTGGCTATCAGTGCTGCCAATCAATGCTCATCACTGCTGCCCATCAGTGCCACCTATCTGTGCACACCAGTGCCGCCTATCTGTGTCCATTAGTACTGCCTATCTGTGCCCACTGGTGCCACCCATCAGTGCCGCCTATCAGTGCCACCTATCAGTGCCCATAAGTGCGGCATATTCATGCCTCCTCATCAGTGCCACCTAATCAGTGCCCATCTGTGCTGCCTCATCAGCGCCCATCAGTGAAGGAGAAAAAATACTTATTTACAAAATTTACTGACAGAAACCAAGAAAAACTTTTTTTTTTCAAAATTTTTGTTTTTTTTTTTCAGGAAAGTGTGAGTGATTAAATACCACCAACAGAAAGCTCTATTTGTGTGAAGAAAATGATAAAAATTTCACATGGTTACAGTGTAGCATGACCGCGCAATTGTCATTCAAAGTGTGACAGCGCTGAAAGCTGAAAAATGGCTTGGGCAGGAAGGGGGTGTAAGTGCCCTGTATTAAGGTGGTTAGGTACCAAAGTTTGGCGCCATTC
Source organism: Aquarana catesbeiana (assembly GCF_042186555.1). Taxonomy (NCBI): domain Eukaryota; kingdom Metazoa; phylum Chordata; class Amphibia; order Anura; family Ranidae; genus Aquarana; species Aquarana catesbeiana. The sequence continues at coordinate 290,997,774 of NC_133326.1, forward strand.
CATGAACGTGCGCAATTTTGAAGCGTGACATGTTAGGTATCTATTTACTCGGGGTAACATCATCTTTCACATTATACAAAAAAATTGGGCTAATTTTACTATTTTTTTTTTTTTTATTCACGAAACTGTTTTTTTTTTTCCAAAAAAACACGTTTAAAAAATTGCTGCGCAAAGACAGCGTGACATAAAAGTTGCAACGACCGCCATTTTACTCCCTAGAGTCTCTGCTAAAAAACATATATAATGTTTGGGGGTTCTGAGTAATTTTCTAGAAAAAAAAATATGATTTTTACATGTAGGATCAAAGTGTCAGAATTGGCCCGGGTGGGAAGTGGTTAAGTCTGGGTGTGGTTAACCAAGCAACTTGTAGACGTTGCCATCAATAAGTGAAATAATACTGGGCAAGGCAATGTGCAAATGGCCTCTAGGCTATCTGAAATTCGCATACACATAAAATTACATTAGCTCAAATAAAATATCAAAAGATACAAGCACATTTGCAATCAGAGCCTAATAATGCTTGATTTTCTTTTCCCGTGTGATGGTCATTGTCATCACAAGCAAAAACTAATGTAAGACTTTGCTCTGTTTACATTCAGCTCGTCTTCACTTGCACTATAACTGCATGCATGAAATAGAAACTGGAAAGGCATCTACTTTGCAAATTCATTTGGTTTAATTTTTCCACCACCACACACAATAATGAATTAAATGCACGCATACAATTAGCATTCCCCCCGACCGTCCCGGATTCCGCGGGACTGTCCCGAGATTTCAAGGCTGTCCCGGGGTCCTGGAATAATTTCAGGCAGCTGGGTCGACTCAGTGGGGGTATTCTCACTGGATACAATAAAGGCTCTCACTGCACTCCCTGCCTGTCTCTCTCTTCCCCCCTTCAATTTTTGTTTCTCTCATTGGTTACTAGGACGGCTGACGTGCTAGCAACTGATGACACGCTTTGCTGGCACAGACACAAGGAAGAACATGCAAGAACCTCCCAGCTCCACCCCCCCAACTCCAGCGATCGGCATTCAGATTGTTCTTCAGAGAGCATTTGACAGGCTGCTCCACCTGCTTTATCCCCTTTAACTCCCACATGCCACAACTGTCCCCTCCAGGTCATCAACATTTAACCACATCCACTTTTGCAGCTACGCACTACACGTGCCACAAGTCACTCTCCCCCAAAAGTGTCCCTCATTTTCAACTTCAAAAGTTGGGAGGTATGAATTAGTGAAGAACACACAGTGCAGTGCAAGTGCAGGCAGGCAGGCAACATCTGTATACAGTTAGCTAAGTCCTGACTTCCTCCATTAATTGTGATTTCAGATAGCCAGTTTTAAAAGAATACACATTTAGAGGGATCCTTGATGGATTTTTTGTTTCTAGTCCTGGACTAGAAGCATGTGCTCTCTACATTAAAGTTAAATTTATACAGAGGTTGCCTTCCCCTAGCAGTTGTAATCTTTCATTTTTACAAAAACAGAAAAAAGGCACTTCTAAGTGCAATATATAAAACAATTAAAATATCCCCAAAGGGATTAAAACACTTACAAGACTGATGGTGAAAAGAAATACATCATGAAGGTGGAAGGTAATCCGGCATAAAAGTGGTCCCAGTGTATATCAGGGGTCACTATTCAGTAGCAGAACGTCCCAAGAGGGTCAGCAGGGTGAAGACAGTAGCTAAAAGAGATACATTTTGTGTAACAAACATACAGGCATCCTTGTATGTTATTAAACCTCTAGTGTTGGGTAAAAAGTGTGTTAGAAGCTTCCTGTGTGACACTAAAGGTCAAACAGTAGAAGAAGAAAATGATTGGGAAAATACAGAAAAAGTAGGGAGAAAGCAAAGAAAGGAAAAGGAAAAGAGATAGGGTTAACAAAAAAAAATATCGGTGAGCCCTTTTTAGTGTGCTCTTTGCAAATTGGCACCTTAGGTGTGCCTGAGGTGCCATGGGTTTTTTGGACTCTAGCAATACTTCTGCAGCATGCTCTCATAGAAAAGCAGTATGAGGGAAAAGAATTTCTAAGAAATCAAGAAGAATCAAGTATAATCATTACCGAATGCATGCAATCTATTTCAAAGAAAAAATGCCTGTGTATATTAACCCTGCTGCCCTGGGCATAAACCGTCAAGTGCCTAATGCTAATTATTAGATTATAAGTGCTAATCTAAATTGCCTGTTCTAAAATCTATTAGAATAGATTGGCAACGCATTTCAAAATATGTTATGTTATTTACGGAAAGATATAACATTTGAAATCAAATCTCAAATATGAAACAACTCATTTTTACTCAAACAAGTTTAACTCTAAACGTGCCAAAAAATCATCATGAAATAAACTATTCAGCAAATCCTAGGATGGGCTTTTTCCAATTATATATAGCTCACACGATCACTGTTCGTTCTGTTCTGAGACCTATGCAGATTGCTCATTGCTGTGCAGGCTCTTGCTCAAAAAGCTTCCCTGAAAAAGGTTATAGAGTGTACCTTTAAAGTTCAATGACTAATTTATGTAGTGAAATAAGTCTAGCTGGGTCTCTGGAACCATATAATTTAGATGGAACTGTACGAATGAATATATTGCCTCTGAATAACTTATCCTCTCTCAAGAACATTCTAACATTCAGCTCTGTCTTCATTAACTTCTGAAGGAAGTTGATAAAGTAGAATGAAAATTTAAGGTACTTTTAATTTACTGCTTACATGTGGCCACAATACTAAATATGCCATCTGGGATTGTTAATATATTAGTGCTCAGCTATTTTCTTTGAGGAAAATTTGTATTAATCCTTACTTTATTTTATACCCTTTTCCTAAAATTAGTGTGAAAAAAACAAAATAAATAAGAAAAAAAAATAACATTAAAATAGTAATGCTATGATTTGTAGGAAATGACCATAGAGAAATGGAAACGGTTAACACTTAATAGTGTCAAGAAACTTATGGAGACCATTTCCTTCTAAAATTGTTGTGAACTATGACAAATCTTGAAATCAATGTCACTAGTTGTCTGAAAATATGTTACATTTCCTTTATAGAATACATAGGGTTAACACAGGCAAACATGCCTTTAATGCTTTTATTGCCACCTCCTTATCTACAACAGAGTGGAAAGGAAAAACTGAGAACAGAAGTATGTCTGTAATAGCTGTGTGTCTACTAATTGTTAACTAGTTTTATTCAATAATAAAAAAAATTATTTGGATGGCTGGAAAGCCCAAAAAAAAACAGTTTAGGATCACCTAAACTGTCAATTCATTCCCCAGCTCTTGCCTTCATTTGTGTTCAATAAGATTTTATTGGGGAAAAAATGAAAAAAACAAATACAGGTATAAATATGTCAAATAGTGTCATCATACAGATTGAAACATTTAAATATTGTTTATTAACCGAATGCAACATGGATAACCAATAAGACATAGGGGTCAAAGAGATGGCTGGATAAAGGACAATCCGCAACTTCATACATGCTCTTTAAATCAGTCCAAATTTATTATATCTCCATAAAGATAAAAGTACAGCAGAGGTGGACACATTTCAGCCGCAACGGCTTTGTTCACAAAATTAATGTACAAAACAGCACAAAATATATACTCACCACCCCGTCCCCCCTTCATTGGTCACAGAGACTCCCAATTAGCCTCTTCCTTAAATTGATGCAATGAGACCAGAAGGAAACGAGGATTGAAAGCTGTTCTTTAACCGCTTCAGCCCCGGAAGATTTTACCCCCTTCCTGACCAGAGTACTTTTTGCTATTCGGCACTGCATCACTTTAACTGACAATTGCGTGGCCATGCGACGTTGCACCTAAACGAAATTGACATCCTTTTTTTCCCCATAAATAGAGCTTTCTTTTGGTGGTATTTGATCACCTCTGCAGTTTTTATTTTTTGCGCTATAAACAAAAAAGGAGCGACAATTTTGAAAAAAAACGTAATATTTTTTACTTTTTGCTATAATAAATCTCCCCCAAAAATATATAAAAAAACAATTGTTTTCCTCAGTTTAGGCCGATATGTATTCTTCTACATATTTTTGGTAAAAAAAAAAACAAATCGCAATACGCGTATATTGATTGGTAAAAGTTATAGCGTCTACAAAATGGGGAATGTTTTATGGCATTTTTATTATTATTTTTTTTTACTAGTAATGGCGGCGATCTGCGATTTTTATCGGGACTGCAACATTATGGCGGACACATCGGACAATTTTGACACATTTTGGGACCATTGGCATTTTTACAGCGATCAGTGATCATAAGAATGCATTGATTACGGTAAAAATGTCACTGGCAGTGAAGGGGTTAACCACTCGGGGGTGATCAAGCGGTTAATGTGTTCCCTATTGTGTGTTCTAACTGAAGGGGGAGGGGACTGTGTAGGGGAGATGACAGATCGCTGTTCATATTCTGTATGAACAAACGATCTGTCTGTTCTCCCCTCAGAGAATCGGGATCTGCGAGCGCCCCTAGTGGCCAAATATAAAAGTGACATAACATGATGGCGATTTGCGCAGCCGAGCCATGTTGCCACAGTACAACTGCGGCGGCTGGTCAGCAAGCAGTTAAAAAAAGCAAACCACAATAAAAAATAAAGATAGAATATATGTAATTCAAAATAATAATATAATAAAATTTGATAAACAATAATGTAAATGGCCAAGGGGAGAACAAGATAGGACAACAGAATATGAGAAGTGGTGGAAGAAAAAAGAAAATATACACACACATATATATACTCTAGTTTCAATCCTAAAAATCCACCACGCCTCTCTATTCAAAAGTCGCCTACCCCTATCTCCACCCCTGGGCATTGGAGTCAATCTCTTGATGCCAGTGAACCTGAAAGAAGAAAAATACCCAGCATGGCATTCTCTGAAATGTCGTGAAGCATTTTAAATGTGTTTAGCATTGGGATTTGAAGTGTCACAATAATGCTCCCCTATTCCAGTGCATAGGGCACGTGTAGTGAACCCCACATACTGCAAATTACATGCGACAAAAATATAATATACACTACAAAACAGTCTCACAATTAATGTACTGTTTAATTTGAAAGCTTTCTCCTGAGCTAAAAGAGCTAAATGACCTAGTAGGGGCATTCAAATGACAATATCTACATGTTTTTAAATTACATGGGAAAATTCCAGGGTAGGACAACCAGGTAGGTTGGCATTTCTGTGATGTAAATAGGCTTGGGGACTGAAGGGAGCCCAAAGTGGGGGCCCTCCGACTGGAGAAACAGCAACCTGATCCCAGTATTTTATGAAGACCTGTATCCGAATAGAGCATCGGCAAATTCCTTTTGATTATGGCCACCACCTGTTTGTACTCCTTAGAAAAAGTATTAACAAAGGTGGCTGGACCATTATTATCAGTTCTCCCTTCTCCCATTTGTTTTGTTCTCCCATACTTCCTAAAACCTAATGTCCCATGAAAAGTATTGTCTAGGGATACTCAACTCTTATCTCTCACATGATCTGTGCAAAACCAATTGCACAGAGGAGGTAAGTGTGATGGGAGTCACTTTGAACGGGGGCCCGGGGAACTCAGAATCCCTTGAAGAGGTTGGATAAACCCTTGTTTCAGCTCCCCATGCACCACCTATGTCTAAGGCACCCTGTGTCTATTAGGGGCACAAGGTGACCGAGAAACCCAGTCTGATCTGTACTAATCTGACTCACTGTACAACCTTACTGGAATGTTTTATATATATACTGTACATATATATCTATATTGTATATTGTTTCATACTATGGTGTACTCTCTGTTGGGTTGTTTGGGGTGTGGCTGTATTACATTGTTCTATTGTGTCTGTCTGCCTTGGGAGAAAAGTATTATGTGTATGTGTGTTTCCTGTGAGGAGGGAGGGGGGAATTCCTCCAATAGCTCTCCCTGCTGTTTGGACAGTCTACCCTGCCCTGAATGCAAAGGGAGGGGGGATTGTCCCGTGTGTTACCTGTGTACCTGTGTTTTAATAAACAGTTCATGTTCAGGAGCCAAAACAAGTACTGCCTAGTTCTTGGTTGTCAGCGGTTGGAATATCTGATATCTATATTCAAACTGGAGGAAGCAGTATATGACGAAAGCACTCAAGCGGAGTGTGGGACATTTTGATACAGTAAGTACAACATGTTTGTAATTTTTTTTTTTAGCGCAAGACTTTACAATAACTTTCATGAGTGTATAAAGGCAGGCGTCCCAATGCTTTTGAAAATATAGTGTATATACACACTCACCAGCCACTTTATTAGGTACACCTGCTCAATTGCTTGGTAACACATATTGCTAGACAGCCAATCACATGGCAGCTGTGTGTACTGTATATATATTTTATATATACAGTGCTGTGAAAAAGTATGTGCTCCCTTCCTGATTTTTTTTTTTTTTGCATATTTCTCATACTTAAATGATTCAGATCATTAAACTCATTTTAATATTACACAAAGATAACCTGAGTAAATCCAAGATGCCGGTTTTAAATTATTTCATTTATTAAGGGAAAAAAGCTCTTCAAACCTGCCCAGCCCTATGTGAAAAAGTAATTGCCCCTCCCATGCTGAATCATGAATGAACTGTGATTAACCACAATTTTTTGGAAAGCTGAGTTAAATTTCACTTCACACACCTAGGCCTGATTACTGCCAGAACTGTTGAATCAAGAAATCACATAAATAAAAGCTGTCTGACAAAGTGAAGCACGCTAACACATAAAAAGCCACACATCATGCCACAATTAAAAAAAAAATCAAGAACAGATTAGAAACAAAGTAATGTACATGTTTCGGTCTAGGAAGGGTTTCAAACCCATTTCTCAGGCTTTGGAACTCCAGTGAACCACGGGGAGAGCCATTATCCACTAATGGAGATAACTCGGAACAGTGGTGAACCTTACCAGGAGTGGCCGGCCTACAAAAATCATTGCAAGAGCATGATGATGACTCATCTAGGAGGTCATACAAGAACCCAGAACAACATCTAAAGAACTGCAGGCCTCACTTGCCTCAGGTAAAATCAGTGTTCATGATTCAACAATAAGAAGAAGAGACTGGGCATAAATGGCATCTATGGGAGAGTTCCAAGGCCAAAGCCACTGCTGACCACAAAGAACACAAAGGCTCATCTCACATTTACCAAAAACATTTTGATTATCCCCAAGACTTTTAGGCAAATATTTTGTGGACTGATGAGACAAAAATTAAATTTTTTGGAAGGTGTGCGTCCTGTTACATCTGGCATAAAACTAATACAGCATTTCATAACAAGAACATCATACCAACAGTCAGATATGGTGGTGGTAGCGCGATGGTCTGGGGCTGCTTTGCAGCTTCAGGAACTAGACGACTTACCATAATTGATGGAACCATGAATTCTGAGCTCTACCAGAAAATCCTAAAGGAGAATGTACGGCCATCAGTCCATGACCTCAAGCCCAAATGCACTTGGGTTATGCGGCAGGTCACTGATCCGAAACACAACAGCAAGTCCACCTCCAAATGGTTCAAATAAAGCAAAATTTATTTTTTAGAGTGGCCTAGTCAAAGCCCGGACTTAAATCCAATTGGAATGCTGTATCATGATCTTACACAGGCCATTCATGCTGGAAAACCCTCCAATGTGGCTGAATTAACCAGGAGCCGACCAGCTGCCATCATTATACTGCAGCGGGTCGGCTCTCCTGCGAATTGCTGTAGCTATACATCGAGCACGTGGCTGCCTAGGGGGTGTGCGCGCGCACTCCCGGTGCACACGCGCCAATCGGATTAGCTTCAGAACCGATCAGTCTTCAGGCCCAGGCCAATGATTTCTGGCCTGGACCTGTTGATTGGTTCAGGCGAATGAGAGACTGTCCTCTGTCTGTAAGTGTAAACACAGGCAGAGGAAGTGATGTCACCTCCCCTCCTGGAATTATTTTCGGTTCCAGAGAGAGGAGAGAGGACATCTAACTGAGTTGCACCAACACTACACTAACACCAGAACACTTAGGCACACATTTCACCCCCTGGATCACCCCCCGATAACCCCGGTTAACCTTGATCACCCACCAGTTAACCCTTTCACTCCCTGTCACCAGTGTAACTAATATAGTGTATAGATCTATATTTTGATCACCGTATTAGTGTCACGGGTTAGCCAGTCAGTTGGTTAGTTTCACCGGCAGTCTTTTATAGCATCAGGTTACCCCCATATATTAACGAATAAAGGTTTTAACCCCTTGATCACCCCCAGTTAACCCTTTCACCCCCCTGTCACCAGTGATCTTTGTATTAGTGTCACGGGTGACGCTGGTTAGCTATTTTTCTATAGCATCAGGGCACCTGTCATATATTACCTAATAAAGGCTTAACCCCCTGATCACCCAGCGGGTGATATCAGTTAGATTTTAGCATCAGTTAGGGTCAGCGTCAGTCCCAGGCAGCATCAGATTAGTGCCAGTAACACCCACGCACACACCATACACCTTCCTTACTAGTATAGTGTCTGAATGGATCAATATTTGTGATCTGATCAGATCTACACTAGCGTCCCCAGAAGTTTAGGGTTCCCGCAAATGCGACGTTAGCGGGATCAGCCCAGATACCTGCCAGCACCTGCATTTAGCCCCTCTGCCCAGCCCAGCCTACCCAAGTGCAGTATCAATCAGTATCAATCAATCACTGTCACTTACAAAACACAACACACATAACTGCAGTGTTCGCAGAATCAGGCCTGATCCCTGTGAACACTAATGCCCCGTACACACGGTCGGACTTTGTTCGGACATTCCGACAACAAAATCCTAGGATTTTTTCCGACGGATGTTGGCTCAAACTTGTCTTGCATACACACGGTCACACAAAGTTGTCGGAAAATCCGATCGTTCTGAACGCGGTGACGTAAAACACGTACGTCGGGACTATAAACGGGGCAGTGGCCAATAGCTTTCATCTCTTTATTTATTCTGAGCATGCCTGGCACTTTGTCCGTCGGATTTGTGTACACACGATCGGAAATTCCGACAACGGATTTTGTTGTCGGAAAATTTTATCTCCTGCTCTCCAACTTTGTGTGTCGGAAAATCCGATGGAAAATGTCGGATGGAGCCCACACACGGTCGGAATTTCCGACAACACGCTCCGATCGGACATTTTCCATCGGAAAATCCGACCGTGTGTACGGGGCATAACAGTTTTTTGTTTTTTGGTAGTGATTGAAGCAGGCTCTGACCAGTAGACAGCAGCGGCACCCTGACAGATAGCTCTGACGACAGAGTAGTGGTCCCTGCTAAGGTCAGGCGTACCCGACCCCATTCTTCTGCTTTTGAGGTGCAAGAACTGCAGGGATCTTGTATGGAGAAGCTCCATACAAGACCTGCTCCATATGAGCCGCTCATCCTTCTGGTGAACTGGCAAGCACCAGCAGCCTAGTACACCCTGGTCATAGTCAAACCAGCACTGTAGTATCATGTGGTGTCGTAGCAAGTCCCATAACTACAGTTCAAGCTGATGCGGTGGCTAGCACAAGTAGTTTTCTGCAGCCACCAAGAAGACAAAGACAGGCCTGTCGAGCCCATAGTGCCCATCCTGCTGCATTTGCCAATCCTAATTGGGAGCCCACCACTTCTGCAGCGCCCGTACTTCGCCCATTCACTGGCCAACCCAGAATTCAGGTGGAAACAGTTGCATTTACGACACTTGATTTTTATTCGTTGTTTATCATGGAAGATCTCTATAGATCTATTGTGGACCAAAGCAATTTGTATGCTGGTCAATTAATCACCGCTAATCCCCAGTTGATCCTTGCCAGAGGTTGCCAGAGATTGGAAACCTATTACGGTTTCCAAATTTAAGACCTTTCTGGGCCTATCCCTCCTCATGGGCATAACTAAAAAGAGTGAGTTGCGGTCATATTGGCCCACTGACCCAATTCATTATATGCCCATGTCCTCTGCTTCCGTGACCAGGGCTAGATACGAGCAGATCTTGCGGTTTATGCACTTCAACGACAATGAACTCAGTTGCCCTCGGGGTGACCCTGGATTTGATCGGCTCTACAAAATTCGGCCCCTCATAAACCACTTCAACCAACAGT